>NW_028249110.1:0-600000 GCF_964263255.1 Lissotriton vulgaris
ACGAGCCCTAGTAGATAAGGAATAGGCAAGCCCTATTCAGGTGTCAATGGTAACACCCCTCCACTCTAGCTCAAGAAGACACATCAGCCTGATGATGGGGCATCAGGATATGCAGGGCACACCTCAGCTCCCTTTGTATGATGGTCTAGAGTGCGTTCCCAAACAGCACAACTGGCAGTCTAAATGTGACAATTTTAAATACACAATTTAAAAACCAACTTCACTAAAATATGTATTTTTACATTGTGAGTTCAGGGACCCCAAACTCCAAATTTCCACCTCTTCTTAATTGAAAATTACACTTGTAAGATGTTACAAAGTATTTCCTATGCTATTCTATGAGACAGATAGCCTTTCAGTAATTAAATACTAAATTAGCAGTAAACCACACCAGTACAATTCCTACCTTTCACATAAACTGCACCCTGCCCATGAAGGTACCTTGGGCCTACCTTAGGGGTCCCTTATATGTAGAAAAAGGGAAGGTTAGAGCCTGGAAAGTGGGTCCACTTGCCAGGTCCAGTTTGCAGTGCAGCTCATGTGGGTGGCACAATGAGTGCTGTGGGCCCACTAGTAGTATTTGAATTACAGGCCCTGGGCGTACATAATGCCCTTTACCAGCAGGTCTTAACACAAACATGCATTTAGTATACATCTGAGATAATGAGAGTATGTAGACTTTTGGGTGTGATCAACCTAAATGTTTATGTTTGAATGCATCTGAATATTCTCTCATTGCTTCGACAGTATTTAGTAGTTAGGGTTGCATTGTTGTTATATTCTACTACAATTCATGCCCGCCCTATATAAAGGGTATATACAATGATATGACTGAACTGTATGCTGCTTGTTCATCATTCTTTTAACTGGTTTTAACTGTTAATATCGTATTGAGTTATGTTGTTTTTTCTTCCTTTCCTATGCTTTCCTCTTTTGTTCAGTGCAGTTTATTTTATTACCTTGCACTGCATCTTTCTCTACAGGGATTTATTGTCAAGAGGCTGAGTTGTTAAAGCTCGGACCTGTTGTCAGCCAGCCTGGTATTTACAATAGAGCAATTGTCTGTAGTTGGGTGTTGTGGCCACAGAAGACACTTCTTCAGCATAGCCTGCATGCATTGGATACTGCTCTCTTAGCCTACTGGGGCTGCACACAGGTTTGACACTTGTATTTTGGATGTTACAGTATACTCTAGTCCAAGATATATATATATATATATATATATATATAACAGAATCCTATGGTTCATTACTGCATTTTAAGCAAATATGAAACAATGTATTATACAGATAATTGTTTGGCTTTCCCAATAATATACATATAGTTTTTTAATAATGTATTTTACATATAGTATCAAACCCAAACTGTATTTTACCTATTACACACCAAAAATAAGTATGTACGACTGTTAAGTATGTTTCCTATGTCTATCAATGCACTGGCACTTTAAAAGGAGGTGCATCACACAACACTGTTGTCATGTGATCAAGGCAGGGAGATGCCGAAACGCGTCGTGATGATGTGGTCGCACTTTGAAATAAATTAAAAAAGATGCACTGAATTGGGTCTACCTCGTCTTTTTGCAAGTTTGGTGGAGAAAAGTCGTGGAGGACGAGCTTTGCAGCATATATATATATATATATATATATATATATATCCTACTGGCAGTCTACAGTAGGTAGTCATAGTTAGGACCTAGTTTTCATAGGAAAAGCGTTTTTGTTTTCCCAATTAATTTGGCACAGGTAGACAAATCTTGGTGAAATTTTCAAAACTAGTGATCAGTTGCGGTCAGCTCCTGTCTTGAAAGTTTTGGAGTGATACGCCAAGCGGGGGCTGAGAAAAAGGGGGGTCCCAAAACGTGTTTTCCCCATGTTCTTTTCCATAGGAAACTTTAGACACGGCTACAGCCCGAACTGCTGAACGGAATTACCCCAAATTTGTCAAAAGGGTAGCCCTTGGTTCAGAAAGATTCCTTTTTGTTAAATGGTGTAAATCAGTTTAGTAGTTGCTCAGAAATTCAAAAAATAAAAGTCTGAAAATCAATTTTCAATTGGAAACTTTAGCCAAGGCTACAGCCCGAACTGCTGAACAGAATTTCACCAAATTTGGCAAAAAGGTAGTGCTTGATTCAGAAGGTGACTTTTTTTTAAAATGGTGTAAATTCGTTCAGTAGTTGCTGAGAAATTTAAAAAATAAAAGTTTTGATATCTAGGGCAGCGGTGGGTTTGCGAACCCTCCCAACCATGAGTTTCAATGTGATTGGCTGCCAACACTCCAAACCAGGAAGTGTTGGCAGCCATCTTGTGACTCGGTAGAACCTAAAACAGTAGAAAAACAATAGAAGGGGGCAGACTAGAAACACCCTGACCCCCTAGGTATGCTCAGGGTTTCCAACAAGGACCCCCAGGGACAAAACATGAATTTTCTTTGTATAATATTGACAGAATTCGCACTGGGGTTGTGAATCCCGCAGAAATTATAAAAATAAATGAAGCGCAGGCTCCTGCGCTTTATTTAAATGAGGCCCCCGGGTGGGCCAGGTCCCGGGGGCATAACACAATATATAATTTATAAATGTGCGGACGGCCACATCCCCGGGCTATGTTAATAATATGTGGGAGGGCATGCGGACCTCCCGCAGCCCCCGGGGACCACCAGCTCCCTGGGGCATTTTTTTATTATTGTGCGGGGGGCCACCAAGGCCCCCAAGCCCCAGGCACTGCCACCCCCGGGCTTTTCATAAATATTCATGGGGGCACACGGCCCCCCGCTGCCCTCGGGACCTCCACCCCCGTGGCTTCTACTTTTATTGATCATTAAACCTGTGAGGGGGTTTGAGCCCCCCACACACCCGGGCGACCCCCAACTCCCCGGGGCACAAAAAATGGGCTAGTTGGCCCCCAGGGGCCTTCAGGACTCAAAGGGATTTATTCCCCCAAGTTACAACATACTAAAGTATGTTTGCACAGTGGTGAAGGCAGGGGCAGGGTCTGATGTGAGCAAATGCATCCTGTGGCGCATTTTAAATTGGGGGATTAAGTCCCGTTGAATCCTGAGGGTCAGTGATGGCCAACTAGCCCACCGGGTACATCCAGTAAGTGCAACAGAGTTGCTTTGCAGAGAAATGTAAAAAGGGGCATGGCCTCGGACCACCTCTCTGCAACACAGCTCTGTGGCGCTAACTGGAGGTACCTGGTGGGCTAGTTTGCCCCCAGGGATCTTCATTAAGGGGAATTAATCCCCTAACTTATAACCTGCCAGGAGGCGTGTTTGCACAGTGATGAAGGGAGGGGGCGGTCCTAATGTGACATGTGTGGGAATAAATCCATGTTACGTAAAAAATAGGATTAAAAACCTCATGTCAAATAATGATGGTAACTGCACTTGTATGTTAGGTACTTCCTGTGACATTATACATATTTTATTAGACTGTAGGATGGTTCTTGATATACAAAAGGAGATTTTATGCCCGATATTTGAAAAATACAGGATTATGAATAGGAAGCAAGCTGCCAACCTCGTAGTGGAAATGACAAATTTGGATATAGCCTGTGCCTTGGGGAAATACATGAGTAGAGTTAGGGTGTTTCTCCCATGTACAGAGTTATAGGTGCAAGTAACCCCCCTAATATAAAATGAGATTGTATTTTAATAGTAATGTATGTATTGTGTTTGGAAGGTTTTGGTTATATATGTCTAATTCATTGTGATTTTAATAATTCATCAACAAAAGGAGCTGTGTTATCCTCCAGGAAATGACCATGTGTTGCATTTTTATAATTGTTTTATACTGTGTGTTTTTATAAAGATTTATAAAATGTAAAGTCTACACTTTTTTGTTGTTGTAACAAACCAAATAAAGTTTTAACGACTGACCAATCACTCTGCCAAAACCCAGGCATTTATAAATTCACCATGCACTCTCTTTGCAGCACTTTAAATATACAGTAACTACCCATTCACTCACGCAATGACCCATGCGCTAACTCATGCACTGCTACAATACCATGAGCACTACCCTTGCAGTCCAGCCATCGCCCTGTCACTACCCATGCACTCCTCCAATCACCTAGCGAGCACCTTGTACTTATCCAATCACTCCTCCAAAACCCAAGCACTTATAATTTCACTATGCACTCTCCATGCAGCACTCTAATCCTCCAATCAGTACCCATGTACTCATGCAATGACCCAGTCACTCCCCGACTCCCCGTGCACTCCTCCAATCAGTCAGCCACTCCTATGTACTAATTTAAACACTCTACCAATACCCAAGCAGCATATATAAATTCACTCAGGCACTTTCCTTGCAGTATTCTAATGTTGCAGTCAGTAGCTATGTACTCATGAAACGATCCAGGCACTAACTGATCCCTGCTACAATCCCCTTTGCACATCCCATGCCGACCTCTAACCACCTTCACAGTACTGATTCGCTCCTGCAATTACCCAGGTAGTACCCATGCACTCCTCCAATCACCTAGCGAGCACCATGTACTTATACAATCACTCCGCCAAAACCCAAGCACTTATAATTTCACCATGCACTCTCCTTTGAAGTGCTCTAATCCTCCAATCAGTACCCATGTACTCATGCAATGACCCAGTCACTCCCCGTACACTCCTCCAGTCAGTCAGCCACTCCTATGTACTAATCTAAACACTCTACCAATACCCAAGCACTTATAAATTCACTCATGCACCCTCCTTGCAGTATTCTAATGTTTCAGTCAGTATCTATGTACTCATGAAATGATCCAGGCACTAACTGATCACTGCTACAATCCCCTATGCACTACCCATGCAGACCTCTAACCACCTTCACAGTACTGATTCACTCCTGCAATTACTCAGGTAGTACCCATGCACTCCAGCAATACTCCTGTCACTACTCATGCACTCCACCAATCACCCATTCAGCATCATGTGCTTATCCAATTACTCTGCCAAAACCCAAGCAGTTATAAAATCACCATGCACTGTCCTTGCAGCACTCTTATCATCCAGTCACTTCCCATGTACTCATGCAATGATCCAGGCACAAACTCATGCCAAATACAGAGGAGGTCATGCTAATCAAAGGGATACCCCAACGCATAGTGTTCCCTAGTGTATGTAGGTGTTTTCACTGTATTCTAAGTGTCTTCTAGTGTTTCACTGGCTCTAGGCCTGCTTAGGCAGAGTCAGTTACCACCAGTACCCGTCAGCAAAAAGTTGGGGGCACATGAGGACTTTCTGCTCCTCTGTTGGTTCTTTCTGCACATCTCTTGCTTCTTCCTGCACTTTTCTTTGTCTTTCTAGACTTCTGTTGCCTCTTTCTGCATTTGTCTTGCTTCTTTCTGGGCTTTCATCCCCTTTCTTTACATTTCTTACCTTTGTACTCATAGTTAGAAATTAGTATTTAAAAAACCTTTGAAATTCACTGAATAAACCTTAGGTTTCAGGGACATTATAGTAAGAAATTAGCATTTAAAAAACCTTTGAGATTCACTGAAAAAACATAGGTTTCAGGGACGTTATAGTTGAAATTAGCATTTCAAAAACCTGGGAAAGTCACTGAAAAAAACACAGGTTTCAGGGACGTTATTGTTAGTTGGACATTTCACTCATACAAAACCATATATATATATATATATATGTGTGTGTTTCCATAAATTTCCCCCAGAGATGAAGCCGCACTCTTCCACAGGTCAGTGACATCACTTTTAATATTAACAGGCTGATTCCCACTCCGTAATGGTGCCCCCCAGGCCTTACGCGTTTCAAGGACAGAATCCTCTTCCTTAGAGGCCAGAACACGAGTAAGCCACATTTACGTGCATCTGCACTGTCCCATGTTAAGTAATTAAATACTTTTAATTAGCCTCCGGTGTGCTGCTCTCACATTGCTTCCTGGGACCTGCAGTCCATAAATGCACTTTCAACTCCCTCCAGTGGGTTTGGTGCTCGTGTTATTTTAAAGGGCCACTTCATAGCTCTCTATTAAGCCCCGAGTAAGAGGCAGTCTGTTAGATTTAAATACCTGCTTCGCCGATCGCAAGGAAAAGTTCCTGCACAGACCCAACTTAACTCCAGGGTGATGCGTTGCCTCCACAGCCTGGAAGCGCAGTGATTTCATGTTTCCATAAGTTTCCCCCAGAGATGAGGCTGCACTCCACCACAGGTCAGTGACATCACTTTTAATAATAACAGGCTGATTTCCACTCCTTAATGGTGCCCCCTAACCTTACGCATTTCAAGGACAGTATCCTCTTCCTCAGAGGACAGAATACGAGTAAGCCACATTTACGTGCATCTGCACTGTCCCATGTTAAGTCATTATATACTTTTAATTAGCCTCCAGTGTGCCGCTCTCACATTGCTTCCTGGGACCTGCAGTCCATAAATGAACTTTCAACTCCCTCCAGTGGGTTTGGTGCTCATGTTATTTTAAAAGGGCCACTTCATAGCTCTCTATTAAGCCCCCAAGTGAGATGCAGTGTTTTAAATTTAAATACCTGCTTTGCCGATAGCAAGGAAGAGTTCCTGCACAGACCCAACTTGGCTACAGGGTAGTGCAACGCGTTCATGTTTCCATAAGTTTCCCCAAGAGATGAGACCGCACTCCTCCACTGGTCAGTGACATCACTTTTAATAATATTCATGATCTACCAATTCATTCATATTTTAATGCTGTACAAATGAATTTGTTCACATTTACAATATTTATATTATTTATATGTTCTATTTCTCATAATATTATTGATTTCTATCTCTATTCCTCTGATGTTTTATGAAATTGATATTTAATATGCATCTTATTGTATAATTTAATAAATATTTCAACACAAAAAAAAGTTACTTAATGGCATGAGTTATAGTTTCTTCATATAAGTATAACTATACGTATGTATAAGTGCTGAATTTCTATGGTTTTGTGTGGATAAAACATCAACCTAATTGTAACATCCATGTAACCTGAGTTTTTTTTCAGTGAATTTCTGTTCTTTAAATTTAAAGTAATATTTAATTACCATACGTTAATACGACCACTGCGCACAGCTTTTGGCAATGTGGCGGGGGTTGTCTGCAGGGCCAGTGGCCAAGCACCTCCTGCATTCACTCAACCCCACAATGCACAAGGCCTTTGGCCATGTGGTGCAGTGGTATGGTATGTGAGTGCGTGAAGTTTTCTGTTTTGCAGTGGGCTCCGGATCGGTGGATCCATCGCAGATTTACAGTGGGTGTTGCTCGGTGTGCTGTGGTGGATTCACCTATCAGTAAAAAAGGACATATATTTTTTTTGTCCATGAGAATTCCCACGGAAACCCCTACAAGGGTCCTACGTGTGTTTTTATTCATGTTTTTTCCCCGGGAGCCCAGCCAAGATACAAAATTGTGGCCAATCAAGGCCCTGCTTTTTGCCAAGATCTGTGAGTACCTGTGGATACTCCACAGGAACCCATAGATCCGCGGTTGCCAATAGCTAGTTATTGTTAGGACCTCATTTCCATAAGAGAAGCATTTTTAGATTTGTCTAATTCTTTAATGCTGGTTCATTAATCTTCTCGAAATTTCCCCAAAAAAGTGCCATGGTGATTCTTGTTGTGCATGGAAAGCTTTGGGCGATCCGTCAAGTGAAGGCCGAGAAGAAGGGGTTGTTCAAAAAAAGTGTGTTTCCCATGTTTATTCCATTAGAAATTTTAGACCAAATCCTGCCCAATCTACTGAATGCAATTCCACTAAATTTGGCAGAAAGGTAGCTCTTGATCCAGAAAGTGACCTTTTTGTAAACTAGTATAAATCCATTCTGTAATTTGAGAAATATTAAAGGAAAACCAAATTTGGATATCTAGGGACACAAATTCTCCACAAAGCCCCCTGATCTCGTGCTGAGATCTGACTGACTGCCAACACTAAGTAGGAAGTGTTGGCAGCCATCTTGGGATACAGCTTCAGCCGAGTCCCAGAAAACCTTTTTTTTTTAAAGACAGGGGGGCAGGCGTAAGACCTGTAAATCCCCAGGGATGATCAGTGATGCCTCTGACCATTTCATGAATGATGTAATATGTGATGTCATTAGCAGTACATTGCGGGTGCGCAAGTTATAATTAGCTGAACTAACTATAACAGGGGAATTTCTATGGTTTTGTATGAGTGAAATGTCCAACTAACTATAACGCCCCTGAAACCTATGGTTTTTTCAGTGAATTTCTAAGGTTTTTTAAATTCTAATTTCTAACTTTGCTTACAAAGTTAGGACATGTGAAGAAAGGAAGAAAAGCGTAGCAAGAAGCAAGACAAATACAGAAAGAGGCAACAGAAGTCCAGAAAGATGAAGAAAAGTGCAGGGAGAAGCAAGAGATGTGCAGAAAGAACCAACAGAGGAGCGGAAAGTCATCCTGTGCCCCCAACTTTTTAGTGACGGGTACTGGTGGTAACTGACTCTGACTAACCAGGACCGGAGACAGTGCTAGGCTAAAAGACACTTAGAATACAGTGAAAACACCTACATACACTAGGAACACTCTGCGTTGGGGTATCACTGTTATGAGCATGCCCTCCTCTGTGTTTGCCATGACTTAGTGCCTGGGTCATTGCATGAGTACATGGGTATTGACTGGGTGATTAGAGTGCTGTAAGGACCGTGCATGGTGATTTTATAACTGATTGGGTTTGGGGGGAGGGATTGGATAAGTACATGATGCTGGAAGGGTGATTGGAGGAGTGAATGGGTAGTGACAAAGGGATTTCCAGAGTGCATGGGTACAACCTGGGTAATTGGAGGTGTGAATCTGTACTCCATAGGTGGTTAGAGGTCTGCATGGGTTGTGCCCAGGGGATTGTAGCAGTGCATGTGTTAGTGCCTGGGTCACTCCATGAGTGCATGGACACTGACTGGAAGATTAGAGTACTGCAAGGAAGGTGCATGGTGAATATATAAGTGCCTGGGTTTTGGCGGAGTGATTGGATAAGTACATGGTGCTCGCTGGGTGATTGGATGAGTACATGGGTAGCGAAAGGGCAATGGCTGGAGTGCATGGGTACTGCTCAGGGTATTGTAGCAGTCCATGAGTTAGTGCATGGGTCATTGCATGAGTCCATGGGTAGTGACTGGATGATTAGACTGCTGCAAAGAGAGCTCATGATGAATTTATAAGTGCTTGGGTTTTGGTGGAGTAATTGCATAAGTACACACATGTCCCGTCAGGCCCACCCCCTCTCTTCACCATTGTGCAAATGGGTTTTAATTTGGGGGGTTAATTTGCCTTGAATCCTGAGGGTCCCTCAGAGCCAACTAGCCCACCATGTACCTCCAGTAAATGCCACAAAGCTGTGTTGCAGAGAGGTGGCCCGAGGTCTCGCCCCTTTTCACACCTCTCTGCAACGCAACTCTGTGGCACTTACTGGACGAACCTGGTGGGATAGTTGGCCCCCAAGGACCCTCAGGATTCAAGGGAACTTACAGCCTGATTCATGAAGCGAAATAGCGCCCGCAATGGCTGCGAAAACGCAATTGCGGGTGCAAAACACGGAATCGGCATTCAAGTACGAAAAAGCGAAATCGCTAAAAAATAATAGCGATTGGAATAGCGATTACGCAGTAATAGTCGCAGACTCCGGGAAGTCGAGCATTAGCGATACGGAAATAGCGACCAACCACGGAATCTGCGAAATGATTAGCGAAACGCAATATTGTCTCAATCGGCATTCATGAAAGAAATACATTAGCGAAAAAGCGCTAAATCGCACGTTTGCGCGGCGCAATTTAAGGACAACTCAAAGCAGGTGGTAACCATAAAAGCCATGATGAAGCTAAATTTGAAAAACTGTTAGCCAATCACCAACAGGTCCAGGCCTGACCAATCACACATAAGGACATTCAGCAGCAGCATTAGGCGTTCCACAATGCCTGGGATGTACATGGTGGTGAGGCGGCGAAGGCTACAGCGAGCAGCACGGAGGAGACGCATGAGGCAGGCAAGGATTTACCGGCAGCGGGTCACCTTGCTGGGCCAAACCAGAGAACAGATTTATGCAAAATACAGGCTGAATGGGGAAATGATCACCTGGCTGATACAAGAACTCGACCCCATCATGCAGCACCCAACAAGGCGAAACAATTCTGTGCCCACACATGTGCAGGTATTGTGCAGCCTGCACCTCCTGGCCTCCGGCAGTTTCCAGGGCATAGTAGCCGCTGCTGGGGGGATATCCCAGCCCACCATGTCACGCTGCCTCCACACTTTTGTTGACGCCATGCTCAGCCAGCTCCACCGGCACATCACATTTCCCACGAGCCAACAGGAATTGGACCTCACTAAACTACAATTTTATAATGTTGCCCATTTTCCCCATGTCCTCGGCTGCATAGACTGTACCCACGTCGCCATCTGCCCACCAGCTGGCACGGAGTATATGTACCACAACAGGAAGTCCTACCACTCCCTCAACATACAGATGGTCTGCAATGCCAAGACCATCATCACTGACATTGTGGCCCAGTACCCAGGGAGTACCCATGACTCCTTTATCTTCAGGCACAGCGGACTCCACACCCGACTGATCAGGGGAGAGTTTGGGGAAGGACACCTACTTGGTAAGTACACTTTGTCGACAATGTCACATTGCTATGAAGTAACTGCGCTGCACAGGCAATCAACATCTGCTCCTCTCATTCAGGTGACAGTGGCTACGCCCTACGGGAATACCTCCTGACCCCTTACCTCAACCCTGCCACACATCAGCAACGGCGCTACAATGTTGCGCACATCCGGACAAGGAACTGTATTGAAAGGACATTTGGCCTGCTCAAGAGCAGGTTCCGTATACTGCACAAGACAGGTGGGGCCATGTATTACAGTCCTGCAGCGTGCTGCCGCATTGTGGCTGTCTGTGCAATGCTTCATAACATTGCAACCAAGCGCCGGATACCAGTTGACATCTCAGGCAGTGAATCTGAGGGGGACGACCGGCCACCAGCACATGCGCACCATGCACATGGGGAGAACCCAGCTGAAGGCCACAGACGTCGCAACCACATCACAGCTAACAATTTCTAGCCCACCCCCTTCCCCCACCCCACATATCACAATTGCATGCAAAATGTAATGATTACACAAGGCGAATGTGTGCAGCAAAATAAATGTATTTGTTTGAATCACAAGATTAAAGGGTCATGGTAACAACTATTTACAAAATCCAGTATTCCAGCATACTGCATGTAAAGGTTCATGGCAGGCTTAGCTTCAGCCTGCGCCTGTGTCCCTGACACAATGTCATTGGTGCTTCCGGCGCACATTTCCCAGGCGCCTGTGAGGCTCTTCCTCATCCTGGGCAGCTGGACCAGGCGTAGCCCTGGTGCTGCGCCTAGGTGGGGGGGCCTGCGTGGCAGAGTTGCTGCTCACGCTGGAGGCAGCCTCACTCGCATCATCTCCCCCTACGATGGCCGGTAGCACAGGTGTAAGCAGTGGGATCACGGCGGTGGTCAAGTGCTCCAGCACCCGGGTAATCTCCTCGCAGCACTGGACCAGTTGGTGCTGCTGGGTCATAGAGCGCCGCGACAGCTGGGTGGTAGCATTTGCTGCCACATAATTTGAGCGACTATAGGTCGACAGCTGGCTCAACAGCTGGTGGTGGCGCCTGCGTGCAACACTGCGCTGCTTCCCCAGCGCTGCAGTATTGGCCTCCATTGCCGCTGTCATGCGCTCCATGGCCGCCGTCATGCGGTCCACCCGCTGGCCGACTCCCGCCACATTGCGGCCGATCTTATGCAGCTGGAGCTGGATGGCTCCTTGCTGCTGCGACTGGCGCTGGTGTAAACGGAGCATTCGCCGCTCCACGCTCATGCAGGCATGGAGATGCCCATTGCCCCTCCTGCTGTTCGGCCGCTGTGTAGCGGATGTGGCTGGCCCAGATCGTGTTGGACGAGCTGCAGGTGTTGTAGCAGCTGGTGTCGCAGGTGCGGCAGGCACTGGAGCCACATTGGTGGGGGGCCTGGCCTTGGCAGCCGGTGGGCCTGCAGATGTTGCAGCAGGTAAGGTGGGGGGCCTGGCCTTGGCAGCCGGTGGGCCTGCAGATGTTGCAGCAGGTAAGGTGGGGGGCCTGGCTGCTGGTGTTGGCGCAGCGGCAGGGGCTGGTGGCTGGGTAGCGGGTAGGGATTCCTCCTCCTGGGCCTCCTCGACGATCACCAGCCTCTCGCTGTCACTGCTATCATCCGCACCTGTGAGGGTAAGTGGATACTCATTAGGTGCATGTGACTGTCAGACGTGCAGATGTTACATGCATGCTGGGTGACATTCCCTGGATGGCTGTGGATTTGTACGCTTAGGAACCTTTCTGGCCGCATTGTGGTACTACTACATTGTGGACATACTACGTCTCCCACAATGCCTCAGGGCATTTCCTGATGCACAACATAGGCATGATTAAGGGCCAATGAGTGAGCCTATTTGGGCAGGGACGGTCATAGGGGACAGGGTCGCAGTCGCATGCCACTTACCTTGGGTGTTTTGGGTGGGGCGGGAGGAGTCCAGAGTGGTCACGCCAACACACGCCTCCCTCTCCAAGGTGTCCTCTACCTGGTCCTCCAGGGGGGTGTTCGGTGGGACAGTCGGTCCACCACCTCCAGTGCCTGATGACTCACCGAGGCGCGCCGCCACCTTCTCCTTGGCACGCCCTCGGAGGTCGTATCAGCGCTTTTTCAGCTCCTCCACCGACCTGTCCGCAACGCCCACAGAGTTGACGCTGGAGGCAATCCCCACCCAGATCCTCCGCTTCTCCTGTTCTGGGACCCTCCTGGAGTTGGCACCAAAGAGCTGGTCGTGTTTGGCCACCACCCCTTCTATGAGGTTCTCCAGCTCCTGCTCGGAGAACTTTAGTTTGCGCTTGCGGCCAGCGCTGTTGCTGGGGCCAGGCAGAGGTTCGTCGGACATGGCGGTCGCTATTTCGGCCGGGTCGGGAGTCGCTAACGGAGGTTTAGCGGCAGCTTTCCGTCGTGTACACTCGAATGATAGCGTCACTGTGGTGTTTGGGGGTGGGATTTGGCTGCTTCCTGGTTGTGATGTCATCACGGTGCTCGGAATGCGTCTTCCCGTATTTCCAGATCCCGCGAGAATGCGACTCGCAATCCCGATCGCACGGGATTGCGAGTCGCAATCCCGTGCGATCGGGATTGCGAGTCGCTATCCCGTGCGATCGGGATTGCGAGTCGCAATCCCGATCGCTGGTGGCCGGAAATAGCGATTATTCTGCGTTTTTTGTAGGTCGCTAACGGCTTTAGCGCCCGCGTGCGAGTCGCTATTTTTTCCCCGAAAAGTACATGAATGCCGTTTTGCGTTTTCTCAATAGCGAGTCGCTATTATTCGCTATTAGGGACACGCAAAACGGCATGTACATGAATCAGGCTGTTAATTCCCCAATTTAAAACGTGCCACAGGGCACGTTTGCACTCTTATCACTTCAGCAGGGACCCCCAGTATTCAAGGGGAAAATGTCTTTTTTTAAGAAGGGGGGCTGCATGCTCCCCTTCTCTTTCCTTATCCCCCAGGGTCTGACCTCTTTTTCTCAAAATAAAAAAATGAAAACGGGAAGGGGGCTGCGTGGCCCCCCGTCCGAGGCTAATTTCGGCCCAGGGACCACATCCCCTGGGGCATAGCCATAATTTTTTATTTTTAAAAAAATATAGGAGGGGGCTGCGTGGCCCTCCTCTTGAGGCCTCTATTTGTCACGGGGACCCCATTCACGGGGTTGTGCCTCGTTACTTATTATTTCTTTTTTGTTCAATGCAGGCAGGGGGGCTGCATGGCCCCCCTCCTAGGCCACTCATGGCCCGTTCCCCATCCCGAGGCCTGGCCTTTCCATTTGGGACTGTGTGGGGACCCCAATTCCCCTACGGTCCTGCCGGCTCCCCGCCTCTTGCGGGAGTCGGCATTGCTTTTCTACACAGGGAGCTGCTAACATGCAGCTCCCCTTGTTTAAAAGCAATCTGGTTTGGATTTTGTAAGCGAGAAACCTGCTCTCACTTTCAAAATCCAAACCAGTGTTTGCTATGACAGGGTGGAGTCATGCTCCTGCCCTGTCATAGCAAACAGCAGTGTCCTGGGGGTGGGCACCCCGGGACACTGCAGGAGCCGGCCCTGGGGGGGGGGCGGTCCCCAGGACCATAAAGGTCTCCACGAGGAGGGCCGTGTGGCCCCCTACCAACTATTTAAAGGAGGTGGTGGTGGTCCCAGGGCTTTTGGGGTCCATAACAGACCCCAAATTTAAATGTAAAGTGCCCCAGAAAGGTGGTGGTCCCTGGCGCGTGTGGGGAGGCTCGAGCCCTCCCCACACATTTATTTTAAACAGAGCCCCGAGGAGGTGGCGGTCCTGGGGCTGCGCGGGGGCTGCATGCTCCCCACAACTAATACATCTTGCCCCTGGGAGGTGGCGGTCTCCGGGGCTGCGTGGGGGGATTGTGGGAGAACGATTACAAATGGTATGACGAAGTTTCCCCTCCATACCCTGGGGTATACAGTTTGCATGAATGAAGCCCCACAGCACCCACTTTTGTAATGTAACGGACTACAGGACCTATAAAGCAACTTTGTGAAGTGAAGTCCCATTAGGGCGGGCCTGACTGTATAAAGCCCACGCAGCTGTTGGGACTTGTCTGCAAAGTGCCTGTGAGCAAGGGCATGGAGCCCAAAAAGTGTCTGGCATTCCAGATGGAGGAAGAATGCGCTGTGCCTTTTGTCCACAATAAACAAAGGAGATAATTTCAACTCTGTTGGTGTCTCTATAGCGGGGCAACTTGATTTTTGGACATTGAATTACGGCGCGCCTCGCAGCAGAGTTGCCCCTCTGCTTATTCAGCGGCCCTGCAGCGCCCAAAACACGGGCGCTTTGAGGAGTTGAAATGAAGTGAAGTCCCATTAGAGCGGGGCCTGACTGTTTAAAGCCCACGCAGCTGTTGGGACTTGTCTGCAAAGTGCCTGTGAGCAAGGGCATGGAGCCCAAAAAGCGTCGGCATTCCAAATGGAGGGAGAATGCGCGGTGCCTTTTGTCCACAATAAACGAAAGAGATCATTTCAACTGTGTTGGCATCTCTATAGCAGGGCAACTTGGTTTTTGGACATTGGATTACGGCGCGCCTCGCTGCAGACTTGCACCGCTCTTATTCAGCGGCCCTGCATTACCCGACACATGGGCTTTTTGAGGAGTTGAAATTCCGATATTGTGGGAGAATGATTACAAATGGTACGACAAGCTTTCCTCTCCACAGAGCCCACTGGGGGATACAGTTTGCGTGAATGAAGCCCCATAGCACCCACTTTGGTAATGTAACGAACTACAGGACCCATAAAGCAACTTTGTGAAGTGACCTCCGATTAGGTCTGGGCCTGACTGTTTATAGCCCACACAGCTGTTGGGACTTGTTTGCAATATGCCAGTGACCAAGGGCATGGAGCTCGAAACCTGTCTGGCATTCCTGATGGAGGGTGAATGCGCTGTGCCTTTTGTCCACAATAAACAAAGCAGATAATTTCATCTGTATTGGCGTCTCTATAGCAGGACAACTTGGTTTTTGGACACACACATATATATATATGTATATATATCTATCTAGCTATCTATATATATATATATATATATATATATATATATATATATATATATATATATATATATATATATATATATATATATATATAGATAGATATATATATTGCTTCCAATGGACCGCTTAATGTGTAAGAGATCAAAGGCCACTGCGGGGAACTGTTGGAGGAAACTTTATTGACAGAATGCAAAGCGTAATGCATTTCGGCATTTCAAGCCTTCTTCAGACGCTGTAGCAAACAGGAAACGCTACCAAACTCCTCCTTTTGTCCTCCTGCGGTCCTCCCCTGAACCAGGGAGTCAGCTGACCACGCCGAATCTTTGGCAGCTGTAGTCAGAGTGCTTCTGGACCACAACTCCCATCATGCACCTGAGTGGTAAGTGCATTGGCGAAGTTGTTGCTTGGTGCATGCTGTAATACCTGGCAAAAGCGAGGGGGTAATATGATTATTGGTTGCGCTGTATTGAATGTCCAGTACCTCTCCAGGTCCCCAACACTCTGCCTGAGTACAACGATGTCGGGTAGGGCTGAAGGCGTGGATTTTAGTGATCCCACCTTCTCTCAATGATGAGCTGCTCCTGGCAGTAGCCTCTTGCCCACGCTGCTGTAAACGGCTGTCCTGCGGTAATCCGATACCTCAGGAGTTTTTCCAAAAGTGTTGCCACTCGTGTCAGCAAATACCGCAGCACACTTGGAGAGTGGGGCCCGTTTGCGCTGCCGACAAATGCATAAAATTGCTTCCAATGGACCGCTTAATGTGTAAGAGATCAAAGGCCACTGCGGGGAACTGTTGGAGGAAACTTTATTGACAGAATGCAAAGCGTAATGCATTTCGGCATTTCAAGCCTTCTTCAGACGCTGTAGCAAACAGGAAACGCTACCAAACTCCTCCTTTTGTCCTCCTGCGGTCCTCCCCTGAACCAGGGAGTCAGCTGACCACGCCGAATCTTTGGCAGCTGTAGTCAGAGTGCTTCTGGACCACAACTCCCATCATGCACCTGAGTGGTAAGTGCATTGGCGAAGTTGTTGCTTGGTGCATGCTGTAATACCTGGCAAAAGCGAGGGGGTAATATGATTATTGGTTGCGCTGTATTGAATGTCCAGTACCTCCTCAGGTCCCCAACACTCTGCCTGAGTACAACGATGTCGGGTAGGGCTGAAGGCGTGGATTTTAGTGATCCCACCTTCTCTCAATGATGAGCTGCTCCTGGCAGTAGCCTCTTGCCCACGCTGCTGTAAACGGCTGTCCTGCGGTAATCCGATACCTCGGGAGTTTTTCCAAAAGTGTTGCCACTCGTGTCAGCAAATACCGCAGCACACTTGGAGAGTGGGGCCCCTTTGCGCTGCCGACAAATGCATAAAATTGCTTCCAATGGACCGCTTAATGTGTAAGAGATCAAAGGCCACTGCGGGGAACTGTTGGAGGAAACTTTATTGACAGAATGCAAAGCGTAATGCATTTCGGCATTTCAAGCCTTCTTCAGACACTGTAGCAAACAGGAAACGCTACCAAACTCCTCCTTTTGTCCTCCTGCGGTCCTCCCCTGAACCAGGGAGTCAGCTGACCACGCCGAATCTTTGGCAGCTGTAGTCAGAGTGCTTCTGGACCACAACTCCCATCATGCACCTGAGTGGTAAGTGCATTGGCGAAGTTGTTGCTTGGTGCATATATATATTTTACCTACTGGCAGTCGCCAGTAGGTAGTTATAGTTAGGATTTTTTTCAATGCAAAATCTCAAAATTCTATTGTGAATAACTTTGGCACCGGTTGACGAATCTGCCTGAAACTTTCCTCAAATTTGCCTCGCGGAGCTCCGCCCTTCCCTGAAAGTTTCGGGGGGATTCGTCAAGCGGGGGCCGAGATAAAAGGTGGGTCCCAAAATGTGTTTTCCCCATGTTAATTTCCATAGGGCGGTCGACCTCACTTTTAGCCCGAACGGCTGAATGGATTTCCACCAAACTTGGCAAAATTGTAGGGACTGGTAGCCCGATGTGCCTTTGCTATGTCTCAAGATATGTGCTCCAGTGGTTTTTACGAAAATTAACTTTGAAAAAATATATATTGGGCTACATTGGGCTATATATATGTTAGAGCCCAAATGTAGCCCAATGTAGCCCAATGTAGCCCAAAGATGGCCACCAGAGACAAAAAAAAACAAATGTAGCCCAAATTTCAGCCAGATGTAGCCCAACTATAGCCCAATGACAGAATGTCCCAGAGTGTTCTAAAGAACAACTAGAGCGCTAACAGTCTTACTTATGAAAAAAGTATTGCACACCTGAAGTCCTCTTGATTGGAATAAAGTGTTAACACTTAAAACATTTAATTTGCAAAGGAACAACATGAGGGGGTTCATTTTGCCATAGAAATTATGATTAGTGCTGAAGAAAGAAAAATTAGGGCACATGTTGAGTGACTTCTCAAATCCTCTTATATTTCATTAAAAAAATTCTGACATGCAGTCTACCAAGATGGCCACCAGAGACAAAAGAACCCAAATGTAGCCCAAATATCAGCCAGATGTAGCCCAACTATAGCCCAATGACAGAATGTCCCAGAGTGTTCTAAAGAACAACTAGAACGCTAACAGTCTTACTTATGACAAAAGTATGGCACACCTGAAGACATCTTGATTGGAATAAAGTGGTAACACTTAATACATTTAATTTGAAAAGGAACAAAATGAGGGGTTTCATTTTGCCATAGAAATGTTATATATAACACATCAAACATGGGTACGGGAGAAAATTGTAAAATATCTTCGTTATATTGACGACAGTTTTATTGTTTGGCAAGGGGATGAGTATGAGGCACAGTTATTTATTGCTGAAATTAATGACAACCCCCTCAATCTGAAATTTACTTCTAATATCAGTGCCAAACAAGCAGAATTTCTGGATGTCAAAATATATATAGATGATAATAGCCGTATTCAAACCACCTTACATTGAAAGGACACGGCGGGCAATACCACGCTTCATGCCTCCAGCCTTCATCCTAAGCACACTATCCACAGCATACCTTATGGAGAAATCCTAAGATTAAAAAGAATATGTAGTACTGCTGAGGATTTTCACACATGTGTTTCGGAGTTAAAAGTTCGAATGAGGGCCCGTGGATACTCAGACCATGTGTTCAACCAAGCATTGACCAAAGCTGAAAGTCTCTCTAGAGCCAGTCTACTTTCAAACACTGCTAATAAGAACATGCGGTCACTGAAGGGACCGAAATAAACAAGTTAGACTGTCCTAGATTTATCACAGACTATAGCAGTCAGGAGAATAAAATCAGGCAGATAATTAACAAGCATTGGTCTACTGTTCAGACGGATGCTGTTTTGGGATGCATGTTACCAGACAAACCTTTGGTCACTTTCAGGCGGGCACAAAGCATGGGTGCAGTTCTGAACCAAAGCAGCCCAGAATTGCAACACAAACCTAATTGGTTAGTATCAGCAGGGTTCCGAAAATGTACAACTTCCAGAGCATGCAAGTTTGGAGTCTATAAAACTCGTTATAGAACTCCTTTTTCCACTGTTGATATCCCAATTAAAGGTAGCCACACCTGTAAAACCGAATATGCCGTATATGTCCTGACGTGCACTTGCGGCCTTAACTATATAGGCAGTACAAAACAGCAAGTGCACGTCAGGATCTTGTAGCATATTAGAGCCATTCTACACAGTGATCAGGCATATCCAGTGGCTCGCCACTTTGAGAGCACCCATAATAAAGACATCAATTGCCTCTCATACTATGTGGTGGCATCTGTCCCCAAACTTAGAAGAGGAGGAAATCGGGAGCTCAAACTAAGGCGGCTAGAGTCGAGTTTGATCCTCGAATATGACAGCAAATGGCCCAATGGGCTAAATAATACTGAGGATCTACGTCACTTTCTTTAAAAACTCACTTTATCATTAAATGCCAAAACAAGAAAATTTGTCATCCTAAACAGCATCCTATTTGCTCCCTAGATATGTCAGGTTCCCTGTGATCTAGGGAGTACAGCTATTCCTAGGTACTGCACCTACAAAGCATCATGTTCGTATACACTGAAATAAGTGGCTGGTCAAGTTCCTTGTCAGCCACTTTTATGCAAATTCCATCATGTTCTGCTTCTTCTTTGTACATAGTATTCACTTTTGTACTGATATTTTAAATAATTTTAGATGTGAGATCTTTTTTAGCACTTATTTTACACAGGGTGTTTTTTATCTAAACCTTTTATATGATAATGTATTTATACTGGTATCAAATGTTTTAATGTATGTTTTTAATGTATCACATAGGAAGATTACTATTCTCCTTTAAAGTCACAATCAGCATTTATGCATTGTATATACAGGTCTATATCATCATGCACTTACAGCACTTTTTCCTTCTCCCTCTAACTGTATTGTTGCACAGAATATATATTACTCCATGAATTGCAGAATGTGATTCAATGAAAATTTGTTATTTGCACTTCCACTTTTACCCGCTCCCCCGTTGTTTACAGGTCGCCAAATTTGCACATAATATAATATTTGCACAGGGATTCATCCCAAAATAACTATATATATAAAAAACTTTACAAACATACATGTTTTTTAAACAGGAATGTCTATTTATTATTATGAGTTATTTTTGCAATGTTAAATTAACTTATATAGTACGTTAATTGTATGTGGTCATCTATATTGTAGAGTCTTTTTTCTACCTTCATGCTCACGTGACCTGTTTGAAAATTGGCGGGGAGGCGGGCTTCACTGCATTATGAAAACAAAATGAATTCATTGGGTCATTGCATGTGAACAAGGGCTTTGTAAGCCCGAAACGCGTCTTGCCCTCTTGCTTACCAACCTTCCTGCAAATAAAAAACCTGTGAATCCTGATTGTGGTCCGTCTCCTACCTGCCTCGCTGGTCCTGAGTCGTGCTAGGATCGGAAGTGGCATTCCTGGGAGTTTGCGCACATATATATATATATATATATATATATATATATATATATATATATGTATATGTATACATATATATATACATATATATATATATATATATATATATATATATATATATATATATATATATATATATATATATATATATATATATATATATATTACCTACTGGCGGTCGCCAGTAGGTATATATAGTTAGGATTTTTTCTCTATGGGACTCTTGAAAATTATATGTCTAATAACGTTGGCGTTTGTGGACGGAATCGGCTGAAATTTTCAGAGAAATGGCACATTCTGTTTCTGAGCATCCCCTGAAAATTTGGGGGGGTTTCGACAAGGGGGGGCCTAGAAAAAAGGGGGGTCCCAAAACGCATTTTTCCCATTCATTTTTCAATAGGGCGTTTGGCCTCACTTTTAGCTCGAACGGCTGAATGGATTTGCACGAAACTTGGCAAAATTGTAGGGACTATTAGCCCGATGTGCCTTTGCTGGGTCTCAATATATGTGCTCCAGTGGATTTTGAGAAATTAACGTTTTAAAAAACAGATATATCTGTGACAGCGTCCCGGGTAGCGATCCGGTTTGCGTACTTTTCGCGTTACGGAACTTTGCGAAGCGAAGCTGATTGGCTCTCCGGTGTCTGTCAACATTCTAAACAGTCCGGAACGGCCGCCATCTTGTCTCTCGGTAGGATCGAGAGACAAGAGGAGGAGAAAAACAAAGGGGGAATTTAATGAAAGGGGGCAAGGTAGACCCCTCTTGACCCCCTAGGAATGATGTTGGAGTTATTAAAGGGTCCCGCGGGGCAAATAAAAAAAATTTGATTTTTCGCGGTAGAAGCGCTTCCCGGTTCGCGAACCGGTAGCGAAACGGGAATTCGCCATTTTGTGTTTCGTTTTAATTAAATTACAAGATGGAGGAAAAACAATGTGAGAAATGGGTATAAGGGGGTGCGGGAGACGTATCCTGACCCCCTATGTTTTCTGAGGGTGGCTGAGGATGCTCATATATGTTGATACAAGTCTTCCAGCGGCTGCGCGTGAGCGGATTTTTATTTTTTTGCTGCGTGACGTCTGTTAACGTTCGATTCGAAGGAAATCAGGAAGTGTTGACCGCCATTTTGTCACTGCGAGTAAATATATTGTTAAAAATAATTGTTATAAATTAATCCGTATTGATAAACATTGTCTGCGTCATCTTGCCTTTTTTCCAATGCCACACTTTTGTCGTGCAAGGCAGCCATTTTAGATGCCTTGACCAGACCCACTCTCTGCACGCCACCGATCCTCAGCATGGCTCCCCACCCTCGCAAGCATCTCCCCCACGCACTGGTCACCCCCGCTCTCTCTCTCATGCATGGGCCATAAACCTCCCCCCATTTGCGCTGCTCTTCCCTGAGAATCACACCCTGTGCCCGCCCTACACCTCCCTTTCACCCTATTCACTATCGCACCCTCTGACACTCCTCTTCCTCTGTGTCTGATTGTCCAGGCCGGTCCCAGGCTATCACCTAGCCCTGCGGATGTAGTTTATGGCCCCAACTGTAAAGAATCACCTCTCTTCAAAGGAGTTACAGTAGATCAAGGCCCTCACCCCATGAGATCCGTCACACCACACTCGTTCCTACTATCTGATAACGATCCTGTATTGTGATTAGGGAGGAGTTTCTCACTGTAAGGGTGTGTGGGACCGAGCCTGAAGCGGAAGATACCAGGGATGCCTTTTTGTACATCAAAGTCTTCACAATTATGTGTCACATAAAAAATATATAGCACTCCAACAAAGTAGTAGGATTATAACACTTTAAAAACTTATAAATATATACAACGCTCCAACAAAGTAAACACGTTAAAAAAAAACATTTTAAACAACTATTTACATGGCAGCCTGCTGCAACATCCATCTCAAAGCAACAATGGGCTGCTTTGGTCTGTCTTTTAGTCTGCAAAATCCGTCGGCCAGTGAGGTGGCGTCAGTAGCGGTCCGTTTTGCGAATAGGCCGAAGGCAGCACAACGCGCCGAGATCCGGACGGCATCCAGGTGGTGTCCAGTAAGTTGCCACACTGGTCTGGCCATCCTACAATGCTGTGCCAAAAAACGGTGTGGGGCGCCCCGGGGGGAGGGGGGAGGCGGCGCGAACGGTCCTCCCCCGCCTCCCCAGGTGGAGGCTCCTCTGCTGCAGTGGGGCGCCCCTTAGCGTTTCAGTCACCATTCAGCTGAATTGCGCCCGCTCTTGCGGCTACAGCGTCTCGCCCACCATCCAGCTGAATTGCGCCCACTCTTGCGGAGCAGCGATAGGCGGCTGCCACAGGATTCTTAAAATGGCGGCCGGCTCTTCGGATTTGGGCTTGGTCCACTAAAATGGCCCTGGGACACATTTGAACTCGGACATTTGCCTGCTAGGGCTTGGACCCCATTCCCGAAAGCGTCCCCTCAGCCTTGCAAATTCTACAAAAGTCATCGGGCCCCAGACTCCCCGGGCTTCCGGTGGGGAGCGGCTGCCATGATTGCTTGCGGAATGGCCACGACGGAGCCACGAGATGGTGGTGCTCTCATGCTGACGCTAGCTTCAGTCTGAAACATCCAGAAACACTGTAGACTACCAATTCGATGACTTCCGGAGGAGCCCCAACGTGACCCGGTAGGGAAGAACTTGCCCTCCCCTCTTTTGACTGATGGTTCTTGTTGCCTGTCCCCTCTGTTGTCATGTAACGGAACCTTTTTGGACTGCCGAGTGAGAAAAAATAAGGTGGGGCTTTCATCATTTGGGAAAAAAAAATCGTTCAATCCAATGAAAAGTGTTATGTTTAGGTCATATGACCAAGCCTTCCATCATTAGGAAACCAAAAGTAAAATGAACCAATGAAAAGTTTTATAAAGAAGTCACATGACCTGTTATGCGGCTTTGGGCTATAAAAAGCCTACAAAATTTGTTGGCCTGTGAGGCGGCGTCAGTAGCGGACCGATGTGCGAATAGGCCGAAGGCAGCACAACGCGCCGAGATCCGGATGGCACCGAGGTGGTGTCCAGCAAGATGTTGTACTGGTGTGGCCATCCAACAATGCTGCGCCGAAAGATAGCGTGGGGTGCCCGGGGGGGAGGGGGGAGGCGGCGTGAACGGGCCTCTCCCGCCTCCCCAGGTGGAGGCACCTCATCTGCAGTGGGGCGCCCCTTAGCGTTTCCCTCGCCGTCCAGCTGAGTTGCGCCCGCACTTGCTGCTGCAGTAGGCCGAAGGCAGCACAACACGCCGAGATCCGGATGGCACCGAGGTGGTGTGGGGCGCCCCTTACCGTTTCACTCGCCGTCCAGCTGAGTTGCGTCCGCACTTGCTGCTACAGTAGGCCGAAGACAGCACAACGCGCCGAGATCCGGATGGCACCGAGGTGGTGTCCAGCAAGTTGCACTGGTGTGGCCATCCTACAATGCTGCACCGAAAAAGACGGTGTGGGGTGCCCGGGGGGGGGGAGGTGGCGCAAACGGGCCTCTCCCGCCTCCCCATGTGGAGGCACCTCATCAGCAGTGGGGCGCCTTTTAGCGTTTCACTCGCCGTCCAGCTGAGTTCCGCCCGCTCTTGCGGCACAGTGTCTCACCCGCCATCCAGCTGAGTTCCGCCCGCTCTTGTGGCTACAGCGTCTCGCCCACCATCCAGCTGAGTTGTGCCCGCTCTTGCGGTGCAGTGATAGGCGGCTGCAACAGGACTCTCAAAATGGCGACCGGCTCTTTGGATTTGGGCCTAGTCCACTAAAATGGCCCTGGGACACCTTGGAACTCGGACGCTTGGCTGCTAGGGCATGGGCCCCATTCCCGAAAGCGTCCCCTCTTTTGACTGATTGTTCTTGTTGCCTATCTCTTCTGTTGTCATTTAACGGAACCTTTTTGGACTGCTGAAAGGGGTTCTAGTCCGACCGCTGGTTGGTGGAGACATTTTGACTATATCCTGGACCTGCCCGGCCTCGCCCAAAATGGCGCCGGTATAAATGGGACTCGTAACTCCTTGTTGTGTACTGGTTGCCCAACCTTGATATCACGGGATACGTATGCAGTTTTGAAGCACATAGCGGGCGGGGACGAGTACTGATTGAACATTTGGACATCCCTATTGATATTAAGTTCTGATGTGTTATTGATTACTGTACTATTGAAAGTTCAAATTAACGTCACCCATGTACTTGCCCGCAAATGTATATCTAGATAATTTTATTGTAACTGGCCCTGTCGTACTTTAATTATAAAATGTACGTCCACCGATTCCGCAACTGTTAGACACCTTAGTTCTTGCAACCTAATGGCCCGCTTGTTACGTTCTTCTACAGTGTAAATGTCCCCTCATCATATACGATTACAGTTTGCTCCGTGGCCGGCCAACGTGGTTATAGGCCCGTATTTGTATACTGAAATTTTCACAATAAAGGTTTTTAAAACAAAAAAAGGTAGTAGTACCTAGATTGGTAAAGTTTTGAATAATAGCCACTGTTTTCGAATCAGTAAAAGGCAAGTGAAATAAAGCAGCCCGATTACATGACGGTTAAAAGGTATAATACGCAGGAAAGCAGTAAAGATAAATGGTCAAGGGCTGTTGTGTTTTCCACTCCTGCAACATAAAGTGATCGATAAGAATTCGATATTCATGCCTATCAGCGACTAAGACAGCAGGTTGAGCCTCTTTTGTTCAACGGTTCCCTCATGGGACGAAGAAACGCCCTTTTTCTCGAAATAGGAATATTTTACTTGCAGGACAGTTGTAAATTTCCCGGCAAAATACATTAGCCTGGAACATTGTTAGTGATAAACTGTAAATGCATCTGGGTCCTTTGCTTTACAAGTCAGAGTGGGAAAAAAAAAGGTGGGGCTTTCATCATTTAGGAAAAAAAAATGCTCGAAACCAATGAAAAGTGTTATTTTTAGGTCATATGACCAAGCCTTCCATCATTAGAAAAACAAAAGTAAAATGAACCAATGAAAAGTTTAATTAACAAGTCACATGACCTGTTATGCTTACGTTACGCGCTGCGCGCCGCGCCCTGGATCGCTTCCGGGAAGCTGCGCCTCGTGCACTGGAGCACTTCCGGGTGCGCTAACGCGGCGCGTCATATGACGCATTACGCGACAACGCAGGTCCAGAATATAGTCAAAATGTCTCCACCAACCAGCGGTCGGAACACAACCCCTTTCAGCAGTCCAAAAAGTTCTGTTAAATGACAACAGAAGGGACAGGCTATAAGAACCATCAGTCAAAGAGGGGAGGGCAAGTTCTTCTCTACCGGGTCACGTTGGGGCTCCACCGGAACTGATCGAATTGGTAGTCTACAGTGTTTCTGGATGTTTCAGACTGAAGCTGGCGTCAGCATGAGAGCACCACCATCTCGTGGCTCTGTCGTGGCCATTCCGCGAGCAATCATGGCAGCCGCTCCCCACCGGAAGCCTGCGGGAGTCGGGGGTCCCGGTGACTGTTGTAGAATCTTCAAGGCTGAGGGGACTCTTTTGGGAATGAGGCCCATGCCCTAGCAGTCAAGCGTCCGAGTTCCACGGTTGCCCAGAGCCATCTTTGCAGGCCAGGCCCAAGTCTGTGGAGCCGACCGCCATTTTGTGAGCTCCGTAGCAGCCGCCTTTCACTGTACCGCAAGAATGGGTGCAATTCCGTTGGATGGCGGGTGAGACGTTGTAATAGCAAGAGCAGGCGCAATTCAGCTTGCCGGGCGAGGCACTGTGTCACAAGAGCGGGCGCAAGTCAGCTGGTCGAGTGAAGCGCTGGGGTGTAGCTGAGAAACCTCAACCTGGGGAGGTGGGGGAGGCTCGTTCGCGCCGCCTCTCCCTTCTAGTGCACCCCACGCCATTTCCTGGTGCAGGTATATGTGATGGTCGGACCAGGGCACCGCAGGACATGTCTTCAGGTCAAACGGATTGTGGGACAAGGTGTGGAGCAGGCGCAATTATCTCGGGGGCCTCCGTCAGGCGGTTCAGGGAGGCACCGCATCACATTGTTGTCCAATGCAGTCAGGTCCACAAACAGCCCCCACTTACTTTGAGAATAGTGAAGCTGCAGCAGGTGCAAATAAGCTTCAGACAGTGTTACAAGCGCTGCTCTGAACCCTCAACTATGGCACCCAACATCCAGGACATATGCCATTTGTGCAAAGCAGTGACATCGAAGCATCTCAGGGACCAAGCAACATACCATATCCAGAGTCCTTCCCACAGCCTCTGCCTTCCTTCTTACCTAGTTATTTTTCTTTCACTCCCATCCAGGCTTTTAGTCTGTGGATGGAAAACCATGAACCTACACTCACCTATGAAAATCTTACTACTGATGGTTGATTTTGAGCCCCAAATACAAAGGCTTGTTTGGATCGATGTTGCAGCAGGCTGCCATGTAAATAGTTATTTAATAAAACGTTTTACCCTGTTACTTGTTGATTTTGAGCCCCAAATACAAAGGCTTGTTTGGATCGATGTCGCAGCAGGCTGCCATGTAAATAGTTATTTAATAAAACGTTTTACCCTGTTAAGTTGCTGGTGTGTTGTATATATTTATAATATTTGCATAGGGTTTGTCGTTATTTTGGGTGGGGTGGGCGGCGGAGCCGAGCTGTCTTGCAGCCATCATGGTGTCGAGCTCAGTTCCTCTCACTAGTTTCGTATTTCTCAAAAGGGGTTGTAATAATGTTTCTATTTTAGCGAGGTCAAAAAGAGATCCCATTAGTGGCCTACTGATTTTGCTTGATTCCTTTTGTTTTTTTAACGATTTTTCACTATCTGCAAAGACTAAACAGAGTATTGCGACTCTGTGCTTGTTTGTAAATAGAGAATGAACCAAAGAGAACCAATTCCAAAACAATAAATGCTAGGTCAACAATCAATCAAATGGAGAGGGAAGCAGGCACGACGGGTTACAACGGGGGTAAAGGCCTGCGTTACCTACCCTTCACTATCTGCAAAGAGAGAATACTCCTAAAAGAAAAGAGGAGGGGGGGGGGCAGCGTTCAAAGCACATCAGCGTGCATAAACACGAAAATGTTTTTACCTACCACATACTTGACATTTTAAAGCTTTTGATATTTGCTATTAAAAAAACATTGAAATTCACTGAAAAAACCATAGGTTATAGACCATATATAGTTAGGAATTAGCATTTACAAAACCTTGAAAATTCACTGAAAAAACCATGGGTTTTAGACCATATATAGTTAGGAATTAGCATTTACAAAACCTTATTTTACTCACACAAAACCATTGAAATTTCATATATAGTTAGTTGCACTAACTATATATCGTGCACCCGCAATCCACTGCTGATCATGTCACATATTACATCATTCATGACATGATCAGTGACATCACTGATGACATCACTGATGACATCACTGATGACATCTCAAATGAATTACCTTCCAATCCACTTGTCACTTTCAGAAAAGCTAAGGCTAAGAACACCCAAAAAGATTAACAAATTCCTCACCTGTTCAACGCCATATGCAATATACTGTCTGATATGCCCTTGTGGGCTGAGATATATCGGCAGTACTATTAATCCTGTCAAACTGCGTATTTTAGAGCATATGCGGGCTATTAATAACACTGAAGAGGCATACCCGGTCGCGAGACATTTCAACAAACTTCATGGGCACAACAGGGATCTGTTGTCCTATTTCTGTCTCGACAATGTACCTGTACACCCCAGAGGTGGGGATCGGCTATCCGAATTGAGACGGCTAGAATCTCGTTATATAATAGACCTCCAAACAAAAAGTCTGACAGAATACAGGAATGAAATGATATGTATACAGTACAAGATTTAACATGAATTTCTCGTTTTCAGTAGATATGTAACAATTAATTTGAATATAGACTTGTTATTGGGACCCTATACGTTGTTAACAAAATGTGAGAGTGAACATCTGGGAAAGTGGTAAACAGCCCATACAGGGCGTGATAACAAAGATAAATACATGGATCATAGTTTGCAATTGCCCATTCGGGGCTCGATTGTATGGACGTGGAAGTCCTATAATGTTGTCATTGCAGACGTTGGATAATGATTTGTATATCGCCAGACACATAGCAAGCAGTGTACTATCAAGTATTTACGAGGATATGTACTATTTGCATGTTACAAAATGGCGATGGGTATGAAAAGTAACAGTCCTCTTTCCATGTTGTTGATTCTAAGACACGTTTTGTGCAGAATGGTTATAAAAAACTGCGAGATCGCCATTGGCTTTGTTCACAACTGACATAGGCAGATTGCTGAAACGCGTCTTGTGTGCGAAGGGTTTCAATAAAAAATTGGATTGGACCCCCCCTTGTGAGTGCTGTTTCTTTACCGGATGAGCGAGATTTGGTGAAACTTGGGAGCAGTGATATATATATATATATATATATATTACCTACTGGCTATCGCCAGTAGGTATATATAGTTAGGATTTATTCCCTATGGGATTTTTGAAAATTCTATGTCTAATAACTTTAGCGTTTGTGGACAGAATCGGCTGAAATTTTCAGGAAAATGGCACATTTTGTTTCTGAGCAGCCCTTGAAAATTTGGGGGGGTTTTGTTGAGGGGGGGCCGAGAAAAAAGGGGGGTCCCAAAACGCGTTTTTCCCATGTTCATTTCCATAGGGCGGTTGGACTCACTTTTAGCTCGAACGGCTGAATGGATTTGCACGAAACTTGGCAAAATTGTAGGGACTGTTAGCCCGATGTGCCTTTGCTAGGTCTCAATATATGTGCTCCAGTAGTTTTTGAGAAATTAACGTTCAAAACAAGATATATATCTGTAACAGCGCTCCGGGCTGCGCTCCGGTTCGCTTACTTTTCGCGAAACGGAACTTTGCGCACAGAAAGCTGATTGGCTCTCCGGTGTCTGTCAACATTCTAAACAGTCCGGAGCGGCCGCCATCTTATCTCTCGGTAGGATCGAGAGAGAAGAAGAGGTGAAAAACGAAGGGGGAATTTAATGAAAGGGGGCAAGGTATACCCCTCTTGACCCCCTAGGAATGTTGTTGGGGCTATTAAAGGGTCCTGTGGGGGAAAAAAAAAAAAAAGATTTTTCATGGTAGAAGCGCTTCACGGGCCGCGAACTGGGCCGCAAACTGGTAGCGAAACGGTAATTCGCCATTTTGTGCTTCGTTTTAATTAAATTACTAGGTATAAGGGGGTGCGGGAGACGTATCCTAATCCCCTATGTTTCCTGAGGGTGGCTGAGGAGGCTCATATATGTTGATACATCTCTTCCAGCGGCTGTGCGTGAGCTTTTTTTTTTTTTTGCTGCGTGACGTCTGTTAACGTTCGATTCGATGGAAATCAGGAAGTGTTGACCGCCAATTTGTCACTGCGATAAAATATTTTGTTATAAATGAATCCTTATTGATAAACATTGTCTGCGCCATCTTGCCTTTTTTCCAATGCCACAATTTTGTCGTGCATGGCAGCCATTTTAGATGCCAGGCTGGTCCCAGGCTATCACCTACCCCTGCGGATGTAGTTTATGGCCCCAGCTGTAGAGAATCCAGACATGCCAACCCTCCCGATTCAGGCGTGAGACTACTGATTTCAGTGCTAGTCTCCCGCCTCCCGATTTCTGCAAGCAAAAACCCAGGGGCATATTACCAACAACTAGCGATAATTTTTGTCTCTAACTTGTTTAGAGACAAAAATTATCGCCGCACATCGGCGATTTTTATCGCAGATAAACCTTGCTATTAGCAAGGTTTATCGCAAATGCGATAAAAAACGGCCGCAATGCATTAATATCGCAGAAAAGTCAGCGATATTCATGTATTATCGAGCAAATGCTCTTAGCCATGTTATCCACCTCCCATTGGATAACATGGCTAAGAACTGCTCAGGTCAGGTGTTAGCTTTTGGAGATATTCGCGCTTAGCGCGAATATCTCCAAAAGTTGGTAATAGGAGATAGCGATGTTAGGGACTGTTTCCAGTCGCTAACATCTTGGCACGCCCACTTTGCATGTCATTAGTGATAAATATCACTGACATGCAAAGCGGGGCCCAAGATGGTCGCTATCTCCTTTTAGCTGTCACTAACTGGTGTTAGCGACAGCTTGGTAATAGGGAGATAATTTTATCTCAGCTTTCTTGGCTTTTAAAGCCAAAAAAGCGGAGATAAACCCCCTTGATAATATGCCCCACGATTCCTCGGGGGTTTCAGTTGACAAGGCTTGGTATTGTGTTACGTGGTAATTCTTCCAGGAAACGTCAGAGGGTCGATGCAGGGGTTCTAGAAGGGGTGATAAACCATTTAAGCCTCATGAACAAGCGCATGGTCTTTTAAAGATCTGTGAAGTACTCGGGGCGGCGGTGTGTGTGTGTCCTCTTTCAGGAGCGGGCGGGGTAAGGGGCACTGCCAGCAACTTCCAGGCCAGGCAGTGTTCAACACTTGCATCACCCTTTCTCTGCCTGCTATTGCGCTCCATGCTTCGGAAAGGTAAGAAAAAGAACGTGCATTTGAGTTTGAAATGTCCGATCCTGTAGCAGTACACTTGCAAAGCCCACATATGACAATAACCCGATTCAAGGCCCCATTCACCCGTTTTAAAAAAAATATATAACACTCCAACAAAGTAACATTATAAAACTTTATTAACTTTTAAATATAACGAACGGAACAAAAACTGTAAAAACATTTAAACATTTTTCACAAAAAAAAGCAACAATGGTCAGAAGCTGTCTTTTGTGCGAATAGTCCCAAGGCAGCACAACGTGCTGAGTTCTGGACGGCACCCAGGTGATGTCATCTGGGTGCCGCACTGGTTTTTGGGATCCTACAATGCAGCAAAGAAAAACAGCGTTGGGAGTCCAGGGTGTTGCGGAGGGAGGCCTCGTCAGTAGCGGTCTGTTGTGCGAATAGTCCCAAGGCAGCAGAACGCGCTGAGATGTTGATGGCACCCAGGTGATGTCCAGTAAACTGCCGCACTGGTTTTGGTATCCTACAATGCTGCTCCGAAAATTGGCGTGGGGCGGCCCGGGGGGGGGGGGGGCGTGGGGGAGGCGGCGTGAACGGGCCTTCCCAGGTGGCGGCCATCCAGCTGAGTTGCGCCCGCTCTTGCGGCTACAGCGTCTCGCTCACCATGTTGTTGAGTTGCTCCCACTCTTGCAGTGCAGCGATAGGCGGCTGCCACATGACTCTTAAAATGGCGGACGGCTCTTCGGTTTTGGGCCAGGTCCACTAAAATGGCCCTGGGACACCTTGGAACTCGGACGCTTGCCTGCTAGGGCTTGGGCTCCATTCTCGAAAAGCGTCCCCTCAGCCGTGAAGATTCTACAAAAGTCTTGGGGGCCCTCGACTCCTGCAGGCTTCCGGTGGGGAGCGGCTGCCATGATTGCTCGCGGAATGACCACGACGGAGCCACGAGATGGTGGTGCTCTCATGCTGACTCCAGCTTCAGTCTGAATCATCCAGAAACAAGGTGGGGCTTTCATCGTTTGGGAAAAAAAAATGTTCTAAACCAATGAAAAGTGTTATTTTTAGGTCATATGACCAAGCCTTCCATCTTTAGGAAACCAAAAGTAAAATGAACCAATGAAAAGTTTTATAAACAAGTCACATGACCTGTTATGCGGCATAGGGCTACAAAAAGCGTAGAAAATCCGTTGGCACGTGAGGCGGCGTCAGTAGCGGACCGATGTGCGAATAGGCCGAAGGCAGCACAACGCGCCGAGATCCGGATGGCACCGAGGTGGTGTCCAGCAAATTGCCGCACTGGTGTGGCCATCCTACAATGCTGCGCCGAAAGACGGCGTGTCCAGCTGAGTTCCGGTCACTCTTGCGGTACAGTGACTCGAACGCGCCGAGATCCGGATGGCACCGAGGTTGTGTCCAGCAAGTTGCCGCACTGGTGTGGCCATCCTACAATGCTGTGCCGAAAGTCGGCGTGGGGTGCCCCGTTGGCTTATGAGGTGATGTCAGTAGTGGACCGATGTGTGAATAGGTCGGAACCGGCACAAGGCGCCAAGATCCGAATGGCAAGTCCTGGATGTTGAGTGCCATAGTTGAGAGTTCTGAGCAGTGCTTGTAAGACTATCTGAAGCTTATTTGCACCTGCTGCAGCTTCACTATTGCCCAAGGTGGTGTCCAGCAAATTGCTGCACTGGTGTGGCCATCCTACAATGCTGCGCCGAAAGACGGCATGTTCAGCTGAGTTCCGGTCACTCTTGCGGTACAGTGACTCGAACGCGCCGAGATCCGGATGGCACCGAGGTGGTGTCCAGCAAGTTGCCGCACTGGTATGGCCATCCTACAATGCTGCGCCGAAAGACGGCGTGACCAGCTGAGTTCCGGTCACTCTTGCGGTACAGTGGCTCAAACGCACCGAGATCCGATGGCACCGAGGTGGTGTCCAGCAAGTTGCCGCACTGGTGTGGCCATCCTACAATGCTGCGCCGAAAGTCAGTGTGGGGTGCCCCATTGGCTTATGAGGTGATGTCAGTAGTGGACCGATGTGTGAATAGGTCGGAACCAGCACAAGGCGCCCTGCACTGTTGAGCTTTTTTCAATGCCTGTTTTTTGTTGTTTCCCCTCCATCAAAAACAAAAAAAAAATAAAACTGTGCAAAAATACAAAAAAAATGTTTAGAAAAGCAGTGCTTGTAAGACTGTCTGAAGCTCTTTTGCTCCTGCTGCAGATTCACTATTGCCCTGGTGTGGCCAAAGATCGCCCATGACATAGGCGGCCGGCTCCCGAGGTCCGGCGGAACTTTTTTCCTTTTCCTTTCTGCTTGTCCCACAATCCGTTTCACCTGAAGACACGACCAGGTTCCTGAATGTGTGCAGGGGGACGCTATTGATTGAATGAAAATGGCGGCTTGACACAAAGCTGACTCAAGCGTTGCTGTTGATGCTATACAGACAAAAATTGGTTTTCAGTTTGTACATTCTTCAGGATTTTTTTTTCCATCCAAGGCTGATTGAGAGTTTGTAGAAAAATGGCTTCAGATTTTCCACATATTACTTTTCAACATTCTTCCTAAATGTAACAATGTGAGACTCACTAGGAGAACGGCTGTTTAACTTTCCTTTCAAAATGCTGCCAACAATATTTTCTGAATGGAAGACACCATCTTGTAGCATAAAGGGCCGAAAGGGGTTCTGGTATGGCCGATTGTTGGTGGAGACATTTTGACTATATCTTGGACCTGCCCGGCCTCGCCCAAAATGGCGCCGGTATAAATGGGACTCGTAACTCCTTGCCCGCAAATGTATATCTAGAAAATTTTATTGTAAGCGGCCCTGTCTTATTTTAATTACAAAATGTACGTCCACCGATTCCGCAACTGTTAGACACCTTAGTTCTTGCAACCTAATGGCCCGCTCGTTACGTTCCTCTACAGTGTAAATGTCTCCTCATCATATACGATTTCAGTTTGCTCCGTGGCCGGCCCACGTGGTTATAGGCCCGTATTTGTATACTGACATTTTCACAATAAAGGTTTTTAAAACAAAACACGGTAGTAGTATTTACATTGGTAAAGTTTTTACTTTTAGTCACTGTTTTCGAATCAGTAAAAGGCAAGTGAAATAAAGCAGTTCAATTACATGACGGATAAAAGGTATAATATGTAGGAACGCAGTAAAGATAAATGGTCAAGGGCAGTTGTGTTTTCCACTCCTGCAACATAAAGTGATCGATAAGAATCTGATAATCAGGCGTATCGGCGACTAAGACAGCAGGCCGAGTCTCTTTTACTCAACGGCTCCGTCATGGAACGAAGAAACGCCCTTTTTCTCGAAAAAGGAATATATTTTACTTGCAGGACAGTTGTAAATTTTCCGGGAAAGTACATTAGCCTGGAATATTATAACATATATGTTTAAAAAAAAATAATGTTCGAAAACAATAAAAAGCGTAATTTTTAGGTCATATGACCAAGCTTTTCATCATTAAAATAACAAAAGTAAAATGAACCAATGAAAAGTTTTATTAACAAGTCACATGACCTGTTATGCTTACGTTACGCGCTGCGCGCCGCGCCCCGGATCACTTCCGTGTGCGCTAACGCGGCGTGTCATATAACGCATTACGCGACAACGTAGGTCAAGAATATAGTCAAAATGTCTCCACCAACCAGCGTTCGGAACACAACCCCTTTCAGCAGTCCAAAAAGTTCTGTTAAATGACAACAGAGGGGACAGGCAACAAGAACCATCAGTCAAAGAGGGGAGGTCAAGTTCTTCTCTTCCGGGTCATGTTGGGGCGCTACCGGAACTGATCGAATTGGTAGTCTACAGTGTTTCTGGATGTTTCAGACTAAAGCTGGCGTCAGCATGAGAGCACTACCATCTCGTAGCTCCGTCGTGGCCATTCCACGAGCAGACATGGCAGCCGCTCCCCACCAGAAGCCTGCGGGAGTCGGGGGCCCCCAAGACTTTTGTAGAATCTTCACGGCTGAGGGGACGCTTTCGAGAATGGGACCCAAGCCCTATCAGGGAAGCGTCCGAGTTCCAAGGTGTCCCAGGGCCATTTTAGTGGACCAGGCCCAAAACCGAAGAGCCGGCCGCCATTTTGAGAGTCCTGTGGCAGCCGCCTATCGCTGCACCGCAAGAGCGGGAGCAACTTAACTACATGGTGAGCGAGACGCTGTAGTCGCAAGAGCGGGCGGTAAACAGCTGAATGGCGGAAGAGGCACAGTGTAGCAAAAGCGGGCGGAATGGCAACTAAAACGGTAAAGGGGCGCCCCACTACAGCGTGTCTTCAGGTCAAACGGATTGTGGGACAAAGTCCAGAATAGAAGAGTCATCAAAAGGCAAAAAGTTCCGCCGGACCCCGGGAGCCGGCCGCCTATGTCGGGGGCGATCTCAGGCTACACCAGTGCTATAAGACTTGGGGAGGGGGTCGGAGCCAAGCGTCTTCTCCGAGTCCGTGCCATCACACCGCCCCTCGGGGGCCTCCGTCAAGCGGTTTAGGGAGGTACCATATAACATTGTTTTCAAATGCAGTCAGGTCCACAAACGACCCTCACTTACTTTGAGAATAGTGAAGCTGCAGTAGGTGGAAATAAGCTTCAGACAGTCTTACAAGCACTGCTTTTGTAAACATTTTTTGATTTTTTTGTATTTTTGCACAGTTTTATATATTTTTTTGTTTTTGATGGAGGGGAAACAACAAAGCACAGGCATTGAAAAAGGCTCAAACTCAGAACTCTGAACTATGGCACCCAACATCCAGGACTTGCCATCCGGATCTTGGCGCCTTGTGCTGCTTCCGACCTATTCACACATCGGTCCACTACTGACATCATCTTATAAACCAACGTTATGTAAATAGTTATTTAATAAAATGTTTTACCCTGTTTCTTTGCTGGTGTGTTGTCTATATTTTTAATATTTGCATAGGGTTTGTCGTTATTTTGGGCGGGATGGGTGAAGGAGCCGAGCTGTCTTGCAGCCCTCATGGTGTCGAGCTCAGTTCATCTCACTAGTTTCGTATTTCTCATGAGGGGTTGTGGTTAATGTTTCTATTTTAGCGAGGTCAAAAAGAGATCCCATTAGTGGCCTACTGATTTTGCTCGATTCCATTTGTTTTTTTAAACGATTTTTCACTATCTGCAAAGACTAAACAGAGTATTGCGACTCTGTGCTTGTTTGTAAATAGAGAATGAACCAAAGAGAACCAATTCTAAAACAGTAAATGCTTGGATAACAATCAATCAAATGGAGAGAGAAGCAGGCACGACGGATTACAACGGGGCAAAGGCCTGCGTTAACTACCCTTCACTATCTACAAAGAGAGAGTACTCCTAAGAGAAAAGAGAGGGGAAGGGGGGTGCAGCGTTCAAAGCACATCAGCGTGCATAAATACAAAAATGTTTTTATCTATCACGTACTTGACATTTTAAAGCTTTTCATATTTGCTATTAAAAAACCATTGAAATTCACTGAAAAAACCATAGGTTATAGTCGATATATAGTTAGGAATTTGCATTTACAAAACCTTGAAAATTCAATGAAAAAACCATTGGTTTTAGGCCATATATAGTTAGGGATTTGCATTTACAAAACCTTATTTTACTCGCATAAAACCATTGAAATTCCATATATAGTTAGATGCGCTAACTATATATCGCGCACCCGCAATCCACTGCTGATGATGTCACATATTACATCATTCATGACATGGTCAGTGACATCACTGATGACATCACTGATGACAACTCAAATGACATCACTGATGACATCTCAAATGACATCACTGATGACATCACTGATGACAACTCAAATGACATCACTGACAACATCACAGATGACATCATTCATGTGTTAATACGATGAACCTCTACAGACTCTGATATATCCTTAGATACACTCAGTGAAAACAGACACTCACAGATTGTCACTCATCCATGGAGTTACTCATACACCTAGACAGTCATGCAAAGAATCAAACACACCTCCAATTCCTCAACTATACAGTTATACACACCTTACTTATTGAAACATATTCTAACACATATTTACTCTCTTATATAATCCCTAATAAAAGTTCACAATGATCCATACAGCCACTCACACATTCACTGGCTCTAATGCACAGTTATTTATATATGTTAACTCTCACATGTACTGTGTTTTACATATGTACTTACTTTGACATGTAGCACTGAGATATCCATTCACTCACCAATATACTCATGCACACAGTCAACCGCCCATACAGCTGTTTCCACATGCACTTTTGAAACCATACATCTAGTGAATCAACTGCTCACACATCTATGCACAGAGTCACACACCTCCCAGCCACTCACACACATACTCAGTCTCCCATACAAATACTTGAGCAACCAATCAATAACCCATATAGTTATTCATATAGCTACTGATCAACACATGCAGCAGTTTACAGAACAACAGATATAATGATGCACAAATTAATACAGTTTAATCACTAACCCATGCACTCAGTGAGACACATTTAATCACTCCCTCATACAATCAGTCATGCACCTACTAAATCCTTCATCCAGACATTTATACATCCACTCATTCTTCAATATGTAAGACATATTTTAACTTTACAGAAACATACAGTCACTGGATGTTGTGATCAGTGATGTCATCAGTGATGTCACTGACCATGTCATGAATGATGTAATATGTGACATCATCAGCAGTGGATTGCGGGTGCGCGATATATAGTTAGCGCATCTAACTATATATGGAATTTCAATGGTTTTATGCGAGTAAAATAAGGTTTTGTAAATGCAAATCCCTAACTATATATGGCCTAAAACCAATGGTTTTTTCATTGAATTTTCAAGGTTTTGTAAATGCAAATTCCTAACTATATATCGACTATAACCTATGGTTTTTTCAGTGAATATATATATATATATATTCACTGAAAAAACCATAGGTTTTAGCCCATATATAGTTAGGGATTAGCATTTACAAAACCTTAATTTACTCGCACAAAACCATAGAAATTCGCATATATAGTTAGATGCAATAACTATATATTGCGCACCCGCAACCCACTGCTGATGATGTCACATATTACATCATTCATGACATGGTCAGTGACATCACTGATGACATCAGTGATGACATCTCAAATGACATCACTGATGACATCTCAAATGACATCACTGATGACATCTCAAATGACAACATCCAGTGACTGTATGTTTCTGTAAATTTAAAATATGTCTTACATATTGAAGAATGAGTGGATGTATAAGTGTTTGGATGAAGGATTTAGTAGGTGCATGACTGACTGTATGAGAGAATGATTAAATGTGTCTCACTGAGTGCATGGGTTAGTGACTAAACTGTCTTAATTTGTGCATCATTATTACTGTAGTTCTGTAAACTGCTGCATGTGTTGATCAGTAGCTATATGAGTAACTATATGGGTTATTGATTGGTTGCCCAAATATTTGTATGGGAGAGTGAGTGTGTGTGTCGGGGTGGCTGGGAGGTGTGTGACTCTGTGCATAGATGTGTGAGCAGTTGATTCAGTAGATGTATGGCTTCAAAAGTGCATGTGGAAACAGCTGTATGGGCGGTTGACTATCTGCATGAGTGCATTGGTGAGTAATTGGATTTCTCAGTGCTACATGTCAAAGTAAGTACATATGTAAAACACAGTACATGTAAGAGTTGACATATATAAATAACTGTGCATAAGAGCCAGTGAATGTGTGAGTGGCTGTATGGATTATTGTGAAGTTGTATCAGGGATTGTATAAGAGAGTAAATATGTGTTAGTATATGTTTGATTAAGTAAGGTGTGTATAACTGTATAGTTGAGGAAATGGAGGTGTGATTGATTCTTTGCATGACTGACTAGGTGTGTGAGTAACTCCATGGATGAGTGACAGTCTGTGAGAGTCTGTTTACACTGATTGTATCTAAGGTTATATTAGAGTCTGAAGAGGTTGATCGTATTATCACATGAATGATGTCATCAGTGATGTGATCAGTAATGACAAATGAGATGTTATCAGTGATTTTATCAGTGATGTCATTTGAGATGTCATCAGTGATGTCATCAGTGATGTCATTTGAGATGTCATCAGTGATGTCATTTGAGATGTCATCAGTGATGTCATCAGTGATGTCACTGACCATGTCATGAATGATGTAATATGTGACATCATCAGCAGTGGCTTGCGGGTGCGCGATATATAGTTATTGCATCTAACTATATATGCGAATTTCTATGGTTTTGTGCGAGTAAATTAAGGTTTTGTAAATGCTAATCCCTAACTACATATGGGCTAAAACCTATGGTTTTTTCAGTGAATTTCAATGGTTTTTTAATAGCAAATATCAAAAGCTGTCAAATGTCAAGTACGTGATAGGTAAAAACATTTTCGTGTTTATGCACGCTGATGTGCTTTGAACGCTGCCCCCCCTCTTTTCTCTTAGTAGTACTCTCTCTTTGCAGATAGTGAAGGGTAGTTAACGCAGGCCTTTGCCCCCGTTGTAATCAGTCGTGCCTGCTTGTCTCTCCATTTGATTGATTGTTATCCAAGCATTTACTGTTTTAGAATTGATTCTCTTTGGTTCATTCTCTATTTACAAACAAGCACAAAGTGGCAATACTCTGTTTAGTCTTTGCAGATAGTGAAAAATCGTGTAAAAAAACAAAAGTAGTCGAGCAAAATCAGTAGGCCACTAATGGGATCTCTTTTTGACCTCGCTAAAATAGAAACATTAGGAACAACCCTTCATGAGAAATACGAAACTAGTGAGATGAACTGAGCTCCACACCATGATGGCTGCAAGACAGCTCGGCTCCGCCACCCACCCCGCCCAAAATAACGATAAACTCTATGCAAATATTATAAATATATACAACACACCAGCAAAGTAACAGGGTAAAACATTTTATTAAATAACTATTTACATAACTATTTTATACTTTTTGTTGCCTGATCCGGCTAGCTCAATCGATCGAGCGTGAAACTCATGCACTCTGATAGCAAGCGTTGCTGCTGATGCTACGCAGACAAAAACTGGTTTTCAGTTTGTACATTCTTCAAGATTTTTCCATCCAAGGCTGGTTGGGAGTTTGTAGAACGATGGCTTCAGATTTTCAACATAGGGTGCAGTGGCGCGGACTGGGAGGGGGCGCTTGGCTCCTGCCCCCTCCCCAAGTCGTGTTGCCCTGGTGTGGCCTAAGATCGCCCCCGACATAGGCGGCCGGCTCCCGTGGTCCTTCAGAACTTTTTACCTTTTGATGACTCTTCCATTCTGGACCTTGTCCCACAATCCGTTTGACCTGAAGACACGCTGTAGTGGGGCGCCCCTTTACCGTTTCAGTTGCCATTCCGCCCGCTTTTGCTACACTGTGCCTCTTCCGCCATTCAGCTGTTTACCGCCCGCTCTTGCGACTACAGCGTCTCGCTCACCATGTAGTTGAGTTGCTCCCGCTCTTGCGATGCAGCGATAGGCGGCTGCCACAGGACTCTCAAAATGGCGGCCGGCTCTTCAGATTTGGGCGTGGTCCACTAAAATGGCCCTGGGACACCTTGGAACTCGGACGCTTGTCTGCTAGGGCTTGGGCCCCATTCTCGAAAGCGTCCACTAAGCCTTGAAGATTCTACAAAAGTCTTGGGGGCCCCCGACTCCCGCAGGCTTCTGGTGGGGAGCGGCTGCCATGATTGCTCGTGGAATGGCCACGACTGAGCTACGAGATGGTGGTGCTCTCATGCTGACGCCAGCTTCAGTCTGAAACATCCAGAAACACTGTAGACTACCAATTCGATCAGTTCCGGTAGTGCCCCAACGTGACCCGGTAGGGAAGAACTTGCCCTCCCCTCTTTGACTGATGGTTCTGGTTGCCTGTCCCTTCTGTTGTCATTTAACAGAACTTTTTAGACTGCTGAAAGGGGTTGTGTTCCGACCGCTGGTTGGTGGAGACATTTTGACTATATTCTGGACCTACGTTGTCGCGTAATGCGTTATATGACACGCCGCATTAGCGCACCCGGAAGTGCTCCGGTGCGCGAAGCGCAGCTTCCCGGAAGCGATCCGGGGCGTGGCGCGCAGCGGGTAACGTAAGCATAACAGGTCATGTGACTTGTTAATAAAACTTTTCATTGGTTCATTTTACTTTTGTTATTCTAATGATGAAAGGCTTGGTCATATGACCTAAAAATTACGCTTTTTATTGCTTTCGAACATTATTTTTTCTTAAATATAAATGTTATAATGTTCCAGGCTAAAATTTACAACTGTCCTGCAAGTAAAATATATTCCTTTTTCTAGAAAAAGGGCGTTTCTTCGTCCCATGACGGAGCCGTTGAGCAAAAGATGCTCGGCCTGCTGTCTTAGTCGCCGATACGCCTGAATATCAGATTCTTATCGATCACTTTATGTTGCAGGAGTAGAAAACACAACAGCCCTTGACCATTTATCTTTACTCCGTTCCTGCGTATTATACCTTTTATCCGTCATGTAATTGGACTGCTTTATTTCACTTGCCTTTTACTGATTCGAAAACAGTGACTAAAATTAAAAACTTTACCAATGTAAATACTACTACCATGTTTTGTTTTAAAAACCTTTATTGTGAAAATGTCAGTATACAAATACGGGCCTATAACCACGTGGGCCGGCCACGGAGCAAACTGGAATCGTATATGATGGGGAGTCATTTACACTGTAGAGGAACGTAACGAGCCGGCCATTAGGTTGCAAGAACTAAGGTGTCTAACAGTTGCGGAATCGGTGGACGTACATTTTGTAATTAAAATACGACAGGGCCACTTACAATAAAATTATCTAGATATACATTTGCGGGCAAGTACCATGGGTGACGTTAATTCGAACTTTCAATAGTACAGTAATCAATAACACATCAGAACTTAATATCAATAGGGATGTCGAAATATTCAATCAATTCTCGTCCCCGCCCGCCATGTGCTTCAAAACTGCATACCTATCTCGTGATATCAAGGTTGTGCAACCAGTACACAACAAGGAGTTACGAGTCCCATTTATACCGGCGTCATTTTGGGCGAGGCCGGGCAGGTCCAGGATATAGTCAAAATGTTTCCACCAACCAGCGGTCGGACCAGAACCCCTTTCGGCAGTCAAAAAAGGTTCAGTTAAATGACAACAGAAGAGGTAGGCAACAAGAACCATCAGTCAAAAGAGGGGAGGGCAAGATCTGAAGCCATTGTTCTACAAACTCTCAACCAGCCTTGGATGGAAAAATCCTGAAGAATGTTCAAACTGAAAACCAGTTTTTGTCTGTATAGCATCAGCAGCAACGCTTGAGTCAGCTTTGTGTGAAGCCGCCATTTTGATTCAATCAATAGCGTCCCCCTGCACACATTCAGGGACCTGGTCGGGTCTTCAGGTCAAACGGATTGTGGGACAAGATGCAGAAAGGAAAAGGAAAAAAGTTCCGCCGGACCCCGGGAGCCGGCCGCCTATGTCATGGGCGATCTTTGGCCACACCAGGGCAATAGTGAAGCTGCAGCAGGTGCAAATAAGCTTCAGACAGTGTTACAAGCGCTGCTCAGAACTCTCAACTATGACACCACCTCCGTGCCATCCGGATCTTGGCGCCTTGTGCTGGTTCCGACCTATTCACACATCGGTCCGCTATTGACACCACCTCATAGGCCAACGGGGCACCCCACGCCGACTTTTGGCGCAGCATTGTAGGATGGCCACACCAGTGCGGCAACTTGCCAGACACCACCTCGGTGCCATCCAGATCTCGGCGCGTTGTGCTGCCTTCGCCCTACTGTAGCCGCAAGTGCGGACGCAACTCAGCTGGATAGCGAGTGAAACACCAAGGGGCGCCCCACTGCAGCCGAGGAGTCTCCATCTTGGGGGCAATTGCAAAAACAACAAGTGATGGACTGAATGTGGATCAATGTCACACACTCCCCCAGTCAAAAGATCTGGGCCCAAATCCATCGTTTTTTGCACTCCACACCACCCTGGGTTAGACAATGGCGATATGCAAATCAGCTCTGACCCTGTTGCCCCATGGGAACAGTCCAGTCCGAACTACAAAAGCCATGTCCTTCCCAGAACGGAATCAAGCATCCGAGGACCGGACCGGTTTCGAGGTAACACCTCTCATCAGCCCGGCTAGCTTGACTCCAGTGGTGTGGAGTGCCTGGGACCCACGTCTGGGCATCCCCAGCGCACTTAGGGCGGCAATTGCAAAAACAACAAGTGATGGACTGAATGTGGATCAATGTCACACACTCCCCCAGTCAAAAGATCTGGGCCCAAATCCATCGTTTTTTGCACTCCACACCACCCTGGGTTAGACAATGGCGATATGCAAATCAGCTCTGACCCTGTTGCCCCATGGGAACAGTCCAGTCCGAACTACAAAAGCCATGTCCTTCCCAGAACGGAATCAAGCATCCGAGGACCGGACCGGTTTCGAGGTAACACCTCTCATCAGCCCGGCTAGCTTGACTCCAGTGGTGTGGAGTGCCTGGGACCCACGTCTGGGCATCCCCAGCGCACTTAGGGCGGCAATTGCAAAAACAACAAGTGATGGACTGAATGTGGATCAATGTCACACACTCCCCCAGTCAAAAGATCTTTCCATCTTGGGGGCGACGCACAGCATCACATTGCTTTCCAATGCAGTCAGATCCTCAAACAGCCCCCACTGACTGACGCGACCTCTCAGGCCAACGGGGGGCCCCACGCCGACTTTCGGCGCAGCATTGTAGGATGGCCACACCAGTGCGGCAACTTGCTGGACACCACCTCGGTGCCATCCGGATCTTGGCGCGTTGTGCTGCCTTCGGCCTATTCGCACATCGGTCCGCTACTGACGCCGCCTCACAGGCCAACGGATTTTGTAGGCTTTTTATAGCAGCGCGTAACGTAAGCATAACAGGTCATGTGACTTGTTTATAAAACTTTTCATTGGTTCATTTTACTTTTGGTTTCCTAATGATGGAAGGCTTGATCATATGACCTAAAAATAACACTTTTCATTGGATTGAAAAAATGTTTTTCCCAAACGATGAAAGCCCCACCTTGTTTCTGGATGTTTCAGACTGAAGCTGGCGTCGTGCACCACCATCTCGTGGCTCCGTCGTGGTCATTCCGCGAGCAATCATGGCAGCCGCTCCCCACCGGAAGCCTGCAGGAGTCGGGGGCCCCCAAGACTTTTGTAAAATCTTCAAGGCTCAGGGGACGTCCAAGTTCCAAGGTGTCCCAGGGCCATTTTAGTGGACCAGGCCCAAATCCGAAGAGCCGTCCGCCATTTTAAGAGTCCTGTGGCAGCCGCCTATCGCTGCACCGCAAGAGTGGGCGCAACTCAACTACATGGTGAGTGAGACGCTGTAGCCGCAAGAGCGAGCGATAAACAGCTGAATGGAGGATGGGGCACAGTGTAGCAAAAGCGGGCGGAATGGCAACTGAAACGGTAAAGGGCGCCCCAGTACAGCAGACGAGCCTCCACCTGGGGAGGCCCGTTCACGCCGCCTCCCCCCCCCCCCCCGGGGCGCCCCACGCCGTTTTTCGGAGCAGCATTGTAGGATGCCAAAACCAGTGCGGCAACTTACTGGACATCACCTGGGTGCCATCCACATCTCAGCGCGTTCTGCTGCCTTGGGACTATTCACACAACAGACCGCTACTGACGAGGCCTCCCCCCGCACCCGCCGGGACGCCCCACGCCGTTTTTCGGAGCTGCATTGTAGGATACCAAAAACCAGTGCGGCACCCAGGTAACATCACCTGGGTGCCGTCCAGAACTCAGCACGTTGTGCTGCCTAGGGACTATTCGCACAAAACACAGCTACTGACCTTTGTTGCTTCTTTTTTCAAAAAAATGTTTAAATGTATTTACTGTTTTTGTTTCGTTGTATATATTTATAAGTTATTAAAGTGTTATAATCCTACTACTTTGTTGGAGTGCTATATATTTTTAATGTGACACATAATTGTAAAAACTTTGATGTACAAAGAGGCATCCCTGGAATCTTACGCTTCAGGCTCGGACCCACACACCCTCACAGTGAGAATCCCCTCCCCAAGCACAATAAAGGATAGTTATCAGATAGTAGGAATGCGTGTGGTGTGACGGATCTCATCGGGTGGGGGCTTGATCTACTGTAACTCCTTTGAAGAGGGGTGATTCTCTACAGCTGGGGCCATAAACTACATCCGCAGGGCTAGGTGATAGCCTGGGACCGGCCTGGACAATCAGACACAGAGGAAGAGGAGTGTCAGAGGGTGCGGTAGTGAATAGGGTGAAAGGGAGGTGTCGGGCGGGCACAGGGTGTGATACTCAGGGAAGAGCAGCGCAGATGGGGGGAAGTTTATGGCCCATGCATTAGAGAGAGAGCGGGGGTGACCAGTGCGTGGGGGAGATGCTTGCGAGGGTGGGGAGCCATGCTGAGGATCGGCGGCGTGCAGAGAGTGGGTCTGGTCAAGGCATCTAAAATGGCTGCCGTGCACGACAAAAGTGTGGCATTGGAAAAAAGGCAAGATGGCGCAGACAATGTTTATCAATACGGATTAATTTATAACAATTATTTTTAACAATATATTTACTCGCAGTGTCAAAATGGCGATCAACACTTCCTAATTTCCTTCTAATCGAACGTTAACAGAAGTCAAGCGGCAACAAAAAAAAAAAAAAACGCTCACGCGCAACCGCTGGAAGACAAGTATCAACATATATGAGCCTCCTCAGCCACCCTCAGAAAACATAAGGGGTCAGGAGACGTCTCCCGTACCCCCTTATACCTAGCACAAGGCGCCAAGATCCGGATGGCACCGAGGTGGTGTCATAGTTGAGAGTTCTGAGCAGCGCTTGTAACACTGTCTGAAGCTTATTTGCACCTGCTGCAGCTTCACTATTGCCTTGGTGGGGCCAAAGATCGCCCATGACATAGGCGGCCGGCTCCCGGGGTCCGGCGTAAGTTTTTCCTTTTCCTTTCTGCATCTTGTCCCACAATCCGTTTGACCTGAAGACACGACCAGGTCCCTGAATGTGTGCAGGGGGACGCTATTGATTGAATCAAAATGGCGGCTTCACACAAAGCTGACTCAAGCGTTCCTGCTGATGCTATACAGACAAAAACTGGTTTTCAGTTTGTATATTCTTCTGGATTTTTCCATCCAAGGCTGGTTGAGAGTTTGTAGAACAATGGCTTTAGATTTTCAACATACTACTCTTCAACATTCTTCCTAAATGTAACAATGTGAGACTCACTAGGAGAACGGCTGTTTATCTTTCCTTTCAAAATGCTGCCAACAATATTTTCTGAATGGAAGACACCACAAGGCGCTGAGATCCGGTTGGCACCTAGGTGTTGTCCAGCAAGTTGCCGCACTGGTGTGGCCATCCTACAATGCTGCGCCGAAAGTCGGCGTGGTGGTTGCATAACCTTGATATCATGAGATACGTATGCAGTTTTGAAGCACATGGCGGGCGGGGACGAGAATTGTTTGAATATTTCGACATCCCTATTGATATTAAGTTCTGATGTGTTGTTGATTACTGTACTATTGAAAGTTCGAATTAACGTCGCCCATGGTACTTGCCCGCAAATGTATATCTAGATAATTTTATTGTAAGTGGTCTTGTCGTATTTTAATTACAAAATGTACGTCCACCGATTTCGCAACTGTTAGACACCTTAGTTCTTGCAACCTAATGGCCCGCCCGTTACGTTCCTCTACAGTGTAAATGTCTCCTCATCATATACGATTACAGTTTGCTCCGTGGCCGGCCCACGTGGTTATAGGCCCGTATTTGTATACTGACATTTTCACAATAAAGGTTTTTAAAACAAAACATGGTAGTAGTATTTACATTGGTGAAGTTTTTAATTTTAGTCACTGTTTTCGAATCAGTAAAAGGCAAGTGAAATAAAGCAGTCCAATTACATGACGGATAAAAGGTATAATACGCAGGAACGAAGTAAAGATAAATGGTCAAGGGCTGTTGTGTTTTCTACTCCTGCAACATAAAGTGATCGATAAGAATCTGATATTCAGGCCTATCGGCGACTAAGACAGCAGGCCGAGCCTCTTTTGCTCAACGGCTCCGTCATGGGACGAAGAAACATCCTTTTTCTCGAAAACAGAATATATTTTACTTGCAGGACAGTTGTAAATTTTCCGGGAAAGTACATTAGCCTGGAACATTATAACATATATGTTTAAGAAAAAATAATGTTCGAAAGCAATAAAAAGTTTAATTTTTAGGTCATATGACGAAGCCTTTCATCATTAGAATAACAAAAGTAAAATGAACCAATGAAAAGTTTTATTAACAAGTCACATGACCTGTTATGCTTACAGTACACGCTGAGCGCCGCGCCCCGGATCGCTTCCGAGAAGCTACGCTTCGCGCACCGGAGCACTTCCGGGTGCGCTAACGCGGCGTGTCATATGACGCATTACGCGACAACGTAGGTCCAGAATATAGTCAAAATGTTTCCACCAACCAGCGGTCGGAACACAACCCCTTCCAGCAGTCTAAAAAGTTTTGTTAAATGACAACAGAAGGGACAGGCAACAAGAACCATCAGTCAAAGAGGGGAGGGTAAGTTCTTCTCTACCGGGTCAGTTGGGGCGTTATCAGAACTGATCGAATTGGTAGTCTACAGTGTTTCTGGATGTTTCAGATTGAAGCTGGTGTCAGCATGAGAGCACCACCATCTCGTAGCTCCGGCGTGGCCATTCCGCGAGCAATCATGGCAGCCGCTCCCCACCAGAAGCGAGCGGGAGTCGGGGGTCCCCAAGATTTTTGTAGAATCTTCAAGGCTGAGGGGACGCTTTCGAGAATGGAGCCCAAGCCCTAGCATACAAGCGTCCGAGTTCCAAGGTGTCCCAGGGCCATTTTAGTGGACCACGCCTAAATCTGAAGAGCCGGCCACCATTTTGAGAGTTCTTTGGCAGCCGCCTATCGCTGCACCGCAAGAGCGGGAGCAATTCAACTACATGGTGAGCGAGACGCTGTAGTCGCAAGAGCGGGCGGTAAACAGCTGAATGGCGGAAGAGGCACAGTGTAGCAAAAGCAGGCGGAATGGCAACTGAAACGGTAAAGAGGCGCCCCACTACAGCGTGTCTTCAGGTCAAACGGATTGTGGGACAAGATCCAGAATAGAAGAGTCACCAAAATGCAAAAAGTTCCGCTTGACCCTGGGAGCCGGCCGCCTATGTCGAGGGCCATCTCAGGCCACAGCAGGGTAACACGATTTGGGGAGGGGGCCGGAGTCAAGCGTTCCCTCCGAGTCCGCGCCATCATACCGTCCCTCGGGGGCCTCCGTCAAGCGGTTCAGGGAGGCATCGCATCACATTGTTTTCAAATGCAGTCACGTCCTCAAACAGCCCCCACTTACATTGAGAATAGTGAAGCTGCAGCAGGTGCAAATAAGCTTCAGACAGTCTAACAAGCACTCCTCAAAACTTTGAACTATCAGAGTGCATGAGTTTCATGCTCGATCGATTGAGCTAGCCGGATCGGGCAACAAAAAGTATAAAATAGTTATGTAAATAGTTATTTAATAAAATGTTTTACCCTGTTACTTTGCTGGTGTGTTGTATATATTTATAATATTTGCATAGAGTTTGTCGTTATTTTGGGCGGGGTGGGTGGCGGAGCCGAGCTGTCTTGCAGCAATCATGGTGTGGAGCTCAAATCATCTCAATAGTTTCGTATTTCTCATGAGGGGTTGTTCCTAATGTTTCTATTTTAGCGAGGTCAAAAAGAGATCCCATTAGTGGCCTACTGATTTTGCTCAATTCCTTTTGTTTTTTTACACGATTTTTCACTATCTGCAAAGAATAATCAGGGTATTGCGACTCTGTGCTTGTTTGTAAATAGAGAATGAACCAAAGAGAACCAATTCTAAAACAGTAAATGGTTGGATAACAATCAATCAAATGGAGAGAGAAGCAGGCACAACGGATTACAACGGGGGCAAAGGCGTGCGTTAACTACCCTTCACTATCTGCAAAGAGAGAGTACTCCTAATAGAAATGAGGGGGGGGGGCAGCGTTCAAAGCACATCAGTGTGCATAAACACGAAAATGTTTTTACCTATCATGTACTTGACATTTGACAGCATTTGATATTTGCTATTAAAAAACCATTGAAATTCACTGAAAAAACCATAGGTTATAGACCATATATAGTTAGGGATTAGCATTTACAAAACCTTATTTTACTCACATAAAACCATTGAAATTCGCATATATAGTTAGTTGCGCTAACTATATATCGCGCACCCGCAATCCACTGCTGATGATGTCACATATTACATCATTCATGACATGGTCAGTGACATCACTGATGACATCACTGATGACATCTCAAATGACATCACTGATGACATCTCAAATGATATCACTGATAACATCAATGATGACATCTCATTTGACATTACTGATCACATCAATGATGACATCATTCATGTGATAATACGATGAACCTCTTCAGACTCTAATATAACCTTAGATACAATCAGTGTAAACAGACACTCACAGACTGTCACTCATCCATGGAGTTACTCACACACCTAGTCAGTCATGCAAAGAATCAATCACACCTCCATTTGCTCAACTATACAGTTATACACACCTTACTTATTCAAACATATTCTAAGACATATTTACTCTCTTATACAATCACTGATACAAGTTTTCAATGATCCATGCAGCCACTCACACATTCACTAGCTCTTATACACAGTAATTTATATATGTCAACTCTCACATGTACTGTGTTTTTCATATGTACTTACTTTGACATGTAGCACTGAGATATCCATTCACTCACCAATACACTCATGCACACAGTCAACCGCTCATACAGCTGTTTCCACATGCACTTTTGAACCCATAGATCTAGTGAATCAACTGCTCACACATCTATGCACAGAGTCATACATCTCCCAGCCACCCACACACACACTCAGTCTCCCATACAAATACTTGGGCAACCAACCAATAACCCATATAGTTACTCATATAGCTCCTGATCAACACATGCAGCAGTTTACAGAACAACAGACATAATGATGCGCACATTAAGACAGTTTAGTCACTAACCCATGCACTCAGTGAGACACATTTAATCACTCACTCATACAGTCAGTCATGCACCTACTAAATCCTTCATCCAGACACTTATACATCCACTCATTCTTCAATATGTAAGATATATTTTAACTTTACAGAAACAGACAGCCACTGGATGATGTCATCAGTGATGTCATCAGTGATGTCACTGACCATGTCATGAATGATGTAATATGTGACATGATCAGCAGTGGATTGCGGGTGCGCGATATATAGTTAGCGCAACTAACTATATATGCGAATTTCAATGGTTTTATGCGAGTAAAATAAGGTTTTGTAAATGCTAATCCCTAACTATATATGGTGTATAACCTATGGTTTTTTCAGTGAATATATATATATATATATATATAAAATACATATATATATTACCTACTGGCTATCGCCAGTAGGTATATATAGTTAGGATTTTTTCCCTATGGGATTTTTGAAAATTCTATGTCTAATAACTTTGGCGTTTGTGGACGGAATCGGCTGAAATTTTCAGGAAAATGGCACATTTTGTTTCTGAGCAGCCCTTGAAACTTTGGGGGGGTTTTGTCGAGGGGGGGCCGAGAAAAAAGGGGGGTCCCAAAACACGTTTTTCCCATGTTAATTTCCATAGGGCGGTTGGACTCACTTTTAGCTCGAACGGCTGAATGGATTTGCACGAAACTTGGCAAAATTGTAGGGACTGTTAGCCCGATGTGCCTTTGCTAGGTCTCAATATATGTGCTCCAGTAGTTTTTTAGAAATTAACGTTTAAAACAAGATATATATCTGTAACAGCGCTCCAGGCTGCGCTCCGGTTCGCTTACTTTTCGCGAAACGGAACTTTGAGCGCAGAAAGCGATTGGCTCTCCGGTGTCTGTCAACATTCTAAACAGTCCGGAGCGGCCGCCTATCTCTCGGTAGGATCGAGAGAGAAGAAGAGGTGAAAAACGAAGGGGGAATTTAATGAAAGGGGGCAAGGTATACCCCTCTTGACCCCCTAGGAATGTTGTTGGGGTTATTAAAGGGTCCCGTGAGGAAAATAAAAAAAAAATGATTTTTCACGGTAGAAGCGCTTCACGGGCCGCGAACTGGGCCGCAAACTGGTAGCGAAACGGGAATTCGCCATTTTGTGCTTCGTTTTAATTAAATTACTAGGTATAAGGGGGTGCGGGAGACGTATCCTAATCCCCTATGTTTCATGAGGGTGGCTGAGGAGGCTCATATATGTTGATACATCTCTTCCAGCGGCTGTGCGTGAGCTTTTTATTTTTTTTGCTGCGTGACGTCTGTTAACGTTCGATTCGATGGAAATCAGGAAGTGTTGACCGCCAATTTGTCACTGCGATAAAATATTTTGTTATAAATGAATCCTTATTGATAAACATTGTCTGCGCCATCTTGCCTTTTTTCCAATGCCACAATTTTGTCGTGCACGGCAGCCATTTTAGATGCCAGGCTGGTCCCAGGCTATCACCTACCCCTGCGGATGTAGTTTATGGCCCCAGCTGTAGAGAATCCAGACATGCCAACCCTCCCGATTCAGGCGTGAGACTACTGATTTCAGTGCTAGTCTCCCGCCTCCCGATTTCTGCAAGCAAAAACCCGGGGGCATATTACCAACAACTAGCGATAATTTTTGTCTCTAACTTGTTTAGAGACAAAAATTATCGCCGCACATCAGCGATTTTTATCGCAGATAAACCTTGCTATTAGCAAGGTTTATCGCAAATGCGATAAAAAACGGCCGCAATGCATGAATATCGCTGAAAAGTCAGCGATATTCATGTATTATCGAGCAAATGCTCTTAGCCATGTTATCCACCTCCCATTGGATAACATGGCTAAGAACTGCTCAGGGCACTATCACTGACATGCAAAGCGGGGCCCACGATGGTCGCTATCTCCTTTTAGCTGTCACTAACTGGTGTTAGCGACAGCTTGGTAATAGGGAGATAATTTTATCTCCGCTTTCTTGGCTTTTAAAGCCAAAAAAGCGGAGATAAACCCCCTTGATAATATGCCCCATGATTCCTCAGGGGTTTCAGCTGACAGGGCTTGGTATTGTGTTACGTGGTAATTCTTCCAGGAAACGTCAGAGGGTCGATGCAGGGGTTCTAGAAGGGGTGATAAACCATTTAAGCCTCATAAACAAGCGCATGGTCTTTTAAAGATCTGTGAAGTACTCGGGGTGGCGGTGTGTGTGTGTCCTCTTTCAGGAGTGGGCGGGGGGGGGGAATGCCAGCAACTTCCAGGCTAGGCAGTGTTCAACACTTGCATCACCCTTTCTCTGCCTGCTATTGCGCTCCATGCTTCGGAAAGGTAAGAAAAAGAACGTGCATTTGAGTTTGAAATGTCCGATCCTGTAGCAGTACACTTGCAAAGCCCACATATGACAATAACCCGATTCAAGGCCCCATTCACCCGTTTTAAAAAAAATATATAACACTCCAACAAAGTAACATTATAAAACTTTATTAACTTTTAAATATAATGAACGGAACAAAAACTGTAAAAACATTTAAACATTTTTCACCAAAAAAAGCAACAATTGTCAGAAGCTGTCTTTTGTGCGAATAGTCCGAAGGCAGCACAACGTGCTGAGTTCTGGACGGCACCCAGGTGATGTCGCCTGGGTGCCGCACTGGTTTTGGTATCCTACAATGCTGCTCCGAAAATTGGCGTGGGGCGTCCCGGGTGGTGCGGGGGGAGGCCTCGTCAGTAGCGGTCTGTTGTGCGAATAGTCCCAAGGCAGCAGAACGCGCTGAGATGTTGATGGCACCCAGGTGATGTCCAGTAAACTGCCGCACTGGTTTTGGTATCCTACAATGCTGCTCCAAAAATTGGCGTGGGGCGGCCCGGGGGGGGGGGGGGCGTGGGGGAGGCGGCGTGAACGGGCCTCCCCAGGTGGCGGCCATCCAGCTGAGTTGCGCCCGCTCTTGCGGCTACAGCGTCTCGCTCACCATGTTGTTGAGTTGCTCCCACTCTTGCAGTGCAGCGATAGGCGGCTGCCACATGCCTCTTAAAATGGCGGACGGCTCTTCGGTTTTGGGCCTGGTCCACTAAAATGGCCCTGGGACACCTTGGAACTCGGACGCTTGCCTGCTAGGGCTTGGGCTCCATTCTCGAAAAGCTTCCCCTCAGCCGTGAAGATTCTACAATCTTGGGGGCCCTCGACTCCCGCAGGCTTCCGGTGGGGAGCGGCTGCCATGATTGCTCGCGGAATGACCACGACGGAGCCACGAGATGGTGGTGCTCTCATGCTGACGCCAGCTTCAGTCTGAAACATCCAGAAACAAGGTGGGGCTTTCATCGTTTGGGAAAAAAAAATGTTCTAAACCAATGAAAAGTGTTATTTTTAGGTCATATGACCAAGCCTTCCATCTTTAGGAAACCAAAAGTAAAATGAACCAATGAAAAGTTTTATAAACAAGTCACATGACCTGTTATGCGGCATAGGGCTACAAAAAGCGTAGAAAATCCGTTGGCACGTGAGGCGGCGTCAGTAGCGGACCGATGTGCGAATAGGCCGAAGGCAGCACAACGCGCTGAGATCCGGATGGCAACGAGGTGGTGTCCAGCAAATTGCCGCACTGGTGTGGCCATCCTACAATGCTGCGCCGAAAGTCGGCGTGGGGCGCCCCGTTGGCCTGTGAGGTCGCGTCAGTCAGTGGGGGCTGTGCGTCTCCCCCAAGATGGAGGCTCCTCGGCTGCAGTGCGGCGCCCCTTAGCGTTTCACTCGCCGTCCAACTGAGTTGCGTCCGCACTTGCGGCTACAGTAGGCCGAAGGCAGCACAACGCACCGAGATCCGGATGGCACCGAGGTGGTGTCCAGCAAATTGCCGCACTGGTGTGGCCATCCTACAATGCTGCGCCGAAAGACGGCGTGTCCAGCTGAGTTGCGGTCACTCTTGCGGTACAGTGACTCGAACGCGCCGAGATCCGGATGGCACCGAGGTGGTGTCCAGCAAGTTGCCGCACTGGTGTGGCCATCCTACAATGCTGCGCCGAAAGTCGGCGTGGGGTGCCCCGTTGGCTTATGAGGTGATGTCAGTAGTGGACCGATGTGTAAATAGGTCGGAACCAGCACAAGGCGCCAAGATCCGAATGGCAAGTCCTGGATGTTGAGTGCCATAGTTGAGAGTTCTGAGCAGTGCTTGTAAGACTGTCTGAAGCTTATTTGCACCTGCTGCAGCTTCACTATTGCCCTGTTGTGGCCAAAGGTCGCACATGACATAGGCGGCCGGCTCCCGAGGTCCGGCGGAACTTTTTTCCTTTTCTTTTCTGCTTCTTGTCCTACAATCCGTTTCATCTGAAAACACGACCAGGTCCCTGAATGTGTGCAGGGGGACGCTATTGAGTGAATGAAAATGGCGGCTTGACACAAAGCTGACTCACGCGATGCTGTTGATGCTATACAGACAAAAATTGGTTTTCAGTTTGTACATTCTTCAGGATTTTTTTTCCATCCAAGGCTGATTGAGAGTTTGTAGAAAAATGGCTTCAGATTTTCCACATACTACTCTTCAACATTCTTCCTAAATGTAACAATGTGAAACTCACTAGGAGAACGGCTGTTTATGTTTCCTTTCAAAATGCTGCCAATAATATTTTCTGAATGGAAGACACCATCTTGTAGCATAAAGGGCCGAAAGGGGTTCTGGTCTGGCCGATGGTTGGTGGAGACATTTTGACTATATCTTGGAGCTGCCCGGCCTCGCCCAAAATGGCGCCGGTATAAATGGGACTCGTAACTCCTTGTTGTGTACTGGTTGAACAACCTTGATATCACGAGATATGAATGCAGTTTCGATGCTCATGGCGGGCGGGGACGAGAATTGATTGAACATTTCGACATCCCTATTGATATTAAGTTCTGATGTGTTATTGATTACTGTACTATTGAAAGTTCGAATTAACGTCACCCATGGTACTTGCACGCAAATGTATATCTAGATAACTTTTTTGTAAGTGGCCCTGTCGTATTTTAATTACAAAATGTACGTCCACGATTCCGCAACTGTTAGACACCTTAGTTCTTGCAACCTAATGGCTCGTTCGTTACGTTCCTCCATAATGTAAATGTCTCCTCATCATATACGATTCCAGTTTGCTCCGTGGCCGGCCCACGTGGTTATAGGCCCGTATTTGTATACTGACATTTTCACAATAAAGGTTTTTAAAACAAAACATGGTAGTAGTATTTACATTGGTAAAGTTTTTACTTTTAGTCACTGTTTTCGAATCAGTAAAAGGCAAGTGAAATAAAGTAGTCCAATTACATGACGGATAAAAGGTATAATATGTAGGAACGCAGTAAAGATAAATGGTCAAGGGCAGTTGTGTTTTTCATTTCTGCAACATAAAGTGATCGATAAGAATCTGATAATCAGGCGTATCGGCGACTAAGACAGCAGGCCGAGTCTCTTTTACTCAACGGCTCCGTCATGGAACGAAGAAACGCCCTTTTTCTCGAAAAAGGAATATATTTTACTTGCAGGACAGTTGTAAATTTTCCGGGAAAGTACATTAGCCTGGAATATTATAACATATGTTTAAAAAAAAATAATGTTCGAAAACAATAAAAAGCGTAATTTTTAGGTCATATGACCAAGCTTTTCATCATTAAAATAACAAAAGTAAAATGAACCAATGAAAAGTTTTATTAACAAGTCACATGACCTGTTATGCTTACGTTACGCGCTGCGCGCCGCGCCTCGGATCACTTCCGGGTGCGCTAACGCGGCGTGTCATATAACGCATTACGCGACAACGTAGGTCAAGAATATAGTCAAAATGTCTCCACCAACCAGCGTTCGGAACACAACCCCTTTCAGCAGTCCAAAAAGTTCTGTTAAATGACAACAGAGGGGACAGGCAACAAGAACCATCAGTCAAAGAGGGGAGGGCAAGTTCTTCTCTTCCGGGTCATGTTGGGGCGCTACCGAAACTGATCGAATTGGTAGTCTACAGTGTTTCTGGATGTTTCAGACTAAAGCTGGCGTCAGCATGAGAGCACTACCATCTCGTAGCTCAGTCGTGGCCATTCCACGAGCAGACATGGCAGCCGCTCCCCACCAGAAGCTTGCGGGAGTCGGGGACCCCAAGACTTTTGTAGAATCTTCACGGCTGAGGGGACGCTTTCGAGAATGGGACCCAAGCCCTATCAGGGAAGCGTCCGAGTTCAAAGGTGTCCCAGGGCCATTTTAGTGGACCAGGCCCAAAACCGAAGAGCCGGCCGCCATTTTGAGAGTCCTGTGGCAGCCGCCTATCGCGGCACCGCAAGAGCGGGAGCAACTCAACTACATGGTGAGCGAGACGCTGTAGTCGCAAGAGCGGACGGTAAACAGCTGAATGGCGGAAGAGGCACAGTGTAGCAAAAGCGGGCGGAATGGCAACTGAAACGGTAAAGGGGCGCCCCACTACAGCGTGTCTTCAGGTCAAACGGATTGTGGGACAAGGTCCAGAATAGAAGAGTCATCAAAAGGCAAAAAGTTCCGCCGGACCCCGAGAGCCGGCCGCCTATGTCGGGGGCGATCTCAGGCTACACCGGTGCTATAAGACTTGGGGAGGGGGTCGGAGCCAAGTGTCTTCTCCGAGTCCATGGCCATCACACCGCCCCTCGGGGGCCTCCGTCAAGCTGTTTAGGAAGGTTTCATATCACATTGTTTTCAAATGCAGTCAGGTCCACAAACGACACTCACTTACTTTGAGAATAGTGAAGCTGCAGTAGGTGGAAATAAGCTTCAGACAGTGTTACAAGCGCTGCTCAGAACTCTGAACTATGGCACCCAACATCCAGAACTTATGCCATTTGAGAATGGCAGTGACATTGAAGCAACTCAGGGACCAAAACCATTAACGTACTTTCACGTATGAAAATCTTACTTGGGGAGGGGGCAGGAGCGAAGCGCCCCCTCCCAGTCCGCGCCACCACACCGTATGTTGAAAATCTGAAGCCATCGTTCTACAAAGTCAACCAACCTTGGATTGAAAAATCTAGAAAAATGTACAAACTGAAAACCAGTTTTGGTCTGCATAGCATCAGTAGCAACGCTTGCTATCAGAGTGCATGAGTTTCATGCTCGATCGATTGAGCTAGCCGGATCGGGCAATAAAAAGTATAAAATAGTTATGTAAATAGTTATTTATTAAAATGTTTTACCCTGTTTCTTTGCTGGTGTGTTGTCTATATTTTTAATATTTGCATAGGGTTTGTCGTTATTTTGAGCGGGGTGGGTGACGGAGTCGAGCTGTCTTGCAGCCCTCATGGTGTGGAGCTAAGTTCATCTCACTATTTTCGTATTTCTCATGAAGGGTTGTTCCTAATATTTCTATTTTAGCGAGGTCAAAAAGAGATCCAATTAGTGGCCTACTGATTTTGCTCGATTACTTTTATTTTTTTACCCGATTTTTCACTATCTGCAAAGACTAAACAGAGTATTGCGACTTTGTGCTTGTTTGTAAATAGAGAATGAACCAAAGAGAATCAATTGTAAAACAGTAAATGCTTGGATAACAATCAATCAAATGGAGAGACAAGCAGGTACGACGGATTACAACGGGGCAAAGGCCTGCGTTAACTACCCTTCACTATCTACAAAGAGAGAGTACTACTAAGAGAAAAGAGGGGAGGGGGGTGCAGCGTTCAAAGCACATCAGCATGCATAAATACGAAAATGTTTTTATCTATCACGTACTTGACATTTTAAAGCTTTTCATATTTGCTATTAAAAAACCATTGAAATTCACTGAAAAAACCATAGGTTATAGTCGATATATAGTTAGGAATTTGCATTTACAAAACCTTGAAAATTCAATGAAAAAACCATTGGTTTTAGGCCATATATAGTTAGGGATTTGCATTTACAAAACCTTATTTTACTCGCATAAAACCATTGAAATTCCATATATAGTTAGATGCGCTAACTATATATCGCGCACCCGCAATCCACTGCTGATGATGTCACATATTACATCATTCATGACATGGTCAGTGACATCACTGATGACATCACTGATGACAACTCAAATGACATCACTGATGACAACATCCAGTGACTGTATGTTTCTGTAAAGTTAAAATATGTCTTACATATTGAAGAATGAGTGGATGTATAAATGTCTGGATGAAGGATTTAATAGGTGCATGTATGGAGGGAGAGTAAGCTCATTAGTCGAGAGGAATTTAATTTCATCCTCAATAGACATCCCAAGATACCCGCTCTCTATCTCCTACCTAAAGTTCATAAGAGTATGACTGATCCCCCGGGCAGACCCATTGTATCATCTAGAGGTAGCTGTTGGGAAAACACCTCCAGGTATGTTGACTTCTTTTTACAGACTTTGGTGCGGAACTTGCCCTCATACCTCAGAGACTCAGGCCATTTCCTGCAGAAAATAAATGACATGTCCTGGAACCCAAATTGGCTATTTATGACCCTAGATGTTAACAGCCTCTACACTTGTATTCCCCACCAGCAAGGTATCGAGGCATGCAGATACTTCCTTAGAACACGGTCCATTTCCTACCTCCTCCATACTGAGATGCTCCTTGATATGGCATATTCATGCCTGACAAAGAATTTTTTCCTCTTTAACGACACAGTCTACCATCAGCTACTGGGGACCGCGATGGGGACTTGTTTTGCGCCTAGTTTTGCCTGTCTGTACCTGGGACTGTGGGAGGAGAAAGTGGTCTATCAGTCCCCATTTTTTCCCACCAAAATCGTTTGTTGGCTACGCTACATAGACGATATTTTTATTGTCTGGAGCGGGAGCCAACAAGAGGCGTTGGATTTTGTTAAAGATCTGAATATCAATGAGTTCAACCTGAGTTTTACATGCCATACAAACCCAACAGTCATTGAATTCTTAGATGTCAAGGTTGAAAGTAAGAATAACATTCTCACTACGACCTTGTTCCGCAAGAGTACAGCTGGCAACAGCTTACTACACGCCTCGAGTTGCCACCCGTCCAACCTCATTAATTCCATCCCTGTAGGAGAATTCCTTAGAGCTAAACGAAATTGCTCTAATGAAGCAGACTATAACAGGGAAACGACCCTTATGAGTGAAAGGTTTAAAGAGCGAGGATATGGTCGCAAATGCATAGCCAGGGCCCTGGCTAAGGTAAAAGAAAGAGACAGAATAAGTCTTCTCACCCCCAAAGAGAAAGAAAGTCTAACAAACCAAGGTGTGACCAGTAGATTCATTACAGATTACCACTGTAACTCCAGGGAGGTAAGGAAAGCATTGGGCAAATACTGGAATATACTGAAACTTGACAAGGACTTAGCTCCGGCAATCTCTGAACATCCCCAACTAACCTTCAGAAGACCGAAATCCCTTAAAGACCTTCTCTGTTCCACTCTTTTACCCAAAACTGTGAAACAGAAGAACCCGATCCAAGGTTTTTACATTTGTGGCAGGTGTAAAGCCTGTCGCAACAGCAAAAACATCAAAGAAATACAACTGTCAAAAGATTCAAGCAAATTCAAAATCACTAAGCATGTAACATGCCTTACTGACCATGTTGTATACGCATTGAAATGTCCCTGCCAGCTACATTATATTAGCAGCTCAAAACATCAAGCCAAAAAAAGAGTGCTCGAACACATGCGAGCCATAACCAATGGAGATAAGCAGTATCCCATTGCAAGGCATTTCGCAACGCACCATAAAGGCAATGCAAATGTGTTATCATTTTGTGTACTGGAAACAGTTCCCATGAGGGAAAGAGGGGGTGATCGCATTAAGGAGATGAGGAGACTTGAATCAAGGTTGATTATCAAATATAAGACTACTCAACCGAATGGCCATAATTTGCATGAGGAACTGAGTCTTCATCTGGGTTAGTATACTGGTTTGTCTGTGTGTATACCTGCCGTTTTTTAACGTATTCTGTTTTAATCACTTTATCATGTACAGTACAGTAACTGATTATATATTTCTTATTTTCTGGATTACAGAGTTGGCTGGTGATCACATTTGGGAATCTGTCCGATCTTTAGGAGCCACAAACAAGCTTCAAGTGTATGATTTGACCACGTTAAAACAATTGATGCTGTTGCCCTCTGGGGCTTGAGTGAAATAATTTGAAGATGATACCATATGCATGGACACTTTCAGTACGTTTTGAGAGTATGAATGATTAAATACAAAACGGCCACGGTGCCCACTTGGGCTTTACTGCATGATTGACGTGATTTATTTTGGCTAAGGATTGTAACCGCTGTCCTTATGTTTCCTGCACTTATTTCATGCACTGTCTAATGTTTAGTGTATAATTAGACAACCTTGGTACGTCATTTTGCCCACTGGGGCCTTATTACAAATGCTTTGATTTATCAAGTTGAGACCTAAACCGAGCGAGAATAACCTTTGTTGCTTTTCACTAATTCCATGCACTGTGTTTTTGACTTTAATTAATCCAGGTTTATTACAGATCTAACGTGTATTCTCTGTTGACAATAAGCTTAAGTTTATTTAAATATCGGACTCAGCCCGCAGATATACCTATAGTCTGTTTTCCATGGGTATGAATTCAATACCATGTGACTGTATATAACTAGCACTTCCTGTTTGGATTCTGTCTCGTGAAAAAGCAGTTTTACTGCGAAAAGCGTCGAGAAAGCCATCAAATAAAATACACTTTGCAATTCCAAGTGGCCCGGATTTCTTTTTCTTTACTGGATTAAGTTTCTGTTGGATAAATATATATATATATATATTACCTACTGGCGGTAGCCAGTAGGTATATATAGTTTGAATTTTTTTGAATAGGGATTTCTGAAAATTCTATGTTGAATAACTTTGGCGTTGAAGGACGGAATTGGCTGAAATTTTCAGGAAAATGGCACATTTTGTTTCTGAGCGTCCCCAGAAAGATTGGGGGGATTTGGTGAAGTGGGGGCCGAGAAAAAAGGGGGGTCCCAAAACGTGTTTTTAACATTGACTTTTCCATAGGGCGGTTGGACTCACTTTTAGCTCGAACGGCTGAATGGATTTCTATAGAACTTGGCAAAATTGTAGGGACTGGTAGCCCAATGTGCCTTTGCTAGGGCTCAAGATATGTGCAATAGTGGATTTTGAGTAATTTAGGTTAAAAAAAATATATATCTGTAAGCGCACCCCGGTACGCGCACCGGGGAGCGCTCCGGGCGTGCTACGCGACTTGCGCGCGGAAAGCTGATTGGCTCATGGGTGTCTGTAAACATTCTAAACAGTCCGGAGCGGCCGCCATCTTGTGTCTCGGTAGGATCGAGACACAAGAGGTGGCCAATACAAAGGGGGAAATGACCATAAGGGGGTAGAGTAGATCCACCCTGACCCCCTAGGTTTGATGTGGGGGCTTTAAAAGGGCCCCGCGGGGCAAAAATATATATATTTTTTTCGTTTTTTTTGCGGGGGGAGCGCCCGGTACGCGCACCGTGAAGCGGTCCGGGGAGCGTAATATGGGGAAAAAAGAATGATAGACTTTTCAAATATTGTATGTTTATTGATTGTTCTTTTTGTTGTTTTTTTTTTTTTTTTTTTATTTAAGTAGCAACATGTAGGTACCAATGCAGAGTCTAAAAATTAATATACACCGTCTCCTTTGTAGATATCTTGCATGTTGTTTCAGAAGTTATTCTGGTATATGGAATTCATACCATAGTCTGTCAGGAAAGCAGAAACAATATGGAGGCAGGAGATGATAAAGAGATGATAAATACACATTGGAGATAATATAGTTGAAGAAAGGAAGTAACTATGAGCAAACGTACTATGTAACACAAAAAAGTTGCACAGTATATTTTAAGTCTCACTTTATATTATATCTTTTTGGGTAGTATTTCATAATTTTCATATAAAAATGAATAATGTCTCAAACAATTTTAACTTTTAACATTTAAATTTATTGTTCTGATTTTTCAAAATCTAAAAGAATTTGTAACATTAATTCATCTGGTATGTCCTCCTTTTCATTCCATGATTCACATTCTTCAACACATTTAATTAATTCTTGGTCTACAGTGTCATCCAAAAAGTCTATTTCTTCATTTTCTTCCTTAGAATTGTTTTCAATCTTAATTTGAAATGAAATATTATTTTCTTTTTGTTGTGCTTCCATTTTCTTGCTGTAAATTGCATAAAAAATTAATATATCAGTAGAGATAGGGCACTGTTGGGTTTAAGTTCAGACAGGTACTTGTGAGTTTTTAACAGTGAAGTTTTCTTTGGGCACTGTATGGTTTCATGCAGGAAGTAGAACTATTAAAAAGTGCCTGTGATGAAGCCTAAGTAAATTCATAATTATACCAGAGAAGCCTAACTCAATCCATAATTATAACAGAGAAGCCTATCTCAATCTCTAACTCTTACAGAGGGACAGTATATAACTATCTGAAAACGTTTTCCCAAATTAGCATAACATAGTTCTCCTTTCAAATTTTTAAAATAACATCTTACCTTTCAAATGGAAAGGGGCGACCACTCGGTCCCCCCGAACGTATGTAATTTTTGTGTTTGTCTTTCAGTGACTTTACAGAGAAGAGTCCCGGACCGTCTTGATCGACCCGGAGTGGATAATCGAAACCATGTCTGGCAAGAAGGCAGGAAAGGGTTCCGAGACAGACCAGGTGCGTCGCATGTTGGTGAACAGAATGACGAGAATAGAACGAAGCATCGGTCAAGTTCCGTTGCTTGGTCGTGATATGGCGGGCATTAAGAAGCAACTGGCCGCAATGAACAAGCCTGGTAACCCGAAGAAGGTAATAGGCCCGGCAGTGCCGGGAGTCGTCCCCGAGGGTAGAGGGAAACGGGTCAAGAGGAGGGCGGCGGCAGGGGAGGTTCCCGTCCCTGAGGTGCCCCCGGTCAGCCCTGCCATGCCAGCTGATGCCCCAGTACCAACCCCAGACGCGGGTCAACTGATTCCGGTTGTGATTACGCCCGCCAACGACGAGGACATGCCTCCCGAATTGGCCACCCAGTTGGCCGCATGGCTCAACAAAAAAGCAGAGGGTGCTACGGCGCCCGGAGACACGGCCGAAGAGGCCAAGTTACTAATCAAGCAGTTGCGGCAGTCGCGAGATGCCGCGAAGGCGAATCTCCCTCTTGTCTCCCTCTTGTCTCCCCACAGGTAACCCCGGAAGGACCGGCAGCTGGCAGCGAGAAAACGGCGGGAACAGCGACCGAACTGGGTAAGCTCGCTTTGCCAGTGGCGGGGGAGGGCTCATTGCCCTCAAGACGGGAGAGAGTGGTTCAACATATCCCGTTGGCCACGAAAGAATTGATATGGGCAGACAAGTATGTTAATATGTTTTCGTTGTTGACTGACCATCGCGAGATGGAGTATGCTAAGACACAGAAAGATTTATGGCACCTGAGTGTCTGGCTAGCCAAAATGGTGGGATTCAGGGTGGATGAGACGATAACAAATTGGGCCAAGGCCTTTGCAATGTTTACTGCGATTATTGGCGAGCGTAAGCCAGAGGTATTGCCCGAATTGTCTTGTTATCAGGCACGTATAATGGATTTTTATGAAACATATGAGGGGAATGAATGGATGGGTTACGACATGAAATTCCGTAAAGCGAAAGAGTATGATTCATCTCTGACATGGGATTGCCTCGACTCGATTTCCAGGCAAAAGCAGCTCCTGCCTGGTGCGGCGAGGAGGTCCTCGCCAGGTGGGAATGGGTCAGGGTTTTCCCGCCAGCAGCCCGTGGTGCTCTTTCGAGCGGGCGCCGGTGGCGATCACCAGCCGAGAACCGGCGGGAATGGGGGAAAGCGGGGGGTCTGTTGGGGCTTCAATAGAGGCAACTGTACCAGACCGCAAGGGGCATGTAAGTTCAAACATGCGTGTGCGGGTTGTGGGAATTTCTCGCACCCGGAGAGTTCATGCAGGTCAAAAAATGGCGAGTCGGGAGGTAGAGGAGGGTCCAAACAATTGCCTACCCCCGTTGATATCATGGCTATGACTCCCTGGCTAAACAAATACCCTGATTATGTCTCCGCTGGGGTGTTGAGGAAGGGATTCTTATATGGCTTCCACATCCCGGCGGGGGATTTTCGTGGGGAACCTTTTTGTAGAAACCAGCTTTTGGCACAGCATAATCCAGGTGTGGTGGAGAGAAAGATTGCTAAAGAGGTGACCCTAGGCCGGGTCGCTGGCCCATATCAGCACCCGCCAGTAGCGAATTTCATCTGTTCCCCATTAGGGGTGGTCCCCAAAAAAGACCCGGGGGAATTTAGGCTGATCCATAATCTGTCGGCTCCAAGGGGTTTCTCAGTGAACGATGCGATTGACCCAGGAGTCTGTTCGGTGCGGTACGCCTCCTTCGATGATGCCGTCACCATGTTGAATCGCCTGGGCCCCGGAGCGCTGATGGCGAAATCAGATATCGAGTCGGCGTTCCGGTTGCTCCCGGTACACCCACAGGATCAGCGTCTGCTAGGTTTTGCGTTCCAAGGACGTTACTACATGGATAAATGCATGCCGATGGGTTGCTCCATCTCTTGTGCTTATTTCGAAAAATTCAGCTGTTTTTTAGAGTGGGCATTCACCGAGGCCACAGGCCATAGGCATGTTATGCATTACCTAGATGACTTTCCGTTCTTGGGAGCAGCCGGCGACACGAAATGTGCGCAGGCGCTACAGGACTTTTGCATCCTCATGAGGGAGTTTGGAGTGCCATTGGCACCAGGTAAGGCGGTTGGACCATCTACTTCACTGGAGTTTCTGGGAATTGAGCTCGATTCTGTGGAGGGATGTTTCCGTTTGCCAGTGGGAAAGGTAGCTAAATTTAGGGCTTCCCTGGAACTGTGCCTTAGTAAGGAGAAAGTGACCCTGCACCAGTTGCAGCAAGCAGTGGGTCAGCTTAACTTTGCCTTGAGAGTAATACCAATGGCTCGCCCTTTTTCACGCTCTATTGCACAAGCTATGGTTGGTCTCAAGGAAGGACACCACCGCACGAGACTGTCTGCAGAGGTTCGCCAGGATATGCGCATCTGGTTGGCATTTCTGGCGGACTTCAACGGTCGAGTAGTGTGGAACAAGCCGCCAGCGTCTTCAGACGAGCTGGGTTTGTGGACTGACTCGGCGGGGAGCGTGGGATTTGGCGCCATCTTTGGTAATCGATGGTCGGCGCAAACATAGCCGACGTGGTGGCACACCAGCGGTCTCACAGGTAACCTAGGGTTCCTCGAGCTATTCCCTATTTTTGTTGCTCTGATGGCATGGCCGGACGAGTTCAGAGACCGCTCTGTAGTATTTTGGTCTGATAATATGACTGTTGTCGAATGCACTAACAATCAGGCAGCACGCTGCAAATGGATCTTGAGATTGTTGAAGGAAGTTGTGCTGCTTTGCATGAGACTGAATGTACAGTTCAGGGCGAAACATGTGCCGGGTGTACTGAATCATGCGGCTGATGCACTTTCTCGTTCACATATGCAGGCGTTCAGGGGTTATCTACCTACAGCGGCGGCACCATTCCTCGAAGCACTCTGGCTAATCGGTGCCCCGGATTACAAGACCTCGTGGCAGCAAGCTTAGCCCCCAGGACGAGGAAGGCATACGAAGGAGCGTTTCGTTCCTATTGTGCATTTTTGGGTCCGACAGGGAATCAGAACTGGGGTCAGGAGGATTCCTTCCTAGGGTTCCTGGTAGCACTGCACAGGGAAGGCCGATCAGCGGCAACGGCCAATAGACACAGGGCGGCCATCTCATTCATGGCGCAGGTGCTCGGCATCAAAGACCCAACAGGTTCCTTTTTGGGGAAAAAAGCCTTTCGTGGCTGGCAGCGCCTCGAGGGTCGTAAGCAAGACGAGAGGTGCCCGATTGGCTTAGAAAGGTTGTCCCTACTCATGGTGAAACTAGTCACGACATGCTCCTCCCAATTCGAAGCAGTTCTGTTCCGGGCAGCTTTCGCATTAGCGTTCCATGGGGCTATGCGGGTGAGTGAACTGGTCTCAAAGAATAAGAAAGATGTGGAGGGAGGCTTGTGCAGGGATCACATCCTAATTAGGGGTGATTCGATGGTAGTCACGATAGCTAGGTCCAAGACTGACCAGGGAGCTATGGGAAACAGTGTTGTTGTCCAGCGCATGCGAGGGTCCCCCACGTGCCCAATAAGGTGCATTGAGGAATACTTGCCACTGAGGGCGGATACATGGGGGGGGAGTTTGCTGAGGCACATCGATGCCACCCCACTGACGAGGTTTCAGTTCCAGAGGGTGCTAGCACTGACAATCGCGGTGGCGGGCATGGACCCGTGCGATTTTGGGACCCGCTCCTTTAGGATAGGGGCTGCTACTGAGGCTACAGCCAGGGGTCAGAGTGCGGAAGAGGTGAAACAGTTAGGACGATGGTCCTCGAATTGTTTTAAAAGGTATGTGCGATTGCACATGTTGTGAAGTCAAGTTACATGCACTCACGCTTCTTGTCTTCTGTTTGATTTACAGTTTCGCGAGCATGTCATGCGGGGCGGAATTTGCAGTCGACCCAGCACCAGGGGACCAGCGGTCAGAGATCACCTGCTGAGGAGAGAGTGGTGTGGGTCGTGGGCCACTCATACGTGAGGCGGGCCGGGGACGTATTCAAAGCAGGTGACGTGACTCACGCAGCTGGGAAATACGGGTACAGAGTGGCCTTCCACGGAAGGGGCGGGCTCTGTATTGACCAGTTCGAATCTTTTGTTGAGGGTCTCTTAGGGCGGCAGAGGTTACCGCCATCTGTAATCATAGTACACCTGGGGGGCAATGACTTGGTGACACTCGGTAGGCGAGTATTACTCGAGCGAGTTTTGTCTGCCGTTAGCTGGTTGGCAAAAAGAATCCCAGGGTGCACGATTGCCTGGTCCCACATGATTCCCAGAAGGGTTTGGTGGGGGGGCCTTTCAGTGTCAGCACTGAACCATTCGGTGAAGAAGGTTAACAACAAAATTGGTAGATTGTTTCGCTCTGCGCAGTTGCATAGCATTCCGCATGGGTGTATTCGGGGTGATCACATGTATCTCAATGATGGGGTTCACCTGTCCCGGGAGGGGAATGTCTTACTCATAGGAGACTTCATAGCATGGCTAAGGGGTTTGAGGAAGCATGACCTTTAGGAGGAGTTTGTGGGGGGGCCGGATAGCCGGTCAACTATCCGGCCTGTGGCGGTAGGGTCATGATCGGAGAGCAGTAATTTCAAGGTCCCTAGAGGGGGGCGCCACCCACTATGGATGGGAGCGCCCGGGGGGAGGCGGCCATTGGCCCCTTCCACTGGGAGGCCGCACCCACTAAGTATGGGTCGCCTACGGGGAAAACGGCCATAGGCCCCTTCCAGGGGAGGAGGCGGCTATATGCCCCTCCTACGAATTTCCCGGGGCCTGGATATCCGCGATGGCGGATGTGATAGAGAGTGTGGGGTGGGGGGGAGTCCACGCTGCCTTCCTACCGATACCTCACACAGGGGCTCGGACGACCTTTAAGATGGCGTCGAGCGGAAATGGGGGCCCCCAACAAGACAAGGAAAATTGGAGTTGGCACAGAGGGTACAGTCCTCTGCGCGGCCGCCACTCACACCGTGAGGGCGAGAGTTTTGGTAGTAGGGATCTGACACCGGTTGCGACCCTGCCGTTGGCCCTTAATGCTAGGATGTACAATTTTAATTTAGAATGTATGCATTTGCAGGATGTTAGACTCGGCTAGGAAGCCTTTGTATTAGAGATTTGTTAAGGTTAGCCAATGAACATGTCTTCATCGAAATGTAATAAATGAAAATTGTACATGATATGAAACTTTTATTTAATGTTTTAATTTTGTTTCATATTTTAATAAATATGGCCGGGAGGGTGACTCCCTCCCGCCTTCCAAAAGTTCAGAACTGCGTCCGTCTTCCCATTCTTGGGGATTGTGTTGGGAGGGGGTGACAGGCATCCCGGCCATATGGAAAGGGGCGACCACTCGGTCCCCCCGAACGTATGGTTGGGGGCCCGATCCTCCCGGGAAACCATTTTGGGCGGGGGGCGTGTCTCGGCTGGTATGCCCGAAGCGGCGTAGCCGGGGCGCGCCTTTTCCCGCCCAAGAGGGGTTGTCCTAGACACCTACACCGATGGCCACGCCCAGTAGGCGTACCGGCTGAGGGTTCACGCCCTCCCGAAGAGGAATAAAGAGAGCGGGAATCCGAAGAAGCGTCCTCTTGTTCCTGTGCTTGGAAGCTGCACCCACTCGTTGCACGTGAGCCCTCGATGGAACAAGGAGCAATTTTGACCCACCCACCAGCCCCTAATGGCAATGTTAGTTTTGCAATAAAGTCTTTCTCTAATAACATCATCTTCCATCTGTTTAGTAGAATATGAATGTCTAGTTTAAGGATGTGACTTCTGTCTGAAGGTACTGTTTTCTTTTAGGAATAAACAAATGATGCAAGTAGGCACGATGATATTTTCTCCCTTAGTAGGTAAACAAATGTCGTATTTATTTTTTGGTCGGGCGGTAAGGTCATGATCGGTGAGCAGTAATTTCAAGGTCCCTAGAGGGGGGCGCCACCCACTATGGATGGGAGCGCCCGGGGGGAGGCGGCCATTGGCCCCTCCCACTGGGAGGCGGCGCCCACTAAGTATGGGGCGCCTAGGGGGAGACGGCCATAGGCCCCTTCCAGGGGAGGAGGCGGCTATATGCCCCTCCTTCGAATTTCCCGGGGCCCGGATATCTGCGACGGTGGATGTGATAGAGAGTGTGGGGTGGGGGGGGGGGAGTCCACGCTGCCTTCCTACAGATACCTCACACGGGTGCTCGGACGACCTTTAAGATTGCGTCGAGTGGAAATGGGGGCCCCCAACAAGAAAAGGGAAATTGGAGTTGGCACAGAGGGTACAGTCCTCTGCGCGGCCACCACTCACACCGTGAGGGCGAGAGTTTTGGTAGTAGGGATCTGACACCGGTTGCGACCTTGCCGTTGGCCCTTAATGCTAGGATGTACAATTTTAATTTAGAATGTATGCATTTGCAGGATGTTAGACTCGGCTAGGAAACCTTTGTATTAGAGATTTGTTAAGGTTAGCCAATGAACATGTCTTCATCGAAATGTAATAAATGAAAATTGTACATGATATGAAACTTTTATTTAATGTTTTAATTTTGTTTCATATTTTACTAAATACGGCCGGGAGGGTGACTCCCTCCCGCCTTCCAAAAGTTCAGAACTGCGTCCGTCTTCCCATTCTTGGGGATTGTGTTGGGAGGGGGTGACAGGCATCCCGACCATAAAGAAGTTTAAGTTGTCAGTGAAAATGCTCTTGAAATGTACTTCAGGAAGTAGTAGTCAAAATGGCTGTGTTTCTCTCTCTTTCTTTATATATATTCAGGTACATAACCAATCAAATGTCATGAAATAATAGTAGAAAATGAAAATAACATTTTAATTGGTTGTCAATTCTAACACTTCATATGTGTTTTTGTCATGTAATTTACCTCAGGATATTTAGTCAGGCCTACAGCATAAATGTCTAAATGGAATTCCATCAAATTTGGGTAAATGGCAGGGACTGCTATGTAGTAGGGCCTATTCTATATTTGATGAAAGTGTCTCCAGTGGTTTTTCTGAAAATTACTTTCCCACCTTTTTTTATCGAGCGCTTACCGGTGCGCACCCCGGTACGCGTACCGGCAGCATTACGGGAGTCCTCCATTTTGTGTTTCGGTAGAATTGAGACACAAGATGGAGGGCAAACAATGTTCGGAATGGGTAGAAGGGGGCACGGTAGACACTTCCTGACCCTCTATGTTTTCTGAGGGGGGCTTACGACGCTCATATAGGCAAAAAAAAAAGAAAATCGCGTGGGGAGCGCCCGGTACGCGCACCGGTAAGTGTACCGGGGAGCGTACTTTGGTGAAAAATAGTGAAAAAATTTAGAAAAAGATAAACGTTTAGAATGATCAGAGGTAGGGTAGCTCTGAAAAGAGCTATTGGGTTCTGGGGCTGATTTAGGTACCTACAAGTAGGTTCCAATGCATAGTCTTTAATTCAGGAGGAATATTCTATTCCCCTCATCTGAGAAGTGCACACCATCTCCTCTGTAGATGTCTTGCATGTTGTAACGCAAGTTATTGTTGAATATTGATGACATGATATTCATGACATGGTCAGTGACATCACTGATGACATCACTGATGACAACTCAAATGATATCACTGACAACATCACTGATGACATCATTCATGTGATAATACGATGAACCTCTTCAGACTCTAATATAACCTTAGATACACTCAGTGTAAACAGACACTCACAGATTGTCACTCATCCATGGAGTTACTCATACACCTAGTCAGTCCTGCAAAGAATCAATCACACCTCCATTTCCTCAACTATACAGTTATACACACCTTACTTATTCAAACATATTCTAACACATATTTACGCTCTTATACAATCACTGATACAAGTTTTCAATGATCCATGCAGCCACTCACACATTCACTGGCTCATTTATATATGTCAACTCTCACATGTACTGTGTTTTACATATGTACTAACTTTGACATGTAGCACTGAGATATCCATTCACTCACAAATACACTCATGCACACAGTCAACCACCCATACAGCTGTTTCCACATGCAGTTTTGAACCCATACATCTAGTGAATCAACTGTTCACACATCTATGCACAGAGTCACACGCCTCCCAGCCACCCACACACACACACTCACTCTCCCATACAAATACTTGGGCAACCAATCAATAACCCATATAGTTACTCATATAGCTACTGATCAACACATGCAGCAGTTTACAGAACAACAGGTATAATGATGCACAAATTAAGACAGTTTAGTCACTAACCCATGCACTCAGTGAGACACATTTAATCACTCTCTCATACAGTCAGTCATGCACCTACTAAATCCTTCATCCAGACACTTATACAGCCACTCATTCTTAAATATGTAAGACATATTTTAACTTTACAGAAAAATACAGTCACTGGATGATGTCATCAGTGATGTCATCAGTGATGTCACTGACCATGTCATGAATGATGTAATATGTGACATCATCAGCAGTGGATTGCGGGTGCGCGATATAATTAGTGCAACTAACTATATATGCGAATTTCAATGGTTTTGTGTGAGTAAAATAAGGTTTTGTAAATGCTAATCCCTAACTATATATAGTCTATAACCTATGGTTTTTTCAGTGAATTTTTAAGGTTTTGTAAATGCTAATTCCTAACTATATATGGTCTATAACCTATGGTTTGGTTTTTTTCAGTGAATATATATATATATATATATATATATATATATATATATATATATATATATATATATATATATATATATATATATATATATATATATATATATATATATATTATATTCTGCTCCAACTCCACCTTTTAATGAAGCACTCATGGGCGGGTGCGATATACGGACGTAGACTCAGCAAATTATCGTCGCTTTTGCTCCTCTCACTCGCAGGGGCATTTTCCAAACAAAACTTTATTCCATATCAGCGACAAACGCTTTTCGGCGGAAAGCCTTCTTCTGTGTCAGTGAACACAACGGAAGAGACTATTTTTAAGGCATGGGAGTAGTGCATTGTATACAAAAAGGGATTTCAATCTAAATATTACATTGTACGCCATCTTTGTAGTTTTTATCGGGGTTCTCGTGGTTGTGCATATTGTTGTTTACATTGACACAAATTAAATCTGGTCAAAGTTTCTTTCGCCATATAAGAATATTTGTATACTTTACACATTCTATATTTGCATATTTACATCTTATGTCTATATAGAGCTGTCGTGTATCAACACATATAAATAAATAAATACATACGCTGTATGCACATTATATTTGTATTGCCCTCTATCATCCTTTCAGTTACAGTCAGACTTTGTGTTATATTTACACAAAAGAGAGAGATTTTACCATGGATTGGTTTACTCAATAATATATTACCCTTTGTAACTCGACTTTTTAGGCGCCATCTTTCAATGTGTTCTCACATGAGCACTGGCGTGTCACTTCTCATTTACTACAATAATATATTGATTTATACATCTATAGAAACATCCTAATAACCTTCTAGTTGCCCGATATCATATTGTTATATTACCGTGGATCGGCAAATGTCCCCATCGTATATTATTGCACTTTCATCCATGTTATTATACACGATCTTAGGGGTGTTGTTGTACTCTTTTGTACATTCGGTACGGATAGTCACAAGCATTAAACTCAAATCATTATGATCCCATAATGTATATTTCTTCTCTTATTGAATTTTCCCTTTCTCAAGATAAATTCACAAATTAGTTTGACCGTCTTGACCTTTTTGATGGATTATCCAACAGTAATATTAATACTTTATTCTTTAAGTCATTTCAAAATTTACAAATACTTACAGTTTTCTTCTTAATTCTATACACATTGAATTCAAAGTTCATTCCTGTATATACCAGTTTCCACATCATATTGTTATCATTTACCATACATGTCATAAATATCGCGGATATCATAAATGTCATAAATGTTGCAGCTTTAGGGCCCAATATGTGATGCCAGCTCTTCTCCACTGATTAAACCCCTCGGTCATTTAGTCAAGAGATCTATGATATAACGAGACTCTAATCTTCTAAGTTTCCATAACCTGTCTCCACATTGAACACTTGCTTGTATGTAGTCTATGCCAAAATACTGCAATTTATTTATTTTGCTAGAATGATGTTCATAAAAATATCGAGCTACAGGATAACAAAACAGGTGATGGACCGAATGTGGATCAATGTCACACATTCACCCCAGTCAAAAGATCTGGGCCCAAATCCATCGTTTTTTTGCACTTCACACCACCCTGGGTTAGACAATGGCGATATGCAAATCAGCTCTGACCCTGTGCCCCATGGGAACAGTCCAGTCCGAACTACAAAAGCCATGTCCTTCCCAGAACGGAATCAAGCATCCGAGGACCGGACCGGTTTCGAGGTAACACCTTTCATCAGCCCGGCTAGCTTGACTCCAGTGGTGTGGAGTGCCTGGGACCCACGTCTGAGCATCCCCAGCGCACTTATGGCGGTATTGCAAACAAAACAGGTGATGGACCGAATGTGGATCAATGTCACACATTCACCCCAGTCAAAAGATCTGGGCCCAAATCCATAGTTTTTTTGCACTCCACACCACCCTGGGTTAGACAATGGTGATATGCAAATCAGCTCTGACCCTGTGCCCCATGGGAACAGTCCACTCCGAACTACAAAAGCCATGTCCTTCCCAGAACGGAATCAAGCAATCCAGGACCGGACCGGTTTCGAGGTAACACCTCTCATCAGCCCGGCTAGCTTGACTCCAGTGGTGTGGAGGGCCTGGGACCCACGTCTGAGCATCCCCAGCGCACTTATGGCGGTATTGCAAACAAAACAGGTGATGGACCGAATGTGGATCAATGTCACACATTCACCCCAGTCAAAAGATCTGGGCCCAAATCCATCGGAGGCTTGATTCCGTTCTGGGAAGGACATGGCTTTTGTAGTTCGGACTGGACTGTTCCCATGGGGCACAGGGTCAGAGCTGATTTGCATATCGCCATTGTCTAACCCAGGGTGGTGTGGAGTGGTGTGGAGTGCAAAAAAATGATGGATTTGGACCCAGATCTTTGGACTGGGGTGAATGTGTGACATTGATCCACATTCGGTCCATCACCTGTTTTGTTTGAGCTACAGGATAGGCAGCATCATTTTTATCTATGGCCCTTAAGTGTTCTAATACTCTGATTTTTAACGGGTGGAGAGTACTGCCTATATAGCGTAGCCCAAACGGGCACGTTAGGCAGTATACTGCATATGTAGTGCTGCAGGTTAGGAATTTAGTTATACGTTTAGTCACCCCTATTTCCGGTATCTCATATGTTAGGACCCTTGTTTGCACATGCTTTGCACTTACTACATAGATAGAACCCTTTCATATCCATGAGAGTGCTTGTTCTTTGCCGCAGCATTTCTAAATGACTTTTTATAAGCATGTCTCTAAAGGACCTAGCCCTTTTGAAGGTGACAAGGGGGCATTGTGGTATATCCTCACGAATGACATTATCTGTTTTAAGAATGTGCCAATTTTTCTTCAACATATGTTTAAGATAATTGGCTTTGGCAGAGTAAGGGGTCACCATCCGGAATTTCCCTTTGTTGGTACTTTCTTTCTCTTTTGTTGTTTCATTTAACATATTTATTCTAGGTATCCCTCTCACTTTGTTCAGTGTGGTTTCCAAGTTCTCCCTACTGTAACCTCTCTGAATAAATCTAGTTGTACATTTTTGCGCCGCTTCTTCAAAATACTCATCCCTGGTACTATTTCTTTTAAGCCTGAGTAATTCCCCTTATGGAATACTATGTATCAGCTTAGATGAGTGACTGCTGGTTGCATAGAGTATGGAATTCCCTGCTGTTAATTTTTGATAAAATGAAGTATGGACCTTGTCTTTCTCCACAAACACCTTCAGGTCCAGGTAGTCCACTGCCACTGGACTAACTGTTCCTGAAAAGTGTAGATTCAAATTGTTGTCATTCAAAATCTGGATATTTTCCATGGCCAATTCAGTAGTTCCTTGCCATACAAAAAATAAATCATCTATGTAGCGATACCACTTTATCACTGTCCCAGTCAGGCTTCCTTTATCATATTGCCTGGGCACCTGTTCCTCCCATCAGCCAACGAACAAGTTTGCATAACTGGGGGCGAAACAGGTGCCCATGGCTGTACCAGAGATCTGCCTGTAGAAGCTATCCTCAAACAGAAAAATGTTATTCGTCAGACAAAATTCTATAAACTCTAATAACATTGGCCTGTGTTCACAGTAAAGTATTTGACGTTTATTCAAAAAGAATTGTATCGCCTTCATACCATCCATTTTGTCTATACAAGTGTATAGACTCGTTATATCCAGTACCATCAGTTTGGATGTTGGGTCCCATTCCAAATCCTTAATTTTGTTCAAAATGTCTTTGGTGTCCTTTATATATGATTCTAGTTGTGATACAAAATTAATAAAATAATAGTCAATAAACATGGAAAGATGTTCTGTCAGACTGTTAATAGAAGAAACAATGGGTCTTCCTGGTGGACGAACACTGTCTTTATGCAGTTTAGGAATATGATAAAAGGTCGGAACCACAGGGTTTTCACTCCTTCAAAACAAATGTTCTTCATTTCCTAACATGGACTTTTTATACCATGTTTTAATCAAATCATCATAATTCCTTATACTGCATTGATATACTTCATATGTTGTTTTCCCATAGTATTGTTTATCCATCAATTGTAGTAGTGCTTCCTCACAGTAATTTTCCCTTGTTTGAAGGACTACATTTCCACCCTTATCGGAGGGTTTTGTTATGATTGATGTGTCCTGCATTAAGGTCTTGATTGCCATTCTCTCCTCCGATGTCACATTGCTCTTTTTGAGACGTTTTGCTCCTTTGCATCTAAACTTTAGCAGATCATTTATCATTGCTTCTGAAAAGATGTCTATAGCATCGAGTGGCATTTGAGGATTTAAATACGGATTTAGGCTTGAAGGAACTTTCCTCTCGTTCTTGTTCTATGCCAATGTTCCTAGCTTTCTCAACTATGTTTTCATTTGTTGGTTCAAGTTCGTCCCTTCCTAATCGGACACTCTCCAATAATTCAATAGTCGGTAGATATATTCCTATGAGGACATCTGTAGCAGTAAGACATTGCACCTCTGGTTTGACACTTTTAATGTGCGTCCTTAATTTGAAGTATTTGTGTAGTTTTAATCTTCTGACGAAGTTAAACAGATCAATTCTTGTTTGAGTATATTCAAGGTGGTTGCTTGGACAGAATGTTAAACCCAAACTCAATACTTTAATTTCAGTTGTTGTCAAAGGCCTTGTTGTTAAGTTGACCACAGTCAGATTTGTACATGATGTTGTTATCTGTTTGTTCTCTTGCTGCAATTTACCCATGCGGGCCCCTTTCCTCTTCCTCTTCTGGAAACCTCCTGCTCTTCAGGTCTTCCTATGCCCTCTTCCAGGGGTTTGTTCTTTCCACCCCTTAACCATGACTGACGAATGATTTGAAACTCGTCGTGAAAAGGAGTTTTAGACTTTCTCATTTCACCTGATTGACCTGACTGTTCGTCTGCTGAATCATTTTTCCTAAAATCCGACTCTGATGTTTCCACCGTTTGAGTTTTTTCTTGACTAGATCTTTGGCTCAATTCCTTCCTTGGACCGTCAAATTTATGGGCAAAAGTCAGGATTCTTCCTTGTGAATAATCATATTCGTCACAGCTGAATTTCTCTTATTTACGTGTTTTTATTTTCTGTTCATAATTCAATAGCCTGGTTTTCATTAATCCTTTAAGCTCTTCGATTTTATCTTTCTCTGCCTTTTCTACTGCATTGCAGAGAGGTGTAAAAAGGGGCATGGCCTCATTACCCCCTCTGCAACGCAGTCCCGGTAGGCTTCTTGGCCCCAGGGACCCCCAGTATTCAAGGGAACTTAATCGCCCAACTTAGAACGCACCACGGGGTGTGTTTGCACAGTGGTGAAGTGAGGGGGTGGGGCTTGAGATGATGTTTGTGAAAACACTCCCTGTGGCGCATTTTAAGTTTGGGAATGAATTCCTCTTCAATCCAGAGGTTCCCTGAGGCCAACTAGCCCACCAGGTACCTCCAGTAAGCACCATGGAACTGCGTTGCAGAGTGTTGTAAAAAGGAGCGTGGCCTCTGAACACCTCTCTGCAATGCAGCTCCCTGGCGGTACCTGGTGGGCTAGTTGGCCCCTAGGGGACCTCTGGATTGAAGAGGAATTAATTCCCCGACTTAAAACGCACCACATGGCGTGTTTCCACACATGTCACCTCAGCCCCTGCCCCCTTCCTCCACTATTGAGCAAAATATTCCTCTAAAATCAGCCGAACTACGAATTCCAATTTACTCACCTGTCATCAGGAGAGACCTCAGTGCTGCATTTTTCAGCCCACTACTGATACTGAAAAGTAATTCTAACCATACTTACAGTAACTTGATTTTCCTTTCATAGGCTAACATTGACTGGTTTCACTTGTAAATTCTGTGGAATTGTGGAGTTTTGGAACTTTCAAGTATTCCTCTGAAATCAGCTGAACTGCGAATTCTGATTTACTCTCCTGTTATGAAGAGAGACCTCAGTGCTGCATCTTTCAGCCCAGTACTGATCCTGATAAGTAAGTAATTTGATCTGTACTTACCAGTAACTTGAATTTCCTTCCATAGGATATCATAGCCTTCTATAAAATATATATAAATAAAAAAATGTATTTAAAATTAAAAAAACAAATATTACAATTTCAATATTTTAAAAACTTTTTTTCAATTTATATTAAAAATATGTAATGTAATGTAATTTAAAAAATAAAATATCTGAAAATAAATACTTTAAAACAATGTAGTAAATCAGTATACAAAAATATAACAATTAATACAGTTAAAATTATCATTTACGAAACCTTTGAAATTCACTGAAAAAAAACATAGGTTTCAGCCACGTTATAGTTAGGAATTAGCATTTAAAAAACCTTGGAAATTCACTGAAGAAACCATATGTTTCAGCAACGTTATAGTTAGGCTTCAGCATTTAAAAAACCTTAGAAATTCACTGAAAAAAATCATAGGTTTCACACATGTTATTGTTAGCTAGACATTTCACGCATACAAAACCACTGAAATTCCTCTGTTATAGTTAGTTCAGCTAACTATAACTCGCGCGCCTGCAATGTACTGTTGATGATGTCACATATTACATCACTCATGACATGGTCAGTGACATCACTCATAACATCACTGATAACATCTCAAATGACATCACTGATGACATCATCTTTGCGAAAGAGTGGCAGACCTCTTCTCACCGTAATATAACCTTTGATACACACATTCAAAAATAGAAACAAAAATTTTCAAAAAAATGGAGCTACCAATACCAGTTACAACAACCTATTCAATGATTCCAACCTCTACATACACATCCACTCATTCACCAACATTTCTATATAGTCACTCGTACTTGTACTCACTCATCATATGTACTCATACACCTATACATCCTGTTACACACCGATACTCATCCATAGAGTTACTCGCACACATACTCACACATGTAAATAAACTATCAAACATCCATTTACTTGCATATACAGCTATACACACACCACTACACTTACTTCTACAGAAACGCACACATACTTACTCTCTTATACAATCACTTATAGAAACACATACTTATTTACACAGGAACTCTTCCAATTTCTCACTCTGATGTATATACTCACTTATATACATCAATACTCACAAATACTAGTTTAAAACATATGGAAGTAAGTAAGTAAGTAATTATGTAAGTACATTTTTATTGTATTTAGGTTAATAAAAACTGTTACAAAAAATGCATTGAAAACAAGTCTCCAAAGAGAAAATTAAAAGAAAACTTTAAAAGCAGGAATTTTGTTTAAAAGGAATGACAAAGGTAAAAGACAATAAAAATGCGGGTCGGGCATATTGTTCATGGCAGCTTGATCTAGCCCGAGGTTTCCTCTTAACCAAGGGCCTGATTGTTTGTTTCTGTTCTGCTAGTTTCAGGAATTTCACCAGCTTCCCGTTTAGTGGTGGGAGACCAGGATTGAAACAGGCGAGGACGGCTTGTCTGCGTGTGCGGATTCCTAGTTTGTTAAAGGCTGTTTTCAACAAGGCTCCTCTTTCCTCATTCATCCTCAAACAAGTGGGTAGTAGATGTTCTAAGTCTTCTAACCATCTACCGCAAAGCCAGCATTTGGTCCCATAGTTCAGCCTCAGCCACGGTGGTAGGTGAGGGATAACAGGTAGAATCCCTAGCCTATGTTTTAAAAAGGCTTCTTTAGTTTTCCGGCCATACCCCAGACCAAAATATGCTTGGAGCCCCGGTGTTTTATATGTGCACAGGGTCATCCAGGCATGGCGCCTATGAGAAAATGTGGCTTTATCCTCAACATGCGAGTGTCTCTTTAAGCTCTTGTTCACTGTGAGCTTGAATTGCACGTGCGATAGAGGAGTCTCCCATTGCTCTTTCAGTCCTGTGATGGTGAGGGACTTCTCTAAGTATTTTTTCACCAGCATTCTAAATGAACTAATCATGTCTTGCCAGAGCTGTCGGTTCAAGGTGTTTTCTGGCGAGTTCTTTAATTTGTGCCAGCACTTGATGTATGACCCTCTACGTGCAAGCGTTTGGCATGTCAGGCCAAATTCTAGCTGAATCTGGGCTTGCGAAATGTAGGATGGCAAATTGAAGAGAAGTCTATAGGCCTTTGAGATAGTTGTGTCCAGAAGTTTTGCGTCAGTTCCTCTTAGGGCCTCTCTGCTGTACGTAATTGATGACTCTATTTTGATTTCAGCTACTCGAAGTAGTGGCAGCAGAGTCTCACCACTCAAGTTGGATTTTAGATGTTTCAGTGTCGTGGTTATTAGCATGCCTTTCCTCTTGATGGCCTTTAGTTGGTTTAGGTAGTGGCCGCCTTTATCGACTAAGATCCCAAGATATTTGTATTCAGAGCAGTTTGAAATTACATTTGTGCCAAGCGACCAAGTGTTCGACTTTTTGTTCCCAGTTATGGACAGAACTTTTGTCTTGCTGATATTCACTTCTAGTAAGTTTTCGGTGGTATAACCATGAAGCGTGTTAATCGGATTTTGAAGACCAACTTTCGTGTGGCTGACCAGGACCACATCATCAGCGTAGGATATGCTGGGCAGCGCTTTGCCCCCTAACCGGGAGCCGTGGGAATTGCAAGCCTCTAAGGCTGGTGGCAGGTCAGCTGTGAATAGATTAAAAAGGGTTGGAGCTAGCACGCACCCCTGCTTTAGGCCCTTTGTGGTAGGAATACGCCTAGAGAGGTGCAAGCCATTCCCAAGCTTTACCTGGACCCACATGTTTGTGTGCAATTCAATCAGGAGGCTTAGTAGAGGCGTGGGAATCCCCCAGGAGGCCAGTTTTCGCCAGAGGATACCTTGATTGACATTGTCAAAAGCCGCCTTGAAGTCCACAAAGCAGAGGTGGAGCACCTTTTTGGACACCCTAGCCTTGTCGATGAGTAACGAAATGACCATCAGGTTAGTTGTTGTTCCCATGTCTTTGCAAAATCCCGTTTGGCTGGATGGTATTAAGCTTTGGTTTGCAGCCCATTCTCGCAGCTGGATCAATAGGAGGCCAGCAAAGTATTTAGCCTCAATGTCAAGGAGTGCAATCAAGCGGTAGTTTTTTGAGAGTGTTCTATGCCCGCCTTGTAAATCGGTGAAATAATTGAGCCCCTTCATGTGGCAGGAAGGCGCCCAGAGTTATTGACGGACGAATAGAGGGGAATCAACATATCAGCCCAGTATTCTGGTACGAGTTTAAAGAGGGCCGGTGGAATATCGTAGGCCCAGCTGCGCTGTCTTTCCTACCTTTGGAAATTAATTTCCTAATCTGGGCCACAGAAGGTACAAGTTTGACATCTTCACGTGGGGAGCATATTTGAGGTTGTCGGCCATCCCAAAGATTATAAGGCTCGCTTGATTTGCCGTCCTGATGATTGAAGTGTTCGTCAAGAAATGATTCCCAAGACAATTTCGCTATATAAGATGTTATGCCATTGTTTTTTGGATTTAACAATTTGTTTATAATCGACCAGAACTGGGTGCTGTTGCTGCCCTTGGAAGCATAATGGAGTTTGGCCCAGAAGTCTTCTTCATTAGTTCTTTTGATTGTCCATTTCAGCTTTTCGAGATCCGCACAATGGTTATGGAGGTGTGCTAGGAGAGTTCCATCCCCGGAAGATTTATTAATCACTTTTTTGTGGGATTTCATGGCCAGTTTCTGGGTGTCAGTGATCTTCCTTGTGACACCAGGTGCACGAGCTGGAAAATGCCGTACTGTTGTTGAATAATTGTTTGTAAACTCAGTCGTGAATTGTTCCCAAGCTGTTACTGTGTTGCCCAAAGGATAGTTTAAGGAGTTCAGTTGGATTTTTGAAGTTTGAAATACCTCCACAGTGTTTGCTACTGAAGTTTTAATTCGTTTGAGGTTGATGGTGTAACTATCCTGCAGACCTGTTACGTTTGGAAGAATAGCATCAGGAAGAGCACCTAGACTGACTTCTTGAGGGCGATGATCGCTGTCGACCTTATCCCCTAAATTGAAGCCCAAAACGTGATGGAAAAGCGTGAGGGAGACTAACGTAAAGTCGATTGAAGAGATTGTCTTGCCTGAAGTGAATGTGGGCACAGATGGTGAATCATCCGTGAATCTTCAGTTTAAGACCCTTAGGCCCATGTGTTCCAGATCTTCCAGTAGCGCCTTTGCTGACTTGGATGCCTTAGCTTGGCTGCTAAATGATTGGAATGGTATGTTCCAGTAGTATGACTGGGCCTGGATGTCATTGTTAACGGAAGGCCCTAAGATGCATTGATTAAAGTCTCAAGACAAAATTAGATTTAGTGTGTTCTAGTTGTCATAACGTAATGTAAGTGGTCCATTAGGAATTTCCCCTCCTGCCTCTTGTTTTTAGGGTTGATGTAGGTGTTGGTCAGCTGGAACTCTTTATTCTGCCCCCGAAGTTGAGTGATAACTCTACTGTGTTTATGGCTGAGGAGTTTGTGGTGAGTGCCCGCGCATAGCCAATAGTTGATATTTTAAGGTAGGTTGCTAGGCCTGCTGACAGCCGACCAAACTTATGTAATTACTCATAAATATACTACTGAGACAGTCATTCACTCACTAACACACCCATACACACACACAACCATCCATACAGTGCTGCACACATGCTGTCTTCAAAACACATACAAACAGTGAGTCAGTCATTCATGCATCTGTGCACTAGGTAATACCCCCACCAATCCATACAGACACTCATACTGATACTCAAAAAACAAACTAATAACCCATATAGACACTCATGTAGCTACTCACCAACCCATGCAGCCACTTATACACAAAGTGAGACACTGATACAGATATTTACATATTTAAACATTACTCACTAATACATGTATTCACTAAGCTACACTTAATAAGTCAGTTATACAATCAATTTTACAAAAAGAACATCTTTTTGGACACTTATTTACCCATTTATTCTTCCATCGACCTTTAGATACACATATATAAAAAATATTTATTTTTCAGAAAGACACACATTCACTGGATGATGTCATCAGTGATGTCATTTGAGATGTCATCAGTGATGCAATGAGTTATGTCACTGACCATGTCCTGAGTAATGTAATATGTGACGTCATTAGCAGTGCATTGCGGGCGCGCGAGTTATAGTTAGCTGAACTAACTGTAATGGGGGAATTTCAATGGTTTTGTATGAGTGAAATGTCCAGCTAACTATAACATGTGTGAAACCTATGTTTTTTTCAGTGAATTTCGAAGGTTTTTTAAATGCTAATTCCTAACTATAACGTGGCTGAAACCTATGGTTTTTTCAGTGAATATATATATATATAAATATTCCACACGAAAGAAAATATTGCGGCACACTTCTTGGTAGTCTCACAGTTTATTGTCAGATCGTGAAAAACTCCTACGCATTTCAAACCGTAGTTCCTGTTCACGGCAGTGTTTGTCCACAGGAACTACGGTTCGAAACGCGTAGGAATTTTTCACGATCTGACAATAAACTAACTGTGAAACTACCAAGAAGTGTGATGCGATATTTTCTTTCGTGTGGAATGTTAACGAGACACTGCCGTGGTCTCGACACAGGCACCTACTGATCAGCGCTCCAGCTGCTACAGGACAAATTGGGTTACAACATATATGAATATATAACCCAAGCAGGTGATACGGATTACAGCTTGGGGGAGGAGCTAACCACAGCATATACCTGAACCGGGTGGGGCAGAACTGGTGAGCGGCGCATTATTCTCCTGTGAAACACGCTGGGCGCTGAAGAGGCCACAAGGCTGAAATGCATACGCCCGTCCGCGCCTTTGTGCTCTTCTACAATAAAGACTCTCTGTTGTGTTCCCCCTAAGTGGCCTCAGACTTTCTTGTTTTAGGAAGTGTTCTTGGACATATGTATATATATATATATATATATATATATATATATATATATATATATATATAAATATTTTGTTGAGTCCGATGCAACGCAGCAAAGCGCAGCCACGCCACGCCACACAGCAAAGTCGGAAAGATCGAGTAAAGCCACAAACTCCGTGCTCTTGTTGGCAGTGCATTTATTCGTGGAGAATAAACAGCCCACCAGTCGCCATGATGCGTTTCGCCTCAGCCGAGGCTTGATCACATGTCATGAGAAGGAGGAAGGAGGTAATTTTTAAATAGCAAAATTAGTCACATGACTGATAGTACATCCTGTTGTTGTTAAAGGGGTATACATCAAAAAGTAATGCTGGGCACAGTGCCCTTATTTACACCCCAAACAAAACCATACAGACGTATAAAGTGCATAGTGCATAACAATACTGTACATTTATGTGTAAAACCAGTCAGTCAACGTAACAGAATTTAGTATGTAATGTGAGGCAAAATAGATGACGCATTTCATCATTTCAAGCAGGGTATTTCTAAAACTAATGCAGTTTATAGAAAAATATATAAATCTATGTATACAAATATATAAATCTAATTTCATATATTTACACAATGTACAATAAATGTGCAACTATTTACATCAATTATTCTTGTAAACATTTATTTCAAAAATTGCCTCATTTGTCCCGTGTCTACTCTAACAATTCATATCGACACTTCATCAATGTGTTAGGACTGCCGACTGGTAGACAGTATTGTTGAAAAAAGTCTCAATTTTTTGACATAATGTATCAAATCATACCCAAGTGGGTGAGAAATGCACAGATTATTAATTATCAGTCCAATATTGGAAATGTATAAATCGCTAAATACCTCCCTATGGGTTGCTAAATATAAACTTAGAATAAAGTGATTGTGCAAAAATTATAAAGAAAAACTACTCAATAAAGTTTCATCCGTTAAAAAATGCTGGCTGCTAAACAGAACATACACATTTAGGTTGTTTCATCAATTTCCTATCCAATCCAATGGGAAGAACAGGGAATTTATTATAAACAGGTATAAAGATCCTCTGTACTATTCAGCTCCCCAGGCTGTTTGCTGTTTAACTCGAGGATATAGCGGGTTTCCAGTAGACGCAACTTGCTGTCTCTGTCTCCCCCCCTCCTCAAAGGTAGGACTGAGTCCACCAGGTAATATTGCAGCTTTTCGGGGTTGCTGTTGTGACATTTCTCGAAATGCCGAGCTACTGGATAAGCCTGGTCCTTTCCAGAGATTGCCCTCAAATGCTGAAGGATGCGTTTATGTGCCGGGAGGCGGGTACTGCCCACGTATTGTAGGTCACAGGGGCAGACTAATACATATACCACAAACTCTGTTTTGCATCCCAGCTTTTGTCGGAACTTAATGGGCTTGTCATAGAAGGGACTAGTGTAATGGGTTTTATTTAAGGCGTGCTTACAGGCTTTGCAAACCTGACACTTTTTAAAGCCTGTGATGCGTTCCCACCATTTCTTCGGAACGTCTAAGGTGTTGTTAATAATGGCACTGCCTAGGGAAGGAGATTTTCTGAACGTAATCTCTGGTTGACTCTTTACTAGATCACCAATTACTTGATCTCCTTGCACAAGATTCCAATTCCTTGAGAATATTTTGCGAATCTCAGCATGTTGTTGACTATAAGTAACTATAGCCCTACACTGAATCTTTTCTGTTGGTGGAATTGCAGTTATATTATTAGAAGAATCTGGACATTTCTCTAATAGATGTTCCCTTACCAGTTTTGTAGTCTTCAAAATAGCATCATCTATCATTTTGGCGCTGTACCCTCTTTCTAAGAAACGCATTTTACACTGTAGTTGAGCTGTTCTGCACTCTTCTTCATTGCTACAGATACATTTTATTCTTAACATCTCCCCGTAGGGGATGCTATGAATAAGATGGCGCGGGTGACTACTAGAGGCATGCAGTACCGTATTACCAGCGGTACTTTTCCTGTGCAGCTTAGTTTCTATTTTGTTATTCGCAACATATACCTCTACATCCAGGAAATTGACTGAGACATTACTGATTGTCGAAGTAAACTGAAGATTTAAATCATTCACATTCAGCTTATTAACAAAATCAGTAGCACTATCCATGGAACCCCTCCAGATAAAAAACAAATCATCGATATATCTGAGGTACAGAATCGCATGTTGTTCCATTAATTGTCTGTGTTGTCCCATCAGGGTTTGCTCCTCCCACAGTCCCATGTGTAGACATGCGAAACTGGGGGAGAAGCAAGAACCCATGGCCACCCCCCTTAGTTGCTGATAGGTCTGGCCCCCAAACATAAAGAAATTTTGTTGTAGGCATATGTTGAGCATCCCCATGAGCATCTTGTTGTGCTGTGCATTATGTATGGGGTGTTTGTCCAAAAAGAATTGGGTTGCTTTTAAGCCATCAACATGCCTGATAGATGTATAAAGCGAACAAATGTCCAGTGTCATCAGTAAATAGTTCTCATTCCAACTCTGCTGAGATAGCTTACTCAAGAAGTCACTCATGTATCTGATGTAAGAGTTCAGCCCCTTAACCCATTCTTATTGAAAGAAATCAATGTACCTGGATAGGTTTTCCGTCACACTATCGATTGCCGATATAATCGGTCTCCCTGGAGGCATGAGAGGGTCCTTGTGGATCTTGGGCAAAAGGTAGAACGTCGGAATCACCGGAAATTCTTTCTTGAGAAATGTAAATTCCTCCATGGAAATCAAACCGCAGCTATGCCAACCCATCAGCTTTGCATTAAGATCATTCCAAGCCATTTTAACAATTGTAATATTGGTCTTGCGGTAGCAGGCAGTGTCGCTGAGTTGTTTTTCAGCCTCAGCTACATAGTTGTCTTTTGTCCACAGGACAATATTGCCCCCCTTGTCTGCTTGCTTCACAATTTTCCTCAGATTTCAGTTTTTTCACCAATAAATTGTAGTTTTGGTTTTGTCGTGCAATGGCTTGGCTCTTTTTATTTGTGTTTATATAGAGTTTTTTGAGATCTTCCACCATCAGATCCTGGTAGGTATCCAGATTGTCGTGTGCCGAAATGGGGTTAAAAGTGGACTTCGGCCTGAAAGGTGTTATCACTTTCTCCCTACTAATACTGGTGATGGCAGCCAAGGGTGGTGTATCTGAATTCAATACATTCTGTTCAGCTTGTAGTTCCCAGATTTCCTCAAAGGAGGAGGCATCCCCGGCTGTAAGTAGATCAGGGCTCAAAGTTACGGTGGTCTCATCTTTGTTAGGTTTTGGTCGCAAGCGATGGAATTTGGTCAATTTGAGTTTTCTCACAAACCTATACATATCCATACGTGTGCCAGCGTAGTCAAAGGTCTGTATACATATATACATATATATATGTTCACTGAAAAAACCATAGGTTATAGACCATATATAGTTAGGAATTAGCATTTACAAAACCTTATTTTACTCACACAAAACCATTGAAATTCGCATATATAGTTAGTTGCACTAACTATATATTGCGCACCCGCAATCCACTGCTGATCATGTCACATATTACATCATTCATGACATGGTCAGTGACATCACTGATGACATCTCAAATGACATCACTGATGACATCACTGATGACAAAATCCAGTGACTGTATGTTTCTGTAAAGTTAAAATATGTCTTACATATTGAAGAATGAGTGGATGTATAAGTGTCTGGATGAAGGATTTAGTAGGTGCATGACTGACTGTATGAGTGAGTGATTAAATGTGTCTCACTGAGTGCATGGGTTAGTGACTAAACTGTCTTAATTTGTGCATCATTATGTCTGTTGTTCTGTAAACTGCTGCATGTGTTGATCAGTAGCTATATGAGTAACTATATGGGTTATTGATTAGTTGCCCAAGTATTTGTATGGGAGACTGAGTGTGTGTGTGGGTGGCTGGGAGGTGTATGACTCTGTGCATAGATGTGTGAGCAGTTGATTCACTAGATGTATGGGTTCAAAAGTGCATGTGGAAACAGCTGTATGGGCGGTTGATTGTGTGCATGAGTGTATTGGTGAGTGAATGGATATCTCAGTGCTACATGTCAAAGTAAGTACATATGTAAAACACACTACATGTGAGAGTTGACATATATAAATAACTGTGCATAAGAGCCAGTGAATGTGTGAGTGGCTGTATGGATCATATGTGTTAGCATATGTTTGAATAAGTAAGGTGTGTATAACTGTATAATTGAGGAAATGGAGGTGTGATTGATTCTTTGCATGACTGACTAGGTGTGTGAGTAACTCCATGGATGAGTGACAGTCTGTGAGTGTCTGTTTACACTGAGTGTATCTAAGGTTATATTAGAGTCTGAAGAGGTTCATCGTATAATCACATGAATGATGTCATCAGTGATGTGATCAGTAATGTCAAATGAGATGTCATCAGTGATGTCATCAGTGATGTCATTTGAGATGTCATCAGTGATGTCATTTGAGATGTCATCAGTGATGTCATCAGTGATGTCATTTGAGATGTCATCAGTGATGTCATCAGTGATGTCACTGACCATGTCATGAATGATGTAATATGTGACATGATCAGCAGTGGATTGCGGGTGTGCGATATATAGTTAGTGCAACTAACTATATATGCGAATTTTAATGTTTTTGTGTGAGTAAAATAAGGTTTTGTAAATGCTAATTCCTAACTATATATGGTCTATAACCTATGGTTTTTAAGTGAATTTTCTAGGTTTTGTAAATGCTAATTCCTAACTATATATGGTCTATAACCTATGGTTTTTCAGTGAATATATATATATATATATATATATATATATATATATATATATATATATATATATATATATATATATATATATATATATATATATATAACATTTCTATGGCAAAATAAAACCCCTCATTTTGTTCCTTTTCAAATTAAATGTATTAAGTGTTACCACTTTATTCCAATCAGGATGACTTCAGGTGTGCCATACTTTTGTCATAAGTAAGACTGTTAGCGGTCTAGTTGTTCTTTAGAACACTCTGGGACATTCTGTCATTGGGCTATAGTTGGGCTACACCTGGCTGATATTTGGGCTACATTTGGGCTCTTTTGTCTCTGGTGGCCATCTTGGGAAACTGCATATCAGAATTTTTTTAATGAAATATAGGAGGATTTAAGAAGTCACTCAAAATGTGCCCTAATTTTTCTTTCTTCAGCACTAATCATAATTTCTATGGCAAAATGAACCCCTCATTTTGTTCCTTTTCAAATTAAATGTATTAAGTGTTACCACTTTATTCCAATCAAGATGACTTCAGGTGTGCCATACTTTTGTCATAAGTAAGACTGTTAGCGGTCTAGTTGTTCTTTAGAACACTCTGGGACATTCTGTCATTGGGCTATAGTTGGGCTACACCTGGCTGATATTTGGGCTACATTTGGGCTCTTTTGTCTCTGGTGGCAATCTTGGGAAACTGCATATCAGAATTTTTTTAATGAAATATAAGAGGATTTGAGAAGTCACTCAAAATGTGCCCTAATTTTTCTTTCTTCAGCACTAATCATAATATCTATGGCAAAATGAACCCCTCATTTTGTTCCTTTGCAAATTAAATGTTTTAAGTGTTAACACTTTATTCCAATCAAGATGACTTCAGGTGTGCCATACTTTTGTCATAAGTAAGACTGTTAGCGCTCTAGTTGTTCTTTAGAACACTCTGGGACATTCTGTCACTGGGCTATAGTTGGGCTACATCTGGCTGATATTTGGGCTACGTTTGTTTTTTTTTGTCTCTGGTGGCCATCTTTGGGCTACATTGGGCTACATTGGGCTACATTTGGGCTCTAACATATATATAGCCCAATGTAGCAAAATATATATTTTTCAAAGTTAATTTTCGTAAAAACCACTGGAGCATATATCTTGAGACATAGCAAAGGCACATCGGGCTACCAGTCCCTACAATTCTGCCAAGTTTTGTGGAAATCCATTCAGCCGTTCGAGCTAAAAGTGAGTCCAAGCGCCCGATGGAAAACTCAATGTTAAAAACACGTTTTGGGACCCCCCTTTTTTCTCGGCCCCTGCTTGACGAAATCCCCCCAAACTTCCAGGAGACGCTCAGAAACAAAATGTGCCATTTTCCTGAAAGTTTCAGCCAATTCCCTCCATCAACGCCAAAGTTATTCAACATAGAATTTTCAGAAATCCCTATTCAAAAAAATCCTAACTATATATACCTACTGGCGACCGCCAGTAGGTAATATATGTATATATATATATATATATATATATATATATATATATATATATATAAAAATTGGTGGCCACTCAGAAGTTCTAATTAGGATTCTTAGAGATAGGATCCCTCAGATTATTGATTGGTAACAACTTTGCCACAAATTGACAAATCTCCATGAAACTTTACAGACCTATTTCTTTTTCTACTTTGGCAGATGATGCAAGGTTTTGTGGTTCGTTAAGGGGGTGAAAAGAAAAAAGGGGGTCCCAAAACACATTTTTCCACCAATACATTATCCATAGTAGATTTACTTAGAAGTAGCGGAAAAACAGCAGAAGGGATTTTCATTACATTTGACAGGAATATACATTATAGTGTGGAAACAATCCTTTATGCTATTTAATCAAAATCTGTTCAGTAGTTTTGTTGTAATTTGAGACAAGAGCATAGTTATATAATGGACTGCAGTATACTGCTGTAGTTTCATGGTACACAACAGTACATGGCAATGATATATCATTGGCTAATGACTGCCTTTTCAAAAGTAAATGGTAGCCATTTTATTTTTACGACACTTTGGGGTGTTATGGGTTTCTACACAATACATATAGGTAAGTATTCTGTATCAAAAACTTTATTTCGACAGTTTTGTAATAAAAGCAGGTGCAGCAAAAAAACATGTTTTTCAGAAGAATTTGTCCTTCTGATCGATACATTCAAATTATAATAGTTTGTCAATTCATTAGAATTAAAGATCGAAAATCTTATCAATGATCAAACCACTGAGTCACTTCGAATGCACAATATAAAATGATAACATAGGGCCAGATGTAGGTAAATCACATTTACCGATTTTGAAATACCGAATATTACTGATTCGGTATTTCAAAATCGGTAAATGGGATGTAGGTACCAACATCTGGATTTGTTACAGATTCCTTAAAAATTCGGTATTTACCGATTCGGTAAATACCGAATCAGTATTTGCTATTGAATCCTATGGGCCTTGAAGCCCATAGGATTCAATTCAAATACTGATTCGGTATTTACCGAATCGGTAAATACCGAATTTGTCAAGGGTGCATGGGGTGTCACTTTGACACCCTCTAGCACCCCCAAAACAGGCATGTGGCACACAGACATGCCCTAAGGGCACATCTGTCTGTCACATGGCACATGTGTACATGCACAGATGTGCATGTACACAGGAATCGGTATTTTACCATGGATTTGTATTCCATGGTAAAATACCGATTCTGAAAGCCATGTGCCAATTGAAAATTGGCTACCCACATTTCAATCTTGCATTTTCGGTAAAATTACCGAATCTGTAAAATTACCGAAAATGCAACATTTAAGGGCCCCTACATGTCAATGGCCATTTACTGGTCGGTAACGGCCGAATTCGGCCGTTACCGATCGGTAAATGGCTATTTTCGGCCACCTACATCTGGCCCATAGTGTGCAGTGTATTTGAAGCCTCAGTTAAAAGGGGGGCAAACCAAGGGACACATAACTAGCAATATTGTTACAGAGCATTAAATAAAATAAAATAAAATCATACTATATTTGGAACACCAATCATAGATACAAAGTTAAAAAGTGAATAAAACATGTTTACAAGTGCAGACAGACAGGAACTCTGTACATTGGCATTAAGGATAGCACCCTATAAGAAAATCAAATCGATGTCCCATCGGAGAAAAAAACAACTAGCAAAGGAGATAAATTATTTTCAATTGTTACAGATTTTGGTCTAATGCACTATATCCACCTTAATTATTTGGCATGGGGAATTGCATAGCAAGGCGAAGGGTCCGTCCTCAAAATTCTTAACGCTTCACTACTTTGCCTATTGCCCATATAGGCACTAGCCAGATTTCAGGTTGTAGCATAAGCAGAACACACAAAGAGAACATGCGGGTATGTTTCAGCGTGTTCAACACAATTTGGGCACTCATTGTCTCCCTATGATGACTATTTTGCAGCAAAAGATGTTAGGGACAGGGTACTGACTCTAAATTGAAAGTAAAGTTTACGGTGAAGGGGCTTAGATATAATGTCCCAGTAAGATTCAAGATTAGAACAAAGTTTAGCTAGTAAAAAACTTCCAGTCAGCGAAGTACTGTCGCTTGCTCTGTTATGGTTTAACCTTCCTATTTCCCAATATCTTTCCTTCAGTGCAACCTTAGGTAGAGACAGCAGATTAGACGGATTCTCCCACAAGTTGGTCAGGCCCATTGTGATCAGTGCCCCCTTGATATCAATGAGCCAGCCTATTTTGTCGAAGCGGTCTCCCACTAGAACATCCTCAAGATCACTTGCGTAGGTGGACAGCTCATGGGTAAACCATATTCAACAACAGTATAATATGGGACGAAGCCTCACTAAATCTGCCAATGAATACTTTCCCATATCACTAAGCAGTGGGAGAGAAGGAGTGCTTTTGGGGAGGACATACAAGACTGAGCTAACCATCTTAGCATTATGAATCTGTTCTATGGGACCTTCTGATTAAGTCAAGGATGAGCTGAATTCTTAGGACTCCTAACTTTAGGACTCCTAAACTGAGAAAAATCCTAACTTTCAGACTTTCGGAATTCACAGAAGGCATTCAGGAGTCCTAAAGTTAGGACTTCTAACTTCTGTGAATACGGAAATGAGTAAGTGCCTTGTGTGTATACCAAAATGGGATACCTGTTGTTTGCTGCTTGAACTCTCGGCGTTGGAGGCGACTGGAGGCTTCCTTGGTTCGTGAATCTTGCTGGGGCATAGATAGACGCTACAGCTTGCCGGACCCGCTCCGCGGGTCCCGCTTCGCGCTACTGTGCTGCTGACTGGCTACACTTGCAGAGGGCTTTACCACCACAGGGCTGCGAGCGTGTTGAGAGCAGGACTCGAACTCCCAAGAGTCCCTGCTGCTCCACTCACCGGAATCACCTGGTGACGCTCTCCCTGGTGGCCACGCCCCCCTGCATTCTGCTAAAAGAACCCGGAGACCTTTCCCCATTGGATACCTGTTGTTTGCTGCTTGAACTCTCGGCGTTGGAGGCGACTGGAGGCTTCCTTGGTTCGTGAATCTTGCTGGGGCATAGATAGACGCTACAGCTTGCCGGACCCGCTCCGCGGGTCCCGCTTCGCGCTACTGTGCTGCTGACTGGCTACACTTGCAGAGGGCTTTACCACCACAGGACTGCGAGCGTGTTGAGAGCAGGACTCGAACTCCCAAGAGTCCCTGCTGCTCCACTCACCGGAATCACCTGGTGACGCTCTCCCTGGTGGCCACGCCCCCTCACCTCCCTGTCTATATTATACGTGTCAAACACCCGCTGCGCGGGAGCGCGCGGGAAGTGCCCGGGAGAAGCCCGGGACAAGGGCGGGCCCTCTGAGGCCCTCAGAGGCACGAGAAGGCTAGGCTAGGCCAGTCCTCCAACAATTGTTTACCCATAAGTTGTTTGACCAGAATACCTGCCTCGTGACCTCCCTGCCGTACATGAGAATTGTAACAGAAAATATACATCAACCACTTAGGATTTTTAGACTCTGTTTGTTAGTTTTAGATTTAGTTCATCTAACACAAACATTAGAGAAAAATTATCAAGTACTTCAGCTTAGGCGTACCAATTAGTAATCTCTTTTTACAATTTTTTGTCTTTGTTTTTCTGCTGCTATTGTTTGATTGGGATGATGACAAAAAAATTAAGGTCCGGGAGAATATTGATAGGAAGATCAAGCTCAAAAACCAGATCGAATCCCATCCGAAATAAGCTTGGTCAGGCTACCAATCTGAAAAGCACTTGTCAGCTTTTTAATCTTTGGGAAAGGGGTAAGAATAAAGCTACAATGGCGGACAATAAATCAGAGGATATTAAGGATTCTGGAGCCATTCACTTAGATATACTACCCAATACTTCACGAGAGTTGCCTGAAAATAGAAAGGAAATTGTGGATAATAGTTCAGTGGTAACAAAAGTAGTTCCTCTTACCTCTGAGAGTGATTTCTCTCCTCCCCTATTTTCCACAATGAAAAATAATATCGAATTAGTGCCAGAAGTAATTATAAAAACAAAGAAAGACATGGAACATGATAACTTGCATATAGGGAAAATTTTACAAGTAGATGCCCATCATACAGTAAATATATCCCCATCAAAAGTTTCTTTCAATAATCGTCTGTCCCCAATGGTGCTAGACAAAGACCTATGTCAAAGATACATAGAGAATGACCTGGTCAAAGCTGAGATGGACCTAAAAACCCCGATAACATCGACCCACGCTGGCTTGCAGCTATACAGTAGTACCCCTTCCAAGTCCTCACACTCAAATTTTTCCATTAGTCCCAACCTAAATCTGACTGGGATAAATGCACTACAATGTCAGGGGACAGACAAACCCATTTCTTATTCCCTCCATATATTAGAACACTTATTGACGTCCATTTTACAACTACTTGAAACATTTGTGGGGGGCTCCGACTGTGTATTAGATACAGTGACCCAAATTCTGAAAGTCTTATTGGGCACTCAAAAAGAGAAGGATGTAGCCCAAAAGGAGCAGTCCTCCCCTTCCCTAGTACTAAATGGGGCAGAAATAAAAGATTAGTTATCCATAGTCAACAATGCTTCAAATGAAGTACATGAGGATGGAAAAATAAGTGTTTTTCAGTCATCCCCTACCCTAATCCGCCTTTCAGTTAATGACTCAGATATTAAATCTTGTGGGGAACTCCCTCCAAAATCCGGGAACGACCTTTTCCCAATTTTTAAGAAGCAACAGGGAGAAGGAGATAGAGAGGCGGACGCTGCACCGGAAGAGAATGGTAACAAAGGGAAGTCAGAGGGTATAAAAAAGAACGGAAAAAATAAAAGGAAACTTTTGAGACGGATAGAAAAAAACAGGCGGAGGAAAATCCTCTTTAGAAAACATCTTAATTCACCTGTATACAATGAGGTATATCAAACTCAGGTGGTAGCTGAAAAGGAAAATAACCCTGAAAATAAGATCATTAAGGAAAACATTGCTCCCCCGCCTTCGGCCACGCCAGCAATATTATTTACTTCCCCTCCTCCCCCATCATCAACAGTTGATACAAATATCCTCTTTCAACAAGTTTCCGTTAATAGGGATACAATTGGGTCCAAAAACCCATCATTTCCAGGACAGGATTATAACCCCCCCGGCAAAGTAGTCCCAATACTTAACCCTCTAGCAACATCCTTTTCGGGAGCAGTTGCAAGAGGTGCCACGTTAGCAGAGTCCAAAGAGAAATGCATAGATACCGTATGGGTAGAATTCTCTCCCCTTTTTGATACCGAATGCATTTTGAATAGATCTCTCTTACTCAAATATTTTCAAGAATCTGCCAACTTGAAATTAATACAATCAGCCGATCTGGATAGGGTACAAATATTAAAATCAGAAGCGGGGATGATAACTAGGGTGAAGTTCTACTCTAAGTTAGTAGCCAATCTAATTCTGCAACGCTCAGAAGATCTGCAGAGCAGAGGGATAGATGTAATCCCGGTGTTGGGGCATACTAGACAAATCAATGTCCTTAAATCCAAAATCTCCCAGAAGCCCCCATTTTCTCTGTTGCAAGCAGCAACAGGTAGTATAAACAAGGTGGGTGAACTTACAGAGTTAAAAATATGTAAGTCTAAGGATTCCCGTTCGGTGTCCTATCCTACCCCTCCCCTGTTGTCTTTCCAACCAGATACTGGAGACGAAAGTGTCCAATGGAATTGGCTCCCCAGAGTTCTGGCAGAAAAATCCTTAAATAAACAACCAAATAATCCGCATCTTTAGCAAAAAACTATCTATAATATCCTGGAATGCAGCAGGTCTAAAAAACAGTCCGGAGAAAACGGCTTTCCTTTTGTCCCTGGAGGCAAATATAATATGCCTCCAGGAGACATGGTGCCCCGATAAAATCCAAATAGGGAAAGACTATTATGTTTTGGAAGGCAGCGCCACTTTGAACAAAAAAGGACATGCCAGTGGGGGGATAGCCTGCCTTTTATCAAACAGAATAGATTGGAACTATGGGCACTATATGGACCCCAGTAAACTGTTCCAAGTAGTAACCTTATTTAGGTCAGGTAACTCAAAAACTGATAATCGTCTGGTCCTGATTAATGCCTATATACCACCAGAAGCTGGTTTTAATGTAATATTAAAAAGGGTTTTCTTGCATATCCAGAGTATTAGGAAGAAAGATCCGACGACGGTTATAATCTTAGTCGGGGACTTGAATTGCAAGATTTCCAATTTAAGCATAAATTTATTCTGCGATAAATCTAGAGAAGAAACTCTCCATATTCCCCGGCCAGTGTTTCCTGAAAACATAAAAACAAATAAACGTGGTAAAATATTATTAAATGAGTTGGCAGAAATGGACGGGATTATTGCAAATGGGAGACTCCCCTCGGATTACCCGGCTAATTTCACGCATAAATCCTACCGAGGGGAATCGATTTTAGATTATGTAATAAAAGGGACCCATTCATTCGAGTTGTTGAAGGACCTCAATATTATTGACACACCGCTAAGCAATCACAAAATCCTTTCCATCTCGATGAATGTAAAGCCCCCAAGATGTGATCAGTGGTCGCTGAAAAATGACCAAACAAATTTCAGCTCTAAATCAGGAAGGTGCTACTGGAATGCAAGGGCGCATCGAAATTTGGAAGTAATGCTGGAAACAGCAATATCTGAGCTTCCTTCCTGGTATGGCTCTGAAATTGAAAATTTCTGCCTCTTCATGAAGTCAGTGGTAGCAGAGACAAAAAAACTTAATAAGAAAAAGCTCATTAGAATATCCCCTAGCCCTTTGAGACTGCTTAATACAGAAATTAATAAATTAGTAAGGGCCCAATACCTAAATAGATCCGTTGGTATAGCACAAACAATAACTAAGCTAAAAAGGAAAAGGAGAAGGCTATTAGCCACATTACGCAAAGAAAAAGAGGATGCCATCTGGGTAAAAATAAGAGAAGCTGCTATCAACGGGGAAATGAGGCAATTTTGGTCCCTCATAGGTGAGGGGTGTGGACTGAGAACAAGCCCCCAACCTATCGCTATTGAGGAACAAATATGGAGGGATTTTGTTTCCAATCTCTATGCAAGTAACAACACGGTGGATCCTCAAGTATGGCCAAAAGAAATGAGTGTGCCTTTAGAACCTTTTACAGAAAAGGACATAGATTTAGCTGTCGGAGAAATGCGGCACTCCGGGGCCATGGGCCTGGATGAATTGCCCATTAACGTACTAAAACAGAATAGGGCTAAATGGAGCATGCTACTCTGTCCAGTCTTTAATCTTTGTTTATCAAGAGGTAAGGTTTTACCCTCCTGGAAGGGAAGTATCCTGGTACCGTTGTTTAAAAAAGGTGATCGCCTAGCCCCTCAGAATTATTGCCAGATTGCATTACTGGACGCAATCGGCAAAGTTTTTACAAGATGTCTGCTCAAACGAATAAATGTCTGGGTGGAGCATTCAAACATTCTTCCACTTGAGCAGACTGGCTTTAGGAAAAATCATGGTACCCTGGACAACTTGACAGCCCTTCAGGTAATAACCGACAAATACATTGGAGCCAGAAAGGGGAGAGTCTATGTGGCAATAATAGATTTCTCCACGGCCTTTGATAAGGTCGATCGACAATTACTGTGGAGAAAGCTACATGCCCTGGGAATGCCTCATAGACTCTTAGGTTTGGTACAAGACTTACACGATAACACGTGGTGCAGAGTGCTATTGGGGGGAGAAAGAGGCTTATCCCAGCTTATTCCATCGGCAAATGGCCTCAAGCAGGGCTGTCTTTTAGCCCCCCTCTTGTTTTCCCTTTATGTTAGTTATCTTCCCCTTACCATATCTGCATGTGAAGGCATTGCCCCACGCTTGGGAGACACATATATTTCTTGTTTAATGTATGCAGACGATATATTGATCCTAGACCTTACCCCAAAAGGCCTTAATAATCGTCTGCAATCATTATACACATTCTCCGAAGACCATTTTTTGAAAATAAATATTTCTAAAAGTAAGGTAATGTGCATGGAGGGGAGAAAAAAACTGAAGTTAGAAAACTTCAGCTGGGAGCTGGGAGGTCAAAAATTAGAAAGAGTGAAATCATACGTATTTTTGGGCAAGGTTGTTAACAACAAATCCCATATTGAAAACAGCTCCCACAAGGCAAAATCGCAGGGAAATGGGTTAAGAGCATTATACAAATCGACTGGTAAAAGACATTTTGGATATCTGCTGGAGGCTTGCCGAGCAAAAGTCCCCCCAACTTTGCTTTACGGCATAGAACTTATCGACTTAGTCGAATGGGGCTTTTTGGACACTGTCGAGGGTTCCCTCTTGAGAAGCTTAACCTCGGTTAATAATAGCTGCAGTACAGCTGCCCTTCGCTTGGAATTTGGGCTAAGAAGCAGCTGGGTACAGGGTTTGGCAGGAGTCATCCGCTGGGTAATATGTTTGATTAAAGGAAAGCCAGCCACATTAAGATCCCTAATCAAAAAAGAGTTGATGGGCTCCCTAAAAGAGTATTCGATTCTTATAAAGAATTATAGGAAGGCCATTACACTCTTGGACCTGGAGGAAGCCATCCTTCTAGACCTCTCTACACAACAATTAAAGCTCACATTAAAACAAGCTACATGGAAGTTAAGCTATGAAAGGGATCGCAACCTGATTATACAAAAGAAGGGGACTACCCAAGCTGTTGACTCTTGTTTGCTTAGACAAATACAACCTTATGTCTCTTGGAATATACCTCACGGCTTGCGCCGCTTTTGGCTGCTTCTTAGGCAAGATCTCCTTCCACTGAATAAGTTGCTGGCCAAATGGCACGATATATCCAACATATGTAACTTCTGTAATATTTCAGTCCAAGACTCCATACATGTCTTGCTAGTTTGTCCAGCACTAATGGCTCACCGTCGGTTGTGGGTAAAGCCTGTATGTATTCAGTTTGGTATTTTATCAGCAAGATCTTTGATAGATGCGATATTTTGTCCCCCAAATGAAATGTTCTGTAACAGAATTTTTAATTTTTTTAAATGTTTCTTAGAATTGTACTAGATGAATGGCATGATAATTTGTATATTACTGTAGATTAAGTTGATTACATGTGGTCTCATTTTAATATGTCTGGTCTGTTACCTTGTAATATGTGGATCTCTAAGGAGTTCCAAAATCATATTTAAATAAAATTGAATTGAATACCAAAATGAGTAAGTGTCTTCTGTGAATACCAAAATGGTAGTAAGTTTAGGATTTTGTCTTAAGTTAGTTCTGTAAATCGGGCCCAAAGTATTTTTATGGTTCTAGAATTTTTTATTTTAAAAGCAACAGAGTATTGCGATACTTATTGAAATTTAAAAAGCACACTGGATTTATAACATGCAATAAACAATAGTAAACGACAAAAGCAAATAAACAAATTGCTGTTTTATTGTTTGTCAAAAATCTTTTCTTTTCAATTGGTACTATGAGGCTCATTGCGATGCCGGACGGACTTCAGTTCATCCACCCTTGTTTCGGATTTGGGATTTGGGACCAGCAGCCTATGAGGCGGCCTCCCCACAATCTGAATTATGATGTGAGTGCCACCACGGTGGTCGCATCATCTATATGTTAGATTGTGGCAGGGATGCGGTCAGCAGCCCCAGTCGCAATGCAAAAAAAAAACACTTCCATATCCTTGCACTATGTGGCAGGCACCTGTCTATGACACACCCCTCAACTCCACTCTATGTCACTCCATGCTACTCCACTCTATGGCACGCCACTTCACTGTATGGCACGCCACTACACTGTATGACACACCACTCCACTGTATGGCTTGCCGCTCTACTGTACGTCAATCCACTATATGCTCATCCACTCTAAGAGGCTGTACAACAAGCCACTCTATGACATGCCACTCCACCAATCTACTACATGCCACTCCACTCTACTCTATGTAACTCTGAACTCCTTGTATGTCACTTCACCTATATTTCACTTGACTCCAGTCTACGACACTGCACTCTATGATACTCTCCTCCACTTTACTGTAGGGCCCACATGCACGACTTAAGCATTTTGCAACTTCCTAATTGCACATTTTTGTGACTCGCAATCAGGAAGTTGCAAAATACAATGTACTAATGTGTTTCAGACACATTCTGCAATTCCCAATGGGAGTGCAATTGACCTACCTCATCAATATTCATGAGGTAGGTCGTAATTTGCGACCCATTAGGAATCACTAAAAACAAAGGAATGGTGGCCTGCTGGGACAGCAAACGACCATGTCTGTGTTTGCTTTTAAATACAGCAACTTAAAAAAAAGAAAAAGAGGATGTTTTTCAAAAAGAAAAATTAAACGTTTACTGTTTCATTTTTTTTTTAAGAGTAGGTAGTGGTCTGAGCGACCCCTACCCGCTCTTGAAATAATTTTCACTGCCAATCACGAAGGGGAAGGGGTCCGCTGAAGACCAATTCCCATTTGGTTGTGGCATACCATATATTTGAAGTAGGCAGTAAACTGTGATTATTTTGTGACCGCATTGTGATTGCAAAACAAGTGTACTTCCCACCGCGACAAACTATTAGGAAGGGAAGCCCTTGGCGTGCCCCTTCCTAATACCAACTAGCAAATCCTATTTTGTGAGTCGATTATAGGTTACTGACTAGAAAAATAGGGAGAGTACATGCTAAAAGGCATTTTAGCGGTCACAAACAGTCTGAGTCTCTGATTGTGATCACTAAAAACAGTTGTTCATGTGGCCCTTGGACACTCCACTCGATGACACCACTCTATGACTCTCAACGGACTCTACTTCACTGTATGCTACTACACTCTACAACATACCACTCCACGCTACAACAAGCCACTCCACTCTAGGACATGCCACTCCACTCTACACCACTACGCTCTATGCCCCTCCAATCTAGGACACTATACACTATGCCACTACGCTGTAGTCTATGACAAACCCCTCCCCTCTACAACTGCTCACCCACCTTAAAAGCAGTTTAAAATACATACAGAAAAGATAAAAAAATAACATCAACGGCGACCAGAATGTATCATATAGACATGAATAAAAGCATGGTATACATAATAAATAGTTTAAAAAGTGCATGAGGTTAGTCAAAGTGCATAGTGCTTCTTGAACGTATGGATGCCTCTAGAAACAAACTTACACCATGTTAGGCTTTATTATCAGTTAATTCTTGCAAACACCTAAAAGCTTGTTGGCATTTACGATAATTCCTGGGCCTTACAAAGGGTGCTAAATACATCCTCGTAAACAATTGGTAATACCCACAGAAGAAAGTAAAGTGAATCATAGTTTGCTTAGATACATTATTGCACAGGCAAACTTGTGAGCCCAGTCAAGGGTCCTGCTCTAAATCGAAATAAAAGCGAGCACACCCAACTACTGTTAGTATTCATCAGTTGATCACTTGCCACAGCACGAAAATTAGCATGTATGTAATACCCAATAGTGAGTTTCTGTGATTCCTCATGCAACCTGATACATTGCAAATTTTCTAACAACAGGGCCTGTGCTTGCATTCTTCGGGAAGTGCACCTATAGCTGATTCAGAAACAGCAAACCATACACCAATAACTTCCAGTTACTTTTTTATGTAGGACAGCCAGGGAATAGAGAGTCCTTTGTTACAGGCCAGGCAGTCAAAAAGTATCTTTATAGTGAGTGAGGCTTCCACATTGCTCATGACAGAGAGCCGCAGCAACACGGGATGAAAACAAATTTGGTCACATAATTCGTTTATTGCGAACTTCTCACTGGGGCTAGGGTGAGTGCTTTGTACAGGAGGTGAATTGCCAATAAGCAAGCATGATCGAACCACAAAGGGGCTTTTCAGCACTGGTTTGGCTGGATTAATTAAGGACAGCCTGATTTCACCACAAATGGCTATGGTGCTAGATACAACCACCTCTCAATCCATTACCTCCATTTATCACCTAATCACAAGAGGCATATTTGCACCTACTTTTTACCCCAAAAACGTTATCAGTTCGTGTAGCTTCCAAGACAATCTAAGGTTGTTTGTGGTTAGCTGTACACTACTCACCTGGGTATCGTTTAGCAGGATCCCTGGCAGGTGTTGCTAGAGCCATCTCGATTGGATTATCATCACAAAATTGGTGCTGATGAGGGCACCATATAATACTGATTTGCATAAGGCTGGGTCCAAACTGGGGTGGCATAGTGAGTAAATGAATAATGAATAAACCTAGATCATTTGGCTTGGGGTGAGGGGTTCAAAAAATACATCACTCCGTCCATCATGTTGTTGTGTTTGCTATGTTTACCCTATGTGGTCAAGGGTATGCCCAGACGTGGGTCCCTTGCTTGCTGTGCGCCTGGATTCAAGCTCACCTGGCTGATGAGGCGTGATACCTCAAAACTGGTTCCAGGGTGCTTGTTTCCGGTCCTGTGAGGACCATGCCTGGCAGTTAGTGCTGGACTGTTCCCATGAGGAGTAGGGTCAAGACTGATTTGCATATGGCTGGGTAGAACCTGGGGTGGCATAGTAAGGAAAGGAACGATATTTGATATTTATTAGTTTATAAAGTGCCTGAATCACCCCCAAGGGGTTGAGGTTCTGTAAATTACGAATTCGTTCGTGCTCAGCCTCCATTTTGTGATCGCCGCCATTTTATGTTGCCCTCACTCAGGCAGCTCGGCGAACGCAATGTTTTTGTCGTTTTTGCCTTTGCATGTCAGGTGGCTTCTATGCTTATGTTTACTAACGAGTGTCAGGGTCTGGCCGAGTACACTAATTCCTGTCTGAGCTGATTAATCCCCGTCCGGACTACATGTTGGTTCACACCATTATTTCCTTTAAGTTATCTTATCTGCTGTCCTTCGTTACATGTCTCATGCATTCTCCTGTTTCATGACTGTCCTTCTACAACACGCAGCTGTGTTTTCTCTACTTGTAAATCGAATTGTGTGGATTCATTTGTGATTTACTTAAGGGGTCGAGTGACAAACAGAACCGGGAACTTGAGTTGCTTTGTTCTTAAAACATTGTCTATAATGTTTGCCTATAGCTCATGCTCTTGTGTGATTGCATTTTTGCATTGTATTGTATCGTATATAAACCTGTGCGCCACGGATTTAAGTGGCAGTCTCTTTTGAACCTCGTTGTACCGACGACTTCTAAGACCACTGTACTAGCTACAGCTAATAAATACCATCTTCTACGCCAGACGAACAGTCTGTGTCTCTGTTTTGACAAGGCAGGTGAATCCCGGGGATTTCAGGCGTACCCTGCGCCACCGGGCCTTAAGGCTGCGGTTCTCCAACTGGCGCCCAACGTGGGGCGACTTCAGCGGTAGCGGTTGAGCCCGAGGGTCGTGAGGAGCCCCGCAAGAAAATTCCGGAGGAAGCGCACCACGTGATCGCCCCCTGTATGTCGGAAGTGGACCGAAAGTCTTTGACAGCGCGGCTACTCCTCTCCGACGGCTGCTGACGACTGCTGCCCTGACTGTCGCCTTGCCTTGGACCCTTCTGATGATGTTTGGTAAAGCGAGACGATAGACGGACCTTCGCTGGTGTAGAACAATCCTTAGTTAAGTATTTTGTGGGTCGCTCCCACAAACCTTTGTTTTGTTTTATTTGGGGTTTTTTATTCAGGTATTGCAATAGCTGAAGCCAAGGGGTAAGTCCGATTGTACTGTTTCACTGATCTATACCCCCTTGTTGTTTATGATCAGTCTAGAGAAGTGACAATGCCTGGGCTGAGTAAGTTTAAAAGATTTTGTTGTTTAGGTTGTACAAGGGATTCCCAGTTGGAGGAATCATGTCCGATCCCTCCAGTTGGAACTCCCACCTATGAGCTCTATTCGAAACACGGTATTGATGCCATTACCTTTAAAGAGACATGGGTCCGATATATGAAAAATAGTGGAGTTTTGAGATGGCCCCAGATTGGTAGCTTTGACCCCGCTATACTAGATAATTTGGAATCGATTCTGTTTAGAAGAAAAGCCCGGCCGGCCATGTTTGACTCCTTTCGCTTTTGGCGCAAAGAAGCCAAACAGAAAGAAATCAAACAAGCAAAAAAGGATAGGAAAGCATAAGACATGTCAATTGTACAGGCTGTCCAGCAGTTTAAAGTCAACGAAGTAGATGGTGCGAAGCAGGTACTAGAGAGACAACATCGTATGGCGATAGATAGATGCTATCGGATGCTGCCTACTTCCTCTTCAGATAAAAATAAGGAATTAGAAGAAGATTCCCTAATGTCTTCTTTATTGAATTCACCTCAGCCCTATGTCCAAAATGCTAATGCATCTCCATTACCCCCTCCCGTTGCTCAACAAGTGGTTTCTCAATTGCCGATTGTCCAGCAACCAGTTCAGCCTATTAATGCTTCTTTGCGTGCTTCTGCTCCATCCTCACAGTCTGTAATTCAGCCCCCACCTTCTCCCGCTCTTACTCTTCAGTCTGCTACGTTTCAGTCTCCGCTGCCCTCTACATCTGTAATGCCTCCCATTCTCTTGAGGGATTCTCCTACTTCACAGAGGAGGATAGCAGATGCTGTTTCAAGTTTCTTTTCTTCTCTTCTTGAGTCTTTAAACCTGTCTCCAGCTTTCTCTAAACGACAATCTCATTGTCAACTTCCTCTTACGGACGAGAAAGTAGTTTTGGGTTCTCTCGCTCGTAAACGGATTGAGCATGGACTAGAATATAGTACTGAAGATATCATGAGTTGCTTCTATCAATGGGGAGAGCCCACACAGAGATATGTTTTCAATGTTATGTGTCAAACTCTTATTAGAGGTTGGGAAGATGTGGAGTCAGATACAGTTCCTTCGGAACTACTGAAATTACAAGCTGATTTTGATAAGGGTTTTATTGTAGTACATCGAGTTGAGGAGGCAGTGAATAGACTCATTGCGTTTCGAACAATGTTCTTGTCCTTGTCCTTTTCCGAGGCTGATCCCGCCAATAAACAAGGTAGCAAGAATTATCCAAAACGTAAAGTTCCTCCCGTATGGAGAGAAGCGGTTCTTGGTCCACCTCCTGTCCCTGCTCATTTCCAGCGTATATGGGTCCACGAACTCTGGAAAAGATCTGAAGTATTGGCGCTTAAGCAAACTCTTCCAGACCCCTGTAAAAATCCTGCTGGATATTACAAAGAATTGTCCCAAACAGTTGACGCCTGTATTATCAATTTGTCCGACATTGATATGTTATTTGGAAATGTTGTTCCGCAAGGTATATGGGCACGGATTCATAGGGAAAATCGTGTGGCTGAATTAGGCGGTAATTGGGCTGCTATTAGAGCTGCGGATGCGAATCAGGTGGGTGGTGCGAAACCCGAGGATTTGATTATGGCTCTTGCAGGTAGAATAATTGAATTGATGAAGACAATGATGCCTGTGGTGTGAGTAAATTGGGATAAGCTGGCCGCATGCAAGCAGAAGAAAGATGAAAGCATCTCAGATTTCTTCACTCGCTTCGAAGAGACGTTTATTGACCACAGTGGTCAGGATTTAAGTGTAGAGGGTAGTCAGCGATTGTTTGTGGACAAGTTCTTATATAATTTGCTTCCCGAGTTATCGAACAAATTGAAGAGTTCTGAAAGCACATGGGCTGTCTCTTCTCCTACTAAAATATTGGCTACTGCACAGTATTACGAGAATAGGGATAAGGACGAGAAGGAGAAACAAGAGAAGAAAAACAAAGATTTGAAAACAAAGGTTCTTTTGCAGCAGGCGTATCCGCCTCGCTCGAATAAGCATCAGCAACCTTCCCAGTTTCAGCAACCTCCACAGTTTCAGAGCTTGTTGCAGAAGCCCGAGTATTTTACGCCGCGACCTTCGTTAGGTCCTAATCAATGTGCATATTGTAGGGAAGAAGGACATTTCAAGGTAATGGTAATTTTCAGACAGGATCTAGAGGTAGAGGACGAGGTGCGTCCTCTCACGAGCAGCGTTCTTTTCCTCCATCTACTTCGAATTACTTTGACCAACAGACAGTTCCGTCCACACAATATTACAATGATGATTATCAATTTGAAGATAGGGCTGACAAATTTCAGATTGAATAGGACAGCCATGGACGAAGTAAGGGAATTGTGTTGATTCCAGTTGATCAAAATGGGCCGTATGTCACTGTCAATACTATGGGTGTTTCAGAACAGTTTCTTTTGGATACTGGTGCGATGAGAAGTTCTATCATTCATTCTAAACTCCCTGGGGCATCTTTGTCTGGCTTAATGAATACCTCTGTGGGATTTTCTGGTGCGCCAGTCCGTAATCCGGTTTCTTGCCCCTTGCCTGTCTCGATTGGTCCTTATGATTTGGAAGCTTCATTTATCCTGACAACTGGTTGTGGTGAGAATTTGCTGGGTCTGGATTTGTTGAAAAGGCTGCATGCAACATTGTATTGTTCCCCTTCTGGTGTGCATCTTACGTTGGGAAAGAGATTGATGTCCTCCATGTATTTTTCCCGGGACCAGTTTCCACCCAAGTTGCTTTCTCTCCCAGAAAGTCTTTGGGCCACGGGCCCGAATGACGTGGGTCGTCTTGCGATCCCACCGTATGTTGTAACAGTTAAAGATAATGTTAGAATGCCACGCATTCCCCAATATCGTATTTCTAGTGATGGAGAGAGAGCACTATTGGCCATTGTTGATGATTTTATTCAGAAAGGTGTGGTTGAAGAGACCAGAGGCAATGTTTGTAACAGCCCTGTTCTTCCGATCCTTAAGAGGACGGATCCTTCACAGCCTCCTGTCTATCGATTTGTTATTGATCTGAGGGAAGTCAATAAAATAGGGGTACCACAGTTCCCTGTTGTTCCGGATATTACAGCTTTATTGACAATGATTCCTGCTTTGGCAGCTTGGTTTTGGGTGATAGACCTCAAGAACGCTTTCTTTAGTATTCCTATTGCTGAAGAAAGTAGGGATATCTTTGGTTTCTCTCTGGGTGGCCGAAGTTTCCGATTTAAAAGAGCTCCTCAAGGCTATTGTGAAAGTCCCTCCATCTATAGCAAAGCTCTTAAATGTCAACTTGATACTTTCTCTTTGTCTCCAGGCGCTACGCTTGTTCAGTATGTGGATGATTTAGTGGTGGCTGCTGATATGGAAGATGTGTGTAGGAATGTGACTGTTGCGTTATTGCATCATTTGGCTGCTTTAAATCACAAAGTATCACCCTCTAAGTTGCAGTATGTCCGACAAGAAGTGACCTATTTAGGTCATCTCTTGTCGAAGGAGGGAAGGCGATTGACCCCAGAACGTATTCATGCTATTTTACAGATGTCTGTACCTATCACGCAGAGAGAAGTGCGTGCCTTTTTGGGTATCACTTCCTACAGTAGACAATGGATTCCCAATTTTTCACTTTTGGCGAAACCATTGGTGGCACTAACGTTGAAATATGCGCTCCATCTGCTCCCTTGGACGGATGAATGTCAGAAAAGTTTTGTTGACTTACGTACTGCCATGTGTTCTGCTCCAGTGTTGGGTACCCCAGATTATCGTAAGTCCTTTTTATTGTACGTTCACGAGAGAGAAGGTTGCGCGTTGTCAGTTTTGACACAGCAATTCGGAGATAAGCAGAGGCCATGTGCCTATTTCTCCGCTACATTAGACCCAGTAGCTAAAGCTTTGCCCAGTTGTCTCAGAGCTACGTCAGCTGCCACAATTTCTATTAGATAGTCTGCCGGATTAGTGTTGGATAACACACTTATTGTTATGGTTCCACATGCAGTGGATCCCCTTGTCGAATAGAACTAAGACGCAACATCTTACGAGTGCTTGTTTGTCTGGTTACGAGCTGACACTTCTAGCGAGCCATGTACATATCAAAAGATGTAACACGTTAAATCCAGCTACACTGTTGCTGCTCCCAGATGAGAAAGACGATCAGGAAAAGCATGATTGTTTTCTCCGAACAGAAGAAGAAACGAAGGGTAGGATTGATTTAAAGGACACTCCGCTCAAGGACCCGGACGGGATCCTATGGGTGGACGGTTCTTGTTTTAAGCTTCCAAATGGAGAAACTACTTCTGCCTATGCTGTCACTACCCTATGCACAATTGTTGAGACGGCACATATTGGACATAATTCAGCCTAAGCAGCTGAGTTGATAGCCTTGACTAAAGCGTGTGTGCTGTCGAAGGGAAAGAGAGTGAATGTGTACACAGATAGTCAGTACGCTTTCGGTGTTGCACATAGTTTTGGCAAGTTGTGGAGGGAAAGAGGATTCTTTACCTCCCACGGGACAAAGATTCAGCATGGTCAGTTAGTGACTGATCTTCTTGAGTCACTTACCCTACCTGGACAAATAGGGATCATAAAGTGCAGCGCACATAAGAAAGGTACAGATGATGTGGGTCGTGGAATAGCGTTTGCAGACGAGGTAGCGAAAACTACTGCTAGAAACACCACTAGTCAAATGTATGTGACAGGTCCTGCAAACTGGATGAGGAAAACTGGAATGTGTGAAGACACGATTGAGAGTGTGAAAACGATTTAGGGAGAGGCTACTGAGAAGGAATTGAGTACGTGGAAAGAAAGTACGGGAATGTTAGATTCGACGGGTTGTTGGACGGAGTTGTCGGAACATCAGCGATGGTTGTTACCGGACGCTGCTTATGTGTTGCCGGTCGTGACTATGGCTCATGGTCCAGCTCACGTTAGTGCAAAAGGCATATGTAAGATCTTGGCCCCGGTATGGCAGAATGAAGGAGTCCCGAAATGTGCAGAAAATGTGGTTAAGCATTGTATTGTCTGTCCAATGCATAACCCAGGAAAAGGTACCCCAACTCCGGCAGGTCATTTTGCTCCCCCTTCATACCCTTTTGAAGTGTTGCAGATTGATTACATTTACATGGACCGCTGCAACAACCTCAAGTATGTTCTGGTGGTGGTATATGCCTTTTCCCGCTGGATAGAGGCCTACCCCTTGAAAGATAACACTGCTCTGTCGACTGCTAAAGTATTGATTAAGGAATTCTTTCCCAGATTTGGTTTGCCGCGCATTGTCTGGAGTGACAATGGAAGTGAATTTGTGGGCCAAATTATGCAGAAAGTATGTTCTGGTCTTGGTATTAGACAGAAATTCCATGCGGCTAACCATCCAAAGTCAGCGGGTTTGGTTGAGTGTTACAATGTTACACTCAAGCTTAAGCTGGCCAAGATTCAAGCCAGTACGTGTCTTGCTTGGCCTGATGCCTTGCCCTTAGCTCTTTTGTCAACCAGAACTACTGTGCACTCTCGTATGGGACTTAGCCCATATGATGTGGTATTTGGACGCCCGGCTAATGTTTGGGGCGTCCCCTGCCCCAAAAGATACTCAGACATACCATATCCTATGTTAATTGACTATTTGCATGACTTGACTACTAAATTAAGTGTTATTCGCCAACAGATACAAAGTGCTTTGCCGGAGGCATCCACAGACCCAGGTCACACCATCTTGCCCGGTGACTGGGTCTGTAGAAAGAATTTTCAACGGACTAAGAATTTGGAGCCTCGCTGGTCTACGCCTACGCAAGTTTTGCTCGTTAGCCACACGGCGGTGAAAGTGGTTGGCAAGCGTAACTGGGTGCATGGAGTGCACTGTAAAAAGGTGCCACTGCCATTACCCTTCGACCAGTGGATTCGCAGTGGTGTAAGGGAATCGGACACTGCAGCTGTTCCTTGCTTTGTTCCTTTCAGTGATGCTCAAATTTATGGGACTCAGTCTGAAAAAGCAGATGATGATATTCTTCAAGCCGCTGTGCCAGTGCATCGTCGAATAGACACTACCAATCCAGAAACATTATTCAAGGATCAGACCATGCCGAGAAAAACACGTTACAACTTAAGACCGAGAGCCAACAAAGAGAACAGAATTTTTTTTTTGAACACTTCTTTTTATTACTTAAAGACATTCCTTTTTGGGTCCTTTTTGCTTTCTTTTTGGTGTGATATTAGTATTAGATGTGCCATCTGTCTCCATCGCAGGGTCACGGTAGGAGACTCAGACTGTAACCTGATTTTTGTTCTTTTAGTAAGTGGCCAGTGCATCAGGATATACAGAAGTGACTAGTTGAGTGATTAAGGAAGATTGCCGTGAGCGACCTTTTTTTTTAGATAAAGATGGATGGTACAACAATTGTTGGTAGGGAAAATAGGAAGCAGGAAATGAGATCAAAGTATTGTAAATTATTGTGTAGTCGATTTGGCGTAACTTTGTGTGTTCTTATGCTTTTGTGTATTTTATTAGCTTGCACAGGTTGGATCATACATGTTTTGCAATCAAGAAATGTTGCTAATTCTACAACTTCTTTGCCTTCTCGTCTTTCTGCCTTTTCACACAAAATGCATACTCTACCCCTCATGAACAGATAAGGAGAGCCGAATATATGAATAATGCGTTTATTCAGTTGTTGCACTAACGTCAGTTGGCCATTAATATGACTGATTGTTGGGTGTGCGGACTCATGCCACACAATACACAAAAGGGAATGCCATATCTGGCTCTCCCTTTCTCATACGAAGGTTCACCTTGGGCCTATTTGACAATGTTTTCAGCCGCATACCACAACAGACTTAGAAGCCCTGTGAGAACTTCTTGGAATGGACTAGATTTCAGTCACAGCTCCCTGATAAAGGTATAGTGGTAATGGCTAAGATTATAGAGAAGAATAAGATTCCATTAGATGAGAAGAGAGCTTATGACGGATGGAATGTTAACCACTATGTCTGTATCCTTGGTGACAAAACTAGAAAGGGTGAGTCTTCTCCAGTGTGGACTGTGCCCCATCAAGATCATTTTTGTCTCCAAGTCAACAGCAAGAAAGCTGACATCAATCAGAAATGTTCGTACACATATATTTTCTCGTCTCCTGATTTCCCTCTGTTAGTTCCATCTCAAGGAACATATTTTGTCTGTAATGATCGAGCTTATACTTGGCTACCTTCCAACTTTTCTGGAACCTGTTACATAGCTTTTCTCCTTCCCCCTACATATACGGCTACGTCAGACCACCACAGAGTTAGACATAGCAGAGGTGTATTTGATGCCAAAGGCACGACAGAACAAGAGGGAGGAGATTTCCTTAAAGGATTCCTTCCCTTTTGGGGCCCGATGGTCAACAGCAGACACATCAGGCAACTGGTTTGAGTGGTTGAGACCACTAATAATGTTACTGCAGGTGCGATAGTGTAATGGCTGGATTTTCTGAGTAGGTGGGATCAGCCCCCAGGGGCCCCTCCAACCCAGCCAGAACGTACTTACCTTCCCTCCTCAGGACCACCTATCCAGGCACCTGGTACCTACCTGAGGATGGGGAACTCGCAATATACAAGCTCATATTATTAAAAACACCACTAAATCTATAGGGATACTAAGAATACTCACTGATTACTAGGGATATCCATACCCTACACCACACTTATTCACATCAGTTGGTCTCGCGGCCACCCTGACCCAGACCGTTCTACCCTAGGGCAGATATGACACACAATCCGGTGCGTCTACACACGGGCCTGCAGAACCCAATGCTCCCTTTTCCAAAGTGTTTGCAATCCTGCAAAACTACACACTAGTTCGACCTCCTAGTGCTCTCATTTATTCAAGCCACAATCTAGTGGGTATACACACTGGTAATCCTCCCCAGTGCTCTCATTAACGCCGCATATCAACGACGACCACATTCCTATGAACACCTATATATATATATAGTGGGAAATCTCTTCACTAAGGGTCTGCTACTACAATATTAGGAGTTAGCCAATTAATCTCATATATCTCCTACTCTTGACATCATAGGTCCACTCACTCCCTATTTATGTGATCACCACTTACCTGATTGGGATTACTCATCCATTCATGTACCTAGTAACTACCTAGGAGCTTCATTTACCTGGATTGAGCAAAAGTAGGAGATACACACTATGTGATTGAGTTATTTCTTGATGTAAGCGCTCCTACTCCCTTTTGATCCATCAGTGGCTCAACAGCAACTGGCTAGAAGCCAGGATAACTTTATCATAAAAGAACTCAGGCACACTAATCCACTAATTAATGGGGTCATTTATTATTAGTACAATATAAACCTTTACACAGAACTGACAAAGACTATAGGTAGAACACACCGCTGAAAGAGAAAAGATTAGCAATGCAAAAGCCTAGGGAATAAAGATAAGATTAAGATGTAAGTGTGATTGGTTCAGACTACCTCACCTATTAGAAGGAAGATTTCTCTCTGCCTCTGGTGGGATTAGGGCTCTCTCTCTGCCTCTGGTGGGATTAGGGCTTTCTCTGTCTCTCCCTCCTTCACCACATCACCACGCCTCTGGTCCAATTGCTCCAGCTGACAGCCTTCTTTGATGCTCTCTGCACTGCTTTCTCTCTCCTCATCTTCAGCAATCGTCTGCCTTCTTTCTCCATTTAAGAACTGCACTCTATTCTGCAGCTCCATCAGACATCCTCTCTCTCTCTGCAAACTGTTCTGTGCTCCAAGCTGTTCAGAGCACCACGCTGCACTGCACTCCAAACTGAACTGAACTGCACACAAGCTGGAATGAACACTCCTCCTCTCCTGTAGCTCGCTAATATGGAAGCTTGTCCTTTCATGGAAAGTTACGGCCAGTAACCTGCTGCCCACCAAATTCTTGTACCTCCCCGTACCAAGGACACGTTCCCAGCTGGCCAGCCTGAAGTTGTGTCTTCGGAGTGGAGAAAAATACATTCCTTCGATAGGGGCCAGCCTGAGCCGGTTCTCTCCAAGCGAACAACAGCCTTAACTATAAACTTTGCCTTTGCCCTGAAAAGCCTCTCAGCTTCATCAAGATGGAGTCCCTCTAGCTCTAGGCCTGTAGGCCTGAAAGGGGTGAAATGCTCCTTAGCTCTGTCAGAATACCTACATAAACCATACCAATGTGTCTAATATGTCAAAGCCAATAGGCAATAGACAGGTTAAAGTCAAGAATAAAGGCATATTAAGCAGCTATCCTCTTCTAGGTCTGGAAAAAGGGCTTAAAAGGGCCAACACAGGCTAAGAATACCTATACTAGATGCGAGCAAGATTAATGATCTATATCACTGCTAAATAAAGCCAAAAACCCTGCCATTACAGATAGGTAACATTACAGCAGAGCTTCAGGCTGACCGTCTTATGACGTTGCAAAATCGAATTGCGTTAGATGTGATCTTAGCAGACCGAGGAGGTGTCTGTAGATTGATCGGATCTAGTTGCTGCATTTATATTCCAGATGGTGCCCCGGCAGTATACCAAGCCATTTCCAAATTGCACACTGTCTCCGAGTCGATTCATCAGGACTAAGGAGATTGGTCTTTTATGGGATGGTTTTGGGGAATATTGTCAGCTTGGGGATGGAAGATCTTAACGTTCCTTGGAGCAATTTTGGCCATCATATTCTCCTGTTGCCTATGCGTCCAATGTGGTCCTGCAGTCTGTGGCCTGTTGGCTACTTTATGTGTTCCACAACCTGCTTCTCAGAAGACAGAGAATATTAGAATGATGGTGCAGCAACAGCTTGAGGATCTTATGAACATCAGTATTGATTCCGACTCAGATTAGCATGAGTTGGTTTGTTTTTGCCTGAGTAATGGAGGGTCTGAGGTTCTGTAAATTACGAATGTGTTCATGCTCAGCCTCCATTTTGTGATCGCCGCCATTTTATGTTGCTCTCACTCAGGCAGCTCGGCGAACGCAATGTTTTTGTTGTTTTTGCCTTTGCGTGTCCGGTGGCTTCTTTGCTTATGTTTACTAACGAGTGTCAGGGTCTGGCCGAGCACACTAATTCCTGTTTGAGCTGATTAATCCCCGTCCGGAATACATGTTGGTTCACACCATTATTTCCTTTAAGTTATCTTATCTGCTGTCCTTCGTTACATGTCTCATGCATTCTACTGTTTCATGACTGTCCTTCTACAACACGCAGCTGTGTTTTCTCTACTTGTAAATCGAATTGTGTGGATTCATTTGTGATTTACTTAAGGGGTCGAGTGACAAACAGAACCGGGAACTTGAGTTGCTTTGGTCTTAAAACATTGTCTATAACGTTTGGCTATAGCTCATGCTCTTGTGTGATTGCATTTTTGCATTGTATTGTATCGTATATAAACCAGTGCGCCACGGAGTTAAGTGGCAGTCTCTTTTGAACCTCATTGTACCTCGTTGTTCTAAGACCACTGTACTAGCTGTAGCTAATAAATACCATCTTCTACGCCAGACAAAGAGTCTGTGTCTCTGTTTTGACAAGGCAGGTGAATCCCGGGGATTTCAGGCGTACCCTGCGCCACCGGGCCTTAAGGCTGTGGTTCTCCAGGGTTTCTCTGCACTGTGGAAGGGATACAGCAGGATGAGAGGGGAGACAAGGTTAAAACAGTACAGTTTTAAGGAGCCTTCTGAATTTTAGATGATCAGGGCATTGCCGAAGATGGATGGGGTGTTGGTTACAATAGAAGGGGGCTAGGTGGAAGAAAGCTTTACCACCCAGACACGATTTTTTGCAACGTGGAACAAGGAGTAGAGATTTAGTTCCTGAGCGTAAGGCCCTGGCTGGCAGGTAGTGAATACGTTTTTCTGCAAGGTAGCTTAGACCTTTACCATTTAGGGTTTTACGCACAAAGCAGGATATCTTAAATATGATACGCTTACGCACTGGAAGCCAATGCAGTTGTTGTAGGAGAGGGAGGGAGGCCGTTCAGGGGGGGCATTTGAGATAAGGTGAATGGATTAAACACAGATCTTTTCGCTGGGGGTGAGTGGTTAAAACGTTTTGGCACTCTGTCTGTCATCTTATTGTGTATGCACCATATAATAATCTGCTTACCAAATTTGTGGAAATAAAGACATAGACTATTATAGAGGAACCATTCCTCTCCATAAAAGTAAGTAAGTGGCCCTGCCCCTTCTACTATATCATTCAGGTCTGCCGCAGTGAGTATGCCCTCCTGTTCATTCCCTCCCATATGTAAATGTAAATGTAAATGTATTTGAGCTTATATAGCGCACAGCTACCCACAAAGGGTTTCCCGGCGCTTGCTTAGGGAACCCGTCCTGGTATTCCCCTGTGAGATAACCCCAGCAGGGTATCCACAAGGTGAAAGCCAGGCATCCCGCCGCGAGGGGCCGTTGTGGAGATTAAGCAAGCTATTGCCCAGAGTCGCAGAGTGTGAACCCATGAGTTGAGAAGGCACCGGAGCGAGAATTATTGAGTCCGTGGAATTTTTGAGCCCAAGACCCGCCGAGGCGGGGAATTGAACCCTGGTCCAGGGCCGATCTCAGCTTCCGGGTCTGCCGCCTCTAACCCCTGAGCCACACTTCTCCACATATCTGTTCTCAGCATTGCAGCTGAATCTATTTTTCTCTCTATTTGGGTAATCTAGTATTAAAATAACACACAGGCAAAGGTGTATTTATAGGACGTTCTGAGACGTGATCTCTACAACGGAAGATATGAAATGAAATAAACCTGGAAAACGTTGATTTGGCACATTATAAAAACCATTGTTATAAAAATGTCTAAGATACAGAGGTATGAGCCCTTTATATAGGACTGTTTGATAATTCCTCCCTGGGGTTTTCAGAACATCCACCGACCTGCCAAATAACAGATTAATCCATATGGATGAGCCACCCAAAGCACACCATGCACACAATGGCACAGCCGGTAAATTGAAACACGAGAAACCTTCATAGATCACAGGGGTGGTTTCCCATGTTGGAAATACAAGGAACCATATTATCAAGCCTGTGCGCTAAAATTATCGCCGCTTTATCGGCCGAAAACGGCCGATAAAGCGGCGATAATGGGCTTGATAATATGCTCTATGGAATTCCAATCGAAGCACATGTTAGATGTGAAGACATCTAACATGGGCTTCGATTGGAATTCCACAGAGCATATTATCAAGCCCATTATCGCCGCTTTATCGGCCGTTTTCGGCCGATAAAGCGGCGATAATTTTAGCGCACAGGCTTGATAATATGCCCCAAGGTGTCATAGGCCTCTATAAACATTTGCCACTCTGGGAGTGATAGTTTTCAGGGTAGGTCGGCTACATTTATAATAATAATCCACATTTGTAAAGCGCACAATCACCCGTAAGGGTCTCTAGGCACTGGGGGCCATAGGGAAGATTAAGCAAGCTATTGCCCAGAGTCACATGGTGCTGGGCTAATCTGCTGCCAGTGCCAGGGATCGAACCGTGATCCCCAGATTCTGGAGTCAGTCGCCCTAGCTGTGCCGCCACACCTCTCCCCCAGGGTAAACATTTGATAGAAAAGGCTTTATGCATGGAAAGTACTCTTTCAGATTCTGATGTTGGGCACCCTATTGCTATGGTATAAGCCTTCCCAGCTTTCAGTTTGGACCTGGTACCAGGTGGACCCACTGTGGTTATGCTATCCTCCTTGTGCAACTCAGTGGTTATCTGTCAGTCAACTTCTGTGTATTCCGCCAGGACTGAATACTTGTTGTTATGTAATATACCCTTGTGTAACAGGTGTTGTTGAACACTACAGTGTGATACCATTATCCCATTTGTGGATTGTAAAAAAAAAACAACTGAAGAGAAACAATATTAGTTACCACACCCCACTCCAGTTTGTTCATGTCCAGGAGTTTTCTTACACTGCGTGGCATTCTAAAGTTGACAAAAATACAAACTCTGGCTATATTTTTCACAGAGTAGCCATTCCATCCTACCCTCTGGACCATAATGATCTCATGACTCTTTGTGACATCAAAGTTCGTATATGCATTAAACCAGTGGATGACCTTGTTGCGTAACTCTTGCCAAGATTTCTCCTGATTCTGGGCCATATGTATCAAGCACAAATGCGTTTGGAAACGCCGAAATACGCAGAATTTCAGCGTTTGTGATCGCATTTTTGCTAAATGGTATGTATGAAGCAAATCTGCATGCAAAATAAGGATTCACAAAATTTGCGATTCCTTAAAAGCAGTGTAAGAAGCATCAAAAAAGTGCAAGTTCGCCTTAAGGAATCGCAAATTACCATCAACTTGAAGTTGGTGGTAATTTGCAATTTCTTTTGAAAAATTCACTTTTTTGCATTTTCAAAGTGCTATGTGAAGCACATGTATGTGCGCCACATGTGCACCCATGCTTTTTCAGGGGTGCAAGAGGGTGTCCTTTGGACACCCCTGCACCCTTGAAATAGCATTCTCAATGTGAGATTCGCTAATTGCTAATCACAAATTGAGAATGTCTTCCCATTCATTCCTACGGGCCTCTAGGCCCATAGGAATGAATGGGGAGGTATTCCTTAATTGTGAATCACAATTTGAGATTCACAATTAAGGAATATGTAGGATTCGCAAAATGTATTGCAAATCCTATATATATAGCATTTTTCGATTCCTAAATAGCGATTCGCAAAAAATCGCTACTTGAGAATCGCAAAATGATTTTTTGATACATATGGCCCTCTGTCTTAGTGGTGGTGCGCCTGCCATTATCAAAACATATGTGCAGGCCTTTGAATGCAGGTTTAGTGGTTCTTACCCTATTTGCCACAAACCTGATTTCCCTGCTAGCGCCTGCATCCAGGCCTGTTAGATCATGGCTGTGGGTGGAGCTGAGCTATTGACCATGGCCCCCATGTTAGAAATCCTGATTGCTTGATCCACAGGCCTTTGGTTTGGGCATCCTGTATGTTCCATTTGACAGATGTGACTACACCTACAGGCTGCGACGGACCATGATCTTGGGCTGAATTTCCTTTTGCACCCGCTATGGGCGTTTTACGTAGGTTTGTTTCATCAGGGTTCGCATTCTCATTTGCCTTTACATCGAAATTAGACTTTGGTGACATTTTTATGTGGTATCCTATTGCAGTGAGGCTCTCCTTGATAGGTTTTAAATTTGCTTCTAAAATCATTGTGAATCTGCTGTAAATCTCCTCGATGTCAACATCACCAGTAATTAATTGATTAGGTCTATTTTCAATGGTTGCCTGGCCTATTCCCTAATTAGCCATAGAGAGCCTGATGCTTATCTGCCTAGGTTTAGTGGCAGGTTCAGCTGGAGAATTAAAACTATTTAGCTTTGATAGGGTGCAAAATATACTGGTGTTGGTTGTGTTGGCTTCAACCTCCAGAGGACTGTCCGTGACAGTTGGGCTGTCTAACTCTGCTACACTATCATTTAAGGTTATAATATTGTCACTCTTAGTAATGTTAGCATTCAAGAGACTACCCAGATTGCAACCACGATCCAGAGAAATCCTACGTTCTGTAAGGGAGATTTCATTTGACACAAGCTGTATCACACATTCCAGCATAGTGTCAATACTTGTGGGTTTAACTGGCCGTCTTACTGGCAAAGCGGAGCTAACCATAGCCTATGCTGTTAGAAGAGTCTTTTGCATCAATTTATCAACCATAAGTTACGTCCTTACCTCTGACTTATATATTCCAATGTCAACCCTGGCGTAAAGTCCTGGAAAGCTGTGGGGTGAAACCCCACCCTAGCGAGTACAGCCAGTGATCAGGGCAGGAGCAGGGACGGATCTATGCTGAACTTGTCTGGAGTCTTCGCTCTGGCACGCCCGAATTTTTCACAGGTCTTTAAAGACCATTTGCATATTTACATACCTTTGTAAACTGGTTACCAAGGCTTAGTTTATTTTCTGGTTCCAGGACCCCCGAGACCCCACTCTGCCTATTCCTTTCATTGTATTTTACATTTACTGCAGTAGTGTGAGAATGCATTTCATGAAAAGGAATATAAAGTAGGGTTGCCAAAAGAAAAATGCCAGCCATGTGTTGTTTAAAGAGCATGCAAAAACCTTGTCTTGACACTAAATAGGGTTATAAATAAAAAATAAATTGTGTATTCATTTGTAATGTGACTTCTCTGTCTTTGTTCCCCTTAATTATCGGTCATGGATCATTCAGGCATCCCTAGAACACAATTAAAAGTGCTTTCTATTGATATTTTCTGTTCAAAGTATGCACAGATAAGTGCTGAAAATCTGGCTTTAGGGCATTGCTTATTTTTGTACTGTCTGGGACTTCACAATAATGAGCTGGCAACTCTAATCATAAGATTGGAAGTTTGCACAATATTTATTCCCTCACCCTCGATCCCTGATTAATGCCATAATAGCAGGGCTTTAAGTGGGCTGGGTCCTCTCAGCACCAGTAGTTCGTAAAAGCAGGCACCGAGACGGGTTCCTATTGGGCTCTCCATTTTCACCCGCAGTCCTGTATTGCTAAACTTTTAGTGCTTTACATGAGCACTGCTACACCTGTCAGCCCTAGGATGGTCTTACCCCATTTTTTTTGCCCTTTGCATTGCTTTTTCCACCATCTTTTTTGTTGGACCTAGGTCTGCTGGCACCCTACCACTGCCAAACAGTGCTGAGGTGCAGGTGCTCTCTCCCAACAACATGTCTGCCTCAGGCCCCTGCTACTGCGGAGTGGCCTTTTTCGACACGTACTAGTAGTCAGGAGCAGGCTAGGACATAAGGATACAGTAACACTGCCATCCCGCCTTTTTGGTCCATAGCTTAGAATGTAGAAGTTCCTGGAACCTTCCAGAATAGAGGAGGGGTTACGCTTTGCCGCCTTTAGAGAGTGGTCACCTGACCTAGGGGTATAAGGGGAAAGGAACGTAATCTGCTTGTCAGTTGGGGCACCACTGGACCTGGGGGAACCTCTGCAGGTATTTAGGCTGTTCGCCTAGTGGAGGAACCTAAACCACCGGAACTGACTGGGCCTATGCACTGTTCTTCTAAGTTATGTGATTGACTCTGCCAGCCTGCTGATCTGGCCCGGCATTGGGGAACCCAGGGTACCACCTCCAGTGTGCCAAGGGGAACCATCCTGCCTCTGAAGCCACCAACTCAACCCCCCTTTTTTTCCCCACAAGAAACTACACTAAAAGGGCGCTGGAACCATCACGTGCTGTAAGGAAGAACCTACCTACTGGGAGGACTGCTGGGGGATCAACCAGGTAACAGTGCCGCACCATCCAAGCGCCCCCCTGACAGAACTATCAAAGACTGTCTGCCCCAAAGCGCTGTGATCCCTCAGCGCTATCCTGCCCAGAACTGTGCGTGCCCACATAATGTGCCCCTAAGCACTGTGCCCCTGAAAAGCGCTGTTGCTCATCACTGCCGAGCCCGGTACCTGAACAGCGATGTGCCCTGTAAAGCGCTGTTTCCCGATTACCACTGCAGCCCCTGTGTAGCTGCTGAATCCGTGCTGCCTTGCACCGATCACCGCCGCAGCCCAGATTGGCCTGACCTGTCCTGGGGCGCTGCTGGAAAGTGCATCTAGGGCCCATAACTCACCACAGCGGCCCAGGCGCCTGACCTACTGCTCACCGCCACGGCCCCCAAGGGAGGGCCGCCGCAGGATTTCTGTAGGCTGCGCTGGGCCTTGGAAGCTCCTGCACCACTGTCACATGACGGGGGCGTCGGCCGCGTCATAGGCCACGCCCCTGCCAACGCCGCACAGCCACTGGAGGAGGCTGCCGTGCCCCCGCAAGCCGCACTGCCATTGGCGTCTGCGGGCGCGCCCCTCCTGCACCGCCTTCTGATTAATTCTGGGCCCAGGAAGCAACTGGAGGTCCAGGTTCGTAGCAAGCGCGGGGCTCAGGAATAGTGAGAGCCCCCCCCCCCACCAGCCGGCACCAGTCCTGGGAGGCCGCAACACCACGAGGAGGCCCGGAACACCGGCGAGGGGGCTCCAAGAAAGCGCAAGCCGCCCTTTGCCAAAACATGCCGCAAGTCGCAAGGGCCCCACCGGATGGCCGAAGGTGAAGGTAATAATTCTGGGGGAGGGCGGAGGTCCAAGAAGAAAGCGGGGGCTGCCGTGGAGCCACAAGTGGATAGAGAGGCAGCCTCACCACCGCCCCTCCCTGCAGGAGACTGCAGTTGGGCCCTTTTGGCCCTGATTGACCCTGTGGTGGCCCTAGGTAATGCAGCAAGGGCTTGGTTGGCCGAAAGAACTGGAATCAGGCTAAGAGTGCCTAGGGGTCCCCCTGAACGGGGTATTAGCCTTAATTGTTGACTGTTTCTGTGCCTAAAGTTAACCGATGGTTAGCAGAGCGTCCTTGCAACCTGCCCTGCAGCAGGGAACTGTGTTACTGTTTTTGATGTGCCATTTAAGCAGAGGGTTATACATTCTAATGAGCCACATGCCTAAGAAATGTTTTATCTTGAAGCTGGTCCTTTGAAATGTTGTTGTAATGAACCTGCTTTTGACAAATGTTATTGCCTAACCTGCCCTAAATAGTAGCAAGAGATTTAGAGAAATGTTGCCTGATGTTTAAAGAAATGCTCACTACCTGAATTGATGCCTAGTACATAACAGTGAGTTACTTACCTGCAATGAAAAAAGTCTAGATAAAGAATCTTGTTTTAAACAACTAGATGGTGTGGTGTCATTATATTGCGTGTGCCTCCCTGTCTCAGTGTGAGTGTGTGCTGCACTTCTGCTTCACACCTAGCCTTCAGGTGCCTTCCTGCTCGCGCCAAGCTACTGCAGTGGAATTGGTGACCCCAGTTCTAACAAGCACCAACAAGGAGATCTTCATTTATTTATTGGTAGGCACGGACGATTAAGTGATTTGCCCAGAAACACAGGATGTTGAGCCGACGCTGAGAGTCAAACCTGCTTCCTCAGCTCCAAAGTTGGCCTTTCTAGTCATTACACTGCAAGCTCTTGCACAGGACCGAAGCATTTTCAATATTACATACAACGAAGCCATAATTGTATGAATACATGTGGTATATTTATCTCATGCAACTAACAACCTTTGGCAAAGCCAATATTCCTGGCTTGTTATGGGTGAAATGTTACTTATGTGGAGGCAATAACAGAAGCAGTGAAGTATCAGTCAGGAGGTACATTATGCTGAGCACAGATTTTAAGCATAAATGTTTTAAGCCATGCCTTTAATTGTATCGCCCCTTTGAGAGACCCCTGTAGGAAGTTGGCTCTGTATATACTATACCAAAATAAGGTGTTGTGTGCACCGAGTGCAGTGGAGCCCCAAAGGTAGCTAGAGGAAAAAGTAGATAGCACCTAACTCTCTATTTGTGGTAGTGCGAGCGAGCTGTAAGGCTTTATCAGAGGGGAGTGTTAAGCATTTGTTGCACACACTCAGGCAAGAAATAATGTCACACACTCTAAGATTGAACTCAGACCAATTTGTTTTGTATTATAGTATTATTGAGTTATTTTATTTCTAAAACCAAGCCAGACCTGGTGCAGGTAAGTGAAATATTACTTTGCAAAATCGTATGCACTGATTTACAGTTGAATGCAGGCTTAAATGCAGTTGATTGATTTACAGGTAAGTAAACAGTTCAAAATTACTTTTCAGTTACTTTACAGATTACTGTGCATGTTACTTTTTAGATTACTTTTTAAGTTACTTTTGCCAATCAGTGTGATATGCCTAGATTTCACACTGAAACATTTCCTATACAAAAGGTAAGTAATGCAGTGCCCACATATTGTGCCCCTGAAAACCTACCTGAACAGCACTGTGTCCTGGGAAGCGCTGTTTCCTGATTTCTGCTGCGGCCAAAGGTGAAGGTAATACCCCTAGGGGAGGGCGGAGGTCCCAGAAGAAAGCAGGGGCTGCCGTGGAGCCTCGAGTGAATAGAGAGGCAACCCCGCGACCGCCCCTCCCCGCAGGTGACTGCAGTTGAGCCCTGTTGGCCCTGATTAACCCCGTGGTGGCCCTAGGTACTGCAGCAAGGGCCTGGTTGGCCCCAAGGCCTGGAATCGGGCTAAGAGTGACTCGGGGGCCCCCTGAACTTGTTCATTAGCCTTAATTGTTGACTATTTCTGTGCCTAAAGTTAATGCCTGGCTAGGGAAGTTTCCTTTGTAACGTGCCCTACAGCAGGGAACTGTGTTCCAGTTTTTGATGTGCCATTTAAGCAGAGGGCTATACATTCTAATGAGCCACATGCCTAAGAAATGTTTTACCTTGAAACTGGTCCTCTGAAATGTTGTTGTAATGAGCCTGCTTATGACAAATGTTATTGCCTAGCCTGTCCTAATTAGTAGCAAGGGATTTACAGAAATGTTGCCTGGTGTTTAAAGAAATGCACTGAATTGATCCTTAACAGTGAGTTACTTACCTGCAATGAAGAAAGTCTAGATAAAAAATCTTGTTTTAGACAACTAGCTGGTGTGGTGTCATTTTATTGCGTGTGCCTCCCTGTCTCAGTGTGAGTGTGTGCTGCAGTTCTGATTTACACCTAGCCTTCGGGTGCCTTTCTACTCGCGCCAAGCTACCGCAGTGGAATTGGTGACCCCAGTTCTAACATTGGTGTTCAGCGGCGGGATAAGGACCTGTGGTTGTGCAGCATCTTCCAGTGATTCAGTGTGCGCCGCAATTGGACACCTGTTGTATGCAAGCCTAACAGGTTGACCTCCACTGTCTAATTGATTGTGCAGACTCCTGTTTTAGACATGTTACCTACGTCCTAGTGTTCTTTCCTTTAAATTTTCTGGGTCCCCACCTGTCAAGATGGAGTTTGAGCTGGCCAACCTAGAAGTGTATACGGTGGCACAGCTGAGGGACTTCTGTCAGGAGATGGGGGTGTCCATCGGGCGAGGCGCCAAGAGAGAGGAGCTTCGGAAAGCCTTGAGGCATGGGTAATGGTCCACCCGGAGGGGGGAGTGGATGAAGGACATGAGGAGGCGGGCGCTCAGGTAGAGTTAGACCTACTGTACATTGACATTAGTGAGAATGTGTTGCCAGGAAGATGTTCCGGGGCAGGCAGTATGGTGTCAAGGAGGAGTGCATCGCCAGAGGCGTATGAGGACAGGAGGGAGGAGAGGCAACTGAGATTAGAGCTTGCTAAGATGAAGAAGGAGAGAGAGGAAAAGAGGCTAGCCATGGAGAAGAGGAAGCTTGCGCATGAGCTTAGCCTAAAAGAGTTGGAGCTGCGAGCAAAGCAGATAGGTGTGCAAGGCAATATGAATGGTGGCAGCGTACCAGAGGTTCCACAAGAGCCTAAGTTCTATCTACTGAAGGAGGTGATAGCCAGTTTCAGTGTGGGGGATGACATTGATAAGTGGTTGGTGGCTTATGAGGTGTCCTTGGTAGCCCATGGGGTGCACGAGAGTTACTGGGGGGTGGCCTGTATCGGTACATACCTCCAGTGGTAAGGGACACACTCCTGGCTTTAGAGAAAGCGGACCAAACCAACTACCCTGTCATGAAGGAGGCTCTGCTTAGGAAGTTTGGCCTCACCCCAGAGAAGTATCGCCAGAGGTTCCGCAACAGCCATAAGCTGCATACCCAAAACTGGGTGGATTTCTTTGATTATGCACGGAAGGCCTTCTATGGTTGGGTGCGTGGCAGCGAAGTGAGCAATTATGAAGGGCTGTACAATTTGTTTTTAAGGGAGTACCTTCTAGATAAATGTTTTCCGGAGCTGCGCCAACACCTGGTGGACTGCAAGCTGACCGACCCTCGGGAACTTGCGGAAGAGGCCGATACCTCGATTAGCACTCGGGTGTCCCATAAGGTACCCGGGGGAGACACCCCGAAAGGTGGACATGTTTTCCCCAGAGGAGAGAGGGCAGAGATAAAAAGAAGGAGTTCTCTAGAGGCCCAAAAAATAGACCGCCTGGGAAAGGGGTAGGCTCCCCACCCCAATCCGGATTCCAGAAACCCACTTACCCTGACAAGAGTCAGCAGCCCAAAACTGTCCGGTGCTACGAATGTGGAGAGGTTGGACACTACAAGGGGGATCCCCAGTATCGTATGAGGTCCCCAGCGCCCATAGGAGGTAAGAGCCCCGGGGTGGCTAGTGTAGCACTGGGGGAGGAGTTGTCCCTAGATGAGGAAGGGGAGTGGACAGGCTTGACCCTGGTCTCACTCGGGGATAGAGAGATGGTCCCAGTGATGCTGTTAGCCTCAAACACTGCCAAATACCGGCAGAAGGTGCAGGTTACCAAGGAGGAGGTGGAGGCTCTGAGGGACACAGGTGCCAGCATGATGATGGTGCTGAGACGGCTGGTGTCCCCGGAGCAAGTGATCCCTGATGTATTCCATCTGGCTGAATTGGCTGACGGCAGTGTGAGTCACTACCCTGTGGCTCAGGTTCCCTTTGAGTGGGTAGGAGTCTCGGGCCAGTTGAGAGTTGCTGTAAGCCCTGCCTTGCCAGTTGAGTGTCTGCTTGGAAACGATCTGGAGTATACGGCCTGGAAGGAGGTGGAGTTCCAAGCCCACTCAGAAATGCTGGGATTACCAGGATGGACTTGCGTGATCACAAGGTCCATGGCTGCCCGGTAAGGAACTCAACCCGGGTTGGAGCGTGGAATAAGAAGAGGATGTTGTGGAGGACACGCCCTGGGAGATGGACGGGGAGCCACAGAGGTAACCCCGGAGTCCGCGGAGGTGGATGTTGTTCTCTTGGGGGACTTGCTGACCCCTGCAGAGTGGCAGGTGGAAGGAGGGCCTACCCAGGAGGAACTCTGTCGGGCGCAGAGAGCGTGCCCCACGCTTGACGGCATGCGGCGGCAGGCAGAAGCCCAAGCGACCAACCAACAGACCGGCAATTACAACATTTAGTGGGAGGATGGCCTCCTCTACAATGAGCCAGAGGCTCCGGTGCATGGATCATCAAGGGCCTTAGTGGTCCCCCAATGCTACCGAGTTTTCCTGCTAGAATTGGCACACAAGATACCACTAGCTGGACACCTGGGTCAGGACAAAACCTTTGCACGGTTGGTGCCACATTTCTACTGGCCCAGAATGTGAGTTGCCTCTGACACCTTTTGCAAGACCTGTAAGACTTGCCAGGCAAGTGGCAAGACTGGGACTTAGTTTAAGGTCCCCTTGGAACAGCTCCCGGTTGTCGGCACCCCTTTTGAGCAGGATGGCATTGATATTGTCGGGCCAATGGACCCGCAGACTTCTTCAGGACACAGGTTCATCTGGTGTTGGTGGACCACACCACCCGGTACTCAGAGGCCTTCCCTCTGAGGACCATCACTGCACCTGTGGTGACGCATGCCTTGATGGGGATTTTTACCCCAGTGGGTTTCCCCAAGGTCGTGGTGTCGGATAGGGGCATGAACTTCATGTGTCGGCCTACATGCAGGCCATGTAGAAGGAGTGCAGAGTGACCTACCGGTTCTCCACTCCTTACCACCCCCAGACTAACAGGCTCTTAGAGCGCTTCAATAACACCCTGAAGGGGATGATCCGGAACCTGCCAGAGGACTTGAGACTTAAGTGGGACGTCCTCTTACCCTGTCTGTTATTTTCGTACCGAGAGGTGCCACAGAAGGGAGTTGGGTTTAGCCCCTTTGAGGTGCTCTATGGCCACCTCGGTAGGGGGCCCCTCAGCCTTGTGAAGGAGGGGTGGGAGAAGACTTCGAAGAAGCTTCTCCATGACGTGGTCAGCTACATGCTGGCATTCCGCAGCCAGATGACCAAGCTGCGGAAGGAAGCCTCAGACAACCTGGAGGCTAGTCAAGCCGTCATGAAGGAGTGGTATGACCGCAACGCTCGGATGGGGGAGTTGGATGCTAGACAGAAGCTGTGGGTCATGGAGCCTGGAGAGCTTAGCGCCCTCCGGGACTGGTGGACTAGACTGTATGAGATTGTGGAGAAACAAGGCCAGACCACTTACGTTGTAGACCTGAAGACCCCCTGACAGCCCCAGAGGGTGTTCCACCTTAACTGCCTGAAGCTGCACCATGAGCAATCTGAGCTTGCTCTCCTTATGCTGACAGATGGGAGCGAATAGGAAGAGAGCGAGCCTCTTCCAGACCTTCTGGCGGCCCAAGAGAAGAATGGATCAGTGGAGGGAGTGGTCCTCTCCACGTCCTTGACTTCTGAGCAACAGAGGGACTGCCGCCAGGTATTGGAGCAGTACTCCTCGTTGTTCTCCCTCACTCCTGGAATCACGCATCTGTGTACCCATGACGTGGACACAGGGGACAGCCCACCCGTGAAAACCAAGTCTTACCGGCTGTCTGACAAGATCAAGACCAGCATCCAGAGTGAGGTGGCCAAGATGTTGGAGCTGGGGGTGATTGAGCCTTCCAGCAGCCCTTGGGCTAGTCCATTGGTGTTGGTGCCGAAAGCGGCCCCACCGGGTACCACATCAGAACTTCAGTTCTGTGTGGACTACCATGGTCTGAACTCCATGACCAAGACGGATGCTCACCCAATCCCTCGGGCGGATGAGCTGATTGACTGACTGGGAGCAGCTCGGTATCTCAGTACCATCGACCTGATGTCAGGATCCTGGCAGATTGCCATGATGGACGGAGCAAAGGAGAAGACTGCTTTCTCCACCCCCGAGGGCTACTTTCAATTTCGGGTGATACCCTTCGGGCTCATGAATGCTCTGTCCACTTTCCAGTGGTTGGTTAACCAGGTGCTTTCTAGCCTAGAGGCCTTCTCAGCTGCGTACCTGGACGACATAGCTGTCTTCAGCAGCAGCTGGGAGGACCATCTGCAGCATCTCCAGGAGGTGCTACAAGCTCTACAGCGGGCTGGCCTAACCATCAAAGCTAGAAAGTGCCATATTGGACAGGGAACTGTCGTCTGCCTGGGATACCTGGTGGGCGGGGGTAAGGTGCAACCCTTCCAGGTCAAAATTGAGACCATCCTGGCCTGGGAGGCCCCAAAACCCAAACGGAGGTCCGAACTATTCTCGTCCTCACTGGTTATTACTGCCGGTTTGTCAAGGGGTATGGAACCATCGTAGCCCCCCTGATTGAATTGACGACCAAGAAGCAGCAAAGAAAAGTCATCTGGATGGCTGCCTGTCAAGAGGCATTTCACACCATGAAGCACGCGATGTGCACCGCTCCGGTGCTTGCAACTCCAGATTTCTACAAGGAATTTATCGTGCAGACAGACGCCTCTGAGCATGGCATAGGAGCTGTGCTCTCTCAGCTAAACAAAGAAGGCCGAGACCAGCCTGTGTCCTTTATTTCCCAAAGGCTACTCCCCAGGGATCAACAGTGGAGTACGATAGAGTGTGAAGCCTTTGCTGTGGTTTGGGCCCTGAAGAAGTTGAGGCCATACCTCTTTGGTTTTCACTTCCTCATTCAGATCGACCACTGACCCCTTCGCTGGCTCATGCAAATGAGAGGTGAAAACCCCAAATTGCTAAGGTGGTCCATTTCCCTCCAGGGTATAGACTTTCGGGTGGAACATCGGCCCGGATTAGACCACGCCAACGCTGACGGTTTCGCCCGGTTTTTCCGCCTTAGTGATGAGTACTCCCTAGAGGTTGGGTAGCTCTCCCTACTTTCGGCTGGGGAGACGCATGTTAGACCTGTCAGCCCTAGGGTGGTCTTACCCCGTTTTTTTGCCCTTTGCCTTGTTTTTTCGACCAGGGGTGAAAATTGCAAAAAACACGGTTGATGGACAGAATGTAGAACAATGTCATACATTCACCCCAGTACAAGGATCTGGGCCTAAATCCATCGTTTTTTTGCGCTCCACACCACCCAGGGTTAGACACTGGCTATATGCAAATCAGCTCTGACCCTGTGCCTCATGGGAACAGTCCAGTCCGAACTACTAAGCCATGTCTTTCCCAGACTGGAATCAAGCATCCAAGGACCGGTTTCTGGCTACCAGCCTACATCAGCCTGGATAGCTTGACTCCAGTGGTGTGGAGAGCCTGGGACTCACGTCTGAGTATACCCAGTACACTCGGGGTGAAAATTGCAAAAAACACAGTTGATGGACAGAATGTAGAACAATGTCATACATTCACCCCAGTACAAGGATCTGGGCCTAAATCCATTGTTTTTTTGCACTCCAAACCACCCTGGGTTAGACACTGGCTATATGCAAATCAGCTCTGACCCTGTGCCTCATGGGAACAGTCCAGTCCGAACTACCAAGCCATGTCTTTCCCAGACCGGAATCAAGCATCCAAGGACCGGTTTCTGGCTATCAGCCTGGATAGCTTGACTCCAGTGCTGTGGAGAGCCTGGGACTCACGTCTGAGTATACCCAGCACACTCGGGGTGAAAATTGCAAAAAACACAGTTGATGGACAGAATGTAGAACAATGTCATACATTCACCCCAGTACAAGGATCTGGGCCTAAATCCATTGTTTTTTTGCACTCCAAACCACCCTGGGTTAGACACTGGCTATATGCAAATCAGCTCTGACCCTGTGCCTCATGGGAACAGTCCAGTCCGAACTACCAGGCCATGTCTTTCCCAGACCGGAATCAAGCATCCAAGGACCGGTTTCTGGCTATCAGCCTTCATCAGCCTGAATAGCTTGACTCTAGTGGTGTGGAGAGCCTGGGACTCACATCTGAGTATACCTAGCACACTCGGGGTGAAATAATACTTTGCAAAATCTTATGCACTGATTTACAGTTGAATGCAGGCTCAAATGCTGTTGGTTGATTTGCAGGTAAGTAAACAGTCCAAAATTACTTTTCAGTTACTTTACCAATTACTGTGCATGTTACTTTTTAGATTACTTTTTAAGTTACTTTTGCCAATCAGTGTGATATGCCTAGATTTCACACTGAGACATTTTCTATACAAAAGGTAAGTAATGCAGTTTTTCAATAATACATACAAACCAACTCCACACTTAGAAGAATTTGCAACGATAAGCAGTCAATGCAATCCCTTGGGAGGAAATAAAGTTATCGGTTTGCAGGTATGTACTGGTTTGTGGGAGTGGGTATTCTGGGGTTAGAACCAGGGTCACCCAGGGTCGAGGATTCACTCAGAGCACCCTCAGCGGCAATTGGGCTGCTGGGTGCCGATTGCTGAGGCCCAATGTTAATCAATAGCGGATAGGGGGCCTCTTGTTGCTGGCTGCTCACAAGCAGGCCACATGATTGTGGAAACAAAGCTCCTAGTGTTAAGCTCAGGGCAAAGAGGGGTCTGAGTTAGCATACAAGGTGCACCCACAGCCGCACAGGCACAGCCGGGTGCAGGGTGCTGTATTGGCGTTGGGTGCCCTGTTGTTTTCCAAGGGGATTGTCGGTTTTGGTTATTGGCTGCAGGCTCGGTCCAGGAAGACTTCTGGGTGGAACCAACAGCTGGGCAGTTAAATTGGACGGTTTGGGGTGTAGGTGCACCTTGGGTTCTCTTCTCCAGGGTGCAGGGCGGCTGAATGCAGGGGTGTCTTTTGAGTCAGAGTTCAACTTACTGGGCCACTCATGGTTGGGGGGCTCCATGCAGAGGCTGCAGATGACACCGGGCAGTTCTGGAGGGGTCAACACACAGTGGACTCAGACTCTCTAGCACTGGGGGACCTCGCTGGGACCGGTGGGCCACCCAGATTCCGGTTGAAGGCGTTGGTGCAGTGGTGGTTCAAGGCATTGGGTTTCTTTGTCCTCAGCAGGCTCCGACTATGTCTTCGGAGTTTCTTTTGAACAGAGCTGCTGTTCACAGGATATCCAGTCTTTGTTGAAGGCAGTCAGTCCTCCCAGGTGTTTTGGAAATCACAGGATGCAGGACAAGGTGACTTTTGGCACAGGATCGCTGGAAACTGCAGGCTGGCCGGTAGGGCTGGAGCCAAGTCAGTTCTTTTCTGAAAACTCAGGATACATGACCTCTAAGGGTGACACAATATATGTTGCAGCCCTTAGAGGCCTTCCCTGGTCACAGTGCCCTTGGAACCCATGGTACCTTTTACAAGGGACTTACATGTGGCCTGAGAGGTGCCAATTGGGGGTACAAATGTACAGTTTTGGGAAAGAACACCGGCCCTGGGAACCTGATTGACAGGGACCCAGGGCACATCAAGTCAAAGTGCATTAGAAATCTAGCAAAAAGTGAGGGGGTTACTGCAACAATAACCAAGATTCCTACACTCCCAAGTTTTTTTTATCCCTCTTCAAAACCCTGCATAATAGCAATAGCTTAACTTATATCTGAAGCTCCATGCAGCCGTCAATAGCATGCTGGGATGTATGACGTTAGCACGCATACTATTACCACGCATACCTTTACAACGCGGTATTTACAACGAATACTGTTACAACGCATAGCGCTTTGAGGTGCTGGATAGTGGTAAGTATAATTTTATATTCCAACTCTAGTCCCCGTGGACACTAGGGAAGGTGTTGGATATAAAATTAATCTTATTCCCTATCCTAGAGCGCCCCCCAGCGCAATGCGTTGTAATGGTATGGGTGGTAATGCCTGCATTGTAATGGTAGTGCGTTGTAACAAATGCGTGCTAAACGTTGTATCCCGCATGCTGAGTTACTTCAAGTTTAAGAATGCACCCTGCTTTCAGACAACTCACTCTTCATTCTCGCCCCTTCCCTTTCACGCTCACCCTGCACTCACAGCAATCACAATGCACTCACACTGATCACCATGCACTCACACCATTCATCTGCTCACCCTGCACTCACACGATCACTCTGCACTCACAATGCACTTGCTCTATTCACCCTGTACCTCACCCTGTAGTCACATGAACACACTACTCACCCGTACTCATGTGACACTTCACCCACCTGTTCCCCTCACTGCTCAATCTGCAATCTCACTCAAACAAGCCCACCACTAACCATGCATTAATTCATTCCATTCTGCACTTACATCCGCACCATATGGTCACCTCACTTTCCCTGCCATCACTCCTCTTACCCTACTGTCACGCTGTCGCATCACTCACCTTGCACTCACATGGGCACTCCTACCACCCACACAGTGCAGAGGATTAATAGATGATTAATGTGCCTGCTACAAAGTACATGTGCCATACAAATCACAGAGTGCGAGTATACTACGAGTAGTGCTATAAGAAAATTAATTTGTCAGAAAGGTGCTATAGAGAGATGAGGTGCATTGTTGGTGAGTAGTACTGAGGACATTCATGGAAAAGGAGAAAATGGGGGAGGGGTGCCAAAAACAAATGTTGCACCGTGTGCGACCAGTGGTAGGGCCAGCCCTGGCTGGGAGTGTTAGACCCCCCTGAAGTCTGAGTCTAGTTGCGCCCCTGGTAAGGACATACTTCACTGCACTGCACCATAGCACTGTAGCGTCACGGACATCCCCTATTTTGCAGGGCCCCTAACACCGCCTCAGCCACCACAGCAGCAAACAGCCGCCTACTGCCCTGCCGCACACCCATGCCCACGTGGCTCCCCACGTGGGTCGGATACTGTGGTGGTGATGGGATCAGCTGTGGCAGCGGGTACCTGAATGGTTGTTACTGCAACAGCAGAAACATGACGCTTGGAACAGAGAGGACAGATCCCCCTTCGGCAATGGGACCATTGCGAACCTCCTCATGGTATCCCAGCGAGCCTAGCGTTCTATGTCTGACATCCTGGATTGGACAAGCTCGGGCGGGCACTAGCATGGCAAACAGGGGAGGAGCTGTCTAATTTAATTGGGCTCGTTAGACCTCATGGGGTCTCACTCCTTGGTAATTCAGCATTTGTTTGAAGACATATTGCTGCTAACACGGACAAGGCAATATTCTAGTAACACTGGCAGTGTGGATAAAGGAAGGACAACCTTTGTTTTGATAATCAATATTCCGCTTTAAGCTACTTGAGGGAGATTTTAGTGTGGAGTCAGCTGCAACAACCACTATTGTTTTTCTGTTAAATTGATGTGGGCTCGTTAGAAACGCAGTTAGAAGATCTTCTTTTTTGGCTTTTAGAATTCCCAAAGCCACCTAAATATTTCTACTGGGTTTGATGACAGCTATAATGGATTTTCAAGGAAAAAACATAATATGATTCCTAGTACAACAGAGGAATGTTTCTAAGAAATATGTATTTCCTCTGATAAACTTTATGGAGGTGCGTTCCAATGTGCTTTGTAAAACGCCAGTTGTTTTAAGTGTCAGGCACAAATACAATTTACATATCTGAAAGAAAACGCACATGTTTCACCAATACAAACAAGAACAAGATTGCTGACAGCGAACTAGAAAGCATGAATTTCCGTAAATTGGAATTAATTGCTGTTTCTTATTGTCAGTGCAACAATACAGAAGATAAACACTGGCCTGCGAAAAGTTCACATTTCAGATATGACCCGCCTTCTCACAGCATGGACACATTGAACCTCAAAAGCAGTATAGCAATTATACTCCAGCTGGTAACCATGATTGAGACATGCATCAAGACCAAAAGAAGAGCAGAGAAGCCATGATTTGTGCAGTAAAACTGATATGTGACCTGGTTACTGTGCCAATGGCAAACTTCCTCTACTGTGAGTTCCATGCTGGTCAATTGAATTTCTATATAGAATCATTTGAATATGGATAGGGTCTCTAAAGACCATGACTAATGATCATGTCAGGTTCCCCCAGACATCACTGTATAACTGCAGCTGGGAGTAAACAACCTCCAATGTTGGAAAATTCCACTCCGCATGGTGGCTGAAGAATTTATATTATTTGCCATAAAACAGTCTATGTAACTTTAGGCTGCAGCGGAAGTGATAACTAATGGAAGGTGAACATGTAGGTGACGCGTGACAATGAAACATACCTCATCACCTATTTGACGTGCTTCATCTAAATACTAAGGGCCTCATACAGATTTTGGCGTGTGGGACACTCTGCTGAAACGTGGTGGCCAACCTGATCGACCCTTTCCAAGTATCATAGGCTAAGATGCACTTGAAATATGGCGGCCAAGGACATCCTTTGCATTTGTGAAGAAGTATCCTGTCTGTAAAACTCAAGAAAGGGCCCTGAACATGGACTGCTGAATGAAGTCTGTTGACACACAAAATGCAGACCATAACATGTACTCTTAAGGGTGAAGGGCTACTATGTCACATGCCATATATTGCTTAGCAATAACACTACATCGACGCCTACATCGCAGTTTATGCATATAATTCGTATTCTTACCTCCATGTATACTTACCTCTTGCGTTAAGTATAGGTGGGTTTAGAAGTAGTAATAATATACCTTCCCTGTGATGTTGTGGGTAAAATATGAATGTGGGTCTATATTGTCTACATTTATGTTGTGAAATACACTAGACCTCTTGTTTCCACCTGAAATATAACAGAAATCCACACTTAATGCATCGTTGTGGGTGAACGTGAGTATGACCTGATACCATTGCTGCTCAAATAAATGTTTACATTTTAAAAGCTTGAAACGCATTTTTATGAATCTACAGAGAAGTAAAGAAATTATAAAATTATGCATTTTTTATTTTAATATATTAACTTATATTTGGGAGGGGGCGGATTTACTATCCAAGCTCGATTATGAGTAAAATTGAAGAAAATTAATCCATTTTAGGGAAGGCAGGTCAGATTCGCCATTCTAACTCCAATCCAGTGTCAATGATTTAAAAAAGATAAATTCTGTATGGTTAAAATGAATTGAATGAATTTCAGGAAATCTTACATTTGTACTCTAATGCAGTGGTTCTTAACCTGTGATCCAGGTATCCCTGGGAGTCAGTTAGGCCAAAATGAAATAATATAAATAATATTAACATAATAATAAAGTGTAATAAATGAAGAAACAAATTGTAAGATTGAAGATTTTAAGATGCTCTGTAAGTGTAAAGGAATTTGAAACTGAAGGCTACAAATGTAGTTAGTATCCTCTGAATGGTTTGTGGCAGTTGTGCAGCTGCATCAAAAAGAATATGGCATGGACAATAGGTGGCCTCAATTAAATTCTGCAAAACCCCACCATTCCAATATAATTAACAGCTTGATTTTTTTTATACTTGTTTGTGACTGAAATAAAACATTTCCACATTTGTGTATTTGTTTGATGAATGCTTGTGTCTGTATTATTTTTTATTATTTTGCAGTTCAAACCATTGGAGATGCTTAGGTCAAGTCCCGGCTTCCAGTAATGACTCAGTGGGGGTTTCTGGAATCCAAAAATTATTGAGTGGGGTACCTGGGTTTCAAAATGATTAAGTGGGTTCAACAGAACTCAAAAGGTTAAGAACCAGTGATCTAATGCATTCCATAAATCATTGTGAGATTTGCATGGACCTGTTATCTATATTCCTCATATGACTGGGAGGTTTGTCTCTTATGTTTATAAAACAGTGTTACACATATTGATGATGGGTAGGACCCTTTGTTACTTGTACAATAAAGGGTATCAGCTGCCCTGAAACTAAAAGATAACATCTTTTCCTGGAGTGCAGACATGTTTGTCTGCTTGAAGATATTACAAATAGAGAAAAGGGGCCACACTTGTTGTCAGGCACTGACCCTGTAAGATGGACACAGCCACTGAATCTAGTGACTTCTGTGTAGTATGAGTGTGTGTGTGTGTATGTGTTTATTCACTGAAACTACTACATTGTTATCAGTAGACATGAGGGAACCATGTTTGGAGTGAAATTTGTGAATCCCCACAGATTCTGTAACTTTGTTGCACAGAAATGTGAGGTAAATATTTTTTTTAGTAAATGTTTGAGGCTTGCAAAGTGTTCTTGGTAAGAAAACCTGGTGAGAGCCACACAAGCTTCCCCACCTTGGATTCCGCCGGTTGTCTAGTTTTAAAACATTTAGGGGTGTATTCACAATAACGTGTGATAACTACCGCAAGAGTAGTGTAACACAACTTTCAACATCGCAGCCTATCGCGGGAAAACAACCCCATGACAATGTGGATTTCACAACACGGCATGCATGCAGTAGTTTTCCGAAACCGCGGCCAATGCCCACAATAAGACCACCTTGACAGAGATAAAAACACAAACCCCAAACCCCAATGTGAAAAAACCTGCGATGGGCTATAGCGCGATAAGAAAACAGCGACAACCAGCTTGAGGGCAGCAATTCTCATGCGCAATGTGGGAAAAGCACAAGAACAGCATACGGATATTGCCACAGAACAAAATACATCAACACGGATGCACCCAGGCCAACTGCAGAGGCCAACATGTACACCACAACATCCCAGCAGCGTGGAAGAACAGAACTGTTGGACTTGGCCCTTCTGGCAGGTTCACCCCTAAACTTTTTGCTTTGGTATGTGACTTGGTGTTAGGTATTTTTGGCTTCTGCGCACTTTAACACTGTTTCCCAGTGTAAAGTGCGTGCGGGTGGTGAGATTGGCCTGCCCTCCCATAGGAATGCATGGGGGATGTGAGTGTCCATGGTAGTTCCTGATGCATGGGGAGTGCAGGGTCGAGTTTGGTATGTGCGAACTCGTGAGAGTAAATGCTGCCCGATGATGTGTGCGGATTTACTGTGTCTAGTGAGGAAGTGCCACTTCTAGAAGTTGGCATGTCTGTGTCACAAATGTAAATTGACTGTCTGGCTTGTGATTGGCTGGATCTGGCTGGTGTGCCTGGCTCCAGGAGTCAGGATGGGTCTGCCCCGGTGGTGAATAGAGAGATTTACATCCAGATGGGTGGGAGGAGTGCACCTGGGATCTGAATAGGGCTGGGCCTTCCATACACGATGCTGGCTCCGCCCTCTGTCGGGTGACTGGTGTCCCTAGCCTGTCCAGTGAAAGGGGAGAGGGGCTGAGCACAACAGAGTGATCCAGAACCAGCTGTGTCTGGTTTTTCCCCACCCTGCAACCCAAAGACAAAGGGATTTGGTTATAAGAAGGGGCTGGACTCCCTTGAAAATGTTCTTCTGTATCTTAACTTGAGAGGGGCCTGCTGCTGGGCTCCAGGTGGAACGCCACTGGGGACTACCTTCGAGCCAGGAGGGCCCTGTGAGCTGTCCCCAGGGTCCAGCCTTTGCCCCCCCTACCTTCCTAAAAGACTTCCCTGGACCTTGCCTCTAAAGCGCCTGGGGAGCGCTATATCCTGAGGGCTGGGAGAAGCACTGGACTTTGGTGCTGTTTGTGCTTTATTTTGCCTCCTGGGGAAGCGCTTCTACTTTTACCTGCAGCCCGGAGCTGCGTTCGCCTTGCAGAGGGAGTCCCCGGTGTGGGGATCCCCCTGCCTTTGTGCCCGGATTAAGCGGGTGCCTACCCCGCAGTTGTGTGCCTTTAAGCGGGTGCCAACCCCGCAGTTGTGTGCCTTTAAATGGGTGCCTACCCCCTATTTTGCTGTATAATGCTCACCGCCGTGACCCAGAGGAATCCCGGAAGTCAGGCAGCCCGGCAGAGGAAGTGGGCAGGGCCAACAGCGGAGACAGGAAGCGGACGGGTCCCCACCCGGCACTCCTGCACAGAGACGTGAGGTCGGGAGCAAGCGTGTGAGGCAGCGGGGCTCCCATGCTAGGGGAGAGCCCCGCCTGTTGCAGAGTGCGGCCCACTACTGTGATCGGCCGGGAGAAAGCCGAGGGGAGAGAGATCTCCCCCTACTGCTGCTGCCCGGAGACCGGGTGAAGAGGAGAGTCCTGTGTCCTGAGCCGGCTGCAGAGAGGCCCCTGACGTCGACCCGAGGAGGCACCAGAACGCCGGTGAGTGGAGCTGACCTAGGGAGCAAGAGTGAGGCGCAGCCCCGGCGCCTGCATACCCAAGCGGCCCCACCTGCTAGCGGGCTGCTCCAACATAGTGGGGCATTCATTGTTGAAGTCAGAGTCCCGTGGCCCCAACGTTGGTGGCAGCATTTTAATCTAGAGCCCACGAGGCTCCAACGTGACCCGGGCACCTTTTGTTTCAGAGCCCAAGAGGCTCCAACGTCTGGGGCATTATTATCTCAAGCCCACGAGGCTCCAACGCGCATTGTAGGCATCAGAGCCTGAGAGGCTCCTCGACATTGGTATTTAGAGCCCACGAGGCTCCTGAGGGCGCAGTTGATTATTCCTAGAGCCTGCAAGGCTCCCAAGTTGTGTTTGGGCACTGTGTTTATTTGGAAGCCCAGAGGAGATCCAGGAGGCACGTTGGTGCCAGGCTCCGTTCCCCAGCTGCCCAGCACTTAGTGGACAGCTGCATTGTTTAGGCCCTTGCGCATTCTTATTTGGCTGTCTCTGGACATTGGGCCTGTGAGCCCCTGAGAGGCCAAATTAGCCTGGGGTCAGTTATGTGATTTTTGAAAAATGTGATTACTTGCCTAATGTGATTTCTGCATAATATGCCATGCCTTTTTGCCTACACCCCTGAATGTATTTTTATGCTTAGGAGGTTGTTTTTCCTAGTATAGGTTCTGCTGGTGAGTTCATGGTTCCCTGTGTGATATATGCCTAAGGTGGTTAGGATTGCAGTGGGTGTACTTACCTTCTACCAGTGGTTACTTGTTGTGTGCTACAGCTGCTATTTAGTGCTACAATTATTTTATGTTCTAAGTGCTATTTCTATGAAGTGCTAGTTCTACCAAGTGCTTATTCCTGACAGTGGTCCATGTGGCCCTGTCCTGTGTATATAATCCCCTGTAAATTCCACCTGTGGCAGTGCACAGTGTAGATTGTGTGTTTATTATCTAATGTGTTTGGTATAATACAAAGGCTATTTTTATATATAACCTTGTGTGGAGTTTCCTTTGTGGTGGGCCTTGGGTGTTGTTGCTGGGTGCGCGTGCATACGCTTTACACATTGCCTCTGGGATAAGCCTGACTGCTCGTGCCAAGCTACCAAGGGGGAGAGCAGGGGTTATCTTGGCGGGTGACTTCCTTGCCCTGACTAGAGTGGTGGTTTCTGCCTGGCTTTGGCGCAAGCCTCAGCCAGCCAACCAGAAATCAATTTTCTAACAAGAATCTACAGGCACACTGCATGAATGAGACCAGTGGCAGACAAATCAGAGCCGCAGGAGCAACACAGCCACCGCGCAGCATACGCACATAAGCAGAAGTGCACCTCAACATTGACCACATCCCACTACAAACACCAACCCCTCCACAATGGGACACAGGACACAAGACACAACTGGTTCTGAGATGTGCACAACCGGGCAAATCACATCTGAAACCGCAGGGAAATGTAACATGACGATGTACAAGTACAACCTGTAACCTGCAAATATGTTTTATTCACACATGCAGTGCAGTTGGACATCTTCTACGGTCGCATGATTGCCATGGACGGTCACAATGTGACATGCTCATGAGAAGTAAGTGTCAATTATGGTATTCCTACGGGCCATTCCTGCCGCAGCTGCAGTGGGATGTGGCCCACCTGCCCCATCACCACCATCATCATCTGGTACTTCTGGAACTGCGATCTATGGGGCCCTAGTGCGAACACAGATGTAGTGCAACACACAACATACAACAATCATCTTGCACATGATGTCCAGGCTGTACAGGAGCTTTCCACCTGTGCAGTCATAGCACCTAAAACATGACTACCACATGCCAAATGTGTGTTCAACGATGTCCCTGGTGCATATGTGGGCCACATTGTACTGCCTCTGGGTGGGTGTGGCCGGGTCTCGGAGGGGTGCCATCATCCAAGGGCAGAGTGCATATCCTTGATCACCTGTGACAGTGCAGGGAGCAAAGAGTCAATACTTGTTACGGCACGATGTGATGGCAGGTGAACCAATCCAGTGACGCCTGTGCTGGCTGTGTGTGGGGTGAGTGTAAGCCAGACCTCAGGGAGTAGCTGGTGCTGGCAACTACACTAACAGTCCTTCGGCACTCAGAAATGCAATGTCAGAACTACAAGGGGGAATGACTCGAGTCGCACAGGGTTAGTGGCCCCGTACGCACAGCAGCCGACACGGGCCAACTGCCACAGGACGCTGACCTTCGAGAGACTGGGGTAGGGTTGTGAGGGCAGAGCAGTGCCTCAAATGTGGTATGGCTGCAATCCGCATCTCCACATGTTCAGCTGTTGTGTGGCTGTGGTGCCATGAAATGTCTGTATTGGGTGCAGGGATATTCCAGGATGACCATGGAGTGGTGTGGTTGTGGTTGTGTCTGGTAGGTGGTTGTGAAGTTTGACTTGTTGAATGTAGTTTGGTCACGTGTGCATCCCCACAGTTGTGCTTTGTGCGTTGGAGGCTTTGGGATGTATGTTGTGTTGATTTGGTACTTACCAACGAGCAGTGCATTTCCATATGTGCCATCCTGGAAGCGCTGGTTGATGATGGACTGTCAGAAGATGAAGGAATCATGCACACTGCCTGGGTAGTTGGTGACTACATTGGTGAAGAGTCCCCGGTGGTCCACTATTGCCTGCACATTGATGGAATGCATGTGCTTTCTGTTGCGGTAGTGGTATTCAGTATCTGCAATGGGCACACATGAGACATGTGTGAAGTCGATTGCCCCCAACACGGCCGAGAATCCGGCTATGGTGTAGAAGCCTTGCTTTGTCTTCAGCGCTTTCTGCTCAGTGTTGGGGAAGTGAAGGTATTGGGGTATAAAGCTGAGGATGGCATCCAGGAGAGGTGTGATGAACTTTTATAGGACTGGCTGTGAGACCCCTCCGACTCTGGTAGCTTATGTATGCTTGCTGGTGCTAGATGCTTTTGGGCACTGTGCCACTGCTATCCAGTGCCACAGTGCAAGTGCTCCCTATTGTAAATTAATGTATTAATCAGTGGTTCCATGTTTGGCTATTTGGTTTACTTGTCAGACCCTAGTCTAGTGCACTGAGTGTGCCCAGGGCGTGAAAATCCAAATACTGCTGGTGGGCCTGCAGCACTGGTTGTGCCACCCAAAGAAGCAGCCTTGTACAATGTGTCTAAGGTCTGCCATTGTAGAGCCTGCATGCAGTCTGGTACTGTCATGCTGAATAGGCAAGTGCATCCACTTGCCACTCCTAAACCTTCCCTTTTCTTCATATCAGTCACCCCTATGGGAGGCCCAAGGGCAGGGTGCATTGTAAGTATAAGGTAGGACAAGCTCTGATGTTTGTGGCATGTCCTAATAGTAAATTACAGCCATTTTCGTTTTTCACTATTGCAAGGCTACCTGTTCTCCATAGGCCAGAATGGGCTGTTAGAATTATTACATTTTATAACTCTAACTGTCTGAGAGAACATGGTGGAAATTCAAGTTTAGTATTCCTGAACTCAAATTGATAAAATACATCTTTTAGTGAAGTTGGTTTTAACTTTCTGTGTTTGCAAATACCACTTTTAGAAAGTAGGTATTTGCTTGTCTAACCATTCAAACCTGCCTCTGCTAGGTTGTGTATTCCTATGTCTGGTTTTGTGAGTGACAGGGCTGGGGAATTCCAGGAGACAGGCTGAGTCACCCGGTGGTGAATAGGGAAATCTGCATCTAGATGGAAGGGAGGAGTTGCACCTGAACCTGGAATAGGGCTGTGCCTGCCTTCCACAATGCTGGCTCCACCCCATGGGGAGCAGCAGATGTCTCTACCCTGCACACTGAAAGAACAGAAGGAGTCCTATAAACAAAGTGCTCCAGGACTGAACTTGCCTTCCACAATGCTGGCTCCACCTTCTGTGGGACGTCTGATGTGCCAGCCCTGCACTGTGAAAGGAAAGGAGAAGTCTGGTAAACAGAGTGCTTCAGAACTGGTTTGGACTGGGCAAAGGCCTCTCTCCTCTCAGAGAACAAAGGATTTTGGGGTATAATTATTGGTACCCTGATCCCATGAAATTAGATCACTTTGGACTACAAGAAGAAACCTTTACTGAGGAGAGGAACCTGGAAAAACTGAGGAAAGACTATTCCCAAGCGGAAGTGCTGCTTGGGAGATTGGCCTGCAGTGGTTGCCTTAGTGCCAAAGGAAGGAGAAAGGAACTTTGTGTACTTTGCTTTCAACTTGTGAAGGATCTCCCAGGGCTTGGAAAAGAGCTTGCCTCATGCTGAAGTCCCAGGGACAACAGACTTCACCCCTCAGCTCCTCAGAGTTCTTTGGAAGTGCCTGCTGCTTTTTGGGCATTCTGAGGGTCTGCGTGTTGCAAGGAGCTGGAAGTGCGACTCAACGAAAAGAAGTGTGTCACTGTGCCTGCCTTCGCAACCCCGAAGGAGGGTGTCGCCGCTGGACCTGTCGCACTGCACCACATCAGAGAGAAGCGTGCTGCGATGAAGATGAAGCGCATCGCCATCACTGCTGCCGTCGCAACTCCGAAGGAGGGTGTCGTCGCTGTAGTTGTCGCACTGCACCACATCAGGAGAAGAATCTCGCAACGAGGTCGGAGCATGTCGCCGTCGCTGTGCCTGCTGTCTCAACTCCGAAGGAGGGTGTCGCCGCTGGAACTGCTGCATTGCACCGCATCGACCAAGAGCACTTCACATCCCCGAGAAGCACGCCGCCATCGGAGCTGCTGCCGCCACATCTTGGATGTCGCTGCTGTAGTTGTCGCATTGTGCAGAAGCTTCACGCATCGTGGGAGAAGAGCTTTGCCGCTGGAGCTGTTGCCGTCGCATCGTAAAGGTGTCGCCGCTACAGTCCGCACATCGAACCGAGGACTTCTCGCATCCCCGAGAAGCGTGCCACATCTGAAAGATCTTCACATCTTTATTTCTTTGTATCTGAACTTTGCCGCATTTCCCATTGCTGCGACATTGTTTGTCGTGGAAGCGCAACACAACTTAAGGTACATTGACGCAGAGTGTCACATCTAAGAATTGAACTGAATTAAGCCAAAATCTACCATCTTAAAGTAATCATAAGGTTTATTTTTGTCGTTTATGGTCTTGTGGTAAAGTCTACGTATTTTTTATATAAAACCTGTGTGGTGTCCATTCGTAGTGTTGTCACTGGGTTCCTGTATGTGATCACAACTGCTTAATTTACAACGCCTCTGAGATAAGGCCTTGCTGCTCGTGCCAAGCTACCAAGAGGGTGAGCAGGGGTTATTTTAGGAGTGTAATCGCCTCATCCTGACTAGAGGAGAGGGTCCCTATTTGTCACACATACCTAGCTGTGCCAACAAGAGACCCCCAAATCTAACAGTTCTCAGCTGTGTTGGGACCGCCAGCCTGTGGGCGATGTGGGTCATGATGCGGAGAATGGTTGTCCTGTTTAGCATGTAGTGGACAATGACGTCCTCTGGTGTTAGGTCTGTGAGAGTAGTGTGGTTATGGTAGGTCCGCTGTCTTACTCTGTGCTGCCTCTGTGGTGGTCTGGGCGGGTCGGGTCCGGGTCCTGGGGTGGTGGCTCTCCTGGGGGTAGTGCCGGTGTGTGTTGGGCCCTGTTGGGGCTCTGAGCTGCATGATGAGTGGCTCCATGGCGTAGTTTGTTCTTCGTGTGTGGCTGTGTGTGGGGCTCCATTGCCTACTGCAGGTAGTCATCCATCTTTACACCTGCTTGAGGCATGTGTTAAATACCTGCGGCTATCGCAGCTTATTGCCTGTTTTTGGTTTGCTTCGCGGATCTGTCAGTTCGTTGTGAAAGTGGTGTTGTTGTTTTTTAATGTGTTTTTGCATGGGAACGCCTACTTTGCATCTCATTAGGGTTAGTTTGTGGTGTCCGCTGTTGTGTTAGGTTTTGGGGCAGTTATCGCTGGAATACTGACAATGTCTGCTGTTTGCACCAGCTTGTGAATGGGGTGTTAGTTCTATCTCCACTTTTGTTCATGTGTTAAGGTGGAGCTAAATCAGAGGTAAGTCCTTGTGAATATGCCCCTTAAAGTTTTAATATATTTCTCTAGGTGACAGCTGATGTAGGGCCTGTAATCTACAACAACCTTGCAAATAAAAGATCAGTTTTGAGAGGAAAAATGTGATGAGTCCATGTTTTGTTTTGGGTACTTTCCTATCACTGCCACTAGGCCTAACCTCACAAATGAGGTACTATATGAATATTGTAAGACTTGGTGAATGCCGGCTGACAGGAAAAGTGTGGCTACCTACAGATTCCAGACGTTTTTCTTACAGAAATGTGAGGAAAATGTATGTTTTCCATACAGGTTTGATGTTTGTAAGGGCATCTGGTTGAGAAAACCTCAGGAGAGCCATGCAGGTCACCCCACCATGGATTTCCCTTTGTCTAGTTTTGAAGGATATACAGATTTGCAAGGTTTCCTTAAGTGCAAACTAAGCTAGGGACAAAAATCCACAGCAAGGGACATTCACAGAAAGGGTATGTTTTTAGTGGAAAAATGTGATGTGTCCATGTTGCGTTTTGGGCACTTTCTCGTTGTGGCCAGTAGGACTACCCTCACAAGTGAGATACAATTTTTATTGTGAGACTTGGGGGAATGCTGGGTGGTAGGAAAATTGTGGCTCCCCACAGATTCCAGAGGTTTTCCTGTCTGAAAGGTGGGGAAAATATTTATAGTCAATGTTTGAGGTGTGCAAGGGCATCTGTGTATGAAAATCTGATGACAGCCATACAAGACACTCCTCCCTGGATTCCCCTAGGTTTTTCGTTTTCAAAACCCACAGATTTACTATGTTTCTCTAGGTATTGGCTGAACTAGGGATCAAAACCCACAGGTACCGACATTACAATTAAAGGTACAGTTTTAACCCCTTCGACGCTCATGACGAGCTCAGCTCGTCATGAGTTACGCCTGTCGTACGCTCATGACGAGCTGAGCTCGCCATGTAATGCTGTTTTTTAAAAAACTCAGCGCACAGCGGGAAAACGACCCGCGCGCATGAGGTTAAGTGGAAAAATGTGATGTGTCCATTTAGTGTTTTGGGCCCTTTCCTGTCGCGGGCACTCTAGCTATCCATGCAAGTGAATTACCATTTCATCGGAAGATATGTGGGAACATAGAATAGTAGACCTTGTGTTATTACAATTTGGATGTCACTGTATTTGTCTCTTCCAGATGTAAGCCAGTGTATAAGAAATAAGACATTTTGAAAAAATGCCCTCTGAATCACATGCTAGAATGGGTACACACTAATTTAAAGACAACTACCAATGCTCCTAAACTCCATATCTGGTGCCCATTTCATAAATTCGGAGGTTTCTGTGATACCTATTTTTAACTATACATATTCCACCATAGGAATTTGTGTAAACTCTGTAGACAATGAAAAACCCCATTGTAAAGTGCAGCTCTGTTGTTGGCACTGGGTACTTCTGGATATTGGACAACCTACAAACCCCATACAACCCAACAACCAAAAGCATTTAGCCGATGTAATGGTACATTGTGTTTGTAATTTGGCCATAGTTACAGAAAGTTACAGATGACATTATTGTCACAAAGGGCAGTTTTTTCAACTTATTTTCAATATTTCTTTATTTCAACAGTTAGAATAACTGGGAAAACCTTGGAGGATCTACACATATGACCCCTTGCTGAATTCAAAATTGTGTCTACCTTTTCAAAATCTACAGCTTTTCTGGCTCACCATGGGTTTCATACCGGTTTCCATCACAAACTAGAACTAGGTTGAAACCACAAAAAAGTAGAGAAAATAGGCTATCTCTGAAAAATTTAAACACTGGTAAAAAATCGGGTTTTTTGATTCAGCTTTACATGTTCCTGTATGTTAAGAAGAGGATGACTTAAGCACATTGAATCTTTTTATGCCATTTTTAGAAGATAAAAAACAAACACTAATTCCCTATTTTTCGCAAAAACTCAAAATGTAGCTATATTTTGCCTATTATCTCAGTCCTTTCTAGGGCAATCCACAAATCCTGGGTACATTTAGAATCCAGAGGATGTTGGAAAAAAAAAGATGCACATTTGGCGTTAATACTATGTAGAAAAAGGTTATGGAGGCCTAATTTCAAACTACTCCAAATAGCCAAAAAGGTCTCAGCATTGAGGGTTTAATCCTCAGCAGTGAATGGGGTTTATTACAATGCCCTATGGGCTGTTTAGGGTGACTTTTAGGTATTGAAAAAACTGGTATTGGCTTGGCAAAAAGCTTAGATTGTCAGGCTGAATTGACAGTTTACAATTTGCACAACAAGCTGCAGTAACAGGTCTGAGATGTTTTAAAAAGGCCCTTTAGTGAGTGACACAAGGAGTGCTACAGGCCCACTAGTAAAACACACAAGATGATGGACAGAATGTTGCACAAGGGCAAAACATTCACCCCCAATCACAGATCTGTGTTTAATCCATCTTTATTTTTCTCACCAAGCCACCCCAGTTCAGACATGGCCATATGCAAATCAGCCTTGACCCTGTGCCTCATGGGAACAGTCCAGCCCGAACTGCCAAGCCATGTCTTTCCTGGACCGGAATCAAGCATCCTAGGACCGGTTTCTGGCTATGAGCCATCTTCAGCCAGGATAGCTTGACTCCAGTGGTGTGGAGAGCATTGGACTCAGGTCTGAGCAAACCCATCCCACTCGGGGTGACAAATGCAAAAACAACAATTGATGGACAGAATGCAGAACAATGTCATACATTCACCCCAGTACAGAGATCTGGGCCTAAATCCATCGGTTTTTTGCACTCAAAACCACCCCAGGCCCAGATCTTTGCACTGGGGTGAATGTATGACATTGTTCTGCATTCTGTCCATCAACTATTGTTTTTGCATTTGTCACCCCGAGTGGGATGGGTATGCTCAGACGTGAGTCCTATGCTCTCCACACCACTGGAGTCAAGCTATCCTGGCGGAGGATGGCTGATAGCCAGAAACTGGTCCTAGGATGCTTGATTCTGGTTATGCGTTTTTTTTTTATGTTATGCGTTTTTATTTGGCGCACAGATGCTCCAGCTAAGGAGCCTCCTGGCGCCCGACAAGGCAGCTGCACAACACAACTAAACAAAAAAACAAACATATGTATACAAACTAAGGAAATAAAAAGGTTTTCACCGCACGGCGAAAGGAAAGCAAATTGCTCATAGCGCGAATCGCCGGGGGCAAGGAGTTCCAAAGGGCAGCTGCGCGCACTCGAAACGAGCGTCCACCGGCCCTACTCCGCTTGAAGCGCGGCACAACGGCCAGTTCAAGGTCTGCAGATCTTAAGGGTCGCGCTGGAATGTAGTTGGCCAGGAGGGCCGTAAGGATCGTTGCTGGGGACCCCTTCAGAATTTTATAAGCGACGCAGAGGACCTTAAACTGGATCCGCTGGGCCACCGGAAGCCAATGCAGTGACCGCAGGGTACTGGAAGTAGGACAGAATCTTGGGAGGCCTACCACCGCTCTAGCTGCGGCGTTCTGAATCCTCTGTAAGCGCCCGATCTCTGCCAGATTCAGACCGGCCAACAAGGAACTCGCATAATCCAGCCTGGAGATGACAGTAGCTTGGATCATGAGTTGCCTGGTAGGGGCATCGAAGAACTTAAGCACACGACGGAGCCCGCGCAGGATGCCAAAGCAGCATGCGGCCGTGCGTTTGGTATGGCACACAAACGTGAGGGAGGGGTCCAGCCAGACCCCGAGGTTCTTAAGCTCGGCGACTGGGATGGGAGCAGGACCCAAATCCCCCGGCCACCATCTCTCTCCCCACAGTTCCGGCTGTCTGCCAAAAACCATGACCTCGGTCTTGCTAGCGTTCAGCTGGAGACAGTTGGACGTCATCCAGCTGGCGACCGCCCGCAGTCCTTGTTGAAACCTGGGGGCATCGACTTCGGCATCCCCGCTGATCGTGACCGCCAGCTGGGTGTCATCGGCATATGACACCATGGTCATACCCCATTGTTTGACAACCTCAGCTAGCGGCCTTACGTACAGATTAAAGAACGTAGGGCTCAGCGAGGAGCCTTGGGGGACCCCCAGGTTTAACGGATGGAATTTGGACTGGTAAGGTGGGACGGTCACGCTAAAGGCCCTGTTGGTTAAGAACGACCGGAACCACTCGAGAGCGGTGCCGGTGACACCAGACTCCTCTAGGCGCAGCAGAAGGATAGGGTGCGAGACGGTGTCAAAGGCAGCGCTTAGATCTAATAACACAAGCGCTGCCGATGCTCCACCATGTAAAGCAGAGCCGTCTCCATGCTGTGACCAGCCCTAAACCCATTCTGGGTAGCGTCGAGGATATCTGCGCGGCAAAGATGTTCCGAGAGGACGGCATTTACGTGCGCCTCCATAACCTTAGCCGGCCACGGCAAGAGTGAAATCGGCCGGTAGCTCTCCGGCTTGCTCCCGTCCAGGCTGGGTTTCTTAAGAATAGGCCGAACCATGGTTCGCTTCCACTTCAGTGGGACTTTGCCAGATGTTAGTGACAAATTGATCAAGGAACATAGCGGTGAGATATCGTGTACCGCTAGGTCCTTGAACACATCAGGGCAAAGTGGATCCTCTGGGGACCCAGACTTCACTCTGCGGGCCAAAGTGTCTAGGCTATCAGATGTTAACATAGGTAAGGAATGTAGTCCCTCAGATGGTAACGGCTTAGAAGATGGATTAGCCGAGGGAGTAACCGAAGGAAAGGCCCGATAGATAGCATTCACCTTTTCCAAGAAAAACTCTGCCAATTTTTCACAATGCTCAACAGAGCTCTGGTGTGACGTTGTGACTTTTTTGGCAGTGAGGTCTTTCAATACCTTAAAAATAGCCTTAGACGGGTTCGAGCTATTCCTGAATTGTGCAGCATAAAATGCGGCACGAGTTCTACATACCGCCCGATGGTACACTTTCACAGTCGACAGGAAAGACATGGCTTGACTGTTCCCATGAGGCACAGGGTCAAGGCTGATTTGCATATGGCCATGTCTGAACTGGGGTGGTGTGGAGTGCAAAAAAATGTTGGATTTAGGCCCAGATCTCTGTACTGGGGTGAATGTATGACATTGTTCTGCATTCTGTCCATCAATTGTTGTTTTTGCATTTGTCACCCAGAGTGGGATGGATATGCTCAGACGTGAGTCCCATGTTCTCCACACCACTGGAGTCAAGCTATCCTGGCTGAAGACGGCTGATAGCTAGAAACCGGTCCTAGAATGCTTGATTCCGGTCCAGGAAAGACATGGCTTGGCAGTTCGGGCTGGACTGTTCCCATATGCCAGACTTAAAGCCTTCGATTTTCGAAAACATTAATTCATTAATTCCTTCCTTTCACTAAAGAAAAATAGAGGACAGTTTCTCATTGTATAAATGGACAAGAACATGGGATCAGTAATACAGCAACTACTTTCTAAGTGTAGCCTTCATAGAGGGTGCTTCTGTTTTATGTAAGAAGCCCACCTCAAATGACATCTGTGGAGAAGGTAGGCTACTTGGACACTTTGAGTGACATTGTCTTCCCTTTTGTCCTTGTGCTAAGCTGAAGTTGCTGCAGGAACAAAGTACACATTATGTAAATGTAAATGTTGTATACTTGTAAAGCGCACAGCTGCCCGCACCGCGGGCATCCCGGCGCTGTATACCGCTGGGGAACCCGTCCTGGCTTTCCCTGTGAGATGGCCCCTTCTGGGCACCTCCAAGGTGAGACCAGGCATCCCTTGCGTTGAAGGGGCCGTTGTGAAGATTAAGCAAGCTATTGCCCAGAGTTGCAGAGTGGAGCCCAAGGTTAGAGTAGGTGCCGAGGCGAGGCGAGAATTATCAGGCCCGCGGACATTTTGACCCAAGACCCTGCCGCGTTGGGAATCGAACCCTGGTCCCGGGCCGATCTCAGCTTCCGGGTCTGCCGCCTCTAACCATTGAGCCACACTTCTCCATATGAGCAACAGCTTCACATGACTCAATACCAGCTTTATCTTGTTATGTTTTGCAGATTTGTATGGCACAGCTTATCACCCGTGAGAATATACAGGCCCTTATCACCATCTTTTTCTATCTGTTCGCATTCTCCTGTCTCAGCAACAGCTTTCTTCTTTAGTTGATGTTGTCTTAGGATTCTATGTTGGATTTTCATTTGAGACAAAAGAGCCCACAGCACCATAATGCTTACATGGTTTCTCATTATACATTGGTTTGCAGAAAACTGTGCAGTGTGCATCATTGTCCTCATTTGGACTAGGTTCAAAGAAAGTCCAATCTGGGGAAAAGAGCCTCCTTATAGTGTTGAAGCCAAAAGTTGTACTGCAGCTAGGTTGCATTTGCTTTTCCTTAGGACAGGCTGGTTGGTGGTTTGTGCTGGGATTTTGGGTTTGAGAAGAAGGATTTATGAGAAACAAATGGGAGAGAAAGGGTGTTTGACTGTAGGTAGGGAGGAAACTCCTGGTCCCCTTGATCAATTTTCAACAACAAATGGAGGAGTACCCCCTTGAGGCTATACAATGCCTCTATCTAGAGGATATCGAGGTGCACAAAGTGCCACACAACAGGGGGCAGATTTTGTCCTTTAGAAGACCCCTCACTCACCAACCTAGTTGGTGACATGCTTCATCATCGGGGTCCCACCTGGACAGCTGAGTGCCATCCGAGTGTGCTGCGACACATGACTACAGTGGAGCGGGTTTTGGTTTTTTGTATGTACGAGATTGCAAGCGAATATTTAAAAGTTGTCCAATACTACTCACTCGTAGAATTTATTCTGGAGTGATTGGGCAACGGATAAAACAAAGGGGACACCTTTGCCTGAATAGGTAGGCTGATGGTGTCAAAAGAGTTGTGTAGTGAGTTAAAATATTGGTCTACATGTTTCAACCATGATGCAAGTATAAGGTTTTCGTCAGGACCAGTGGTGGTAGTCTGGGTGGTATACACACGCTAAGGTGTACCCTGCCCTTGACTACGTGAAAAAAAAAGAACCACAAATTCGTGGTTTGTTAAAAGGTGATGTTCTTCTCCAGGATTCCTAGAAAAAACTCGAAGCGCTTAATGAGCCAGCTTCATGGGTGTCCCGGTTACTGCAAATAATCAATGCCACAACTTATGGAATGATCGTAGAAGGCCAATTCACCTAGCATGTAACCTCTTCGAAGCCCCGTAAGAAGAAAGAGACAGGTATAGGAGCAGGTTTATAGAAAGTGATCTGCACTTCCTCTGCAACTATTTACATGGACAATCACAGCTTAATCTTCTTTGCTGCTAAGTAAGCATTCTGGAACCTCTGATCAACTCCATGTTACTTTCAACTGAAGGGGGCATGGAAAAGATTGGTTAGTAGTTTTCCTTTTTTTGTGAAGATACTAGTCTGTACCAACCTCAAGTATAAAGAGCCCAGCTGGTGCAATGCAGGCTTTTGTTCTGGGGTCCTCCTTTGTCCTCTGTACACTGCCAGGCTGAAAGTCATGGGAGCTGTGCCTGAACAACAACTTCTCTAACATAGTTACAGATTCTCTCCTGCAGCATTGTGTATTGTCTTACCTGTGCACTTGCCCCGGGACCTAGCCCATATTGAGATGGAATTCAGAAGAGCGAGGGAGACCGCACTTGTTTTATTAAATGTTTGCTGCAAATTTGTGATTCTGTTGCAATTTGTGCAGGAAAAAGTTTGAAAAAATGCTTTTTGACTCTCGCAGGGTCCCTCAGGGACTCACCACTAAGGGCTAGGAGGTCGGGATATTATTACCCTGCCCCCTTCCCTTTTGTTGAAATATTTTTGTGTGAGAGTCAAGTCCCAAGTTGGCTGCCAACACTTCCTGGTCAGATCTTTCCACAAGATTGGAGGATTCGGGGACGGGTCACATCCCTACATATACAAATTCGGTTTTCTTTAAATACCTCTAAAACTACTGAATAGACTTACACCAAATAATAAAAAGGGCACATTCAGAACCAAGAACTACCTTTCTGCCAAACTTGGTGTCATTCCGTTCAGCAGTTTGGGCTGTAGTCGTGCCTAAAATCCCAATGGGATTTGACAAGGAAAACACACTTTTTTTTACTCCCTCCCTTCTTCTCGGCCCCAGCTTGCCAGATCGCCCCAAAACTTTCTATGCACAACTAGAATCACTGGAGCACCTGAAAAATTCCTGAAGATTCATCAACCGGTGCCAAAGATATGGCAAGTCAAAAAACGCTTTACTTATTGAAAAATAGTAGGTAATACATATATATATATATATATATACACATATATATATATACATATATATATATATATATATATATATACATATATATATATATATATATATATATATATATATATATATATATATATATATATGTATTACCTACTATTTTTCAATAAGTAAAGCGTTTTTTGACTTGCCATATCTTTATCTTTATCTTTATATATATATATATATCTTTATATATATATATATATATATATATATATGTATGTATATATATATATATATATATATATATATATATTCGTTCCGTTTTCCCCTTTCGGGGAGTTATTTCTTCATGCACTCTCGAGGTTCCCAAATTGCACGATTTTGTTTCACAATTTAGTTTTTGTTTTTCTTCCCATTACAGCGCAGGGCATGTAATTGAACATTATATATGCAATGATAGAATCAAAGGTTTGATATAACACAAGGAGGAAACTGCCAAATGATACTGGTATGATAATTGTTTAAAAGCCCACTAGAGGGCGCAAACACAGTGACTAAGTCAAAATTCAATTTGGAACTTTTGAATGAGTTTCGAAATGAACAATTGAAAGATGTCAGAATATATGACCACAAATATGAGATTTAAAAACTTACCCACTGGAGGGCAGGATTATAACTTGTGTGATAGTCCAGCTAGGTTTGTCCTCAGTCTTTCGCTGGCTAACTTTGGCTCAGCTGAAATGTAATGAGGACAAATCCGAGGTCCTCTTCTATGGCTCGTTCCCACCCAATTTTAAAAACTTGCTGTGGCCCTCGAATATCTCCAGCCCTAAGGTGATGGGTGGCCCCGCAAAAAATCTTGGCATATGGTTCGGTGAGGACCTTAGATTTGAGGATCACATAAAGAAACTATCTGGGACATGCTTTGCTACTCTGAGAATGTTACGAAGATTTTTTCCACTGCTTCCCAGAGAAGCAAAGGAGACAGTCACTCGCGCTCTCATTCTAGTAAGGCTGGATTACGCGAACGCTGTGTTCAGCGGCATCCCCGCTTATCTGGTCAAACACTTGCAGGTTATCCAGAACGCCGCTGTCCGTCTCTTATTTAATGTTCCAAGATGGCAGAGCGTTCGCGCCCAGCTGTGTAGCCTTCATTGGCTGCCAGTGTCTCAACGCATCTTGTTCAAATCCTTAGTGCTCTCGTTTAGAGCAACCCATGATCAAGGACCTGCCTACCTGAAGAAGAGATTTTCCCTCTATGCTCCCACACGAGCCCTCAGATCATCCTCTTTGTTCAAGATGACTCTCCCTCGCTTTAAGCGAACTAGACTAGGGGCCAGTCCATAGCTGTAGTGGTTGCCCGAGCTTGGAATGCTCTTCCCCTCCACTTGCGCTCCACTCAAAGTGTAGCCCAGTTTAAGAAAAATTTGAAAACCCATTTATTCAGGAGTGTGACATAAGCTGATCTCCGTCTGTTTTTTCCTCTGCTTTTTCCCATCGCGCCAGGATACTCACAAGTAATAGAGCGCGCTATAAAATGGTTTATACATACATACATACATACATATACATATACATACATAATTTGTGCATATATAATTGATTTTGTAATATATTGAAGTGCAATAGAGATGTTTTTTTTAAAAAACTGCATGTCCCAGAAGCCCTATGCAACTAACAGGAAGTGATGTAACAGTGATGAGGATGCACTTTATTTAAACAAAGTAAAAAACATGTTGATTTGGTTTTTCCTGTGAGCAAGGTCTCCGTAGAGACCGAAACGCGTAAGGTGTTGCTGGCTTGCTGCTAATTTGATGAAATAAACCATACAAATCTATGAAACATGTGTGGTGTAATTTGGGAACCTCGAGAGTGCATGAAGAAATAACTCCCCGAAAGGGGAAAACGGAACAAATTCAAAACGCGGCTGGGTCCTGCCGCGCTTCGCGTGCACCGCCTCAGAACACCTCCGCCTCAAAGCACCTGGAAGCCTGTAATTCAGATCTGACGGGAGACGATATATATATATATATATATATATTTGCCGATGTATATGTGTATATGTATATATTACCTGCTGGCGGCCGCCAGTAGGTATATATAGTTAGGATTTTTTCTCTATGGAACTTTTGAAAATTCTATGTCTAATAACTTTGGCGTTTGTGGACGGAATCGGCTGAAATTTTCAGGAAAATGGCACATTTTGTTTCTGAGCAGCCCCTGAAAATTTGGGGGGGGGGGGTCGTCAAGGGGGGGCCGAGAAAAAAGGGGGGTCCCAAAACACATTTTTCCCATTCATTTTTCCATAGGGCGGTTGGCCTCACTTTTAGCTCGAACGGCTGAATGGATTTACACGAAACTTGGCAAAATTGTAGGGACTGTTAGCCCGATGTGCCTTTGCTGGGTCTCAATATATGTGCTCCAGTGGATTTTGAGAAATTAACGCTTAAAAAAACAGATATATCTGTGACAGCGTCCCGGATAGCGCTCCAGATCGCGTACTTTTCGCGAAACGGAGCTTTGCGAAGCGAAGCTGATTGGCTCTCCGGTGTCTGACAACATTCTAAACAGTCCGGTGCGGCCGCCATCTTGTCTCTCAGTAGGATCGAGAGACAAGAGGAGGAGAAAAATGAAGGGGGAATTTAATGAAAGGGGGCAAGGTAGACTCCTCTTGACCCCCTAGGAATGATGTTGGGGTTATTAAAGGGTCCCGTGGGGCAAATAAAAAAAAATTGATTTTTCGCGGTAGAAGCGCTTCTCGGTTCGCGAACCGGGTCGCAAACTGGTAGCAAAACGGGAATTGGCCATTTTGTGTTTCGTTTTAATTAAATTACAAGATGGAGGAAAAGCAATGTGAGTATTGGGTATAAGGGGGTATGGGAGACGTATCCTGACCCCCTATGTTTTCTGAGGGTGGTTGAGGAGGCTCATATTTGTTGATACTTGTCTTCCAGCGGTTGCGCGTGAGCGTTTTTTTTTTTTTTGCTGCGTGATTTCTGTTAACGTTCGATTCGAAGGAAATCAGGAAGTGTTGACCGCAATTTTGACACTGCGAGTAAATATATTGTTAAAAATAATTGTTATAAATTAATCCGTATTGATAAACATTGTCTGCGCCATCTTGTTTTTTTTCCAATGCCACACTTTTGTCGTGCACGGCAGCCATTTTAGATGCCTTGACCAGACCCACTCTCTGCACGCCGCCGATCCTCAGCATGGCTCCCCACCCTCGCAAGCATCTCCCCCATGCACTGGTCACCCACGCTCTCTCTCTCATGTATGGGCCATAAACCTCCTCCCATATGCGCTGCTCTTCCCTGAGAATCACACCCCGTGCTGAGGAAAATTCAGCCCAGATTACAACCGATGTCCAGGCTGCTGGCACAAGACGCCACTTAGTTCCCATCTTGAACGGTTACCAAATAAAGAGACGGGCGCTGGAAGCAGGAACACAAGAACAGAGTTTTATTTTTCATGAGGAGAGCCTGTCATTTCACTCTACATATCATACAAGTACCACTCATCCCCCTGGCCCCCTAATCCTGAGGCAGAATTGCCACTGCAACAAAGGACTTAAACTCCTGCAAAGAACACCATGTAACATTTAATATCATTTACCACCAATGTTTTCATATATCAGTGTTGCTGAACTCACTCAGTGAAATGTCGCTCATTTCATTAAATCACTTTTAAAGCATGCCTTATAACAATACACCCAATCCTATGTGGAAGTGCTTATATTAAACATGACATTGCTTTAACCAGGATAGACAAAGAAATGACACAGTGATGTAAAAGTTTCTGAAAGAAATACCAAGAACGTCCCATGTGAAAGTGAATTTTATCTGGCAATTTTTTTCTTTTCCTTCTCATGAAAAGAAAGTTAATGCCAGGTTTGTTACCTGCCTCATCTGCAAAAAAAAACTCTCGAGAGGGACCAAAAAAAAATATAGCTATGGTAATCATACCATGCATCGGCACATGGAGAGGTGGCACCCTCTTAATTATTCTAAAGCACAACTTCGAGATTTGGTGGATAATCCCTGACCGGCAAAAACATCCACCAATGACTTAGCAATAAGTGAGTCAGAGGCAAGGGAAACGGTCCCAAATCTGTAAAAGAACTTTAGGCAGATGAGATTGACTTGTGTAGCATGTGGAAAATTAATTTCATGCGGAGAGATGAGTATTACTTTAATAAATAGATCATATGAAAATCATCAATGTCCAAAACGTCCTAGAAAGTAATTTTTGTCATTTTTGAGGAAGAGAGATAACCTACAGTGGTACGGGGTCGTTTTCGTTCGTACTAGAGGGGCCAGGTGACATTCGTTCGGGGTGGCTTAGGGGCATTTAAAACAACTTCCCTGATACAGGTAGCATATAAAGTAGAGGCTAAATACCAGGATCTTTATCGATTGCTTTATGCTGTACAAAAATGAAAAACACATACAACAAACCTGGACCATTCATATTTTCAATGTTTCTGCGTACTATACTTTTTAACCCTTAACTAATTGAGCTGCTTCATTTCACCTGCTTTTTAAAAAAAAAAAAAAAAAAAATCGGAAACAGTGGCCATTTATTCGAAACTTACCAACTGTAAATGGGGGGGGAGGGTATTTCTTTGTGGAAAACATAACAGAGAGTCAGTGTCGTTGATTTCATAGTAAAAAGTGCGACAAGTGCAACAAAATCATATCGATAATTCATTGTGAGCAAGTACCAAAAGTGTCGACAATTCGAACCTTCAATAATAAATACAGTAATCAATGATGCATTAGAACTTAATATCAATTCATTGTTCGAACGTGTAATCAGTACCCGTCCCATGTCAATTCATTGTTCGAACGTATAATCAATACCCATCCTGGATCAATTCATTGTCCGAACATATAATCAGTCTTATTCCATATCAATTCATGTGCTAAAAACTGCATACATATCTCATGATATCAAGGCTGAGCAATCGGGGCACAACAAGGAGTTAAGAGTTTCATTTGTACCGGCGCTATTTTGGGTGAGGTCAGGAAGGTCCAAGTATAGTCAAAATGTCTCCACCAACTCGTGGTTGGACCGGGACCTCTTTCGGCAGTCCAAAAGTTTTCGTTGAAGGGTAGCAGAGGGGACTGCCGACATGAACCATCAGTCAAAGTGGGGTGGGAGGCAACAATCTCTCCTACCGGGTCATACTGGTGTACCACCGGAACTGATCAAGTTGGTAGTCTTGCAGGATTTTGGTCATTTCAAGACTGAGGCCGGCGCCGGCATGAGCGCGCCGAAATCCCGCGGCTACGTCGTGGTCGTTCCGTGGGTGATCATGGCAGTCATTTCCCATCGGGGGTGTCTGCGGGGGTCGGGGGCCCCTGTGGCTCTTATAGAATCTTCAAAGTTGAGGAGAACGTTTCTGGATGCAGGACTCATTTTATAGTTGAACTCAGAAGCGTCGTTGCACCGGAACAGTGGACGAGACCCCCGCTGGGTGAGCGGAGCATCATTGCCTCGCAATAGTGGACGAGACCTTTTGTTGGGTGAGTGAAGCGTTGGGGGTGCAGCTGAGGGGCCCCCACCTGGGGGGTGGGAGAGGCTTGTTCGGGTCGCCTCTCCCTCCCAGCGCACCCCACGCCGACACCTGGCGTTGATATCCGTGATGTCCGGACCAGGCGATAAGAGGGGGGGGGTCGGAGGCAGAGGCAAGACATCCCCCCCGTGGCCTGCAGGGCGCCGCTTCAGGACCGAACGGGGAGCTCATACCAAGCCGGGGCCAGACCAGGAGATACGAGGGGAGGGGGGGGGTCGGTGGCATGTGCAAGACATTCCTCTCCAGTGTTGTCGCAGCCAAAGATCCTGTCTGCCTCGGCTCCTCTCCTGGTGCACCTTACGCGACGACCCTTTTGATGGGTGAGTGGAGCGTTGGGGGTGCAGCTGAGGGGCCCCCACCTGGGGGGGTGGGAGAGGCTCGTTCGTGCCGCCTCTCCCTCCCAGCGCACCCCACGCCGACACCTGGCGTTGATATCCGTGATGTCCGGACCAGGCGATAAGAGGGGGGGGTCGGTGGCATGTGCAAGACATCCCCCCCCAGTGTTGTCGCAGCCATTATTGAAGAAAGAAGAAGATCCCGTCGGCCTCGGCACCTCTCCTGGTGCACCTTACGCGACGACCCTTTTGTTGGGTGAGTGGAGGGTTGGGGGTGCAGCTGAGGGGCCCCCACCTGGGGTGGTGGGAGAGGCTCGTTCGCGCCGCCTCTCCCTCCCAGCGCACCCCACGCCTATACCTGGCGTTGATATCCGTGATGTCCGGACCAGGTGATAAGAGGAGGGGGGGGTCGGAGGCAGAGGCAAGACATTCCCCCCCCCCGTGGCCTGCAGGGCGCCAGAAGAGAAAGGGAGGACCAGTACATTCCGGGCCGATCATCCCACGACTTCTCCGGCTGATGGCGGCTAGTCGGGCCCCGCCCTGCACGTGTCGAGGCCTCGTCTTCCGGATGGGCGTAACCGTGGACCTGTTGCACTTCGGGAGTTTCCGGAATGGGGGTAGGTATCTGCTGATTTGTATCTATTTCATGTTACCGTTATTGGGCGTGGCGGGCGGTGGGACAGACATGCTTGGAGCAGTGGGGGGGTGGCGGAGGTTAGCTACCTCGTGGCTGCCGTAACGTCAAGCTTGGCTTCTCTCACCACTTCCATGTTTCTTATTTCTAGCGAAGTCAAAAACTCATCAGTGGCCTACTGATTTTGTTCGATTTCTTTCCCTTCTTTTTCAAGTGTGTTTCATTGTAAAGTTTCTGTTTAACAGGATACAGTGATTACTTCGTATTTTACATATGTCTTCTTTATTAGGGGTACTCTCCGGTTGAGCCAGATGATGTACCTCTAATAAATGGTCCGGGTGGAACTAGTTTCTCAATCAGTGGGGAGTAGATGGGCATGACAGATTACAACGGGGGACAAAGGTCCGCATTACCCACCCTTCACTACTTGCAAAGACTAGACAGAATATTTCTATTCCACGTTATTTGCAAACAGAGAATACCTCGAAAGAACTATTCCTTGAACAATAAATGTCCAGCCAATCAATCAATGATTGGGGAGAAAAACAGGCATGACGGATTACAACGGGGGACAAAAGTCCGCATTACCTATCCTTCACTATCTGCAAAGGGAGACAGAATATTCCTATTCTTCTCTGTTTGTGGACAGGGAATATCTCAAAGAGCAATAATCAATAAAAAATTAACAACTTTAAGGTAAATACTCACAATATGACTACTCAACGAAGTTAAAAAGTAACGGATATAGGTACTTGAGAGGTTTTCGGTGGCAGATAATCTACAATATACACTTGTACATATGAGTCTGATACAGCGCGGATCTCTGTATAACTATGGATAATTAGATATTAGGATGGCATACAAAGCTCCCAACCTTCTTACTTTTTCTCTTAAAGGGTTTCAAATTGGGGACAAATATTAGGCTTTGCTCTAGAGGTTGACGGTGTTGCTCCACTGGTACTCGGGCCTTCTCATGAAGCAGAAGGAGCCGCTCTCAATCTCCTTAACTCTTCCCTTGCAAAGTTGACCGGATTCTTAGTCTGCAACTGCTTCAGCATACTTGCAGTTCCACACAAGACCTTTTTATTGGGGTCTCCTCTTGAAAGCAGTCTTGCATATGCGGCAAGGAACTTTTCTTGCATTCTTCTTTTTTAAGACTTGTGAAAATTAATTTCAAAACATTCAATAAATACGGTGTTACTATGCATTGTGTCAAATGCTTTATTAAAAATATGCAGAAAATGTTCCCTTTATTTGTTGTTAAGGTCTTTACAAGAGAATTTGAAAGGAGAAAGTAGGAGATGAATAACACATGTAGGACGTTATATCTCAAACTGCAAAAATTGATAAAAAGGGTGGACCAAAGTCTGCATGTACAATGCCAGTGGAAGCGTTTCAGGCACACTGCGAAGATTTAAAAAAATATAAATATTGTCAAGATTTACTTTGACTTGTGATGTTTGATCTCATTTAGTCACTTCAATCTAATTCTAAACACTAATTTTCTTTTTGTTTTGCAGATTAACTACAATACTTATTTTGGACTCCATATTATATGTTGTTTATTATATTGTGTTGTTACTTATAGTTCTAGTTATTTATTGTAGTGTTATCTTTTAGTTATAGTTCCAGTTATTGTTTTAATAAAAGTTAATTAAAAAAGTACATACGTCTGTTTTTTTGTGGGGGTAGCAGTCATCAATAGAAATGATATTTATAATTTGAAGTATAATGCTGAAGGTCACTCATTAGCAACATATTGTGGTGAACTTTTAACCTATGTGCTGATGTAAGTGTTCCATAAACTACTACTATGGTAACAGGCAAAATACTGTTTGGGGGTAGGGTATAATACGCAGGAATGCTGTAAAAATAAATGGGCAAGGGCTGTTTTGTTTTCCACTGTTGCAACATAAAGTGATCGATAAAAATCCAATAATCAGGCCTATCAGCGACTAAGACAGCAGGCCGAGCCTCTTTTGCTCAACGGCTCCCTCATGGGACGAAGAAACGCCCTTTTTCACGAAATAGGAATATTTTACTTGCAGGACAGTTGTTAATTTCCCGTGAAAATACATTAGCCTGGAACATTGTTAGTGATGAACTGTAAATGCATCTGGGTCCTTTGCTTAAAAAATAAAATACAAAATATATTTGTGAATTAGAATAAGAATATATGTTACAGCTATAGATATTTGCTATTAAAAAACCATTGAAATTCACTGAAAAAACAATAGGTTTTAGGCCATATATAGATAGGGATTAGCATTTACAAAACCTTAATTTACTCGCACAAAACCATTGAAATTCGCATATATAGTTAGATGCATTAACTATATATCGCGCACCCGCAATCCACTGCTGATGATGTCACATATTACATCATTCATGACATGGTCAGTGACATCACTGATGACATCACTGATGACAACTCAAATGACATCACTGATGACAACTCAAATGACATCACTGACAACATCACTGATGACATCAATCATGTGATAATACGATCAACCTCTTCAGACTCTAATATAACCTTAGATACACTCAGAGTAAACAGACACTCACAGACTGTCACTCATCCATGGAGTTACTCACACACCTAGTCAGTCATGCACTGAATCAATCACACCTCCATTTCCTCAACTATACAGTTATACACACCTTACTTATTCAAACATATACTAACACATATTTACTCTCTTATACAATTCCTGATACAAGTTTTCAATGATCCATTCAGCCACTCACACATTCACTGGCTCTTATATACAGTAATTTATATATGTGAACTCTCACATGTACTGTGTTTTACATATGTACTTACTTTGACATGTAGCACTGAGATATCCATTCACTCACCAATACACTCGTACACAGTCAACCACCCATACAGCTGTTTCCACATGCAGTTTTGAACTCATAGATCTAGTGAATCAACTGTTCACACATGTATGCACAGAGTCACACACCTCAAAGCCACCCCCACACACACACTCACTCTCCCATACAAATACTTGGGCAACCAATCAATAACCCATATAGTTACTCATATAGCTACTGATCAACACATGCAGCAGTTCATAGAACAACAGATATAATGATGCACAAATTAAGACAGTTTAGTCACTAACCCATGCACTCAGTGAGACACATTTAATCACTCTCTCATACAGTCAGTCATGCACCTACTAAATCCTTCATCCAGACACTTATACATCCACTCATTCTTCAATATGTAAGACATATTTTAACTTTACAGAAACATACAGTCACTGGATGATGTCATCAGTGACGTCATCAGTGATGTCACTGACCATGTCATGAATGATGTAATATGTGACATCATCAGCAGTGGATTGCGGGTGCGCGATATATAGTTATTGCATCTAACTATATATGCGAATTTCAATGGTTTTGTGCGAGTAAATTAAGGTTTTGTAAATGCTAATCCCTAACTATATATGGCCTAAAACCTATGTTTTTTTTCAGTGAATATATATATATATATATATATATATATATATATATATATATATATATATATATATATATATATATATATATATATATATATATATATATATATATATATATATATATATATACAGTTCCACAATGCTCCAAGCTTTAGGATGCACTCCCCATCTGCAAACCTCCGGTATCATGGGCTGCAACAAAGACCATCATAGCATGAGTTCAATTATTAAGCCTTACGCGTTTCAGACATTCAATATTGTCCTTGATCATTGGCTGAGTGGCAGCAAGTAAATGGCAGAGACTAGGCATCACATCACATCACCAGTTCTTTTATTGCCCACAGCTGGAGGGCTCACATGATCAAAAATTGCCTTCTGGGATACGTAGTCTCTATAACACCCGAGTTCGTAATAAAGACTCACGCTGTCATCTCAAAATTACTTAAAATCAATATCGCCATTAGTGGGCTTCTCATGCATTGAAGCCTCCGTTGCACATCAGTAAACGCCCAGCAGAATGGCCGATAACCAGGCTCCTTATCAAGGGCCCGCCGGGCTGCTGTAACTTCCAGTGGTGGTGCAATCCCCCCGGCAGAGCAGCCGGGTATTAACATACAGTTCCACAATGCTACAAGCTTTTGTTTGCACTCCCCATCTGCAAACCTCCGGTATCATGGGCTGCAACAAAGACCATCATAGCATGAGTTCAATTATTAAGCCTTACGCGTTTCAGACATTCAATACTGATGCTTCAATGCATGAGAAGCCCACTAATATTGATTTTAAGTAATTTTGAGATGACAGCGTGAGTCTTTATTACGAACTCTGGTGTTATAGAGACTACGTATCCCAGAAGGCAATTTTTGATCATGTGAGCCCTCCAGCTGTGGGCAATAAAAGAACTGGTGATGTGTTGCCTAGTCTCTGCCATTTACTTGCTGCCACTCAGCCTGTGATCAAGGACAGTATTGAATGCCTGAAACGCGTAAGGCTTAATATTTGAACTCATGCTATGATGGTCTTTGTTGCAGCCCATGATACCGGAGGTTTGCAGATGGGTAGTGCATCCTAAAGCTTGGAGCATTGTGGAACTGTATGTTAATACCCGGCTGCTCTGCCGGGGGATTGCACCACTGCAGGAAGTTACAGCGGCCCGGCGCGCCCTTGATAAGGAGCCTGGTTACCGGCCATTCTGCTGGGCGTTTACTGATGTGCAACGGAGGCTTCAATGCATGAGAAGCCCACTAATGGTGATATTGATTTTAAGTAATTTTTAGATGTGTGGCAGTAGCATAGGCAGCCCTGGTAGCAGTGCCTATCATGCTGTACTTCGTTACAAGGCTGGACACCATGGTCATGGAGGTTGAGGAGGATGTCAAAGGTAATGGAGAAGACTGCCTCACCCAGCCATATGCTTTTCATGCACATATTATGTTGGCAGGCAGTCTGCAGTGTTCCCCCGGAACAGGCAGATAGGCTCAGTTTATTGCTGGCATAGGGAGTTTGAGTATTAAAACCAGAATACTGCCAAGTACTGCTACCTCAAGCTGTGTGGAAGGAGCTCGGCACCACCACTTTAAGCCTAATTGTTGCCTTATTTATGAAGGCCTTGCGTCAGTTTTGCGCCGCCGGTGCGTCACTTTTTGTGACGCACCAGCGGTGTAAAAATGCGCCTCGTGGCGCCATATTTAAAAAGTGACGCATCTAGGTAGATGCGTCACTTTTTAAACCCCTGCGCCACATTATACCTGCGTCAGGTATAATGTATGCAGAGGGGGCGTTCCCCCGCAAAAAGCCTCGTAATAGTGACGCAGTGAAATCTATGAGATTTCACTGCGTCACTTTTAGGATGCTGTTGCGTCAAAATCTTGCGCCTGCCTCACAGCAGGCGTAAGACTGACGCAAGCCCTTTCACATGGGGCTTTCCCCATGTGAAAGGACGCATTACTGGAGTTGCATCACTTTTGTGACACACTCCAGCAATGCGTCACTTTTGCGCTTACAGATACGTCAGAAATACTGACGTATCTGTAAGTCCTTGCGACATGATGCGTCATACATTAAATATGACGCATCATTGGTGTCGCAAGGAGTGCACAGTGAAAAGTGACGCATCGCTGTTTTCACGCAGCGATGCGTCACTTTTCATAAATGAGGCCCAAGGTACTGGAAGGGGTGAGCAAGGCTTCTACAGAGTATGAAGTCCTTCAGATCACTTCAACTCTGGAGATCTTTGGGATGGACTGGCATTCTGTAAGGGTCAATGAAGGGCAGAAATTGATTATAGGCTTCAGAGCCAAAGGTGTATCTGCCTGTAAAGAAGATTTCAACCCTATTAACAGAATTGCCTATCCTGTAATGCAGATGGTGACCTAGTCCCGCAAGAATGTCTAGCTGACTTTCATAAAGGATACTGGCATGAATATTGTGCTCTTCTTCAAGATGATCATCACGCGGGCCACAAGTTGATTCTACAGAACCATAATGGAAGCCCTTGCCTTTTACAGATGCAACACCGTAACAAATGTCTGTATGATGCAGTACAGCAGAGGCCTGAATGCCCACTTAGAGTCTTGGCTCTTGAATGATAACATTAACCTTGTCAAAAATATGTCTTTGACATAAGGCAGACTTCAAAGGAGGTGTACGACCAAGCCCGGCGGGCACTGTAGAATGATGGCATTGTGGATCTGATATCCAGCAGTAACCAGAGTGCCACAAACTCTCCCCTCAAGTCTAGCGAGCATGGTCTGAACTGTGACAGGGCCTCCTCTTTCACCATACCAATGCACTGCAGGAGAAGCTGTGTAAGCTGAAGGAGGCCATGCTGTGCATGGTTTTCTGTGAGGAGGAAATCAATCCAGCCTTCTGCCCATGTGGCTACATGGTGTGTTATGAGAACTGGGCTGGTCAGTTACAGTTGTGCCCTGTGTTTCAATCTTATGTGGATGTCCAGCACATCTACCCTGCCTACCTACGGAAGTTTGTTGAACCTTACTTTGATATGAACTTTGCACCTGAATACACTAAATACACTCCAGTTTGGGACCCAAAATACTGTACTTTGTTGAAAGAAACTGCATTGTTAAGCTGCAATAATGTTGACATAGTCACTCCAACATCAGCCAGGGTCGAGAAGGAGAAACACAAATGGAAGTTGAATCTCACCCGCCTTCTCGCTCTTGAGGAACTAGAAGAAGTGTGTTGTTGGGGCAGGATACTTTTCTCCTCCTATAGCCATTCTCCTTGCACTAGAGACTACATTGTCAAAGGGATCATTATGCAGTGTCACTAAGGGGATGACCACATACACTAACACTAAACAATAACAATTTCAACCAGCTATGTAAAGCATTTTATCTGGTTTTATCTATTAATAGTTTTTGCATCTTTGATCTTTTTCTGAATATGACTCCAAATTTTTAAATGAGAAAACAAAGATTGCGTCTTAACATTACTGCTGTCGCATTTGACTATCTCCTGGAGTGTACCCATGATGCTCCTAAACTCAGTGGCACCCGATGCCCGGATTACTGTTTGCAGATTACATGTTGTTCATCTCAAGGACCTAAGCTAGAGGGCTTGAGATTAATGTTGCCAAAACAAAGTGTATGACTATTAGGCCACATAGATCATTTAGGGGAAACTGAATCTAGGAGGCCTAGTACTTAAGACAGCTAAATTAAATGATGATTGGGCGTAAGATTCACTAGTTCCCTGTCTTGGCATTACCGACTAGAGAAAAGTATGGGATTTATCGAGCACAAAGCAGCCGCAATCAGGAGAATTTATCGGGAGTACAAACACAGGGCAGTTTCTCTCACAATAGAAATATACAAGGTTGCAGTCCAGTCTGCAGCCCTTTATGGGGAGGAGGTTCGGGAAATTACTTTTATTAATCAGTTATCGTTAGCTAAAATCACTTCATAAGATTATTACTTTCCTTGCTGCGAGAGATACCACTAGTCCCCATATATTACGATCTAGCTCTTAACAGGAATGGTGAACTAGTCACTTTAAGACCATTGGTTTACTGGTTTAAAATCTGGACCACGCCCTAACTGTGCTTGTACCCTGAAGGACTTCATGAACTCATCCAGTTGGATAGGAATGTGGCCACCCCTTGGTTGGCACACGTCAAATGATTGCTCTTTAAATCTTTAAACTGGGGTTGGGTGAATTGTGGACTAAACCCTTAACCATTAAGTCTGCTTTAAAGGCTCTTTTGCAGAAATCTTCTGGGAGTAAATTAACTTTACCCTTCACTGGATAGCCAGCAGCGACAGCCTTATTAGCAAGCTTTTATCCAATAAATAACTCTATATTTTGCATCTTACATGGATTAGTCACACCCTCATGGGACAAAAACCCTTTTCAATAGATTTAGGTATGGTATGTTAGCACTTAATAGTTACACTTGTAAATGAAGCAAGGAGAGCACTGCAATTAATTTAAAAGAGGCAATTATAAGTAACCGAGCTCTAAAGCCCCCGGTACATTAAACTAAACTATTCATAAGCATTCCACCGTGTATTTCGTCTTTTCAAAAACTAATCTCAGTAGGTGTTGTATCTCTGTGCATGTTTCTAAAGAGTTTTGTTTCTCAATCCAAATTACAAAGAAGCCAAAAGAGAAAACCCAAAAGATAGAATCTCAATATGCGAATCTAGCTACCCTCTAGGGGTGCATTTCAATACCGATCATCCAAACGGAACCTTAACAGGTCTAAATTTACATGGCATCACATAACCTCTAATGGATGCTAGAGGGGGAGACAGGACTTTAATGTTAAGAAAGGCTAATGCACAATGGATCATCCGCCTTCGTGCGGTAGAAAGGGGTAATATTATTGACAAAGAATTGTATGTCTTCCTTAATGATTGGATAAGATTCAAGAAATAATGTTACTTCTCGAGTCTACATATAATAAATCATAAAAAATCTTTTTGCAAAGCTAAGAATATATGGAAATGCCTAATATATGTATATTCACATATTCTGATGCATATTGAGATTCTATCTTTTTGGTTTTATCTTTTGGCTTCTTTGTATTTTGGATTGAGAAACAAAACTCTTTAGAAACATGCACAGAGATACAACACCTACTGAGATTAGTTTTTGAACAGACGAAATTATAAGAGACCAAATGGACCATACAATCTAGATGTCTGCTCAATCAAATATGTATTTTTAACTTGGGTACAAGGCTGTCATTTATTGTTTAATATAGCTACACTGTGATATAAGATGGTGGAAATATTTAACAGAAATAGAAAATATGTGAGTGAACTGCGATATTTGATTATCCAAATGTTTGTCATCAGAAACAGAAAATATGTCACTTTGTGATGCTAGAAGTCTTTATTATGGTTAGTCAAAAAGTATGTAGTTTCTCTACTCATCTCGCTCTATCTGAAAAATAACTTAATGGCACTACATAAATACCCACTTAGTAATGGTTATTTAAGGCATTACACTCAATAGTCATTTACTAATGGTTACTGGAAATTATTTCTTTCCAATTTTACTAATGCTTGAATTCAATTTTGTAAATACTTTTGTACGTTTTAAACTAATATGATCACACTTTCTAGATTTAAAATTAGATAAAGATACATAATACGGTACGCAATGCAAAAACAAATACTATCTGATAATGGCAGTCACTGGTTTTAATAGAGTACGATTACTTTGGTTCTATTAGTCTATCCTTTGTTTTCATGAAATACACACAAGAGGCAACCGTTTCGGAAAATCGTCATACATAATTGACAGGAAGGAGCTTAAAAAGAGTTCCAAAAGATAGGAAATGTTTCATGACCTACTCGGAATGGCCTCAATACACTGCAGAATGCTTATGGATAGGTTAGTGTTGTAATGTACCGGGGGCTTTAGAGCTCGGTTACTCATAATCGCAAAAGGCCTCTTTTTAAATTTTTAATATTAAGGGCACCATTTCACAAGATATGAATAGTATATAGTACAAGCTAGTGCCTTAATGAGTTAGCGGCTAAATAGCCTTGCTACTCGTATTCTTTAGGACCAATCTTATAAATATTGAGGATGTTACCATTAGCATTTCTTAGCATTTAAATTCATTATTACGATGGGTGTGACTATACAAAACTGATTCTCGGTATGAGGCAGCTAGCGGTAACAACATTGTCTCGCCCGATTTGGGATTGAGATAAGAGACGTGTTGAATGATGACATATTGATTGATTACTTAAGGAGGTAGTATACCTAAATAATTAAGTCAAGATTCGTTTTAACATGTATCATTATCTCTCTTTTTTCTAGGGGCATATCATAGCCCTAAATTCTTTGCCTACCAATTTGTAAGTTCTAACTTTTCAAATTGTCGGTCAAACGTATTGTGATTAGTCTGCATATACATGGCCTTTTGTTCTTGTTATTTCATTAACAATGAACTTTGTTTTGGGCTCATAAAGCACCGAGACACAAATCCCTTCGGCTTTCAGGCTAAATTATTGTGCAGATTATATATTAGCCTATATTAAACTACAAGCACTCTTTTAAAGTAGAAACTTTCCACTTGTATTAACTGGTAATTTTACTCATCTAAGGAATGTGAATGGCCCATTAATATTGGGCTAAATGTGATGAGTTCTCTGCATCATATAGAATTCTCACTTCATGGCCAAGTGATGCTACTTTAAAACTGAATTCAGTGACTTAGCAGACATTCATTTTCCTGCCATATATTGTGATTTTTATTTATATGAAGAGAATATTACATTAAACCTATAAGGCAGATTATCTGTTTTTCCTCTTTCTTACAGATGGCTAATATTGGATTCATTTGAAACTGGGGGGTGCAATTTTCGTTGTGGGCAAAAATACTATTTTGAATAGTTACATATGCCACTTCATTGTACTTGCTATAAAGTTTGAGTTAGGTGGAAGAGACTAATTATCCATTCTTGGATCAGGATCTTTTTATAAATTGTCCTGTTTTTTTCTTATTAATATTCGCTAGGGACCGATCTTTTTCACTGGAAGACCTTTAATGTCTATGGAATACTTTTGGAACTTATCCATTATGTATTGAATGTATTATATGTGGATTTGTTTATACCAGTTCTCATCAATTTTACTTTATTCACTAACTTTTAGATTTATTAATATTCTTGGTGTGTAAGCACTGCATGAATAGCATTATTCACTATTTAGTTCCTTTGGGTCTATCTTTACTAGCTTTTAGAGAAATAAATATTTTGCATCTTATTACAACAGTGTGGTTGTGAAATGCAGTTAATCTTTTTGATGCAACTCTCTTTTTCTTTATTTCCCCCAAAACTTTTTTTCCTGTTTCCTTCATTGCCTTCTGATTTTCTCTTTGTAAATATTTGATCTTTCTCTATGGCATTATTTGCAGCCTTAAAAAGTTACTATGTAACTAAACATGTGTCGGCTGCCAGTCCAGGAGGATCTTTGTATCAAGCCCTCCATCTTTGAAAAATAATGTTATTGCTTCCAAATATATGGTCAAAGCTGTATGTTCCATATGTATATTAAATTGAACAGCAAGTAAAAAAAATGTGTTTGCTGGTTTATCCAAATTGACTTACATAGAGAAGTCTGTATGAATCAATATTGAACTGATTGGAGTGCTGAGTTTAATCACATGTTTTGAACCTCGCATATTACATCTCTCATGACATGGTCAGTGGCATTACTGATGACTTAGCTGATGAAATCATCCAGTGATTGTGAGTGTTTTCTAAATGTTTGTGTTAAACATATATACTAAGCTACTACCTAAGTTAAATTATTATACTTTCTGTACTACTAATGAATGATACTGTTTCTAACATATGTTATCTGAGTGGCTGTGTGACTGAATCAGTGTGTGAGTGGCTGTATCGGTTGTGACTGGGTGTTTAAGTGTGGTATGGTGAATAAGTGGGTGTGTGAGTAGCTTTTTATGTTAAATAATGGCGGTTGCCAGTAGATAGTTAAGATTTTTCCCCATGTTAATTACCGTATGGTTCATTAGACACAGCTACAGCCCAAACAGCTGAACGGAATTACACCAAATTTGGCATGAAGTTAGCTGTTGGTCCAGAAAGCCCACCTTTTTTTTGTTAAATGGTGCAAATCAGTTCATTACTTGCAGAGTTATTTACAGGTTTTTCAGATTTACAACTGGGGACACAGAGGATCTGCAACCACTCCTGAGATCTGGTGCTGAGATCTGATTGGCTCCCAACTCTTCAAACAGAGAATTGTTGGTAGTCATCTTGTGACTCGGTTGAACCAAGTTACACAAAAACATGTTAACCGCATCTCTGCTGCGGCTTTTCCCGCTGTGTGCATCGTTTATGAAAATACCGCGTTGCATAACTAGCTTAGCTTGTCATCAGCATACGAGCGCCGTAGCTGACGACAAGCTGAGCTCGTCATCAGCATCGAAGGGGTTAAAAAAAAGAAAAGGTGGCAGGGTAGAACCACCCTGAACACCTAGGACTCTTAGGCTGTCCCACAGGGACACCTCAGGGCTAAAAAATCTTTATAAAAAAAATAGCAAGAGTTGCACTGGATCCGCGACTCACACCAATTTTTAGTTTTAAAATGAAGCCGTTTTGAATTGGGCCTTTGTATAGCTAAAGGATGGGGCATTCTAGCCCCCCCTAGGGCTTTTCATGACCCAAGAACCACCACTTTCCCGTGGCTTCTTTTTAATAAAAATGTGGGGTTGCCTTTTTTCTATCCCTTCTGCCCTGTGGACCGGCATCTCCCCGGGGCTAAAAATATTGCATTAATGCTCTTGCTTGCTAAAAGCGAGCACAATTGCTTTGATATTGGCCAACAATAATCAAAGTTGTGTGCTATGCAAAAGGCAGAACATTTGTCAATTAGCGAAATTTAGGAATAAAGTTGAATTATACAGGCAAAAGAAACAATTTGCATAAGCTTAGTTTTAATGCACATGACATTTGTAGCTTTACCTCTGGCCCACTTGTCTCTCATCAGGTTTATGGTGTGTGCGACTATGTTCATCAGTACATTCACAGTCAAGTCAAGCATTGTTCTTTTCACAGCCGACAGCAACAGTTAAGGAATCACCCTGACTTCAAACCTTGCGTTATTGGTTAAATGGTCTCCACAAATTCTAGGAACTCCTCAGTTCCACCAAGCAAAACAAGAAGAGGTTAAGGGCCAACATGCTGACCATCTCTCCTTAACAGGAATAACTCATAGGATGGTTTTGGTCATTCTTTGATATCTGGATGAAAAGAGACTAGATAGTGACTTGTTTATAGACAGTGTCTTATTTGACAAATGGTGTGCCTGAATGTAAAAGACAAAGGCTAAAATGAATGCCCTATTCCTTACCAGTAATCATTATTCCTGGTCCTGTTGTCCTATTATGTAACCAATAATAGGAAAGTATTGGAGTCTGGTACTATTACACATTCTATCCCCACTCCAATTTATGCAATAGCAGGGACATTGTTGGACTTCGGAGGGGTTCGATTTGTTATGCCCACTCCAAATAGCACAACAGTAGTAAAAGTGAAACTGGAGGGGTTAGATTTAGTATTTCTACTACAATCAGTGCAACAGTTGGGAAAGTGTGGGACTTCAGAGATGTTACTTTTACTAGTCTCACTCCAGTCTAAGCAACAGTACAGAAAGCATTAGAGTTTGGTAGACCTTAGAGGGGTTACATTTTCTTCTGCTACTCCTAAAGAAAGAATAATGTCTAATGAAGAGGAAAAGTAAGCACAGTTTCATCGAAGTAGTGATGGTGTGAGTGGATGACATGACACATGCAAGAGGTGGGTGGCTGAGAGAAGAGCTTGAAAGTTTCTGAACAAAAAGGCATGTGAGATGATTTTGTTAAAAGAGAGGAAACTTGCCAACCTCTTGATTTTACTGCCTCATTAGACGTTAGATAATTGTAGGGTGTCCACTGGTGAAGCTTCTGCTGGCTCTGTTTGTGGAAACCCTTGACTTGGTGATGTCTGAGTCATAGAGCTGGCCAGCTAACAGTGATGGTGCCCTGCCCTTCTTATGGAGGGTCACTGTCACTGGGTACTCTTCAGCAACATGTGACAATGTGTACATTGAAAGAATGCACTACCCCCAAAGTCGCAGTGATGTGCCTCAAAAAAATCGAAATAAATCATGAATGATACCACCACACCTGAAAGAGTTTCATTGGCTCCACATTCACAACTGAGCACAATTGAAACTCCTCAACCATACTTTCAAAGCACTAATTAAAACTGGCCTAGAGCATACCTTAGCAATCACACCTCCTTTGACAAACTTTCCAGACACTTTCATCCTTCTGGTCCTACTTACACAAATCCCAAACATACAGAAAACCAGATCTGGCAGTCAAGCCTTTTTCTACATCGCTCCTATGGGGTGACTTGCATTAATCATAATTTATGAAGCCACTCAAGGTGGCCTTGCGTGACTTCATAAATCTCATTTTTAAGCTGAATCACACCTGCACCACGTTGCGTGGCACAAGTGCAATGCAAAGGGGCTCATAAATATGCTTCTAAGTTTATGTGTTTAAGCTAAACCCTTAGGGCCTAATTTACGAAGGCCTTGCGCCACCGGTGCGTCACTTTTTCCCATGATAAAAGTGACGCACCGGTGGTGCAAGGCCATCATAAATAAGGCCCTTAATCTTTAGAGATACCCCACATTGTTCAGCACACGTAAAGCCCTCAGATATTTCTGCACTCAGCCATATGGTGTTGCTTGAAAAGTGATTGCATCACAAAAAAGCCTCTAATGTTTCCTCGGAGTATCAAAGCAAAAAGTTTTTAAAAAGTGCAAAATTGTCACTTTTATAAGCCAAGGAATCCAGCAGACGTGAGAGAAAGGAACAGAAGGCAAAGGCAAAAGCAAATGGGGTGGTAGGGAAAAGAGAGAGCAGAAAAGAGAAAGTGGGGGGCAAGGAACAAGAGAAGAGAGCCAGGGTAAGGAGAGGGAATGAGAAAAGGGTAAAGAGGGAAAGAGAATGCTAGAGAAGTTGTACTTATCTGTGTCAGAGCAGCGAACAAAAGAGGAAGATAGGAGCCTGTTCATCCTAGTTGTTATGTGTTAAAGTTCTATTTTATTGTGATGTAATAATATTCTTTAAAGGGCTGCATGTTGGGCAGCAAATAAAAGTATTTGCATAATGGTAGCCTCCGGTCTTGTAATGAAATTAATTGCATGGGGTGATAAATATAGCAAGGGATAAAACGTAAGAGACTTAAAAACAGAGATGGAAAGAAAGGCAGGAGACAACAGGGGCAAGATACAATCTGGATCTAGTGCAGTGCTCAGGGCCCCAGGCTGAAAGCAGGAAGCGGGGTAGCCACTTGCCATCTTTACACTGCACACTCTTCCTTCATTTTGAAATGACACCCAAGCCGGCTTCTATTTTTATGAAAGCCTGCCTGGTTGTGGAAGAAGGACAACCTTAAGGTGCTTTTTCTATTTCATTATGCCCCAGGCCCAAAGTTTATTTGTAAATATACAGGAAGGTGAATGTGCAACATTGGAAGGCTTGACTACATACAAATCAAGCATTGGCACAGCCAATAGGTATCAGCAATGCCCAAGCGATTGTCCTTGTCAATGTGAATCTCTTTTAGCCTCCCAAGTTGAGTTTATTATCCTGGCCCTCCTAACACAAAAAAGCGCTATGACATGGCCTGTGCTGGCCACATCATAGTGTTTTTATCAGTGACTTTCCGCCATGCTGAACAGCAGATGTGCTGCTATATATGATGCATAAAAGACATTCACGTTGACAAGGCCAATAGCTTGGGCATTGGCATTGAGATCTATTGGCTTTGCCAATGCTTGTTCAGTGTTGACAGTGTCTTGCTGAACAAATGTGAAAGTGATAGTGAGAAACAGTTTAGGAGCTTTGAAGTGAAGTGAGAAAGTGGTGTACTGGCCAGAGCTGTGAACAGGAGAATTAGAGAACCAGGTTTAAATCTTGTGGTCAGCTGAACAGTTTGTGATGCTGGGCAAATCACTTACACTTCCCTCTGCAAACCACAGTGATTTTGTCATTGTGTAATATAATTGGTCAGTAGTTAGAGTGCTCCAATACCATCTGCCAGTGTTAATGCTATGGCAATAGGAAGGACAGAACAATCGCTACAATACCATTGGATCGTGCATAACAAATAAAAGCAGCAGTGACAAGGGAGGGAGTGGGGTGAGGGGCTAAGCAAGGAAGCAAGAGGGGATGGGGAGATGGGCAAGCACCGATGGGAGAGGGTGGTAGGTAGTAAAAATTAAGGGGAAATAATACCTTAATTGAAGCAGGATCAAAACCAAAAATTAATGTGTCATTGTGGAATGCAACTGGTGAGGTCTTAAAGCGCTCCAATGCCATTGACTTCTGTTAGCATTATGGCAAGACGGAGGAAGGAGCGGGTGCTTAAATTTCATTGGATCGTGCAAAAGAAATAGACAAGTGCTGTTCATGTTTTAACAACTTTTTAAGAAAGGTTTTTGTTTATGTACATGCAAATCCATTTTAGTGGTTTGTGTGTAGTTGTATCAGGGAGACGGCCTCAAAACACAGAGATTCCTATGGCGTGATTGAAAACAAAGAAAAAATAGCTGTCCAAACTCAGAGCAGTGTAAGAAGAAATGCACCTGGTCCATGCACTATGGGAGGGCCAAACACAAGAAGAGTACTTGAGGCCCGCATGCCATGATGAATGGCATCAAAGAAAATGAGAGTGACACTGAAGTTTGCCAATGGTAGGAGATGGGCAGCTTGTAGGCCCACAGATAGAACACAACATGTCTCTTCAAGACAGCCCATGCATTGTCTAGCCAACCAGTGCATGCGTTGTCTAGCCGAGACCTAAAAATATTGGAGTTCACAGAGGTGAAAACTACTGGCTTTGCCAATGTATGTTATGTTTAGAAGTTGAGAGATTAAGTGATTTATCGATAATCACAACATTTGCAACTGAGGCTGAGGTTAGGGAAGTTATATAGCATAATTGTGATGAGGATGTGGTGTAAGGGCTAGAGCTGCCGGCTATGGAGCTGGTAAACCCGGTTTGAGTCTCGATTTTGGCTTAATCCTTGATTTTGGGCAAATTACTTAATCTTGCCATGCCCACTAAAATGAAGGTGTCCTTGTGTAAAGTAACATGTGGTAATGTAATGCACTTCAATACTTTTGGGTTGTGTTTGTGCTATGTAAAACTACACAAAAAAGTAACTAGTGCTAATGGAGAGAGCTCCAATACCTTTGGGTGGTGTTGGTGGAAAACGGGTCTGAGTTTTGACATCAGAGTCGGCTTTGGCTTAACATCCTTGATTCTGGGCAAATCACTTAATCTCCTCATGCCTACAAAAATGAATGTGTCCTTGTGTAAATTACCTGGTGCTAATGTAAAGCACTCCAATACCTTTGGTGATGTTTGTCGTTATATTAAACAGCACAGAACAAAAGTAACTTGTGCTTACGTAAAGAGCTCTAATTCATTCTGATGGTGTTAGCACTACATAAAACTGCACACAAAAACAAATGTGAAAAGCGAAGTCCGGGGAGGAGGGAATCTAGGGGAAGAGGGGATCTGTGCAATGGGAGTTCATAGTGGGCAAGCAGCAATGGGCAGGAGTTTGACAGGCAACCAACAGCAAATTGAGAATGCGTACGTTTACGGTGTCCTGTGAAAAGTAACAGGTGTTAATGTAAAGTGCTTCAATATTTCTGGTGTTGTTGGCGCAACTGGTGCTAATGAAAAGTGCTCCAATGTCTTTGGCAGGGGTTGGTGCTATATAAAACGATTTAAAAAAATGTGAAAGCAGAGTTGGGGAGGAGATGATCGTACAAAGAAGTTGAGCGGGGCAAACAGCGACTGGCAGAAGGTGGGCGGGGTACCAACAGCAAATGCAGGATGCTAGGGTCTATTAAGTGATATGGCCGTAATCACAAAATGTGGAACTGAGGCCAAGGCTAGGGAGATGATGTTGCATACTGTTGAGACAGAATATGGCGTAAATGGCCACAACTGCCAACTATGGAGTTGGGAAACTGGGTTTGAGTTTCAGCACTTGCTTTACGTCCTTTATTCTGGAAGCATCGCTCAATCACTCTGTGCCTACAAAAATGAATGTGTCCTTGTGTAAATTAACTGGCTCAAATGTAAAGCACTCCAATGGCTTTGGGTGGTGTTTGGCGCTATATAAAACTGCACAAATAAAGTAACTAGTGCTAATGTAAAGAGCTCCACAACCTTGGGGTGGTGCTGGCGCTATATAAAACTGCACAAAAACCCCAGAAAGAATCATTGTGTTAGGCTCATTTACAGTAATGAACATGAGGAGAATTCAAGTTAAGCAACAATGGCGCACGTAAACATTTAACTGCTGAACCCGGAAAAAGTAAGAAAGTGTCCTGACGTTTTGTCATTTGGCAGTGATCGGGGTTAGCATTTAGCTAAAGCCATCTTGTATTCGGCAGCCACCTTGTCTGCCTTGTGCTCACCATGTGCTCTGTCCTTCCTTTCTGTCATTTGCGCTTGTAGTCTGCTTAGAGACAGACTATATTTAGACTGTACTACTCTGCACATGCGCAGAAGATACTGCAACTGTTCACATATGTCTTAGTCTGTAACTGTCAGGGTATTTTTACTGTAATTAGTATACTACTAAGCTCCACCCTATTGTTGACTGTGCCTTTTTATATGACCTTTAATGTATGTAAACCTTCTGTTCTGTACTAGTACCACCTTCTTTTGAACCCCTGTGTGGGTATAAAAGGAGCATGTTCCTTCTGTTCAGTGTGCTACTTCATACACTACGAAAGGTGTTGTGTGAATGTAGTTCCACCTCTTGAGGTTAATAAAGAGATCTGTTTTGTATTGCAGTTTCCATGTCAGCTTCTTCCTATTGGTCTGAGGACTTTGTGCAGAGAAGGGCGAACCCCTAGCTCTGGTAGGCCTAGCTGAGGCTCACCACGACAAATTTGCGCCCAACCAGTGGGGCTCATCTGCAACTCAGATGCCCAAAGGAGTGGTCGAAACCAAGGATTGGAATCTCGGTGCAGACGATCGCTGCTAGAGGAGACCCGCATCTTGGCAACCACAGCGTTTTTCCTCTCTTTCTGATCTTACCCTCCAGGTGGTGCCGGTCCTCGACTGAGATCTCTTCTGTTGATTTGCCGTGCAGTGAACATTTGGTCAATTCAAGAACTTGACAGTTGGAATCTGGACGCCTGGGATTGGTAAGGTCGTTATGCAACGCTTGCTGTGGTTTTGGAGTTTGTATTGGCCAATTTGGGATTTATGAGTAGATGGTATATAAATTGCAATTTATATAGGCAGGTAATGAGGAGAATTTTCTCTGTTTTTAATAAAATTTGAACGGCACAGCGTACAAGTGTACTTTAAGTGCTACTTTGCGTATAATACTGCATATACTGCACTATTTTTGGCATGTCTGTTTCTAGCACACTTCGTAGAATGTGTTGCTTTTGTAGTGGTACCATTTTGAGACTTGGTGAAGCACAACCGCCCCCCCCGGAGGGGATGGCTAATAGGGATATGTATATTAAGTATGGTATTTCTTCTATAAGGTACAGTACGTTATGGAATAAATATACTAGTAAGGATTCTGAGTTGCGTTGGCCTATGCATGGGTCATTTTATTTACAAAATATTCAGTATGTGGAACAATTTATGCTTAAGCAAAAAGCTAGACAAGATATGTTTGACTGTGTTCGAGTGTGGGAGAAAGAAGTGCGTGAACCAATGAAGCGTGAGCAAAACTTGATCGAAAAATAACGATGAAAGAGCATTCATGCGAAAGCATTAGAAATGAAAAATAAAGAAATTAAAGAAAGAGAAGATAGGGAGCGTCATTTGCATGTAACTGGTCAATACGCTTTTCGAAGACCCCTCTATCCTATCCTTAATAAGCCACAAGATGATTCTCTTTTGTTAGACCGTTCTCCACCTCCGTATACTTTTCGGTCTGCTCCTTATGAGTCAGATGAGGACTCTCCGTCGGAGCAAGAGAAATCACGGGAAACTCGTTCTTTGTTCTCCACCGAGCGTTCGGCTGAGCTTAGATCCGCTGCTCGCAAAGCAGTTCATAGTACTGCTTCGGCTTCTGAACTTATAGAAAATATGAAAAGCTGTCAGGAAAGGGAGCAAATATGTTTTACTGAGGTATTTGCTGCAGAGGTCATTAAGCCGTTTAGGAAACATTCTGAGGAATAGGAGCCCAATGATATAGCAAATGATTGTAAGCAAATGCGTGATGGTCTTTTTGTCTTCTCTCAGGTGGCTGATTCAATCAGACGCTTGGTGAAACTACGTGCTGAAGCAGCCTGTTTGCGAGACAAGAAAAAGGCAGCAGAAGCAGCTGCACAAACATCTCAGACCGGCGCAGCACAGGCTTCTATCTTCGGAACAGATAAGACTATGATAGTTCATGCGAAACCTATGCGGGAAGCCGCACCTTTGTATGTTCCTCCTAGAGGCACGGGAACTAGTGATGATAAGGATTCCACTGATGCAAAGGGTTATTTTGTTTATAATTGGGTTTACACTCCTTGGAATAGAGCAAATGTAATGGCTCTTAAAACTGCATTGCCTGATCCGCGTAAGAATCCAGCCTCTTTTTATGAGGAAGTTGAGGGTGCCATTAGCTCTTGTACTATGACTCTGCCTGATATTGACATGTTTTTCGGATTGATATTATCCCCTGATATGTGGAGAACTGTTCGTAAAGTTGATGATCTTGCGACTTTTGGGGCGGAATGGAAAGATTTAGAACAAATGGATGTAGAAAGGGAACATGCACAGAAACCATGTCAGCTAATTTTATATTTTCCCGCAGCTATAATAGTTAAGTTAAAGATGATTACTCCTCCTAAAAAGATAGGCTGGACAGTATTAGCATCTTGTAAGCAAAAAGCAGATGAATCGTTTTGAGGAGGCATGTCACAATTTATTGGCCAGTCATTGAAAGATGACACAGGCAGGCATCTGTTTGTCGATAAATATGTTGCCAACCTGTTGCCAGAAATAGCTAGTTGCCTAAAGGCCAGAGAGAGTACATGGACTACCTCTTCTCCGGTTTCTCTTTTGACTATGGCTCAGTATTATGAACGACAGGAGTTAGAAGCGAAGGGCAATGAGGATAAAAAGACTAAAGAGTTAAAAACGAAGATTATGTTGGCTCAGGCTTATGGTCCGCCTTCTAGAGGTAATGATAGAGGTGGACGTGGGTCTTATGGCTCGTCTTTTCCTTCTTATGCTCATCCGACTTTGTCTGCTGACCAGTGTGCGTATTGCAGGAAATTTGGACATTGGGCTGCTGATTTTCCGGCACTCCGTGCTCAGCAATATCCACGTGGACGTGGACAAATGAGAAATCATTCAGGATAATCAGGGCCTAGAGGGAGCACAGATGATCATGCTCGGTTTGATACTAATATGCGTAGACAGAATGGGTTTAACACCTTTGATAGATAGAATCAATATCAAATGTCTGACTATTTGCCGTCTGATTTGAAAGATTCTGCTTATGCATAGGACTGCCTAGGATGGGGTAAGGAATCAGTTGAAGTTCCAGTAAAACAGAAGGGTCCCTATGTTACAGCACATGTTTTGGGTCTACTGATCAGTTTCTGGTTGATACAGGAGCTACCCATAGTGCCTTATCTAAACAATTGGTTCCAAGGGCTCCCCTGTCTGGCTTAACCATTACATCAATAGGTTTCGATGGAACACCTTCTCTTAGCCCACTGTCACAACTATTTGCATTTCATGTTGATAAATGTACTGCTCCATGCCCATTTTTGCTTTCTCCAAACTCACCGGACAGTATTATGGGTCTTGATATGCTCAAATATTTCAGGGCTAGGATACGATGTTCTCCTGAAGGAGTACATGTTATTTTGAATGACAACTACCCAGTGATTGAGAGATCCTGTCTGGTTAAAAAGGACATTGCATTAGCTTCACTCCTTAGTACTTTGTGGGCTACTTCAGATACCGATGTAGGGCAAATGGTTATTCCGCCAGTTCATATTAGTGTCAAGGAGGGCGCTTCATTGCCACGATTGCCTCAATATAAGATATCTCAAGAAGGCGAATAGGCACTTGTACGCATTGTCCATAAATGATTTAAAGTGGGAGTTGTGGAAGAAGTTCCTTATAATGTTTGCAACAGTCCTATTCTTCCCATTTTGAAAAAGGACACTGACACTAGGATTTACAGATTCATTATTGATTTGCAAGAATTTAACAAGATTGTAGTGCCACAATACCCTGTGGTTTCTGACATAACAATGCTTCTTACTTTAGTTCCTGCAACAGCGACTACATTTACTGTGATTGACCTTAAGAATGCTTTCTTTTCGATTCCTATTCATCCTGATAGCCGATATTTGTTCGGTTTCACTTTGAATAATTGATCGTCAGGTTTTGTAGAATTCCTCAAGGGTACACTGAGAGTCATAGCATTTACAGCCGAGCACTGAAATGACAACTTGATTCTTTCACTTTGCCTGAAGGAGTTGCTCTCATACAATATGTCGATGACATCTTGTTGGCAGCCGAAATACCTGAAGAGTGTAAAAAATGTACTTTGTCCCTACTTTCCTTTCTTGCTTCACACCACTATAAAGTGTCACAGAAGAAATTGCAATATTGTAGACCGAAGGTTACCTACTTAGGTCACCTTCTGTCTAAGGAGGGACGTGCACTTACACCAGATCGCATTCAAGCAATTTTAGACACACCAGTGCCTTCAACTCAGAAAGATGTCCGTGCATTCATTGGTATGAATTTGTTTTGTAGGCAATGGATATTATGTTTTTCACACTTTGTTAAACCCTTGTTAGCGCTTCTGACTAAAGACACTCCAATGCCCCTTCCATGCATAACTGAATGCCAGAATGCTTTTCGCTCGTTACGACAAGCTCTTTGTTCAACACCAGTGTTAGGCACTCCAGATTACATGAAGGCTTTTACACTCTATGTACACGAGGTTACAAGCAGCGTCCCTGTGCATATTTTTTAGCGTTCTTGATCCTGTTGCTCGTGCACTGCCTGGGTGCTTAAGTTCAGTTGCAGCAATAGCTGTATCCATACGCCAGAGTGAAGGGATAGTTTCGTCACATAAATTGTTGGTGCTAGTACCGCATGCGGTTGATGCCATTTTGAATAGAGACTAAGACACAACATTTGACTAGTGCTTGTTTGACAGGATACTCATTGACACTGTTGGCCTCTCACATTACCCTGAAGAGGTGTGCGACACTAAACCCATCTACTTAGTTGCCATATCCAGCGACTCAGCCGCAGTCACAGGAGTCTCATGATTGTATATTCCTTACTGAGGAACAGACACAGGTTTGCGTCGATTTGCAAGATACGCCCCTTTCAGATGTAGATGGGGAACTGTGGGTTGATGGGTCCTTTTTGAAGTTACAAGGTGGCACGACTTCAGCTGCATATGCAATTACAACACTTCAGACAGTAGTTGAGACAGCTCATATACCACAGAAGTCAGCTCAAGCAGCTGAGCTAATAGCTCTGACACAAGTGTGTGAACTTAGCACTGGTTTGTGTGTGCACAACTTTACAGATAGCCGATATGCTGTTGTGTAGTTCCTATATTCCCAATAGGCTCTGCGCATTGGAATAATATATCCTATAGATTAGACGTAGGACTGAGGTCTACTAGGTCTCTATCGAATATACTAGACTTAATTGTGAGTGCCAGCTAGCTCAGAGGTCACTAGAAACTTTCTCAAATTCACAAGAAGGGATTTGTTTCTGACAACCGCATAAACATGACAACTTTGTTTCCCCAAGATAAAACTGATCATCAGAGTTGTGGTAACAATAGATATATATTTCACTCAGTCAATAGTGTATGCTTCGCTTCACCAGAGTTGCAGAGAAATAAATAGACGGGCCTTTTCAATAAAAAGGTTTTATTGAACAGTCTTCTTTCTCAAGCACAAGAAATTAACTGCTACAATCGTAAAACTGGTGTAAAATATATTGCATACAGTATAAAAAGTAGAACAAAATAATACTGTATGGTTCCTAAACCATAGAAAAATACATACATAAATAACAGAGGCTAAAAGTACTCAACTGGTGCTTCTAAAATACGCCTACTCCGGTGTACCTAACCTAAGCTTAGTAAGAGGGAAGACGTAATTGAGGTGTAGCATAAATGTAGTATTTTTTGGCCAAGAATCTGTCCAAGATTTCTCCTAGGGTCTAATCAGCTACGTACCTTAGTTTATAATGGAGAAGGTCAGTCTCGGGACTCGATTTCCCAATAACCCGCAAGGGTAGCTTGGAAACACTGGAGCTGGATTTCTCGGCAGGAAAAAAGACAGCGTCTTTCTCAGCGCATCTGCTGGAGGGTCGACTTCCTTCCGCACTTGCTGTAGAAGGATGCGCCGGGCAAGTAGATAGTCGAACTGCTCCAAAACACTGTGTGTTTGGTCCGGCAAGTGTGGGCATATTTATACCTTGAAGTTGCCAAGTTTGACGTAAAGGTGGACATAATAACGTTAATAAAGACTCTTGATTCTTTGAAAACTCCATGAGTTATTGGACAAGTCAGTTCTCGAGCAAGGGAAAGTCCCTAGCTGCTGAAGCCGAGTTTTCCAAGAAATTGTTGTAGATTTTCAGAACTAGTGGAAGTAGCCCTGCTGTATTTGGACTGCATGAGCTATGCCTAATATGGTTATGATTTCTATGCCTATATAGGGATATGGTGATTTATACCTATATAAGGGCATGAATGTGGAAATTTACAATAGTGTCCTAAAATGGTTTACAACACCCACTCCACGCTATTATGGTCATCTAAGAGTAAATACTAAAACATAGAAGCCAAAGTATGTGTTTTTACAATCCCATCCAAAAAATACATGAAATGTATTTTTTTTAAATGGTCGTACACAAAATGAACATTTGTACAGTATGCATCTAAAAGCAATGATTTCATTGTAAGCATATGATATGATATTAGAAATGCTAACCAAATGAATCACAAAATTTACATTTATGAAATGGCTCTAGGTACAGAAGAGAAATTCGAGACCATCCCATAGCAGAATATACAAGCTCGTTTGATTTGTGCATTAGATCAATATTGTTTCTAGGAAGTAATAAAATAGTTCTTGTTCTCTAAGAATAGTTCTACTTAAATCAGATTACTTTGTGCCATAGCTCAGTCTGTTTTGGAAAAAATCATATTAAATTGTAGTGAAATAGAGTTCGAAACTTGGAAGCTTTTAGCTTGAAAAAAGTGAAGGTCGAATTTCAGAGTTTCAAAAGAACACTGTGTGATCATTTCAAAAGTTATTCTCGGTGTCAGGAGAAAACATTAAGTTATCAAGTCTGGCAAAAAAAGCATCTACCACAGTAGGTGAAAGTTCGACCACTTCATTAAGAAGGTCAATTGTGCACAGATGTGAAGCATCGCTGTCAGCGTCAGCAGCGTTAGCAATGTTCATAGCAGATGGTACCTGTGTGCCTGTTGGTCCACGTATATCACCTCCAGTTGGATTTGCCGGTGAGATCTCAATGAATGCCGTCATCAGGATTGGTAGCCGTTTGGGGCAACACAACACATGAGCCGTTGCCGGACCCAGTAATGCGTCAGCATCCGTTGGCATAACCGATGGTAGTGTTAGACAGATATCAAACACGCATTCCTCTCCACAAAGCAGGCCTCGTAGAACAGGTAAGATGCGATCTTGCCAGATTGGTATGAATGACAGGAACCATGTGGTATTCAGATCTCTCAAACGAGCCAAGCCAAGGATCTGTGTTATGTGTTCACTATACCTCATGGCCTGGAGCGCATTCTCCATGCTGACCTGGGCATCGCTGGTGGCTGGATTTGCCATAACGGAGCAGGAGGAATAAAAATAAGATCCCTGCTACGAGTCCCAAAACGAGAGGCAGGCCGCCGAACACAGAGTGTACGAAATTAGGAAACATGCCCAGGACTGCTTCAAAGGGTGCTAACAGTCCCGAAAAAATCGTCTTAAATACATGTGCAATACCGCTGGTATCAGACATGTTAAAGATACAACCTAACATTTCTGCAAAATGTATTGGGCAGTTTGTTGATAATAATGCATGTATCTCTGCAGAAGTCCTTGCAACTTGCAGATCATATGTCTCTTGGACAAGGTCGGTGGCACAGTTTTTTGCAAAAGAATTGCTTAAATGCAGCTTAAAGTATCAATTCGTATAGAAGAGATGTTCAGTGAAGGCCATAGTGGCGACTCTCCATCTGTCTTGGTTTTAGGAAACAATACTTGCATACAACAAGTGACCCTGGCTGACAAACTAACGAGTTAGCCTATTCCTGGCATCATTCCACAACAGCTGTGATCATTTAACATAATGTAGCTGCCATTGGAAAGCTGCCTAAAAACTGGATGTATCACCGCTGTGGGCGAACCTTGCAGGAGGCAAGAAAGGTTATTGGAAAAACCCTCTCAGGCTCCGTGTAAATTAATACCTTGACATAACAATGAACTACTTAGTGAGTTTTTACAATTTTTACCACTAAGAAATACCTCCTTTCCCCCACTCCAAAATGTGTGTGTGTATGGTAAATCTCAGGCCGACTTAATGTATTCTTTACCCAACCTTTCATACAGGCCTGCTGGTATGTGTTTTAAGCAATATTGAAACTGGAAAGTTCTCACTGGTATTGTGATAGTGCCATGTATTATCCATTCAACTGATGGTTTCTCAGAAACGGTCAATGGTAATCTCTCCAGTTTTTCTATGCTCAGTACCGTATAGTCTGCTCCCCTCTGTGCCAACGAGATTTGTTTATCTGTAAGGTTAAACACAGTAAACAACGATGTAGTGTTGATTAAACGCCAAGGCTTATAGCCAGAACAAAGGTTTTGTAACGTCCAGCCTAACAGCATTACAGAACGTAATTCAGACTGGCCATGTTGTAACATTAGCAAGTTCTGTTCCATTATGTCTATGGCAGATGATACAATGCTGTCCAAAGAATATATTCTGGACGACAGAGTTGTTAACCCATTGTCAACTACAGAGAGTGATTTCTCTAAATTAATACGATCAATTTCTCGTATTCTTTCAGCTGTTTCAATTTGTGTGACTTTCCATGCTTCATTATATGCAGCGTATATACCGGCGAATATGAAACGTTTATGACGTGGATTATGAGGTCCTAGTATGAATTCTCGTAAATCAACGCCATCTTTAAGCAAAGATAATTGTTGTTTTATTTCTGGAAGTGTGAATCTCTGCAGCAACTCAAGGCATAGTTTTCCTACACTATAAGTTGTTAATATCCCTAGATGTTGTCTTTGGATATATCTTGGATCTGGCCTAGTTACTGTAAACCCTTGTGTCTTGTTCAGAAATCTATCTTGACAGTTATTCGTGTCTGTGGGCCAGATTAACCATTTTTTCCATTAAGGATTTGTTCTGTTCTGTTGAAAAATAGAGTTTACGTCTACCTCCTCACCTGAAGTTAAATTACTATCAGGTGTGGGCTTCGGTATGGACGGTTTGTTTAAATCTTTTATCTTAGCAATGCCAAGACAAGATGTCTGTTGAACAGTGTCATTTAAAAACATCATTTGCTCTGGGATGATGCATGCTCTGAACAATGCGTCTTTACCTTGTACCTGCCAGTCTTTTGTGCCCCAAACTGTTTTTGTCTCAATGTTGTCTTTCCAAAAGTCAAAGCCAAAGGTGGATAATTGAGCATAAAAGGCCGCAGAATAAATGTGTCTAGTATTTGTCAACATACTTTTCATGTCTGTCTTATTCACATTTTTAAAGTAAAAACTTTCTGGGTTTGTAACATTAAAACCTGTAAAATATGGAAAGTTTCTAATAAATGTTTTAGAACTACCTTTTGGAGGTGTTGGACAATGTTCCCACTGATTATAAGTTAAAACATTTCTAGGTTTTGCAGATTTATGCAAGTAATGATGGGCAAAATGATTAAAACAATACATTTCTTCATAATCTGATGAACCTTCTAAGTATTCATGTTTTGTAAATTTTGCTGACATTTCAAAGTCTGCCATCATGTTAATAAGAGTTTCAAAGTCCCAATCATCAGAAAATGTGCTGGGTGAAACAAAGTCACTCAAGGAAACCTTAAATTGGGGTGGAATTTTCAGCAGCTCGACAGGGCCATAAATGTCATAATCAGTTGTATCCCACGCTATTCCACCTTGTAGAGGAACCGCTGTGATGTTCACTGATGACAGGTTTCGTTGTTCACGATGAGATGATTTGTGTGGCTTCAGGGGCAAGTTGATGTTCTTACTTGCTGTTTTCATTTTAATGTGTTTTCCATCTATCAGCTTTCCCAGACTCAAAACAAGAATGAGCCATAGCAGGAGAAAAAATACACCTAACCCAATCCAAAATTCAACCCATGGTGAAACCAGATATGTTTTAGCAAGCTCTTGACCAAGTTCCGTTAATTTTTCCTTGAAGGTTTTCTTTGCTGGCGTAGTTTCAGGTTCACTGGGATCCTCAGAAAAATTATCAAAGTTGATAAAATAGCCAGAAGCAGTTCTGTCAATAGTTGGTATTGCATCCGGATTCTTTGAAATTGCTGGAGTTGCTTGTTCCCTTGGCATGTTTGTATAGTCAGATGCTACATCATTTTAGACGGGAGTTTCTTGACGAACTGTTATTTGGGTTTCAAGAGGCACAAGTTCCATGGCTTTGGTGCATAGTCCTTCTTTTCTTACTTTAGAATCTTCAAAGGTGATGAGTATTTCAGTTTGAACCTCTTGGATGGTAGCAAGATTTGGTCGTCTGCTACATCTAGGGAGCCCGCTGGGCCTACTACTTATTATTGGCCACATTGTGTGGTTTTACCAAGTCAATTGATACAGACCAGTTCTCCTTTCTTCCAGCAAGATACGACAGTAACACTGTTCTTGATCCATGGATTGCTAGTACAGGTACTGGTTTTCTGTAAGAAGGCCCAAATTCCTTCTTGCCTGCTATTTTCTCCCTGACTAGATCCCCAACATTTGGAATCCAGACCGGTCTTGCTGGGACAGGTGGGTTTTCTTCAGTGGTCGTTGGCTTTTCACTGGTGTTGCTTAGACTTCTTCTTGTTTCATTTAAGTCCTTTAAAACAGCCAAACGATCTTTGATATCAAATGGTTTTTGTTCCACCACTGAAGTGTGACGATCGAGATCTTCAACCAACATTCTAGTAGCAAAAGGGATTTCATATGGAGTGAATCCACCCAGAGAATTTTGTGGCAGGCTATTAAGACTACGTTTGACATTTATTAGATGTTTGACCCACCCATCACCCGAACCTAATACCCTAGCTGTTATAGATTGCTTTATGTCACAGTTTTTTCTCTCCACAACCGAATGTCCCTCAGGATGGAATGGACTCGAAACTCGCAATGCAACGCCCAAGCTGGCCATGGCCTCCTTGTAAGCCCTAGAGCTAAAATGCAGGACCCTGGTCAGAATGTAGTGTGCCGATTGCGTATGTGCCGATAAAGACTTGCAAATCTTTTATAACAGTTTGGGTGTCTGTCGAGTGCTGAGGCGACATCCAAATGAAGCTTGTGCATGAATCCACTGCAACCATGATGTATTTATAGTTGCCATCCCTTTGTAAGGGACCACAGTGGTTCAGGTAAACACATGCTAATGGTTTACCCGAAATTAGAAGGGGCATCTGCGCTGGGCGTTTCACTGTTGAAACTTTAATTTTCTGCTAGATTTCACAGTCCAAAACATAGTTTCTGGTTTGTTTCCTCATGCGCGGCCATCAGTATAGTTGCTTTAATAATGAAACTGTGTCAGAAACACCTGCGTGTGCAGAGGCAAAACCTTTGTGTGCTGCTAAGATTAGTCCTAACTTGTGTTCCATGTTTGGGTTTGCTCTATCCCCCACTCCAGAGATTCGAGCAAACGGAACATTATTCCCATCAGTTATATAGGAGTACTTGAGTGGATAGCCTTTTGGTAGTGTTTTACCACTGTCTTTTAGCGAAGCAGTGACTGCTTGCATTATTTTGCTGTCTATTTTTGTTTTTGAACGAGTAATTGCAGCTACGGAAGCCTTTTGCACAGCTGCCTTTGCGGCTTCATCAGCCAATGAATTCCCTTCAACGTGAACGCCATTGCGCTGATGACTCAGTGTATGGATCACGTGAGTCTTTTGTAGTTCTTTCTGCAAAAGAACTACTGGTTCCCAAAGCATTTTATGCTTGATTGAGCCACCTTTTGCATCTTTAAAACCATTTTGAACCCAGTTCTGCAGATATTCATTGTAAAATTGGACGCAGTAATACGAATCGCACAGTATGAGTGTGGGGAATTCACGATCAGTATTTTCAAGCGCCATCTTGAAAGCTTGGAGTTCAGCTCGCTGAGCTGTACAGTCTCCTAGAGATTGAGTTTTTGTGACCATAGGTCTGAATTTACCATCGCGCTAGCGACCTTTAACAATCGCGCACGCTGCACTATAAGCTTGTTTACCCCCAATCGCGGGCTGTGCTGATGTGTCTGTATAAATTATACAGCTGTAATGTTCTAGAGGTAGAATTTCAGTAGGCAGAGGACATTCTTGTTCGTATTGGAGAAATTCTTCTGTTTTCAAGTAAGGGTCAAAAACGTATTCAACGTCGGTCGCAGCAAGAGAATTAACCCATTGTATCCATCTTGGATGTAGAGCTTTTGCATTTGGAATGCTTGACTTTGTCACTGCCTCTAAGGCAGGTACAGGTGTAACAACTTTAATGCGCTTACCCTGTGCGAGGGTACTCTCCTTTGCTTTGGTTTCATTAATTCGTAGAGAGGTTTAACCCTTTCTGGGTAATTCAAAATGTAAGTTCTTCCGAAGTTTAGGAATCCTAAAATTGACCGTAAGTTTTTCAGAGTTTTTGGAGGTCGGAGCTGCGCACATTTTTCTAAAAAGTTTGCTGCCAGGCTCTTGCTTTCACTTGAAAGTTCGTATCCTAAGAATAGGACATTTAGGTGGGCAATTCTTGCTTTTTTAAAGTTGAATTTATACCCTTCAGAGGCGTATCCAAGTATTATGGTGTTCACCCTGCTCAAGTGCCTGTCCAAATCATCATCTGTAAGATAGATGTCATCGACATAAGATAATGCCTCATCATCGTACTTTTGTAGTAACTCTGTTACTCTGTCTGAAAATAATACAGGACTGTTCTTGAATCCCTGGGAGAGACGACAAAAGTGTTGTTGTGTCCCCATTATTGAGAAAGCTGTCAAATAACTGCTTTCTGGTACAATGTTTTGATAGAAGAAACTGTTCGAAATATCTAATGTAGTTTTATATGTTTTGCAAACGATGTTATTCGTCATGCTGCACTGTTTGCATTTTGTACTGCAAAGGTTTTGCAACAAGAGTTTAAATGTCTGTAGTCCAAAATTAGACGATATGTATTGCCCGGTTTGAAAACAGGAAACAAAGGATTGTTCATTGACGAGGTGCATGTTTCAATCACCACTTGGTATTCAAGTTGATCTAAGATCTCCCTGACTTGTTTTTTAGCTTCCTGCTTTACTGGATACTGCCTCTGAGCAACTGGATTTTATGGTGAGCAGAGTCCTCATCCCATCCCACATGATTTTTATATAATGCTGGAGCCTGGGCCATAGCTCATTTCATGCCATAGGTATATTTTTTATGAATAGGAAAATGTTTAGAGAAGGCTGGCATAATTATTTCTTCGCCATGTGGGAACTCCTTAACAAATTCAGGTGGCCAGTCTTTTTCAGCCAGAAGGATGTCATAACCCTTAGTTTTTCCCAAAAGAGTGCTTTTATTTTTCTAGTTATGCTCCCTCTATCCGGAGTGGTACTTCATATAGGGTACACTAACCCTGGTGTCGGCAGTTTAAACCTGAATGTATTCATTCAGATCCACTGTCTCCAGATGATCTTTCAGGATCCTGCGAGCTATGGTGACCTCTGCTGCGCTATACAGCATTGTCTGGGCCCACTCCCTGTTCTTGAATTGTGTCCTCAAGATCCTCAGCATGTCTGATTTTAATACTTGCTACCTTCTTTTTGGAGAATTGAGTTTTCTTATTTTTTGGAACGTGTATATCGTCTTTAGACTTCACACATTCTTCTTTGAGTCTGATCGTCACTTCTTTCGGATTTCTGCGAGGAAGTCTGAAACGTAGGAGAGGATCGTGTATCAGTATCTTGATATCTATCAGGATTTCCTAAATTATCCCTATTTCTAAGGTTATACCTCTTTTCAGAGTGCTCCTTTTGAGGAGATCTACCTCTGGACTGAGAGCGCTTCTCTTTTGGAAATGGCTGTACTATTTTTCCATTTCTTTTTAGGAGGAGTTAGATTATTTTTGATAAAAACTTTTTCAGGATTTTCTGTTAGTTCAGGCTTCACAGGTTTCCCTCCCAAACTATCTCTTCCTAGTTCTTCATAGAATTTTTCAATAATTCTGGCAAGTTCATACGGTTGCGCAGTAATATCGAGTTCTTTTAATTTTTGGCAGATTGCCACAGATGCTGCTTCACCTTTAATGTTAGCTAATAAGATAGCTGAGACCTGTTTGAAATCTTTCAGTAATTTCATACCAAGATTCAAGGCTGTTTCTGGACCGTATTCATTTTGAATCTGTCTCAGAATGTCTGGTATTACCGCCATGGATGGGACACCATGTGTTTTTGTGTAGATTGAAGCAAAGTCTGCACCCCAAGTGTCACAGTCCTCCACGTGTGGTGCGATCCCCATTGGTAAATAGATTGTTAGAATCCTGTGTTTTTCATGAGGTGTACTATCAGGAAATACCGCCTCTATTTGAGTTATTTTCTGGGCTAACCAGAATGGAATGTATTCCATTTTAGCAGCAAATTTACCAATGACTGATTGTATAGTCTGTGGTGTGATTTTGTGTTCCCCTGATGAGGGGTGTGTTGTGGAATTCTAATAGCAGGTTGGACTGTTAACGTCCGCATGACATATTGTACCAATTGTCTATGTATTTTAATTAGCTGTTTTCGCTGAGCTAACAGTTCTACATCTGACATTCTTTCAATGTTAGGATGTGGTGTGTAGCTGGCTAGTACCGGCCATGTTACTCCTGGTCTACCTAGTGGACCGAGCCTGGTAATGTCATTTTGATATTGTAGGGTGCCTTTAAACCAAAGCTGATACTCTTGGTAATTTAGTGGAATTTCAACGTCCTCGAAAGGAACGTATTCCGCTGGATGGTCCTCCATCTTGTAGAAGTGGCTCACATGTGTTGTTGGATTTGCTTGTGGAAAGACAATCCATGAATAGAATACCTCTGTCTGCCGATATTCATGTGCCTCTATGACAAATATGACTCTACCACCTCTTGGTGATAGGCCATTTTCTATGAGCTTAATAGCACATTTTCCGGGATGTTTATAGCATCCGCATCGTCATGTTGGAAACCTATAGTGTCAAAACCTGGTTGGTTTGCATTTACTACAGTTCCACTGCCCCCAGGATTGTCTTGTTTTGACATTTTGTTTAAGAAGTTTGCAGAGCAAGTTTCAATGTAATAAAGATAAGGTGCACAATATTTTGGAACACTGTATCCTTCAACGTTGAACAAAACAAAAAACTAATATATAGGATTTTTCGTCCTACTCAGTTTAAGGTGGATATTTTATCCTTTAACCTACACCAGACGTCTATTGGAATATTTATGGGATAAAGGGGTCTCTGTGAAAAGCAGGACTGAGTTACTCTAGTATCTAGTGTTAAATTAGTGCCTTACCAAACGTTGGGCGCCATGTAGTGTAGTTCCTATATTCCCAATAGGCTCTGCACATTGGAATAAAATATCCTATATATTAGACGTAGGACTGAGGTCTACTAGGTCTCTATCGAATATACTAGACTTAATTGTGAGTGCCAGCTAGCTCAGAGGTCACTAGAAACTTTCCCGAATTCACAAGAAGGGATTAGTTTCTGACAACAGCATAAACATGACAACTTTGTTTCCCCAAGATAAAAATGATCATCAGAGTCGTGGAAACAATAGATATATATTTCACTCAGTCAATCGTGCATACTTCGCTTCACCAGAGTTGCAGAGAAATAGATAGACAGGCGTTTTCAATAAAAAGGTTTTCTTTCTTAAGCATAAGAAATGAACTGCTACAATCATAAAACTGGTTGTAAAATATAAGGTATACAGTATATAAAGTAGAACAAAATAATACTGTAAGAGCATTGCATGGTTCCTACACCATAGAAAAATACATACATAAATACCAGTGGCTAAAAGTACTCAACTGGTGCTTCTAAAATACGCCTACCCCGGTGTACCTAACCTAAGCTTAGTACGAGGGAGAAAGTAATTGAGGAGTTGAATAAGTGTAGTATTCTTTTGCCAAGAATCTGTCCAAGATTTCTCTTAGGGTCTAATCAGCTCCGTACCTTAGTTTTAGAATGGAGAAGGTCAGTCTCTGGACGATTTCCGAACAACCCGCAGGGGTAGCTTGGAAACACTGGAGCTGGATTTCTCGGCAAGAGAAAAGACAGCGTCTCTTTCAGTGAGTCTGCTGGAGGGTCGGCTTCCTTCGGCACTTGCTGTAGCAGGATGTGTCGGACAAGTAGATAGTCGAACTGCTCCAAACCACTGTGTGTTTCCTATGGCAAGTGTGGGCATATTTATACCTTGAAGTTGCTGAGTTTGACGTAAAGGTGGACATAATAACGTCATTAAAGACTCTCGGTTCTTTGAAAACTCCATGAGTTATTGGACAAGTCATTTCTCGAGCAAGGGAAAATGCCTAGCTGCTGAAGCAGACTTTTCCAATACAGTGTTGTAGATTTTCGAAACTAGGAAGTAGCCCTATCGTATTTGGACTGCATGAGCTATGCCTAATATGGTTATGTTTCTATGCCTATATAAGGGCATGTATCTGGAAATGTACAATAGTGTCCTAAAATAGTTTACAACAATGCTTTTTGAGTGGCCTACTCTGGAAGGAAAGGGGCTTTCTTCCATCCCACGGGATGCAGATAATGCACGGGAAATTAGTGCATAATCTTTTTACTGCACTGACATATCCGAAGAAAATAGCTATTGTTAAGTGTAGCGCGCACAAGAAAGTGACTGATAAGACAGGACAAGGCAATGCCTTTGCAGACCGCGTAGCTCATGAGACTGCGATGCAACAAAGTACTACATCTATGTAGGTAGTGAAGTCACAAGCTGAACGTTGGCACGATGCTAGACAAGAAGTGCTAGACATACAGTGTTCTGCCTCTATGGAAGAACTTGAGCAATGGTCTAAAGAGGGAATGTTGGATGATGAGGGCTGTTGGCGCAATAAAGAGACGGATAATTGGAAACTGCTTGTAGCTTATTTACAGCTTATGGTTCAGATGGCACATGGACCGGCACATGTTGGAGCTTTAGAGAGAATGACATTGCTTAAGCAAGTTTGGGAGCATCCAGAAATTGCCGGTACAGCTAAAAGGATAGTACAATCCAGTTTGATCTGTTGGCAGTACAATCCTGGAAAAGGGAAATGGACTCCTACAGGAGGGTTTGCCATACCAACTGCACCTTTTGAAGTTTTGTAAATTGATTACATCCAACTTGAACATTGCAATAACTTGAAGTATGTTCTAGTGGTGGTATGTACCTTCAGTAAATGGATGGAGGCATACCCCACAAAGGATAATACAGTCCTCACTACAGCAAAGGTGATTTTAAAGGAATTCTTCCCTAGATATGGTGTTTGTAAACTTTTGTGGAGTGACAACGGACCTCATTTTATTAGGCAAGTTGTTGAGCACGTCCTGAAAGGATTAGGGATCAAACAGAAGTTCCATGCAGGCTTCCACCCACAATCAGCAGGATTGGTGGAGAGGTATAACGCTACTTCGAAATTGAAATTAGCGAAAATACTGGCTTCCACTTCCTTGAAATGGCCTGATGCATTACCTTTGGCATTGTTGTTCATAAGATCAGTGCCACATTCACGATCTGGGCTTACACCATATGAAGTGGTATTTGGGAGACCGATGAACATTTGGGGAGTTCCTAAGCCACGCGCCATACATGATGTACCATGTGTTCTGATGAATGATTACTTAGCACAATTGACTGACAGGTTGATCTCTATTCATCAACAGGTTCGAGAAGCTCTTCCTGACAGATCTACAGGTGAGGCCCATGAACTCCGGCCCCATGACCACATAATGGTGAAGGTCTTTGAGAGGTCGAACAGCTTGGAGCCGAGGTGGTGAGGACCGGAGCAGGTGCTCCTAGTGACGAGGACAGCGGTTCGAGTTACGAACAGGAAGAACTGGGTCCATAGCACTCACTGCAAGTGAGTTTCGCCTACCTTGGTTGAACCTGCTGTGCTGACTGACCATCGAAAGGATCTGGAAACGGAGTAAGGCCACGCTATTTTACCTGACGAATCTGAGGGAGTCTTCCCAGACAACACGATCCCTGGAGTATCCCGATACAAACTGATACCGAGGAAGGAGTCTGCATTGTTGAAAAAGACTGGTTGAGCAACTGTCCTGGGTTGGTAAAACTGCACTGATGAGGCAAGGGGGGGATCAGTCCTACATAGTGACACCCGTCTTGACCCTCGGTGAAGAAATCAACGGCTGCCCAGGATTGTTTCAACAATGAAGTGGTCATGTTTGCAGGGAGATCAACTGTTGCTAAGATCTGTAATAAAAAGATCATTTGTGCTGTGAGTTTTGTTGTTGCTATGGTGGCTATAACAGTGATAGCCTGGTTGGTTGAGAAAGTGGCTCCTGCTCGGTAACTGCTTATTGCCACTACTCCACTTCCAGTTGAACATCATTACTCTACGCTCCCCTACCATGAGCAGAAACATCGACAATCCTACCTGAACAACACATTTATTCAGATGCTGCATCACACTCACAATGCAACAAATACTACTGACTGTTGGGTGTGGGGGATGATACTTGCTCACCAGAAGAAAGGAGGAACACCTTTAATTCCTCTTCCTTTCTCGCATAATGGTTCTTGCCAAGCTTGGTTTGCGCTTTTAATTGCTTCTGGAAAGGCGGCAGTACAAAGGATTAATTATCATCTCAATAAAGTGTGCTATCCGGATGAAGATGGTTATCCGCAAGCTGAAGGGACTAAATGGGAATGGGAAGAGTATCGACCTGAGAATATTTCTGTGCCATATGTTTTCCCAAATATGAGAACTATTAAGAGCAATGGACAATTTGTGATTTCTGTTACCCGAGATAAAGCAGACTTATGTATGGAAAGTGTTTGGAGAATTCCAGTTCAGAGAAGTGAGTGTACTGTGGTTTTGGCTATTGAAGGTGCCAATAACAGTAGTTTCATATCCTCACACAATACCTACTTTGTCTGCGGTAATAAGGGATACTACCAACTACCTGTTGGATGGTCTGGAATATGGTATGTGTCCTTTTTTTTTTTTTATAAAATTTTTAAAACCTTTATTGTAAGAAAGCACACAGCTATTCAGCCTAACATCCCGGAGGCAAGGCAGCAAAGTCACAGAAAGGTTATAGTGCCAAACGATTCATATCAGGACAATGCAGGTTGTTTTTTATTTTTTTATATACAAACAGAAACGTGAACAGAGGCGCCCGAGGGCGCATAAAAGGCAATGGAAGGAGGAGATGGCTATGAGTCAGTAGGAGGCGTCAGAGGCTAGAGAAGATTTAGAAAAGAACTTAAGTAGGATGTAGAGAAAGGGGGGGGGAAAGGAAGAACAGGAGAATCAGAACATGAGTAGCATAGCTGTCGTCAACGTCTACGGTGATAGGCGTTCATCGTGAGGCAGCGGTTCAGGTGGCAGACACAAATCACCTCTGTAAGCCTTTCAAACAAGCCCCCCATACCTTATTCCATGTCTGAGGCCGTCCCCTGGCAGTATACACAGTCTTTTCACACAACATACACCAATCCATGTTGGCCTTCCATTGTACCACCAGGGGGGCCACGTTGGATCCCGCTTAGCGACCATGTTGCCCAGTGTAGCCCATCGGGTCTGCGCCGCGTTATAATCATTCGGCTCCCAGATATTAAGGAGGCACCTACGCGCCTCCGCAGCCAACTCCACTCCAGTCACCTCCCTCATCACTCGATGTACCCTCTCCCAGTAAGGGGCAATAACGGGGCACTCCCATAATATATGCAGATAAGTAGCAAGGGCTCCGCAGCCACGACGGCAAAGGCCATCTGACGAGAAGCCCATACGCACAAGGCGGGGGCCGGTGACATACACCCGGTGGAGGATTTTGAACTGGACCAGCCGCAGACGTGAGGAGATGGCGACCTCCTTAGGGGAGGACACAGCACTCTGCCAGTCCTCGTCGTCCAGTTCCAGACCATCGGCTACCCACTGCTCCCGCAGGCGCTGGAGGAGGTCGACCTGAACATTAATCAGCTTCTTGTAGGACAGAGAGATGGCGCTATCCGGCATATGCCCGTCCAGCACCCTGTCCTCCAAGGGAGAACTCTCGGGGATGTCGCCCTCCTCCGGTCCGGCGGCGGCTATTGCGTGCTTAAGTTGGGCATAGCGGAAGAACTCTGTTCCACTCAATTGGTATTCCGCCTGTAGCTGCGGGAAAGTCTTAACTTCCCCCCTGGCCAGCATGTCTTCAACCCTCGAAATACCTATGAGGTCCCACTTGTCGAAACCCTTGGTATGCCAGAGCTTGCCTAAAATGTCGGAATCAAATAGAGGGGTGAATTTCGTCAGTCTGCCCTGCCAACCCTGTATCTTATTGACCGTTCGCCACGTGTGGACCGCCGCCTTGGTCGGACCCGTGAGGCTCCGATCAAAGGATCTAGAATAGAGGGCGCGGTAGTAATTGCCTCCTTGCAAGAGCCATCTATCCATGGCATAGCCCGGGCTGTCCGCAGGACCGTAAAAACCATGATTGATAGCGGTCAGTTGAGAAGCCCAGTAGTACCTCCGCACATCTGGTAACGCAATGCCCCCGTCGTACCATGGCATGGTAAGCTTCTGGACAGCGACACGAGGCCGACCATCCCAAAGCAGGGCACGCTGCAGGCTCTCAACCTCCCTAAAGTAGCGAGCCGGAACAAGGTCCTGAGTATTCTGCAAGGCATATAGGAACCTGGGCAGGGACATCATTTTAAATAATGCCGCCCGGCCCAGGAGAGAGAGAGGGAGCTTACGCCAACTCTCCACATCCCTTCGCAACCGGTGGAGCGGGGGGAGCAAGTTGTGTTCATACCTCGCCTTAGGGTTATTCGAGATGTAAATCCCCAAATACTTGAAGCCTTGCCCGGCCAGTTGTATGTTGCAACCTCTGGGGAGGCGCGGCGTGTCACCCTTGAGGATGTAAAGGGAGGATTTGGCCCAGTTAATAATCAGGCCGGAGTAGCGCCCAAACAACCTGAGCACGTCACACGCCACAATAAGCGACTTGCCAGGGGAGGTGAGGTAGAGCAGGATGTCGTCTGCGTACAGGGAGACCTTGTCTTCGAAGCCCGGGGACCAGGAGATCCCATGTAAGTCAGGGTGCGAGCTTAGCATGGCTGCGAGTGGCTCCAGAGCCAGCGCAAACAGGAGCGGAGACAAGGGGCAGCCCTGTCTGGTGCCGCGATGGAGCGCAAAGGGAGCGGACAAGCGGCCGTTAACCGTGACAGCAGCCAGAGGGCTAGCATAAAGAAGTCGCACCCAGCCCAGGAAACCAGGTCCAAACCCAAGTCTTGTCAGTACCGCCAATAAATAGCTCCATTCCAGGGAATCAAAGGCCATCGTGGCATCGAGGGAGGCCAGTACCGCTGGTTCCGTAAGGGCGTGAGCTCTGGCCATAACCCCGTGCAGGCGTCTCAGGTTGAGGGCAGTGTTGCGGCGGGGGATAAAACCGGACTGGTCCGGGTGCACCAAGTCGCTTATAACCCCGACCAACCGATTGGCCAGCAGTTTGGCCAGGATCTTGGGCTCAACGTTGAGGAGAGAAATGGGGCGATAGGACTTGCAAACATCCCGCGGCTTGCCTTCTTTGTGGATAACCACTATGGTGGCCAGTCGCTGGTCCAGGGGGAGGACACCCTCCTCACGGGCACGAAGGAACATATCTCTCAAATATGGGGAGATCCCATCCGGCCGGACCTTGTACAGTTCAACCGGTATGCCATTGGGTCCGGTTGCCCTGCCTGCACGCAGAGCGCGGATCGCCAGAGCGACCTCGTCCGCAGTGATGTCCCGGTCCATGTCGGCGCTGTCCTCCTCCGAAAGACAAGGAAGGTCTATCGCCGAGAGGAATTCGGATGAGTCGGCCTCGGAGCGGTCCGAGCCGGAAGTATAAACACCCCGAAAATAGTCCGCGAAAGACTCGGCAATGCCACTCGGATCAGTGATCACCACTCCGTCCTCGCCCAGGATCTCCGGGACCACCCGGCTTGCCATCTCCCGCCTGTCCAGCCAGGCCAACAGTTTACCAGCCTTATCCCCGACATCATAGATGCGGCCCTGCTGCTCCTTCGCCAAGACCAGGGCAGCGTTCGTGGCGAGATCATGATACTCCGCCTGTTTCAGGGAGAGTTCGTGCAGGAGAGAAGGGTCGGGCTCAGGTCCCAAACGGGACTCGAGATCCAAGACCTCCTCCTCCACATGCAGAAGATCAGCATCACGAGCTCGTTTAGCCTTTGCGATGAGAGCTAGGGCTTCACCCCGCAACACAGTCTTGAAGGCTTCCCACAGAGTGACCGGAGAGCCCACGGAGCCCGCATTTTCAGCAAAATATAGGTCAATGGCCTTGGCCAGGAGTGCTCGCGTGTTATGGTTGCGGAAATACCAGGGATTTACCGCGGCCGGCCGGCTGGACAGAATGACACCGAAGTCAAAGGAGATCCACAACGGCGAGTGGTCGGAGACGCCCCTCGCCAGAAAACGTGCCTCGGAGATGGCAGGCGACTGCGCAGCCAGGGTGAGGACATAATCTAAGCGGGACAGGCTCCCATGGGCACCGGAGAGAAACGAAAATTGGCGGAGCGCAGGATGCAGTAACCGCCAACAATCCACCAGACCCATAGAGTCAAGGAAGGTCGGCAGCCACGTCTGGGAACCCAGGAGGTCTCTCGGTGGCTGGCGATCGAGAGTGCCAGAGCAGACTGAGTTGAAATCACCCCCTAAGATCAATAAGCCCGAAGGCAGAGACAAGATGGCGCTACCAGGGTCCTGGAAGGTGCTAGATTGGAGGCCAGGGGGGACATAAACCGAAAGCAGAGCCAAGGAACGCCCCTCCCATCTTCCCGCCACAGCTGCGTAGCGTCCTCTATCATCAAGTAGTGTGACGTCTATTTCAAGAGGAAGGGACGCACGCACAAGGATGCCTGCCCCCCGGGAGCCCGAGGAGAACCCAGAGTGGGCAACCATTTTGTAACCCTTACGATTCAGGGCCCTACAGGAGTTCCCCACTAAGTGCGTCTCTTGCAATAGTACAACATCAGGCATGTTTCTCTTTATCAGTTGGATCACCACCCCTCTCTTAACTCGGTCACCCAAGCCATTGACATTCCAGCTAAGCACTTTCAATTTCCTACCCCCCATCCCCGAACAATCCGCCCCACCCGACTCCATCCAACTCAATCGTCAATTGTACAGTAAAACACACAGTCCATTGCCTCAAGGAAGAAAAAGAGATAGAACAAACAAACAATAAAACTTGCATAGTTGCACCCCCACCCTGCACCCCTGCATGTGACTAAAAAGCCCCCCCAACCAGCAGTGTGCCTGTCGCCCCATAACTACTCTACAAGAAGACACCCAGAGGAGTGAGGAATCTCCGCGAACACCTCCCGCCACCCTCCATGTACTAACAGGAAAGATAATACGGCATCTCAAAGCTACATTCGATAGACCACTGAGGCAAGCAAGATAATCAAGGAATCACCCACTATAGAACCAAGTCTCATAGGTCCGGGCCGCCAGCAGCGCCACCTTCATGGTCCTCCTGTGCTTCTCGGCGCGTCGATAGAGTGTCCAGCCAGTCACTAACGTTCTCAGCGAAGTCAAAGAAATGGGCACGACCTTCGTGCTCGATCCGGAGCTTAGCAGGGAACATCATGGAGTACTTGAAGCCCAGGTCCCGCAGTCTTCGCTTCACCCCTGCATAGCTCTGGCGCTGTCGCTGAACCGTCCTGGTAAAGTCCGGATAGAAATGGACATCGGCATTCTGGAATTTAAGCGGTCCATGTCGTCTGGAGGCCTGCAGGACAGCATCCCTGTCACGGAAATTGAGCAGCCGGGCTACGATGGGTCTAGGTGCCACGCCCGACTTCGGCGGGCCACCCGGCACTCGGTGGGCACGCTCCACCGAGAAAAAGTTGCTGAGGCCAGGCGGGGCCAGATGAGTCCTGATCAGGTCTTCAACGAGGAGGTCCGTCGCCGCCTCCTCCGAACCCTCCGGTACACCGACAATGCGGACGTTCTGCCGCCTGGCCCGGCTTTCAAAGTCATCCAGCCGCCTCGCGAATTGCTCCCCTGTCCTCTGCAGGTTCCGGACTTCAGTTTGCAAGTCCGAGACGTCTCCCGTCAGACTGGACGTCTTGATGTCCAAATTCTTAACCCGATCATTAGTTTTGCCCAAGTCGGCTCTAATGAGGGACAGATCAACGGCCATGCCATCCACCTTGTGCGTGAGGACTTCATGCTGCTGCTGCATGTCCGCCCGGAAGTTTGTAATGGCTCCCAAAATGTCGCTCAAAGTGGGCTCAGAGTCGTCCGGCGAGCCCGAATGCGGGATGCCCTTGGCAGAGGGCCCAGTAACAGGCGGCGTCTTCGGTTGAGTATAGCGCTCAATCCTATTCTGCTGCTGTTGTGATTTGCCGCGTACGCCTCTGTTAGACGGCTTGTCGGGGTCCCCCTTGCCCGCCATGTTAGGTCCAAGAGAACAAAGGGCTATGCCAGGCAAGTCCAAGCCCAGAGAGTCGGAGATTTGTCCGGGAAGACGGTGGAATGCCGTCACAGGTTCGCTCCGCTGTCCGGATAGCACCGCTGTCCAGCACACTTCGCCTCAGGCGAAGGCAGGCAAGCACTCCGCAGAACGGCAGTGCGTAGCGGCGGAGTCCGCAGAGACAATGGCACTGAGCTGGCACGGAGTCCCACTCGACGTAGCTCAGCGTAGGAGACTCCGATTCGGGATCTGAAAACGGTTCTCGCCTCAGTGGGCCCTCAGCAGGATTACGGGCAGGATGGGTGAGGAGGATCGGAAGGTCCGCGGAGCTCCGAGCTTACGCGGCCATCTTGGTTGCCCGCGAAGCTCCTCCCCGCTATGTGTCCTTTTTGTTAACCCCTGTGTTTCTGGCACCTGTATCCTATCACAGAGATTTTAAATTGTTCAATGATATCTCTAAGAACAGATGTAAGAGGACAAAAAGTACTGATGAAGTGGACCAGACTGACACCACTTTGCAACAATATGTGGATTTCAATTTGGGCTTGTTTTTCTTTGTTGGCACTCCGTTAAACAGCAGAAAGATAAGACGATTGACTCGTGTTGTGGAAGCTGTTACCAATCAGACAGCTATGGCACTTGGGAAAATTACAGAAGAGCTGCAAGTTGCGAGGATTGTAGCACTCCAAAATCGTATGGTTCTTGATGTGGTCCTAGCTGATCGAGGTGGTGGATGTCGCATCATCGGTAGCAGCTGCCGTGTCTACATTCTGGACCATTCACCTTCCATGTTTGATGCAATCACAAAACTGCATAATATTTATGCTGAAATTCACCCAGAAACTGGCACCTGGCATCAGGCTGCGCTCCACAGAATCCAGTTGTCGTAAATATTGGTCCACCTCCCAACGTCACCAACACTCTAAATGCAATACACAGAGTGTTCGAGCGATTAGGCGAGAGAAAGGAAAGGGAAGGGACAGCAGGGAAGGGAGCCTGAAACAACAAAAGACATGGTAGTTTAGTCTGCCCTGTTCCCATGATGCACTGGGCCAGGGACAGACTGATTTGCATACAGCCAGGTTCTGAGCTGGGATGGTGCAGTGAGATAAACAACGGTGATGGATCAAGCCCTGATCTTTGGACTGGGTAAGAGTGGTCTGCTTAATTCAGACACTCTGTTCATCACCACCCCCTTTTCTGAATCGATTTTGGCCACTATAGGTGTGGCAGGGTATACTCAGACATGAGTCCCTTTCTCACTGCACCATCAGGATTCAAGCAAGCCGGGCCGAAGAAGGCTGAAATGCCAGAAACCGGTCCCCGGTAGCTTGTCTCCTTTCTGGTGAAGAATTGGCTTGGTAGTTTAGTCTGCCCTGTTCCCATGATGCACTGGGCCAGGGACAGACTGATTTGCATATAGCCAGGTTCTGAGCTGGGATGGTGCAGTGAGATAAATAACGGTGATGGATCAAGCCCTGATCTTTGGACTGGGTAAGAGTGGTCTGCTTAATTCAGACACTCTGTTCATCACCACCCCCTTTTCTGAATCGATTTTGGCCACTATAGGTGTGGCAGGGTATACTCAGACATGAGTCCCTTTCTCACTGCACCATCAGGATTCAAGCAAGCCGGGCCGAAGAAGGCTGAAATGCCAGAAACCGGTCCCCGGTAGCTTGTCTCCTTTCTGGTGAAGAATTGGCTTGGTAGTTTAGTCTGCCCTGTTCCCATGATGCACTGGGCCAGGGACAGACTGATTTGCATATAGCCAGGTTCTGAGCTGGGATGGTGCAGTGAGATAAATAACGGTGATGGATCAAGCCCTGATCTTTGGACTGGGTAAGAGTGGTCTGCTTAATTCAGACACTCTGTTCATCACCACCCCCTTTTCTGAATCGATTTTGGCCACTATAGGTGTGGCAGGGTATACTCAGACATGAGTCCCTTTCTCACTGCACCATCAGGATTCAAGCAAGCCGGGCCGAAGAAGGCTGAAATGCCAGAAACCGGTCCCCGGTAGCTTGTCTCCTTTCTGGTGAAGAATTGGCTTGGTAGTTTAGTCTGCCCTGTTCCCATGATGCACTGGGCCAGGGACAGACTGATTTGCATATAGCCAGGTTCTGAGCTGGGATGGTGCAGTGAGATAAATAACGGTGATGGATCAAGCCCTGATCTTTGGACTGGGTAAGAGTGGTCTGCTTAATTCAGACACTCTGTTCATCACCACCCCCTTTTCTGAATCGATTTTGGCCACTATAGGTGTGGCAGGGTATACTCAGACATGAGTCCCTTTCTCACTGCACCATCAGGATTCAAGCAAGCCGGGCCGAAGAAGGCTGAAATGCCAGAAACCGGTCCCCGGTAGCTTGTCTCCTTTCTGGTGAAGAATTGGCTTGGTAGTTTAGTCTGCCCTGTTCCCATGATGCACTGGGCCAGGGACAGACTGATTTGCATATAGCCAGGTTCTGAGCTGGGATGGTGCAGTGAGATAAATAACGGTGATGGATCAAGCCCTGATCTTTGGACTGGGTAAGAGTGGTCTGCTTAATTCAGACACTCTGTTCATCACCACCTCCTTGAGATAAATAACGGTGATGGATCAAGCCCTGATCTTTGGACTGGGTAAGAGTGGTCTGCTTAATTCAGACACTCTGTTCATCACCACCCCCTTTTCTGAATCAAACTAAAGTACAACATCCACTTGATATACTCTCAAGATGATTCACCAGCAGCATAGCTAACCTGAAAAACAGAGAACATAATCATAAATGTTATAACCCACATCTTCTACAAAATATTTCTGATTACTACCACAGGCATACCATGAATCAAGCAGGCTCAATCAGAGAAATGGGTTTCTCTTAGTCTGGTCCATGAAAGAAAACCTTTCTCTCTTATCTCCAAAGAAGCAAAGTAAAATTGAAAAGAATCCCTTCTTCTTAGTAAAGATAATTTTAACCCCTATCACAATATCACCAAAGTAATCCACAAACACGGTAATGCGTTGGAGGCAAACACCACAACACTCCCCTCTGTTAAGTAGGAGGTGAAGTGAATTTAGAATACTGTTGTTGGCCAAGTGTGCTGAAAACACCTGCACGATAATTCAAAAAGCAGGTTCCAATGTACTCCTTGGAACACAGAAACGCGTGGTTAACCCCACCCCTGCGCTCCACTTCCTCAGTAAAAGTTTTTATGACTGTTTTTTGTCAAGAACAGTAGCGCATGGTTGTGTCCACCACCGCATCGAGGATCCTACCTTCACAGATGCCACCGCAGCCTAGGACGCTGAGACGGGGAAACCCAGCCAGGAAACGGGATCCCTCACAGCGAGCAGCAACACTCCAGCTCGGAAGAACAATGAACAGAAAACTGTTAGAATTACACGCAATAGAGCGTGCACACCGTTGGCTGAAATACCTCCTCCCCACTAGAGGATCATGGGGGATGTAGTTTCTATATGTAATGCAGGAGCAGCTCCGTGAAATCCTGACACCTGGACTTTTGCCAGTTGGGTTAGGACACTCTTTGCCACTTGGGGATTGAAGCTGCTGACCATCCTATGTATAATACAAGTGATACTATTTACATGTACATGTATACAATGTGGTCCAATGCTTTGCTCCATCTACATTTCTGCCTGTACACCCGTCAAGCAAAATATTGCAGAAATAAAAGCCCAACGTATGCTAAATAAAGAGGTTACTGAAATGATGAACATAAATGTACAAGATGTAAATTTAGATTATCCCAAATAAACGAATGTCTTCAGCTCATGCTAAAATGGTTGTCTGTTGTAATTTGGCAGCGATCGGGGTTAGCATTTAGCTGAAGCCATCTTGTCTTCGGCAGCCATCTTGTCTGCCATTTGCTCACCATATGCTCACTGTGTGCTCTGTCGTTCCTTTCTGCTGTTCGCTCTTGTATTCTGCTTAGAGACAGACTATATTTAGACTCTGCTACTCTGCACATGCGCAGAAGACACTGCAACTGTTCACATATTTCTTAGTCTGTAACTGGCAGTGTATTTTTACTGTAATTAGTATACTGCTAAGCTCCACCCTATTGTTGACTGTGCATTTTTGTATGACCCATTATGTATGTAAACCTTCTGTTCTGTACTAGTACTGCCTTCTTTTGAACTCCTGTGTGGGTATAAAAGGAGCATGTTCCTTCTGTTCAGTGTGCTACTTCATACACTACCGAAGGGTATTGTGTGAATGTAGTTCCACCTCTTGAGGTTAATAAAGAGCTCTGGTTTGTATTGTAGTTTCCGGGACAACTTCTTCCTATTGGTATGAGGACTTTGTGCAGAGAAGGGCGAACCCCTAGCACTGGTAGGCCTAGCGGAGGCTCACCATGACAGACGGAAGAAGTCTGAAAAAATAGAGTATCACCGTATGAAATGAGAAGCAACAAGGTGAGAAATGAACAGTTCAATCATTTCACAGAGGAGATACATGGCTATGCAGTTACAGCAGAAAACACAGGTACTTTGGAAGCTCTGATGGGCCCTGTGATAATGCATACCTGATTCACTGAGGTATGATTTTCCAGATTTAAACACTGTTGTCGATCTACCACATATGGTCAAAACATGCACACAGTTAGTACCCATACACCTGGAAAATAAACGGCTATACACTAAAAGGACATTAAAAGGCAGAACACCAACCACTCACTAGAACAAAATAGACTACAATGGGGGTTCAAAGTAGTGATGGGGTCAGGGAAAGGGGTGATTTATGGATGGGAGAAGCATGAGAGGTGAGAGGGAGCAAGCAGAGATGGGAGGTAGAAGGTGTGGGAAGCAGAAAGCAACAACGAAGAGAAAAGCAGTGACGGGAGGAGGTGGACAGGGCAAGCACCAGGAAGTGCAAGAGAGAGAGATCGACTGAAGGGAAGAAGTGGTGGAAATGAAAAGCAGCAATGGTAGGAAAAGCAGTCATGGGGTAGGGATTGATCAGTGGATGGGTGAGTAAAAGATTGAGCACTGTGTAGAGTGCTGAAACAGAAAGAAAAAAGTATGTCCTAAAAAAGTCGTAAAAAAGGAAGCAGTGGATGTTTACAAGTACTTGGCCCATGCTCTGGGGGAGTGCTAAACACAAGAAGAGGCATGACCATGCATGTCCCAGGAACAAATGGTGACAAGGAATATGAGGCAGACAATACAGCTAGCAAATGAAAAGCCTGTGGGCAGGCTGAAGCCTAAAGATGAAACACAACATGTCTCTTTGATACAGCACATGTGTTGTCTAGCCGAGACCTAAATAAAACTGCTATAATCTGCGTGGAGAATTTTAATGGAACAAAAGGTGTTCGATGTTGCTTTTTTTTTTTATTAACATTCATCGACACGCAGCATACAATACAGAGGAATCAAGTACAGTTCAATCAGCGAAAGCAATAATAGACACATTTTGCATTAGAGGACTGTGGGAACAGGTTATGGGATGGGGAATCGTCTGAATCAATGCTGTGTGGCGGGTCACAAATATTTCCTCAGTAGGAGGTCCAAGGGGTTCAATATTTTGGACCACTTTTTAGGGCAGCCCCGGGCTATATAAACAGTTTTTTTCTCTATACATACACCAGTCGAAGTCTTCTTTCCAGGCCTCTACTGTAGGTGGGTGTGACACTCCCCACAATCATGCAATGTTCCTTTTGGCCAGCATGTAACCCAAAGTGACACACTGCATGTGAGGACTGTTGAGGTCAGTAGGTTCCCATATGTTCAAAAGGCATCTACGTGTTTCCGGATGGAGAATAAATGTGAGCGCTTGGCTTAGAATGTCTTGGATTTTGAGCCAATACAACTGTATATAGTCCCATTCCCGACCGCACTGTCGCCGCCAATCTCCCGTTTCAGCCCTATCCATGCGTACCAGACAAGGCCCTGTAACATATACTCTATGGAGGATTTTGAGCTGTACCAGTCTAAGCCTAGCCGAGATTGCCACTATTCTTGGGGAGGACACTGCTTCCTGCCAGTCTTCATCCTCTAACTTAATGCCATCCCTCACCCACTTCTCAGGCAGTGGTCCGGGGGGTCTGCCATATTATTGATCAGTTTCTTATAGATTAACAAGATGACTTTCTCGGGTAGGTGACCATCCAGCAGTCGATCCTCCAGTGGGGAGGGCCTGGAGGGGAGGTGCCTTTCGGGAAGTGGGGCTGTAGTGCGTGATGGATCTGGATGTATCTAAAGTGTGAAGAATTAGTTAACTCATATTGTTTTGCAGAGAGGCAAGCGTTTTACTTTGCCCTTCTCCCACATATCCTTGATCTGCGAGATCCATAAGAGCTCCCATTTATCAAAACCCTTTGATCACCACAAGCTACCCAGTTTTTCGGAGTCTCATAAGGGGGTAGCCAATGTGAGCGTTCCCTGACAAACCACAGCTTTGCTAGAGGTGTGCCATATTTGGACCGAGTGATAAGTTGGTACAGTCAGGAGGTATCTTTTAGTTTTATAATAGAGTACTGTAGTTCCCTCCCAGCAGCAACCATCTGTCCATGGCATAGCCCGGGTCCTCCATTTGACCATATGTGCCATGATTAATGGCAACAAGGTGTGCTGCCCAGTAGTATTTTATGATGTCTGGGAGTCTAATCCCCCCGTCTTACCAGTTCAGAGTGAGTTTGGTCAATGCTATGTGAGGTTTCCCGGCCCATAGGAGGTCTCTTTGTAGGCTTTCAATCTTTTTAAAGTATGTCAATGAAACATGATCCAGTGTATTCTGCAATGCATAAAGAAAGCAGGGCAGCAAAACCATTTTGAAGAGGGCTGCTTTGCCCAACAGTGAAAGCCGAAGAGTTTTCCAGCTTGCTACATCGCGTTTAAGCATCTGCAGCGGCGGGAGAAGATTTGAATTAAAATGGAGGGTTGGTTCTAAGCAGATAAAAATACCTAGGTATTTGAAGCCCACTGTGTTGATTTGGATTGGGCAGCCCTGTGGTGAAATGGGTGAGTCTCTAACTGAGGATGTATAGGAGGGATTTACTCCAGTTAATGGAGAATCCAGAGTATCTGCCAAAGATATCTAAAACAATCACCAGTGACTTTCTCGGTGAGGCCAGGAATAAAAGAATGTCGTCGGCGTAGGGGGAGATACAGCCCTCCCAACTAGGGGACCAGGGCAGACCTCGTATGACCGGGTCCTGACGAATCCATGCCACCAGTGGTTCCAGGGCAAGGGAAAATAGGAGAGGCAAGAGAGGGCATCCCTGACGGGTCCCCCGACTCAATGTGAATCAGTCCGACTACTTGTTATTTACCCCGATCTGCGCAAGGGGCTCTGAATACAAAATTCGTACCCACTGGATGAATTATGGGACAAACCCCATTTTTGCAAGTACTGCCAGTAAGTAGGGCCATTCAATGGTGTCAAACACCATTGATGCATCTAAAGATACAATTATGGCATCTTCTTGGATCATAGCTGCTCTCCCGAGCACCCCATGTACCCTATGCAGGTTCAGCGCCGTATTGCGGTGCAGCATGAAGCCTGACTGATCAGGGTGGACCAGACTGCCAATTACTGACTAGACAGTTTGCGAGGAACTTGTTCAGAATTTTGGGCTCTGCGTTGAGGAGGGAAATTGGCCTTTATGAGGAGCAGTTGGTTTTGGGTTTACCCTCCTTATGTATAGTGACCAACGTGGCCACTCTCTGATACACTGGCAGTGTCCCTAGCTCCTTGCTCTCTTCAAATATGGCTTTGAGGTACAGGGATAGTTTGTCAGGCTTTAGTTTGTAGAGTTCAATGGGTATGCCATTGGGGCCCAAGGGCTTTCGCAGAGCGCAGTATTCTAATGGCCTGTGCCATTTTGTCATTTGTCAATGTGCTATCTAGGATATGACGGTCCTCCTCCGATAAGGTGGGAAGCGCAATATCACACAGTAGGTCGAGTGAGTCATCTTCTGCATATGATGTATTGGCCATTTATACCGCCTTGAAGTGAGTTGCAAATTGGTTAGCAATGTCTTGTGTATTGGTTATAAGTGTGCTGACTATACCTATGAGTTACGGTACTAGTCGACTAGCGATTTCCTTTTTATTAAGTCAGGCAATTAGTTTCCTGGCTTTATCTCCCAGGTCATATATTCTTCCCAACTTTTCAGTCCTGAGGCTTTTGGCCCTGTCAGTTACTAGCCCTGTGTATTCGTCTTGCTTAAGGTGCAGAAAATTGAGTTTTTCGTGTGTAACCTCTGTTTCTAATTCATATTCTAGTCTGTTGATTTCTGCCTTGGCATCTACAATCTCTTTCTGCCTGTCTTTCTTCATCCCAGCAATTAGTGACAGAGCCTGGCCCGTATTACTGATTTAAATGCCTCCCATAGGGTCTGGGAGGACTCTACCGACCCCACATTTTCTTGGAAATAACTGTCAATGGCTGTGTGCCTTGCCTTATGGATTCCAGGGTCACGGAGATACCAAGGGTTTATGGGGGCAATTCTCCCAACCTTTGTCCGACTGAGGCATATATGCACCCATACTGGGGAATGGTTGGAGATCCCCCTAGCTAAATGTCTGATTTCATGGATGTAAGTAGCTTGTGAAGCGGGGACAAGGATATAGTCTTTGCGGGAGAGGCTGTAGTGGGCCCGAAGTGGAAAGTGTGCTGGATTCTTTCTGGGCTGAACATCTTCCACCCATCCACTAGCCTTAGCACCTCCAGAAAGTCAGGTAGCCATCTATTAGATGACCCTAGATAACATGGTGGGTGTCTGTCTAATATGCTTGAGGCCACTGAGTTGAAATCCCCCCCATTCACCAGAAGACCCTCCAGTAATGAAAGTAAGAGAGTACTTAGGTCACTAAATGTGGTGTTTTGGAGACCAGGCAGCACGTGGACTGACAGAAGTGTTAGCGTGTAGCCTTCCCATAAACCTGTGACTCCTATGTATCTACCCACAGCCAGGGGAAAGGAGTTCCTTACCATAATGCCTACCCCTCGCAAGCTTGGTCGTGAATCCCCCATGTGCCATCAATTTATAACACCATCTGTTTAATGCCTTACAGGAGTTTCCTACCAAGTCTGTTTCCTGAAGCATAATAATGTTGGGGGCCTGCCGTTTAATACACTGCAGGATAACACTACTTTTGACATTTATCTTAAGCCTGTTGCCGTTCCAGCTTAATGTTTTAGCAGTTTTGTCCCATTGTGAGCTCAATGTGCCTAAAATAAGTTGTGAGTTCCTCTGTAGAGATGTCAGCATAGTTTGTCGACGTACAACTCATAATATTCAGAAAACGAAAACCCTCAACCCCACACCTCCTTCCCATCCCCCTCCCTGTGTCTCCCTGAAAAAGAACCCTTCAAAAACTGCCCCAACCCTCCCACCCCCCTCCCTGCTAAACTGCTCCGTAGGCCTAAAACAACCCACATCGCCAACTAGCAGAGCGCCTGTTGCCCAAAACACAGTCAACTGAAACAGGGGGTTGCCGAGTGGTGCCCACTCACGACCCCGCTCACTACACTCCAGCCCTGCATCAAAAGTTGCAGTGACAATCACGGATCAACATAATCAAACATTTTGAAGAATGCAACTACCGCCTTACTTACAGATGTAGCTCATACTTAACCTGAAGCCCAAATGTGTCCCACCAATTCGAGATCTGTAGCTATAAGGTACACCGCCCTGCAGCGTAGCAGTCAGTCTAAAGAGCCAAGCTTTTCAAAGGGGTTCTGTTATCTAGGCCTATTCCCCACATTATACATTACTTTGCAGCGAGTCCCATAACCAGTCACCTCCCTCTACCAAGTCATTTCCTGTGTGTCTCCCCGAGCAATGGGCTCAACGATCTAGACCATTGGGAACGTTGATCGTGACTGTCCACCCCTTCTCATCCACTCGACGAGCCAGGTGAGCACTCTCGGGTGTCTCTCCAGCTGCCACTTGCATGTGTGATGTCCCTCTTTGGTCGCACCTAATCCAGCCATGTCTGCTCCTCTGATGGATTCGTAAAGAACCAGGATTTCCCATTAGCGATATTCTTGAGTCTGGCCAGAAAAAACATCTTATCTTTGATGACCATTTCTCTGAGGGCACGCTTCACTCCATCAAAGGTGCGCCACTCCTGCTGCACCCTTAGTGTGAAGTACAGGAAGAACCACACCATCATGTTCTCGTACAGGGGATCCCCATGTTGTAGAGCCACCTGTAGGATGACATTTCGATCCCTGTAATTTAGGAGCCTGGTGATGACTGTCCTGGGGGGAGCCCCAGGTTTTGGTGGAGGGATCAGGGCCCTATGTGCCCTCTCTATTGTGAAAAAGGTGGACAAACGTTTAGGTTTCAAATGGTTCAATATTAGATCCTCGAAGAAGAAGTCCACGCTAGGCCCCTCTGCCCCCTCCGGGACCCCCACCATGTGTATATTGTTCCGGAGAGCCCACCCCTCCTTGTCCTCCATCTTCAGGGCCACCTGACAGTGATGATTTACCAATTGTTGAACCTTCTCCTCCAGCTTACCAGTGATGGGCTGGAGATCTGTAATGTTTGTTTCAGCGTCTGTGATGCGTTCCGACGTTTTGGTCATATTGGCCCTAAGTAGAGTCATTTCGATTGAGACTTTATCAATTTTTGTTTCCAGCGTCGTTCCCTGGTCCTGGATGACTGTCATAATAGTAACAAGAGATGGTTCAATGGCCTCGGCCTGCCCCACGGGGCGTCCTCCTCCGAGGGTGATGGCTTTGGGACAGTGTACTTGTCCGGTTTATTCGACTGTACAGGTGCATTTCCTTTTGGTTTCATCATGTAGGAGTGCTAGACCCCGGATGCGTAGTCCTCACGTCCAAATGGCGTCATTTGCACGTGTCACCGATATCACTGACCCTCTCTGGGGGACGAGCAGTGCAAACTACTTCCCCCCTTAGGAATATCAAGTCCATCAGTCCAAGTGTGCGCACCAGGATATCGATGTGGGTGCGTAACTTAAAGCGGACCCTCAAATGTTTCCTGCACCTTCACAGTGTCTCATACCTGTCCCACAAGTTCTGCCAAATAACGGGCCTCAGACTCCGCAGTGTTACACCAGCATATCACAAGAGGCTGGTAGTCAGCAGACCAGTACAGTTCCAGCCACCTGGTAGGATCACCAGACACTGTCAATGAGAGTGGACCGGAGGAGCCGCTAGGTCCCGCACTCAGCCCCTATCAGGGAGGCTGTATACTATCTCCAGCTATGGTACTGACCTAACGGCTAGGGCGTTCAACCTCAGACCTAGGGAACTGGGTTTGAGTCTCAGTAACCACGCTGAACATCCTGTGATTCTGGACAAATCACCTAATCTCTGAAATTTAAAGCGCTCTGATACCCGATTCGGTTGTGGGTCAAGTTCGCGCTATATAAAACTCTGCAAAAAAGAAAAAATTCTGCTCGCATAGATCCTCCTCCGCCACCAGGCCCAGGGCTGCCAGCCTTTTGGCCTATCGAAATTGGAGAGTGTCGCTCAGTTCACGGGGCACCCTCCGTCACTGTCCTGGGCACTGTTTAGTCCATCCATGCAGAAGGGGGGCTCTCACGCCCCACCCTCTCAAGGCAACAGTCCAGGGGGCCTCCCAAGTTCCTACCTCACTGTGCGGTTCTTCACTGGTGCAGCGCGCAGTTCAGCAGAGTGCGATCACGGTGGCGAGGGGTGCCCGCCAACATCTCCTCCGATGCAGGCCTCCCCTCACTCACCTTCCAGCGACTGCGAGAATCGGCGCTCTCGTTTGGGGTCGATCAATCCCCTATCCTTCTGGCCCACACAAATCACCACCTCCGCCGGATGCACAGCAGACCTTCAGCCACCTAACTCCGCCTGGCTTCCGTCCACTCAGGAGATGCTTACTTTCGAGATGGCACTCTTTCCCTTTTGTATCGTCTCAGAATATCCGGTCTTTCTTCGGTTTCACATTGATCAGATTCAGACATTTCAGGAATCGGAGCAAGATCTTTCTCAGCTGTAAGCCTTAGATTCAGCCTTTCTGTGTTTGTTGGCCACTTTGTTCTTACAGCATCTGCTCTCCTCCATTCTTCCTCTTGATCTGATCCTTCTGCACCGGGCGGATCACTCTGCTCGGGCTCAAAGTTCACCTCCACAATATCATCTATTTCAAAGTCTAATCGGCTTCAGGAGATGTCTGATTTATGCTGTTTTGCTCGACTGATTGTTCTGCTTTATCTGGAGCCCTCACAATCGGACTTGTCCTTTCTGCTTCTGTTGCACCCTTGATTGCATTTATCGGAACAAGAGGCGTTGTCTCGTCCACAGGTTCTGGGACTATGAGTATGGGAAGCGTGGATCCAATTTGGCAATCCTCCACACTTCACCGCTGTACTTGTGACTAGAAGCCCCTGGTATGGTCCACGCCAACGAACATCAAGGCAGCTTTTCCTCACGCGCTTTCGGACCACGACCCAGTCATCAGGGCTTAGATCATGCAGCAGGTCACTCGAGGTGGATGCACTCGCAGCATGGACCTGGTGGGACACAGAATTAACCACATAAGCCAGTCCTTTACAATGATCCTTAATCAAATCATCTGTGATGTTTATCAATGTTTTCGCTGGCACCATAGGCAGTCGCATAGCTCTTCCCAACAATATCTTGTAGGGAGAGAGCACTGTTCTCCTATCAGGTGTACTACGCAAACTCATTAGCACAAGAGGGAGCGTATCAGGCCATTTCAATGATGTTGACTAACACACTTTTGACATCCTCATTTTCATCGTGCAATTTACTTGTTCCACTAGACCAGAAGCTTCTGGCCTGTAGCTGCAATGTAATCTCTGATCAATTTTTAAAGCAGCGCATGACAATTTCATGAGTTCATTGTGGAAGTGTGTTCTTCTATCTGTTTCCACCGAGGTTGGAATTCCGAACCGCGGTATCAGTTCCCTTAAAAGCAGTTTTGCCACAGTGAGACAGTCACATCGCCTGGTTGGATACGCCTCAACTCATCGTGAAAAGATACAAACCACCATCAGGACATATCTCAACCTATTGCATCTTGGCTTCTCAATGAAGTCTAACTGTATTCTGTTAAAAGGACCTCCTGATCTTCCAATGTGACTCATCACCACCACAGTTCTCTTTACCACATTCATTTGTTAACACGTAACACACCTATGACAAACTGCTTCAGCATGCACACGGAATCGGGGGTTAAACCATGTTTGTCTAAACACTCGCACCATGGCATCTCTTCCAAGATGAGCTGCTCTGTGAAATTGCCTTGCCATTGGGCTCAGTAAACAGTTTGGTAACACTGCCCTTTCATTTGTTGATACCCAAATGCCATCATCTCTCGTTTGACAGCCTGCTCTAACCCATGACGCTGCTTCCTCTTCTGGAGCCTCATCTTGCAGTCTCTTCACCTCATCCCATGTATCTGCCACAGCCAGCATCATGCTGAGTTCGGTCTTTTCTGCACTTTCTCCTACATATCCTCCATTGAAAATACAAACATGTAAAGCATAAAAACGAGCTACTTCATCAGCATAGTTATTTCCCTTGGTGACAAAATATTCTCCCCTCCCATGGGCTGCACATTTTACTACTGCAATGGCTTTTGGCTTCTGTAAGGCTTCTAGTAATTGACAAACATATTCACCATTACCCACAGGGGATCCTGATGACGTTACTTAACCCCTCTGAGACCATAACTGTCCAAAGTCATGGACCACTACAAACCCATATTTGTTGTCTGTATAAATGGTCACTCGAACTCTATCTGCGATGATACAAGCACGGATTAGAGCAACAATTTCGGCCACCTGAGCAGAATATACTCTTGTTAAACAGGCAGCTTCGACCACTCCCAAAATAATTCAGGCAGCAAAAGCCGCTCTCAGGCATCCTTCATTGTCTCTTAAACATGAACCATCAACAAAAAGGATCAGATCAGATTCGGGCAGTGGTTCATCAACAATGTCAGGTCTGGGTTTGGTAGATAGTTCAGGGACATCTAGACAGTCATGCTCTTCACAATCTTCTCCCACTTCTTGTGGAAGAGGCAACAATGTAGCAGGGTTCAAGGTAGTACAACGCTAAAGAGTAACATTTTCAGCAGATAATATGATTGTTCATATTTTGTGAGCCTGTTATTGGTGAGGTACTGTGTCTTTGTTCTTGTCATTAGTAATTCCACTGAATGTGGGACATACACCACAAGTGGGTGACCCATTACTATGCTTTCACACCTCTCAATGTTGACACCTGTTGCAGCAACAGATTTGAGACATCCGTGCAACGCAGAAGCTACAGGATCTAAGGGCACCCCCATGTGTCTGTATGAGGACCGCTAATGCACTTCCTTCTTTCTCACAGCAAAAGAGCGAAAACACTTTATTGTAGAAAGGCATTCCCAGGGCTGGAGCGCGACATAGGCTCTCTCTCAGCACGTGGAAGGGCACTTAAGCTGTCATCATCCCATGGTCCAGGATCACAAATATCTTTTTGAGTCAATCTCAAAAGTGGCTTTGCTTGCAAGGAAAAGCTTGGGATCCATTGTTGACAATAGCCGACCATTACCAAAAACATGCAGACTTCTTTCTGTGTTTTCAGAGTTCCCATTTAAATAATCATCTCTATGCGATACGGTGACACCCTTCGTTTTCCTTTCTCAATTCAATGTCCAAGATACTGCACTTCTGTCTGACGATATTGGAGCTTATTTGGGGACAACTTGTGTCCATTCTCTGCTAAATGGTTAAGCAAAGCCACTGTATCAATCCTGCAAGTGTCCTCAGTTTCTGATGCGAACAATAGGTCATCAATATATTGAACCAGAACTGATTTGGGGCATTACCAATCCTTCAAGATTCTTTTTCAAACACTGACTAAAGATAAAGGGTCTTTCTGTATACTCTTGAGGATTACGACAACACGTTAACACACGATCATCTATGCTGAACACAAAAATATACTGGCTATTTTCGTGCAATGGTACGGAGAAGAAGGCTTGGCATAAATCAATGACTCTGAAGCATTCGGCTTCACAGGGTCTTTGAAATAGTATGCAGCTGGATTCGATAAAGCAAGACAACACGGAATCATGATTTCATTAACCCTGCGTAAGTCCTACACTATTCTGTACATGCCGCTAGGCTTTTGTAGTCCCATTATACGTTAATAACAGGGACTTCCTCTTATCTCCTTCAGAATGCCCTGCGCTATCATGGACTCAATTACAGGTCGTATTCCAGCCATAGTTTCTGGAGTCAATTTATACTGTAGAATTTGTGGAAATTCAGCATTAGCTTTGACCTGTATCTTCACAGGTTCAACACCTTTGATCAATCCAATGTCTCCACCTGTAAAGTCCCAAACTTTTAGTTAAATGGAATCTCTCAAGTCATAGGGTAAATCTTCTATTGTGAGAACCATAAACAGCTCTGCACATAGACTCATGTTTGCCATTTTAAAGTCAGCATCGTCATCAAATGTCTGCATCTCCACATGTCTCAGAGTGTAAGATATATTGCAATTAAGTTGACTTAATAGGTCTCGTCCCAATAGACAGACCTGGCTGGAATCACACGCTACGAATTGATGTTTATCTTGAAAGGGTACTATTATCACAGGTAGTGCAGTTGTCAATGGGTTATTCTTTTTCAACTTGGTTACTCCTACTACCTGAATCGACTTTCCTGACAAGGGTAAATCTGGGACGACTTCTGTCCTTACCGTGAAGTGTGCCACTCCAGTGTCTAACAAAAAGGTAACAGGATGTCCGTTTACTCTTGCATCTATTAATGGTCCACTTTAGTCCACTTCCAGGGCAGCACCCAAAGTGCATTCTCCCTGCTCCCCCCTCTGACACTCATGGGGATCTGGTATTTGATCTACTCTGTCTTTTATCTCAAAATAAGGCATTTGCTGATATGTCTGATTCATAATGGGTATTCTAGGCGGTTGTGGTATCTGCATTTGGGACTCACAATTACCCCCATGCATTGATTTAGGTCTTGTCACCGTATTCACCCCTACTGCCATTTGTCCCTCTCCGTCATATTGCAATTGATTTGCTGGATTAGCTCTAGATTTGCGCTTCCAATGCTTGATTTTATGACAATAATGACATGCTGTCACACGTTTTTTGATTTGCGACCAACTCTGCTCCCATTCCACCATAAGCACCTCTTTCTCTACCCTTTCCAGGTTGTGTCCCAATTTGTTGTTGATTCATTCCTCTACCACTCCCTCTTCCTCGGCCGATTCCATGGCCCCAATCTGGCCATTCAGCATTTCTCAACTGTACTAACATCAATGTTTCCTTTGTTTTCTTTTGCGCTGCTTCTACCTGTTCACTGCAATATTTTGCGTATCGTAACATTTTGTCTACAGACTTGTTCTGCCAACATATCAAGTGGTGCTATATCATTAAACTGATGTCAGTTCTCAATCCTAACACAAATTTAGACACAAACTGTCCCATATCTTTCGGCTCAACCGTACCCAATCCACTATGTTGTTTAAATGCCACCAACAGTCTCTCATAATAATCATGTACAGATTCTTCAGGGTCCTGAGTAGTGCGATCAATTTTAAGCCAATCGACAGTCTGTGGAGCTACTTTAGACTGCAACCATGTAATTACTTGTTCATATTTCTTCATCACCTCCGCTAAAGGACCATTTGTTAACGCATCTCTAGGTGGTTCTGCCGTAGCCAATCAACAGCAACCATGCATAAAGTCCAGAGATCACCCGGAACCACTATATTAAACAAATCATTCAAATCAATCCACAACAACTTCGCGATCTTAACAAACCAATCAATTTGTTTATACCAATCAGCAGGTTTTTACCTCAGCCGAGGAAAATCATTAGTAAAAGCTGCCAAATCACCCCTGCTCCATGGCACATGTACATACACTCCGTTCTGTACTTCTCTTAAGGGGAAGTTTCCTGCAGCTCCTGTCCCACCACCTGGAGGCGGATTGTCCCCTACCACCTTCTTAGTACTTTTCTTTTTGGCCCATCTTTCTTTCCATTTATTTAATGCTCTCCATGTTCTCATTGCTATTATCAGATCGTTAATCGCACCTTTAATCCTGTTTTGCGCTTTTCCTCTTAATCATGATCAGTATAGTTTAATCTGCAACTTCCTTGCATTAACTTTGTTTTTGTCAAATCCACCTCATACGTCTTGCTAATTGTACCATTGCCTCATGAGCGCGCTTTGCTTTCTTTGTAACATCCTTAGCTATAAATAGCAATTCACTGGGATCATATTTTTCAATCCTTTCTATTGGCAAGTTTCCTTCTATTACTTTATCTATCTCAATTTTTAATCTGACCACATCTAACAATGGTGCCTTTGTCACCATCTGTATTTTTCTCTGACTCTGCTCACTCCCAGTATCTTCCCTGCCCCAACTCTGTGCCATTCTTGGACTTGTTCCTTCCTCCATTCTCATCCCTGGATTGCTTTCTCTTTCACAACTTTGACTTCTTCAATTATTACCCTCACACAGACCCATCAGAGGAACCGTTACCCTAGGGTCTTCCTGTCTCATCTCTCGCTCGTCTTTTGGTAGCATTGACTTCCTCACTGGCTGAAACCACAGTCTGATATCTGATTTAGAATTTGCCAAAGCTCTGTACGTCTTCGTTCTGACCCACCACTCATCCTTGCTGGATCATCAGTAGCTGGTAATGGGGTGCTAGTTTCCACTGGCCCCTGAATCACACCTGTCTTGCTCATAGTAAGACTTCCCCCAGTCATCGTTTCCTCCCTTTCTCTGGGCTGTTGTGGTTGTCTTTCTTCTGATCTCTCATTAGGATTATAATTGGAAACCACAGGAGCAACTGTAATAGGTATCGTTAGAGAGTCTGGCAACTGCCTAGCATATGCACTTCCATAGTGCTCAGTATCCCCAAATCCGGACCCTCCAGAACCTCCTTTGATCCTGATTCCTACTGCCACTCTCCCTTGTACTCCCGCTGTCTGGTCTTCTGAACCTGTCTGGTCTACCCTTGACGCTTCCCCAGTGGGGCTGAGCCTTGCATTTCTACAGTGTTAAGTTAGCATGAGCTTATTAGAAGTTTAAACGCCATTTTACCTTTTTGCTTTCTTTTGCACACAACACACGTTAGTTATTGTTTCATGCTAGGCTGAGAGTTTTGCTTCACATGAGAATAACTTGTTTTTCCACATTACTAGACTCGCCTTGTAAGCATAGTCTGAACAGTGAGTGCTGAGGCCTTAAAGGTTATCAACACTGTTGTTTTTGTTCGAACTGATCAGCGCACCTTCTAGACATAACATATATGCAACTGCAGACAGCTCAGATACTGGCGCCTATAATAATACACTGTGTAGGCATGATTAAACACACTTGGAGAACTTTCGTAAGCTGAGAGCTTGTGCAGAACTCAATGTGATTCACTCCTGCTAAACTCTGAGGTATGGGGTCCCCTATGCAAGCCTAAGAGACCTTCTGTAGTTATAAAATAACCTACTAGCAAGGGAGGGTGAAATATAGGTATATATTTAACCTGTTTCCATTTAGAATTATAGCATGCTTTCTACCTTTGTATTTTATGGAATAGTAACTATGCTGACAATCTTATTTCTTATCATATGTCTGCTTGTATTAGCTAAGATGCTGCACCTGAGATCACAGCGTTGAAATACATATTTTAAACTTGCTCGTGTCTCCCTGTTCCGGACTGGTATGAGAGTATAACGAAAGAGTGCTCATGTTTCCCCCCTTACCTGAGGTATCCTAAGTCACATGTTCTGAGTTGTCTAATCATTGGTGACTTTACTATAGGACGAAGAGCTAACGTGACACTGATGCTAGTCTGGTAGGGGATTTTGTGTACTAAGGTGAGTTCTGGCACACCCTAATTCACTGAGGGCCTGAGTCTCTGTGCACAGTTCTGTGTCTGAGCAGAATCCCTGCAACAAGTACTTTTCTTTTTGGCCCATCTTTCTTACCATTTATTTAATGATCTCCATGTTCTCATTGCTATTATCAGATCTTTAATTGCACCTTTAATCCTGTTGTGCCCTTTTCCTCTAAATCCTGATCAGTATAGTTTAATCGCAACTTCCTTGCATCAACTTTGTTTTTGTCAAATTCACCTCATACCATCTTGATAATTGTACCATTGCCTCATGAGCGCACTTTGCTTTCTTCATAACATCCTTAGCTATAAATAGCAATTCACTGGGATCATATGTTTCAATCCTTTCTATTGGCAAGTTTCCTTCTATTACTTCATCTATCTCAATCTTCAATCTGACCACATCTAACAATGGTGCCGTTGCCACCATCTGTATTATTCCCTGCCCCAACTCTGTGCCCTTCTTGGACTTGTGCCTTCCTCCATTCTCATCACTGGATGACTTTCTCTTTCACAGCTTTGACTTCTCCAATAATACCCCTCACACAGCCCCATCGGAGGAAATGTTACCCTATGGGCTTCCTTTCTCATCTCTTGCTCTTCTCTTGGTAGCATTGACTCCCTTACTGGCTGAACCCACATTCTGATATCTGATTTACAATTTGCCAAAGCTCCTGTACGTCTTCGTTCCAACCCACTACTCTTCCTTGATGGATCATCAGTAGCTGGTAATGGGGTGCTAGTTTCCACTGGCCCCTGAATCACACCTGTCTTGCTCATAGTAAGACTTCCCCCAGTCATTGTTTTGTCCCTTTCTCTGGGCTGTTGTGGTTGTCTTTCTTCTGCTCTCTCATTGGGATTATAATTCAAAACCACAGGACCAACTGTAATAGGTACCGTTAGAGAGTCTATCAAATGCCTAGCATAAGCTCTTCCATTGTGCTCAGTATCCCCAAATCCGGACTCCAAAACCTCCTTTAATCCTGATACCTACTGCCACTCTCCCTTGTACTTACGCTGTCTGGTCTTCTGAACCTGTCTGGTCTACCCTTGATGCTTCCCCAGAGGGCTGTGATCTTTCATGCTCTAACCTGGAATCACTAGGTGGAGGACGATCTGCTAACAATCTCTCTAAGAAGCTATCAGCTGTGTCACTGTCTTCTTCTGTCTTACTCTGTCCTTCAGATCCTCCTTTTAACAGCCTAAATGGATATAGGCGTTATCCCTCTATAGTGTCTACTCTCCACCTTTTCAACTGTGCATCCCACCTAGCTTCCTGATATGCCTTTGTTGCCCTTGTTATCCTTCCTTGGGTAGCTTTTCTTTTCTTCACCATTGCTGCTCTCATCCATGCATCGAAAGCTTCAAATTGCGTTGGTCTAGGTGGAGGCTTCAGAGCGTTCATCACTCCACTGAGCTGGCACAAGACCTCCATCCGAAAGGATCCATAATGATGAAAAGCCAAGTTCCCCTCTTTCTCAGTAATTTGATGCCAATTTTGCAACCGCACTATGGTATGTAGTCCTACATTGGTTGCCATATAATGTGCTGGGGTATCCTCTGGTGGAGCTTCATCTCCCACACGAGTTACCACTCCTGTATCACCTCTACACATAGTGCGTAATACTTTAAAACATCTCATTGTAAAAGCGGCTTATTGCAATCCAAAATTCAGTGTTAATTCAATGTTACCACTAAGGACGAACTTCAACCAATCCCAGCGCAGCGTTACACCAACCGACCTATCCCAGCGTGGCTCTTTCTGATGTCACAACTCACTCCTTGCAGCGGCTCACCCTCCTTTACAATTTCTCTTCGCACATTCTTGTTCACACATTCACGCACAAGTAACTGTATAACCAAAGTTATTAACCAAGTAGTTGCTTCCTACTACAACCACAATAACTAACAGTCACATAAACAAGTAATTGTCCATCCGCTAAAATATCGATAGAACACTGTCACAAGAAAATCCGCTGTGAATTCCGACCTGCGTTAATCACCCAATCGCTGCAGTCTACACCTGGTGCCTGAGGATTTCCACTGTGACGCTACTCTTCATTCACACAAAGTCACCTATAACAAGTGGTTTGTCGATAGCGCTTCACGACGCCCACAATTCAACCGGACAATTACTTATACAACTATCCCAGGATCGTGGACTTCTCTTGAGTCCACTCACCAAACTTCCTCATCTGCACGTGTCCAGCAGGCAAGTAAACCGATTAACTCACAATCACACAACATGCATTCTCACTTCGCAAGACAACACGCAAACAAATTATCACCACAATCTAACACACCACACAGTTTCATACTCACTCTACCACTGCGTCCGACGCATCGTCAACATGCACCGAACACCATTGCTCACCGTTCCTTCTGAGTCCAGAGCCAGAATTTCCTCCGCTTCTACTCTAAATCCCTCATTTCCTCTCATTTTAGAGGCAAACCATCCCCTGCTACCATTTGATAATGCCAAACGTGGACCTTGCCATACCATACAAGTTCAGCTACGATGGTCTTTTATTTGCCTACTGAAAGTTGTTGAGAGGAAGAAACACATTAAAATTATACTTACAATGCAGTCATGCTGTATAAACCACAAACTCCGAATTCCATTTATGTTTTTTTATTATAAGGCCAAAAATAATTGGATATAGAGGCACCTCAAAATCAATGAATTTAGGTACAGGAAAATTAATACAGAGCCAAATCTGTGCATATAATTGATTCGGCAAAAGAGACTCAAAACTATAAACTCCAGGATTAATACACAACCCAGAATGGATGCGGAGTCCAAATCCCTTTTCATTAGGAAAGAAAGCATGAAATATCTTTCCCTACACTACTCTCATGAATAATGCTTCTAGTTGGCTCCCCTATCTCGTTTTCCAAAGGTGTCAGCACATGTAGACTTCCTTAGAAGTACTCACGTCAATGGGTCAAATAGCTCAAAGCTATTGAGCCTGTTCTCAAGGTGCTCTCTCTTCTCCGAAAATCTAGAAGTCTGCTGTTCGGTCCCGGTGCACAATACAAAAGGATAAATTCAGCCCCTTCCTCAATGTATCACATTACCAATCATTTCACTTCCTTAATACACTGGTAGTTTTCCGAAATGTCTTCTTTGAAATCTTCTTTGCTTCATTGACCTTGGAGTGTAGATAGGCCAGGCACAGATTATATCCTCCCTGCTAGCTTCTCAGACTGTTCAAAGACATTCCAGGTATCTCCTTAAGCTAAAATAATGAGGATGCATTCCTTCTACCTTCAATGGGATGAAAACATACTGTTCTAGCACGAACAAAGATCGATTGAATTACTTCCACAGTAGCTGAAGAAGCGAAACTGTAAACACCCTGCAGCTCGAGGCCTAAATTGCAGGCAACTTTAACACACGAGTATATGAATATGATTATAATGTCTCCCTACACCTGGAGTTTTAAAATAATGGTGTCTTCTAATATATGCAAAGTCAGTGTAAACAACACTACATTTCTTGGTTAACATATAGAGTAAATGTATTTAATACATAATACAGGATGATACTAAAACATATGCAGGTACGTTTAAACCATGAATATGATGCACCCTTAGAATTAGAGTGCTGTATGCGCTCTATCATGGGGAATGGTGCAATGCCACCGGAGCGTCAGAAAAACTGACGCTGTGTTGGCATTAGGGGCTTGTAAATATTCCCCCCTACTCGGTGTGTCTTTATAAGTTCAAAACTTTCAATTAGCAAACATGGGCCACTTTTTTAGCTATTTAATTCACTACTTGGATCCACTTTTATGTTAATGTCTCGGCCTGGGAGTGGGAAGTTAGAGACCCTTATAGCGAGATATGACCGTTGTAGAGCAATAGAGAGAAAGAGAAATAAAGAAAGAGAAGCAGTAGTTTTAAAGCTGATGAGAAGGCTCTTTGTCGGCCTTAGAAAAAAAATCGCGTGTCAATGAGTCTGCAGGGTTCACACGTGTTGCTGAAAAAGTTACATCCCTCTCATTAGCTCCAAATATTTTTTATGTTTCACACCACGTTGGCGTCAGAATGGAAGTGTGAAGCGAAGCCATGGCTTGAAGTCAAGGGAACATATGGCAGACAGAAGAGAGAGTTCTGTGTCACAGTTGCAGTGTTGGAGGTGTTTGTGATTCGCCTCTCTTGGTGTCACTGCTTTTAATTCGGTGCTGTCTGGCGACAAGCGGACAATCACAATGGCGTCAAATGTGACGACTTTCAGCTATTGAAGCCCATCAGATTTAATCTGCGGGGACCTGCAATCAGCTAGTAATTGGGGGCGGTGGGACAAAAGCAGAAGGCTTGAAGAAACAATGGATGTAGACCATTCAGAGAGACGAAATCAAAACAGTAAGTACAAAACTAGTTTGCACTACTTTGCTGGACAAAAAGAGAACAAAAGTTCTAGCATGATTCATTTTGAGTGTTTTGAAAGGCCTATTTGATTTCACAAATGTATATGTAGACTTTTTTATACGTTCAACATTTGCGTCTTTTATACATTGACACAAATTACATCACTGTCTCTTCTAGGGTGTAAGCTGGGCTGGTCTTTAGACCAACAGAGCCCTGGGCGAAACAAAAATTGGCGCACCCTCGTCTAAAGCAAAGCCCATATACATCACAACCTCATGATTTGGTGTACATAAGGCACCCTTAGAGCAAACTCTTCTCATACTCCGAACACACATTAAATATAGTACACGAAGCAACAACGCTTCAATCAGGCATAGCAGCTACAGACCAAGACAATAATTATCCTGTGACTCATGTAAGTAGTTCATTCTCTGGTCTGTTGATTTTGCTCAGTTTTAGTTTAGCTATTTAGTGTCAGAACTACATGTACCAGCAGTCACAGAGATCAGCAAAGTAAACACCATCGAATTGGGCAAAAGTAACAGTTGTTGCAGTTGAGAGAGCGCAATTTGAATGAAAAGTATGCCCGTATCATATTTATAGGCTTGTAATGTAAAGTTAGAACCTATAATGAAAAGTTAGCACCTATAGCGTAAAGTTAGCATATGTAACTTGAGTAATAGGAAATGTATCTATATTTACTCTAGAAAATGCATTAGAATTAGGAAAGCCGTACATAGTGGGCTAATATAGAAATGTGTTTAAATGTTTAAAAACAGTAGAACGTGCTAAACAGAGAATGTACGTATGTAATTATAAAGCGGAGAAAGAAGATGAAATGTAAAGTGAAGAAATGTGCAGAACGTATATCACTGCGTAAAAATAAGAGTATAACGTTGTATTTTATGTAATACGGATTCACTTATAATCAAAAGATTTGCTAATTCGATTATATATATATGTGTTAAAAGTCATACCGCATAGAAGAGTTTGTAGGAATTTTAGCATAATGTGTTCATATGTGGTTTTAACCTAAACTGACCAAGGGTTCGCAAGAGTGTAGTTCACTGCATGTAATTTAGTGGGCTCACAGGAATAGGGGATAGCTTTGATCTGAACGTGCGAGCCAAGAGTCAAAGGTCTTGTTAAATTTAAAGTGACAATGCTGGATGAGGTTTATGGCCCAATGAGATGAGAGACGCTTGGAATTTGGGGTCTTGTTTAGAAGTGACTGTTCACAGGACCAAAAGAGGTTATAATCACAACTGTAATGAATAGAGTTCTTTTGAGGTGATAGACTTTGGACTGAAAGTGTCAACTGGAATGTCATGAGGTTACCAGCACGAAGATGAAGTTGGCGCCTAAGAAGCAAGGTCAACTTAACAGACGACGCGAAGAGACGAAGCTATGGAAAGAACCAGAAGCGGGATCACGTGAAATGAGCACATGGTGGGCGTCTCGAAGGGGCGTTTCACCCATACTGTGATTTTGTATTTAGGGACAGCACCCCGGGGAGGAGAAGTCAGAGCAGCAGAAGAGAGCAGTAGGCCGAGGACCCTTAGAGAGCGGATGGGTAGGCAGAAAGGGTACTGCTTCTCGACATAGGTTTCCATCAGAGACTAAGAGAGTTTGAACTTCTTTGGAAGTCAAACTGCTGACACCTTTTTAGGTAAAAGGACTTGCTAGTAGGGATGTCATCTAGCATAGAGTAGGGACAGATTTAACTTGTTTATTCTTTTTCTGTAAATGACGCATCAGATTCACTTTGTGTCTATGCTATTCAATTTGTTAGTATTGGAATTGGTTTTGATTGTATTCTTTTGTAGACTGAGATTCTTTAGGGAATTTATGTTCCTTTTAGTTCCTGTATACTTGTTGAATCTTATCTTGAGAGGATTGTATATGCAATTATCTATGATTTTATATTAAACTTTTAAACTTTTTTCAGTCGTAAGTGGTTCTTCAGAGTTGCGCCAGTCTATGGGGTTGATTTAACCTATGTGGGTTTGCCTTTTACTCAATGACAGACAATAATCGATCCAAAATTGGATGAATGAGATAGGTATCTAGGTGATCAGAAAAGGGTATCAAAATCTCATTCCCCGCAGTTGGTAGCAGAGAAAGATGGTTTTCTTCTTGAGGAAGGCAACCTAGGTCAGGTCTAGATTACCCCAAGGTCCCTAGTCATCGACGACCAGAAGAAGAATCCCTGCCGAAGAAGGTGCTGACGGTGCGAGAGAAAAGCAGCAGAGTCGGTCGAGAGTGAGTATAAGGGTCATGCGTTGCCAGATTGCGGTGTTTTGTGTTGTACCTGTGTTGTAATGTCAAGCGGAGTTGAATGCCTGTAGTGTGATTGTGGGAAGGTTGTGAGCGCGCGCAACCGGATAAAATCTTAAGTCCAGAGAAGGGCTTAAGTGGTTCGGGTGTATCGAACACCCAGAGTAATTGTCTACCATTGTAAAGGGGGTCATGAGGTACCATTGATCGCCCGCAGGACCGTTGATAGGGGGAGTGTCAGAGTGAGTGTATGAGTAACGGACGCTGGTCGGACGTTTACTGTGTGTAAGTAACCTATCAGTTAAGGCGAGCGTCTGAAGTGAGAGGAAGACGTCTCGCCAGTTGAGGTGACAATTACAGTTAGACTGTGGACGTACAGTCAAGAAAAGTGATCGCTTGGTCGGAAGTAGTCATTTTTCGGTGTATGAATGAGACGCATGCAAGACCGCGAGACGAGCTGAGAAAGGAGGGGAACTGCTGCAGAGGGGACGAGTGACGTCAGCGTAGAGCCGCGCTGGGATTGGCCGGTTGGTGTAGAACCGCGCTGGGATAGGCTGGTTAACGAGAGCCGCGCAGGGATTGGTGGTTTGTCATCGGGAAGTAAATAAGGAAGTAAATAAGGAAAATCGTAGATTCTTGAAAATGAAGTGTTTTAAACGTTTAAGGGCGATCTTTAAGAGAGATGGAGGAAACTCATATGCAGGGGAAGAAGCCCCACCGGAAGGCACACCAGCTTATTATATGGCTGTGAATGTAGGGTTACACTCAATACTATGGATCTCCGAGTGGAGTAAGCTAACAGAAGGAAATGAGGAACTGACGTTCCCGAGATACGGGACGTTTAGGGTAGAAGCACTGAACCAACTGAAAGCGGTAATGCTCGCAACGAGACCTCTACCGAGGCCAACACAGTTCGAAGCCCTCAATGCATGGTTCAGGGCGGCACACGACAAGAGCTTGAATAGACGCCAAGAAAGAGTGAGACGATCGGTAAGAGCAGTGCAGGATGCTAAATGGGACGATGAAGCTAAAAAGTGGAGGGTGCAAAAGATAGAAGCAGACAAACTGTACCCAATGCTAGAGGCTACGGGAGAAAAGAAACCTCTAGAAGAAGATGAGGACAGCGAGTCGGATGATGGTCTGATAGAGAGGCTATTAATGGACAGACCACCTCCGTACAACAGAGAAGCCGAAAGTCCCGAATTACAGCAGGGAGACGGGGCTAGGCAGGGGGAATATAAACCGCTCCCCATGTCGGAGTGGGAACCAAAGAAAGGCGAAGAAATATCTCAATCTAGTCCCGTACAGAAATTAGTAGGAAGATTCGTGGTCCAGAAGGTGCCAGAAACGGAGCGTGCAAAATCGTATCAACTGCCGGATGCTCTACAAGTACCTGTTACCATAGGTCCTATAGTGTCAATCTACAACCCGGAGGGAGCCCAGCAGGAGGAACAGGCACGGTGGGACAGGGAAAGGGCAGAGATGGAAAGTAGGAACAATACGATCAATTCCCAAAGGCAGTTGCTAGGACCAAGGAGTCGGAGTACCCCATTGGATCCAGTAACGGGTCCCTGGATAGAACAGGGGGGTCAGAGAGGACACATGGATTTGAGGGGACCGAAACCGAAATCCTTTAAGGAATTACGGGAGTACTTGAAAGAATGGGATGCTGCCGTAGAAACTCAGAATAAAAGAATAGAAACAGAAACAGAATGGAGACATCAGGATAACAGGATCCTCTCTCACTGCGGAGCTGGCGAAAGCAGTCCGGAGTGGGAGGGAGGGAGCCAAGGAAGCAAAGGAGATACTCGCCATACCATCAATGGCAATAGACAATTGTGCGAGGACAGGAGTACAGGATGTGGGGGAGTGTCTCGCCCCATCCTTAGTGAGGGAGAACGAAAAACACAGGAATACCGAGATAGTTTCAGGTGCACTCACCATGCCCCGGACGAAAATGTGCGACATTGGAATCACGAGAGTATAGGGGGTCGCGAAGGGTCTCGCCATGCATCCGGTGATCACGGACGGGATCGCGGAAACATGGAGGGCCGTGAAGGATCTTATCGTTTATTGAGCGACACCAGACAGCAAGGGAATTGCAGTGATTTAGAACAGAGCGGAGGATCCTATCTCGCACCTAAAGAGTCCGAGCTGAAAGGACAGAAGGCAGTAATGGGGAATAGAACATTGTTCCACCACACCCCTAGGGAAGATGGGAAAGCTTGGGACCTAGAGAGGTGGGAACAAAGAGAAGCAAGAAGGACGCCTCATAACTCACCTGTACCTAGACGTAGGACTCGTAGTGGGGGTGAGAGGGATGTAAAAGAACCACCTAGGAGTGAGGTACTGAGAGCTGAGATAAAAGCAAAACGGCTCGATGTGATCAGTTTAAAATCAGACTTGGAGGAAATAATAGACGGCACATTGCCAATGGAAAGGATCGATCTGTATGAACAGGATGAAATACTGTTTATGTCTAAGGATGTTACTCGGAAAGCGAGGTCGGTTCATGAAAAATTATCTGAGTTGGCAAACAGGTATATGATAGACCTATCACGAACTAAAGCTTTACAGGGTAACCATAGGCTAAACTGCACGGATCAGGATCTAGATGAGCGGAGGACGATTGGGCTGAAAATACACATAAAGGAACTGATCCTGAGTATCAGAATGTGGAGGGATCTAGATAAGTGGGAGGAAAGATGGTCCAAGAGGGGAACCGTCAGAAGGAGTATACTTGCGGGGTCCCCGGAGGGAGGGCTAATGCGAATGGAAGCTTTCCCTTTGCGAGAAATCACGAACGGAAACTACGTGCATGTGCCCTGGAGTAGGGGGGATCTAGCGGCATTTACAAATTCCTTCCCAAAGCTAAGGGAGAATCCCGTCGAATGGTACAAACAGGTAGAGAGGTTCGTGAAGATCTCTAAGGTGCTGTTGGTCGACTTGAACACCCTGTTTGACATTGTAGTACCCGGAGATTTGTGGACAGCATGTAAGCTTAATGTCGAATGGCCCATTTGTGAACCCGAGAGGGATCCCCGGACGAATGGACCATCAGAGAGAGTCATGGAAAAGTACGAGAGGGTAATGGCATGGTTAAAAGAGAAGGTGCCGTTGCAGGACATAGACTGGGTTAAAATAGATCGAACAACTCAGGAACCTAAAGAGACCGTTCACGAGTTCTATGAGAGATTGCTGAAAGCATTCAAACAGTACAGTGGATTGGACGTGATGGATCCTAAGGACATAGGACAGTTCGTGTCGAAGTTCGTCCTGGGATTGAGATCAGACATAAGCTTAATGATTCAACAGCATTTGATCTGTTGGCAAAACAAACCTTTAGACGAGATCCTGAGGTATGCGAGGTATTGCAGCGATGAAATAGATACGAAAGCAAAGAAACTTAAGGAGAAGCTGATGTTAGTGCAGATGCAATCAGCTGGAAAGGGTGGACAGCGGTAACAGGGGACAGGAACCCTAGGGAAGAAACCGAATAATCAAAGTAGAGATGAGGAGGAAATACCGACATCTAGGGTAGATATCGCGACATTGAAAAAGACAACGAGGTGCCATCAGTGTAACGAGGTGGGACATTGGAGACGCGGGTGTCCCTATAATGTCGAGATGGGGGAATTAGAACAGGAGGAGGATGAGGTTCAGAACAGCCTGGTAAAGGGAACAGCGGTCCCGAAGGGAAAGTTTGTCAAAGGGGGGACTCAGACTCCTCGAGCTCAGTTCCCTCAACCGCCACGAATTGCAAATGGAGGGAAAACCTATAGACAACTGCCATTGTTCGTAGGTGGAGAAGAATGCTACTACGTTGATCCCCTTACGGGACAACGAGTGAATAGGGATGAAGACTGTACTCTAGGAGCAGCCCTGGAGGTAGACCAGAGAGGACCATACGTGGAAGCTGAAGTAGCTGGATGTCCTACGACCTTTTTGGTGGATACGGGGGCCACTCGATCCACTTTGAGATCGGCGGTAGTCCCAGGTCTGCCAATGTCGGGAGAGACGATTCAGGTGGTAGGAGTCGCAAATAGGAGAATGACGAATCCTCTGACCGAACCAGTGTCAGTGAAGATAGGGAAATATAGTGATGAACACCAGTTTGTGATTTGTGATTCTAGCCCTGTGTGTCTGCTAGGAAGAGATCTGTTGTGCAAACTAAACTGCACCATATATTGCACACCTGAAGGAGTAGAAGTGCAGACTAACGATGATGATGCCGACTTTAAGGTTGTAAACTCGCAGGGATGCGTGGAACTATATCCTACCTTAACGGTGGAGGAGCTTCCACAAGACCTGAAGGAGATGGTGTCAGCTGAGGTGTGGGATTTTACTGGAGAAGAAATAGGACTGATCAAAGGAGTAGAACCGGTAAAGATCATGGTAAAGCCCAATGCCGAGTACCCAAGAACACCAGAATATAAGTTGACACCGGAGACGATTGCAGGAATAAAGCCTGTGATCGAATCCATGATTAAACAGGGAATACTGAAGGAAATCGTGGGAAGTCCATGTAACTCCCCGATTATGGGTTTGCAGAAGCCTAGTGGGAAATACAGAATAGTGCAGGACCTTCGAAAGATTAATAATATTGTTGTTTCATGTTGTCCAGTGGTACCGAATCCATCAGTGATATTGTTTCAGATACCGTTCCAAGCTGAATGGTTCACAGTGATAGACTTGTGCCAGGCTTTCTTTTCAATCCCTTTAGATGAGGAGAGCCAGTATCTGTTCGCTTTTAAGCTGGAAAATCGCGTTTTAACATGGTGTCGTATTCCCCAGGGGTATACAGAAAGCCCATCGATTTTTAACCAGCTGCTGAAGAAAAATCTTGAAAGTCTAGTACTGCCTATGAACTCGGTTCTGGTCCAGTACATAGATGACCTACTTGTGGCGTCAGAAACTGAGGAAGCTTGCAAAACAGACACCATTACCTTACTAAATCACTTGGCCGAGAACGGACACAAGGTGTCTCCAAGTAAACTGCAGTATTGTCTGACCGAAGTGCAGTACTTGGGCCACAGGATTGAAAAGGGAAAACGGAAGGTGTCTCCAGACAGAATAGAGGCGATCATGAAAATGAATGCGCCCAAAACGCAAAGAGAAGTCAGAATGTTCCTAGGCATGGTTGGTTATTGTCGGCAGTGGATAGCCAATTTTTCACTGAAGGCAAAACCTTTACAAAAACGGAGGCACAAGGGGGTGAGTGATCCGGTACCATGGGACAAAGATTGTTTGATGGCATTTTTGCAGCTGAGGGAGGACTTGTGTCGTGCCCCGGCTTTGGGAATGCCTGATTACGAGAAACCATTCTTGCTTTATTGCTGTGAAAGGGAAGGTTGTACTTTAGCAGTTTTGGCCCAGATACACGGAAATGCCCGTAGACCAGTTGCATATTTTTCGGCTACCTTAGATCCAGTAGCCGCAGCGTTGCCCGGATGTCTCAAATCCGTTGCTGCAACGGGTGTCAGCATTGAAAGGTGTGAAAATGTGGTTATGGGACACCAGTTAGTGGTGTACGTGCCGCATTCTGTGGAATTGTTAATGACCAGGACCAAGACTCAGCATCTGACAAATAGCAGGCTCACACGCTACGAGCAAGTCATATTGGCTGCTGAGAATGTGACCCTAAAGAGATGCTCTGTTTTGAATCCTGCTACTTTTATGCCACTTCCAAATGATATTGATGATGAAATTTGTACAGATCATGACTGCCTTGATGTGACTGAACTATGCACCAAACCAAGACCAGATATCGTAGATGAGCCATTGACTGACCCCGATGAAATTTTCTTTGTTGATGGTTCATGCGTAAGAGACGATATCCGTCAGCTGAGAGCAGCATATGCAGTTTGTACAATTACCGGAGTAGTGGAAGCCGCCTTCCTGGAAGGAGTACATTCCGCTCAGGTAGCTGAAATCATTGCTTTGACCCGTGCCTGTTTGGCAGGCAACAAAATTCGAGTCACCATATACACCGATAGCCAGTATGGTTTTGGGGTAGTTCATGACTACGGGCAGTTGTGGTCTCAAAGAGGTTACATGACCTCCTCAGGTTCTCCTATTAGGAATGGAGAATTCGTGAGATTATTGTTAGAAGCATTACAAGGACCAACAGCTATAGCGGTTGTCAAATGCGCCGCGCACACGAAAAATACAGATTTTGTATTGCAAGGTAACCGATACGCAGATGAGGTCGCACGTTACTGTGCGGAACAGGGGTATTCTCACACCGAGGTAAAAGTGGGGGGAATACAGGAAAGAACTGATTTGACTATGTTGTTAGACACTGTGGACACGTGGGATGAACTGAAGTGTGTCCAGGAGAATGCGCCTGATTTTGAGAAAAAAGCATGGGAAACAGCAGGTTGTACCAAAAGTGAGATGAATTTTTGGATTTCTGCAGATGGGAGAGCAGTTTTACCAAACGAGCTTGTTAGTCCAATGGCAAGGAGATTGCATGGACCAGCACACATAGGTAGAGATGCCATGGTGAGAGTATTCAGACAAACGTGGTATAATCCGAAGTTTAGAGTAGCGGCAGTAGCAGTATGTCAGCGTTGTGCGATCTGTCAGCAACTAAACGTAGGGAAAAGAACACCAGTCACATTAAGTCACATAGGGAGGTCTGGGGGGCCTTTCAATAGAATGCAGCTGGATTTTATTGAAATGCCCAAGTGCAATCGACTCAGATACGTCTTAGTGATTGTCTGTATATTTTCCAGATGGGTTGAAGCTTACCCTACACGTAGGTGCGATACACTTACAGTAGCAAAATTGTTGCTTAGAGAGTTGATACCGAGGTTTGGGGTGCCAGCCTCTTTGGAATCAGACAGAGGAACTCATTTCAACAGCGAAATAGTGAAGATGCTATGTTCTGCCTTGAGCATAGACCAGAAGCTCCATTGTAGTTATCGACCAGAAGCTTCGGGGATTGTAGAACAAATCAACAGCACAATAAAGTCCAGACTCGCCAAAGTTTGTTCATCGACATCCCTGAGTTGGCCTGATGCACTTCCAATGGTCCTTATGAGCATACGTAGCACACCAGATAGAAGGACAGGTCTCTCTCCACACGAGGTGCTAATGGGGAGAGCTATGAGACTGCCATCGGTTCCGACTGCAGCATTGTTGAACATCACAGACGATTTGATCTTGGACTACTGCAAGGGACTATCTGATGCCATTCATTCTGTGTCCCTCCAGGTCCAGGCTGCAGAGGTTCCATCAGCTCAAGACCTGTGCCATGACCTGTGTCCAGGGGACTGGGTCCTTGTGAAGAAGCATGTCAGGAAGAACTGTCTAGACGTGCGCTGGCGTGGACCATTCCAAGTCATACTAGTTACGAACACTGCAGTAAAGTGTGGAGGCTTGCCCAACTGGATACACGCCTCACACACCCGAAGAGTTCCAGCACCTCTGGAAGAAACAGCTCCTCTCTCGGATGAAAATCCAGCAGAAAGCGGAGAAGCCACAGAGAGGGAAAGTCAAGCTGTAGAGGTGATTGAAGAGGCTGAGCCTGTGTCGGAACAGGCTGATGACGGTCAGGACACCAGTGAAACCGAAGCTGTCTCAGAAGAGGAAAGTAGTTGGGAATTCGAGTCAGACACCGAACAAGCTATAAGTGATCAAGAGACGAGTCCAAGAACAAGGAGCAGGAGGACAAGGAATGGAGAAGCTAGTTGGCCAGAAAGAAGGAGAAGGTCGACCTTGAGAGCAAATCCAGAGAGCACCCTTGTCCCGATCTCTGAAGATTCAGATCTAGACGAAGGAGCTACGGACTCAGGCTCCGAGAGTCCGAGAAGATCCAGGAGGGTACGTGTGCCCTGCAGAAGATACGCCACCCCAGAGTGGACTTATCTAGCAGATGTCTTGGGGACAGAGATCTGGGAGAGTGAGAGAAGTGCAAGTGACCAATCTCGATCCAATTGTGACGGTGGAGATATGGATGTTGACGCCTGGAATCGAGACTGAGGGGTTACTGACCTTCACACTTCCCATTCCCCTTTACCTAAGTCGGATCAAAGACCTGGTGCTGAATCGATTAGAGTTTCCAACTTTTGGTCATCCAATACCAGCACAAGAAGAAAAAGTAATTCGTTTAGAACTATTGGAAAATGTTATTAGAGCTGCAAGTACGAGAATCATAGTAGATGCATAAAGACTTTTGTGTTTAAGCTATAAAGAAGAAGATAACCTAGCGCCGAGTGGAAAGAAGAATAAAATTAGGGATTACATATAGAGGACGGAGAAGGGTTAGGGTTGTCTGTTGCTAAAGATAAAAGATATTGTTGTGAAAAAGAGACTTTTGTTGATTAAGAGCGCTTCACAGACTGAGAAAATCAAATAAAGTAAATAAAGACTTGAAAAAGAAAACTTTTCTTCAAAAAAGAAAGAGCCATATTGTTTGATAACATGGAGAATGGCAACCCAAACCGAAAGGCCAAATGCATAATAGGTACACTAATAGCAGTAGTAATTTTTCTCATCATCACAGTAGTTACCATATCATACATAGTAGGACATACAAGCGTAAAGGAGACAACAGATGTAAAGCCTGTAACGACTTTGAAACCTGCTCTTGTTGGGAAGAAGGAGGAGAGCAATGTAATCCGTGAAAAGGCGTTACTGGCAAATGAAGCTCGTAGGTTACACATAGACGAGTCGCAGGGAAATTTTAGATCAAACGCATATGCCAAACTATTGTACGAGTATATCGATGCCATGGAGGCCAAAGATTGTTATGTTTGCATGCAATTGCCGGCTTCTGTAGATGAAGGTATCAGATATCATCATCTCCCACTGACATATGGGATAACATGTAGTTTATTGCTTAGTATATTTTATGGTAGAGAAGGGTTTGAGTACTACTTTTCAAATTATGATTCGGTACTGCCTGAAGTCCCGAATTATAAACAAATGAATAAGTGGGACTACTATAAAAAGGAAGATAGATTGGCAAAATTCTTTCTTCCTTGGGATACATTAGATACTTCATATGCACGCCAAAATAATCTGACTTGCAAAGTGTCAGAGGTAGAGAAGAAATTCATTGGACAAGTAGATGACAGATACAGGAGGCAGAAGATTCTAAAGATGTCAGGACAGTGGAAAACAGATTGGACCGAAGAGGAAATGGCACATAAAAAGAAAGGTAGTAATGGTCCAATAGCTTTGGATAGAACGCAGAAAGGAAAGTTATGTTTAACTCGAAGCAAGACATATTATGAGAGTGTATTTGTAGGTGAAGTAAGTTGTGAACATGCTTTCAGGTTAGAGAATTATACGAAAGATTTTATGAAAGAGATGCAAGCGATTCCTAATGTATATTTTGTATGTGGAAGAAATGCCTATGTAAAATTGCCTGATAATTGGTATGGTTCATGTTATTTGGCAATTGTCTTCCCCAAAATATATCATGCGAAGGATTTAGAGATCATAGAAGGAAAGGCTTCGACAAGAGCGAAAAGGGAAGTAGGAGATGTTGAGGTAGTTGGAGACATATTTGGAGCAATGTTTCCTATTTTAGGTTTGATACTTAACGATGTTAAGATCAGGAGACTAGCTACAGTTGTGGATAGATTGTCTGCAAGTACTGCAAGGTCACTGATGCTAGTAGAAGGAGAGATGCAGTCGATTAGAGCAATGGTTCTTCAGAACCGTCTTGCTTTAGATGTTCTGCTAGCAAAAGAGGGCGGAGTCTGCAAGGCTTTGAAGGTCCAGGAATGTTGTACTTACATTCCAGACAATTCAAAACCACTTGAGAAAGTTATACAGAACATTACAGAGATACATCAAGAAATCGAAGATTTAACAAGAGTAAATGTTTGGGAAAAAGTAGGTCATGGAATGGGAAAAGTTGGAGATTGGTTTGCCAATCTAGGTAAAAGTGTTGTTTGGTACATCTTGAAACCTGTCTTAATAATATTGATTTGTATAATCATATTGTGGGGTTTAGTGAGACTGTACAAATGGTATAGGACGAACCGGTTACAAAGATCCATGAGAGAGCAAGAAAGGAGATTAGCTGCTTTACGAGATCAACAGTATAAAAGTTTGAGAGCTCTCGAGACGATAAAAAGAGGGAGCCTTGTAACTAGTTCTGTGTAAAGTATCATTCAAATTGAGGTGTTAGTGATGACCCCTAGAGGTCATCAAAGGGGGGAACTGAGAGAGCGCAATTTGAATGAAAAGTATGCCCGTATCATATTTATAGGCTTGTAATGTAAAGTTAGAACCTATAATGAAAAGTTAGCACCTATAGCGTAAAGTTAGCATATGTAACTTGAGTAATAGGAAATGTATCTATATTTACTCTAGAAAATGCATTAGAATTAGGAAAGCCGTACATAGTGGGCTAATATAGAAATGTGTTTAAATGCTTAAGAACAGTAGAACGTGCTAAACAGAGAATGTACGTATGTAATTATAAAGCGGAGAAAGAAGATGAAATGTAAAGTGAAGAAATGTGCAGAACGTATATCACTGCGTAAAAATAAGAGTATAACGTTGTATTTTATGTAATACGGATTCACTTATAATCAAAAGATTTGCTAATTCGATTATATATATATGTGTTAAAAGTCATACCGCATAGAAGAGTTTGTAGGAATTTTAGCATAATGTGTTCATATGTGGTTTTAACCTAAACTGACCAAGGGTTCGCAAGAGTGTAGTTCACTGCATGTAATTTAGTGGGCTCACAGGAATAGGGGATAGCTTTGATCTGAACGTGCAAGCCAAGAGTCAAAGGTCTTGTTAAATTTAAAGTGACAATGCTGGACGAGGTTTATGGCCCAATGAGATGAGAGACGCTTGGAATTTGGGGTCTTGTTTAGAAGTGACTGTTCACAGGACCAAAAGAGGTTATAATCACAACTGTAATGAATAGAGTTCTTTTGAGGTGATAGACTTTGGACTGAAAGTGTCAACTGGAATGTCATGAGGTTACCAGCACGAAGATGAAGTTGGCGCCTAAGAAGCAAGGTCAACTTAACAGACGACGCGAAGAGACGAAGCTATGGAAAGAACCAGAAGCGGGATCACGTGAAATGAGCACATGGTGGGCGTCTCGAAGGGGCGTTTCACCCATACTGTGATTTTGTATTTAGGGACAGCACCCCGGGGAGGAGAAGTCAGAGCAGCAGAAGAGAGCAGTAGGCCGAGGACCCTTAGAGAGCGGATGGGTAGGCAGAAAGGGTACTGCTTCTCGACATAGGTTTCCATCAGAGACTAAGAGAGTTTGAACTTCTTTGGAAGTCAAACTGCTGACACCTTTTTAGGTAAAAGGACTTGCTAGTAGGGATGTCATCTAGCATAGAGTAGGGACAGATTTAACTTGTTTATTCTTTTTCTGTAAATGACGCATCAGATTCACTTTGTGTCTATGCTATTCAATTTTTTAGTATTGGAATTGGTTTTGATTGTATTCTTTTGTAGACTGAGATTCTTTAGGGAATTTATGTTCCTTTTAGTTCCTGTATACTTGTTGAATCTTATCTTGAGAGGATTGTATATGCAATTATCTATGATTTTATATTAAACTTTTAAACTTTTTTCAGTCGTAAGTGGTTCTTCAGAGTTGCGTCAGTCTATGGGGTTGATTTAACCTATGTGGGTTTGCCTTTTACTCAATGACAGACAATAATCGATCCAAAATTGGATGAATGAGATAGGTATCTAGGTGATCAGAAAAGGGTATCAAAATCTCATTCCCCGCACAGTGCTTAGGAACGGCAGCCCAGTATTAAGAAGTACTACATAAAAACAAGTTATTAGATGATAAGGGTGTGACCAGTAGACTAATAAAGCTAGTTTGAAAAATAATTGACTTGGTATAAATCCATAAATGTAGAGAGCTTGCTTACCAAACGACGCCTTCCAGAGAGTGCTTGCAGATGCTGAATTCAGCATTAGATAAATTAATCTCAAACATAATGCTGCTTATCTTGGCGAGTACCACTGAAAGTTATCAGATCGAGAGGTACCTCAAACAAACCCAACCTGTAAATTTCAGACGCAGAACGACAGCAACAGCACACATTGTGCTAACCGATACTCAACATGTTACTCACACTTCCAGCACGCGTTCTTAAGTTAACGGTACACAAATTCGCGATGACAATAGCTATCCTACTGAACTATATACATTGATGCCAAAATCATATAGGATTATACAGCAACATAAAGAAAATGATGCTGGAAGAAGAAAAGAATTAGGAGTCCACTCCTAATCAAAACAGTCAGTTTGACGAGAACCGTTTGGCTTGCATACTACGAAAAGCCTGCAACAATAAATGTGATACTTGTTCACTTATCTGCCCCTTTTTTGAGGTCCAGTCCCCGGATGCAATGCAGGCCACCGCATCCCCTGCGGTGTGGGGGAGTACAGCCTCCAGGGGCCCCCAAACACTTTAAGGGGGCCCCCTAATCAACCGAAGCCCAATGACTATCTTTAAGACATAGGAGACTCAGGGGCCCCTCATCACATTCTGCCAGGGAGGAGGGGAGTGTCACCATTTTATGTTACACCAGTGGGTCCAGCTCTAGCCACACAGCTATCTGTTAGTCCCCTCGGACAGAGGCTAGTGGAGTTCTGTGAAGAAATTGACAAAAGCGCCCCTGCCCCAACAGACAGAGGAAAACATTAGGGGCCTCATTTGATTCTTTTTGTGCAGGAAGGTTTCCCTTGCTGCACAAAAATAATCATCCTTGCAACGCAGGCACCTTTGCACCATGGTGCAAAGGTGCCTGTGTTGGTGCATGTCAGCCCATTGTGCACCAGCACAGGGGAAAAGGACACAAATACGCAGTATGTGATAGATACGGCGCATTTCAGCCCTTTTCTTTTGCCATAGGGCTTATTTTATGGACTTTCCTACTCATATGATACTTCCAGTCCCGAAAGGTTAAATGAGGATTCTGGATCACAGTCTCCTAGGATGGTGCACAAGTATTTTAAATACGCATCAGCATAGAGGCTCCGTGGTCCGGTGTTGAATTGATAACTATCAGATCTATAAGTGAACTCTATACATAGCATTTCAATAAACAACATTTGCTATGAAGCTCCACAGTCAGTAACCCAGTATCGGAATGCTCCTAGTGTCGGATCTTGTCAGACAAGAAAAGTCCACATGGTGAGGCTCAAGCGGTGTCCCACAGGCCAGCACCATAAAAACAGCAGCTGGCTGAACCAACTATAAAATGTTCTCTTCATCCAGGTGGACACCACCAAAGAGGGAAAGGACACAGAATGGACCTCACTGAGATGCTGTAAAAGTGAACTGTAGCACCTGTTTGATGTGATTAACTTTTGCCTCACAGGTTCCTCTCCTCAAACAATCTATTCTAATGTCAATTAAGGGAACATGTTGGATAAAAACTATTGTCTAAAGACTCTGGCACCCATCTATGCGAAAGACACCCTGGGTGGCTGCCCAGCTCGTCTCTGCTTTGGGCCGACCCTAGCTGTATATGTATTCACAAAGAAAATCCTTATTTTTTTTTAGAACAGATGTACACTAACACATCCCCTTCAGCTAATAAAGTTCAGGGGAAATAGAATGAGTATGATTTACCAAGCACAAACTGAGAACCTGCACAGGTACTACAGAGACAACAACATTGGACTAAAAGAACTGAAGAAAAGGATGAAAAAATCTAAAAAGTTGACTGAAATACTAGAGGGCTAATCACGAGTCGAGCGGTCCACAGCCTGCCAGACTCGCAACGGCGGAGCAACGGTCTTCCAACTGCCCTATTACAACTAGGGTAGTCAGGCCGCCCTGGGACTGCCATACCCGCCAGGGATCAGAGATCCTTGGCAGTGGCCCAGTGGTCTTGAGGTAGTTTTAGATCTGGGGGTCTCTAGTTTGCAGAGGTAGGTACCAATGTCAAAATAGGGACCCTTGCTTCTAGTCAGGGTAGGGGGAATACACTCTTTAGATAACCCCTGCTGACCCCGTTGGTAGCTTGGCACGAGAAGACAGGCTTATCAAAGGCAATGTGTAAAGTATTTGTACCAACACTCACAGTAACACAGTGAAAACACCACAAATAGACCCCATACCAGTTTAGAAAATAACGTTATTTAATCTAAACTACACAAGACCAAAACAACAAAAATCCAACATACACAGTTCAATAATATGATTTTCAAAGAGTTGTAGGGTTTGCGCTAAAATAATCCACAGTTGCGCCACGTTTAGCCAAAAGTACCTTTAGATGCGACAAAAAGTTCCAAATGGAACCTGCAGTGTTGAAAAAACAAGTGATGCATCACTCCTGAGGCCCTGGGAAGCGATGCGACAGTCCCGCTGGACGCAGCGGGCATGTTGCGACGAATCCGGTCTGTATGGGGAGGGATGGGATACCTTGTATGGATTCCGGTGAGCAGGTTCAGTAGGAAGCGTCTTGCAAAGGCACGATGTGACGATCTTCGGGATCCTTTCAGAGAGAGGGGCAGGGTTGTCAGCCGCCCAGCAGGAGGTGGAGCCAGCATTGTGGAAGGCAGGCACAGCCCTATTCAGGCCCAGGTGCTATCCCCTCCCACCACTCAAGATGCAGATGCAGTCATTCAGCCTAGGGCTGACTCACCCACCCGCCTGGCCACCCCCGTTCTGCTTTATGCCGATGATTCGGTGCTTATATCCAGAACCCCCCTCGGCTTGCAGAGGCTAATGGATACATTTTCGGGGTTCATTAAGGGCAGGAAGTTGAAAATTAACACTACAAAAACTTTTATTATGCAGTGCGGGAAGAAAATGAGGAAGATGATATAGATGATAAGAAAATTGAAATAGTGAAGAATTTCTGCTATTTGGGTATAACGTTTAACTGTAATGGCATGTGGTATCAAGAGGTAACAAATGTCACAGCAAAAATGTCCAGAAGTATCCATGGTGTTTTTAAATTTGCAACTAAACTTGGGGACCGCCGTATCCTTGATATGCTGCATATCTATAGGTGCAGATGTGCTTCAATTGCATTATATGGATCCGGTGTCTGGGGGCATTGTCGCCATGTGGACCTATGGATAGAGGAGAACTGTTTTATCAAAAAATTGTTATGCCTACCAAAATCGGCCTCAACTGAGATAACGCATATGGAATTGGGGCTGGAGTATTTATCTGATCTGATAAGTCTTAGACCTCTGTTGGTGTGGAGAGCAATTTGGTCCAAAGAAGAAACTGGTTTCACTAGGAGCATTATCAGCGACTGTCTCCGCCTAGATAAATGTTTAATGATACCTTGGATTGATTATGTAGTGAAAACAGCTAAGGATGCATTTAATTTAGATGTCCAGGCAGATCCTGAATGCCTATTTGATTTCCCCAAGAAAGAGCTAAAGATTCGCAATATGGATAAGAAAGCGCAAGTCCGAAGAAATGATAATATGCTGTTCGTGAACGTACGATTTTATTATTACAACATACCTATGTCTGGTTCTCAAAACTACCTGAGAATAGTTGCTAGGCCATCCCATCGGTTTGTCCTAACCAGATTACGATTGGGAATTGTCCACCACTTGGTGGCCTTTCCACAAATTAAATATCATCCCTCTGCACCTTGCCCTTGTGATAGTGTTACCAAACAGAGTACCACACATTTTTACTGATTTGTGATCTTTTTTACCCTTTCGCATCACATATCTGAAACCCTTATTTAAGAAAAAGGCTTTTATAACGATAAAATCTGCAATGAGTTTGTTATTCTCCCTAGAGGACCCTGATATCTGCTTTTTTACAGCTACATTCATTTTAAAGTCAATGGCCGCTAGAAAGAGTATAGTCTTTTAATTAATTAATTAAGTGGTTTTCTTTTTTTTTTTTTCCTTAATCAATACGAGCGGCACCCGTTCTTAGTACTGGTTCTCAGCATTGTTTTATTCATTCTTTTAGCAATTGGTAGTAAATTTGTATCAGAACGTATTGAGAAGTATGTATATTATGTATCTTTTGTATGATTATTGTGCAATAATCGAATAAAGTTCTGAAACGAAACGACTGAGGATTCTATGAACAAAGCATAGAGCTTTGAAATAAATTCTATCCTCAACAGGAAGCCAATCATGTTTAGCAAGAACTGTGTCAATAGACAAGTATCTAGGAATGTTCAGGAGCAGACGTGCCACACCATTATGCACCTCTGGAGCATTTTCAACCTGCCCTTGGAGGCCCCTAAGTACAGCGCACTGCAGTAATCAATGCGTGATACTACAAATGCTTGGGTTACAGTTTATTTTATCAGAATCAGGCACAAGCCCTCATATTTTTTATGGCACCTTTAGTTTTCTAAAGCAGGAACCAGCAAAAGCGGAAATCTGGTCATCAAAAGATAAGGTGGACTCAAAGCAGATGCCAAGGATTTTCACCTTTGATTTAGGACTGGGCATAGGGCCTAATTCATTCAGCTACCAAGCAGTAGACCATAAAGCAGTTTGTTTTCCTACCACAGAAATTTAAGTTCTGCTTACATTTAGTCAAAGGCAGCTGAAATCCATCCATTTGGCCGGATCCGTGGTGAGACATGCTCTAAATTATTCGGTGGCTTTGATATTGTCCTGTGCTAAAGTTATAATCAATTGGGTGTTATCAGCGCAGGATAATAATTTTCCGCAGTGGCACTCAATTAACCCTACAAAGGAGGTGCATATGCAACTTAAAAAAGGTCTGACTCTGGGCTGAGTCCTGTGGCACTCTCTGCTGCACAGGTAGTTTCTCGGAAGTGTAGGGCGGCTGAAAAAAGCAGACCGTGGGACACAGTATCAAAAGCAGCACTTAGGCAGAGCATGACTAAGGCAGCGGTAGTGCCCTCATCAGCAGGGAGACACAATGACTCAGAGGCAAATAAAAGTGCAGATTCTATGCTGAAAAGCAGTCTGAAACCAGACTGGGACTTATGTAATAGTTCCTTCTCTTCCATAAAATTCATCCACTGCTGTCTGACATATTTTTTCAGCAACCTTAGTGAAGAAAGGTAACAAAAATATTGGTCTACGGCTCTCTGGTTTGGAGAGATCAAGTGAGGGTTTTTAAGAGGGGAAATGCCATGATATGTTTACAATTGGATGGTATGCTTCCAATGGTGAAGGACAGTTTTAGTAGATTACAGAGCAGGGGGCAATGGCCCCCACACCCCGTACAAGTATAGAGGAGGAGGCTGGGTCGAGTGAAGATCCAGATTCCACTTTAAAAAGTAAAATGTGAGTCTCAGCCATTGATATCATTTTTAAGCTAAGAAAGCCTCCAGAAGAAGTAGATGGTCGTTGCCCAAATATGGGTCACTGAAAGTTTCAGGATGATCCATCAAGCAGGGGCAGAGAAAAGAGGGAGTCCCAAAAATGTGTTTCCCCCGTGCAAAGCGTGCTTTTTGTGATTTGGTATACATCAGTTCAGTAGTTTTAGATATCACTTTGTTAAGGCTCTGTGGTGCTGATACATCTAAAGATATGATCTGATTGGTTGCCACCCCATCAACAAAGATGTGCCACCCCCCATTTTAAAACTTGAGGACTCAGTCGCTTGTCCTGAAAAAAAGTAAAGAAAACAAAAACAAATAAGGTTCAGGATATAGGGTTGGAATACCTGTCCCTCTAGGTCTGCTGAGGGAAGTTCCAGAGCAATTTCTTCTTTTTGTTTTAGCTGTGCCACAGATCCACTCCAGGATGGGGCAGAGCCTGGGGGTTGGCTCCCCAAGCCCTTTTTCTTGACCCCCAGAGACTCCATCTCCCATGGACGTTTTTGTAATAATGTGGAGAAAGTGCAATACCCCCCTCCCTGAGCCTTTCTTAGAACCTGGGAACTCAATCTCCCAGGACCTAATTACTTTTTTAGGGTAGGGGGTGTGCCACAGTAGGTACACAATGGGCCCAGGAGACTCAATCCCCTGGGCCATGTTTGTTTATTTTAGGGAGGGGGCATGAACCCCAGCCGCAGTACAGCTCCAGGGACCCCTTCACCTGGGGATGTAAGTAGGGGTCCCACCTTGGTGGATGGAAGCAAACATTTGGTTTTTTTTCCTGTGATTAGTCTGCCTGCAACATGAAAAGAAAAGGTGTAATTGCCATTACAGGACTCAGTGACTTGCCCCCATTCTGAAAATGTTTGGAAAAAAAGAAGTAAATGGGCAGGTTAGGGATATCCTGACTCCCCAGCCCTTTGACCTAAAATTATTATTTTTTTTAAATCAGTTATTCGTCCTGGTGTACTCTTGTGGGAGCACACAAAATAAAATTAAGAAAGAGTGCAGGGGCCCTTTGTCCTAAAAATCCCCCCAGTGTATATATATCTTCAAATTGGGAGAGGGGCTTGCACGGCCCTCTCAATGAGCCATGTAATGGCACCATGGACCCCATCCCTTGGGACCCCCAGCAAATATTGTGTATTTACGTAAATAAGTCTGTGTGTGTTTATACACACATTTGTGTGTGCAAATTTTCATCAATACATATTTAATTTAAATAATTTTACTAATGTGAAATGTAACTAAATATAATACAAACTATTAAACTAATACTAATATTTTAAATATAAATGAGTTGTATTTTATATTTCTTTCAATGTAATATTATTTATTTTTTATTGACTTATTGTTATGGAATTTTAAGAAACTCTAAAAAATTCCTTACTACAGCCTTTTCAACCCCTCATTAAACCCTAAAACTCATATATATATATATATATATATATATATATATATATATATATATATATATATATATATATATATATATATATATATATATATATATATATATATATATATATATATATATAATTAACTGTGAAGTAAAAACATTCCTAATGTAAATTATTGTGATGTAAAGGCACTTCTGATGTAATGAATCCCTAAGTGATTAACTTCAAAGTCCCTACTAACAAACTTGTTACCCATCACCTCCATGTTAGTTGAAATCCCCAGCATATGGAATCTTTTTTTCAAATTCTTACAGCATATTCAACAGTGGATGAGGGGAAGATTCTTTTGCCTCAATAGTTCTAAAAGGAAATCTAAAGTTTAGGTGGTGAAGTCTCATCACTATTGTATTGGGCCACTACTCTGAGTCCAGCTCCTGCCGCCACTAAGAAAGCTAAGAACCTCAGGCTGATTTTTGACTAGCAATTAGTGCTCTCCATACGAAGGCCAAGGAGGTAAACATGTAACAAACCTGATGCCACAAAACTTTCTGTTTTTTGCCAAATTGAATTCAACGCACATGTTGTCTAGTTTTTGGACTTAGAAAACACTATTGCGATGTGACTTACACCAACCAACTAAAAAATCTGATTGCCAACTGTCAGATGTACTTGAATTCATGAAAATTTGACCATGCACACCTGGCTTTCAAAATATTATTTTGGTTCTCAATTGAAAGTCAGTTTAAAGTCTAGATAATTTACAACATCCACAAATCCCAATGGAAAAGCAGATCATATATACTAAACTGACACCTCATCTCCATTAGAAACCTCTAATCAGCATTGTCACACCTGATCCTAACTTGCCTTTCCAACCATGAGTGATTACTGGTCGATGCTCCAACTGAAAACTTAACTCATCTACTGCTGAATCAGGAAACACCTTTAAACCAAACTTTTAAAGACAGCCTTGAGTATGGCTTATTGCAAGGGTAGTGACAGAAGATTGTCACTAGTAACAGCTACCTCATCTAATGGCCTAAAGGGGAAAGATACCTTTTTTTAATAACTTCACAGCGATGTCCATGAAATCTTTGCGAATATCTCTGTGAATTGAAAAAAAGAACACACAAGTGCAGTCTCTGCCACATCCTTTTAATACTGCCCCTGGGTGGGCAAGGTCCCGGCTGCACATGTATTTTTAAAAAAGGAGTGGGTACATGGAGTGCCCTTTCTAAGGCTTATTTTATGACCCAGGGACCACCACCTCCCCAAGGCTCTTGTTTATGGTAATGTGTGGAGGCCACACAGACACAGACATCCCAAGCCTCTGTGAGGTACTGAAAATTACGAATTTGTTCGTGCTCAGCCTCCATTTTGTGATCGCTGCCATTTTATGTTGCCCTCACTCAGGCAGCTCGGCGAATGCAATGTTTTTGTCGTTTCTGCCTTTGCGTGTCAGGTGGCTTCTCTGCTTATGTTTACTAACGAGTGTCAGGGTCTGGCCGAGTACACTAATTCCTGTCTGAGCTGATTCATCCCTGTTCGGACTACATGTTGGTTCACACCATTGTTTCCTTTAAGTTATCTTATCTGCTGTCCTTCGCTACATGTCTCATGCATTCTCCTGTTTCACGACTGTCCTTCTACGACATGCAGCTGTGTTTTGTCTGCTTGCAAATTGAATTATGTGGATTCATTTGTAATTTACTTAAGGGGTCGAGTGACAAACGGAACCGGGAATTTGAGTTGCCTTAGTTTTAAAACATTGTCTCTAACGTTTGCCTATAGCTCATTCTCTTGTGTGATTGCATTTTTTAATTGTATTGTATCGTGTATAAACCTGTGCGCCACGGAGTTAAGTGACAGTCTCTTTTGAACCTCGTTGTACTGACGACTTCTAAAACCACTGTACTAGCTGCAGCTAATAAATACCATCTTCTATGCCAGACGAAGAGTCCGTGTCTCTGTATTTGACAAGGCAGGTGAATCCCGGGGATTTAGGCGTACCCTGTGCCGCCGGGCCTTAAGGCTGCGGTTCTCCACCTGGGATCACCATCTCCCCAGGCCTTTACCTTTAAAATAGATGGTGGAGCACAAGGACACCACTGCCCTGGGGACCACCACCTCCCCAAGCCCAATTAGTTCTTTCAAATGAGGGAGGGAGACCACGCGGCCACCCTCCCAGGCCAAATTTGGCCCAGTGGCCCACCAGCTCCCCAGGGCCAGGCCTTGTAACGGGAAGCCAATAATGGTCAGGGGGACCACCACCCCCCGGAGCCAGCTCCTACTATGTTCCAGAGTGCCCACCCCCATGACATAGCTGATTGCTTTTGCTTGGCGAGAGCTGTGACAGCTCCCACCAAGAAATTGCAAACACTCCACTGCCAGCAAGAAAAAGCTGTCAAAGTGCTCCTGCTTGGTGGAAGCAGAGTTTTCATCTCTTTCCCTTCCGGCATACATGTGGGCAGAGAAAGAGATGAAACTATTTCCAGCAGCTCCCTAAGTGCAATGCTGGCTCCCGCTGGAAGCGGGGGACTGGATGGGAACGGCGGGCCTTGAGGCTCCCCCTGCAGTCTCCATATTAAACACTGGGTGGCCTGGGTGAGACCAAAGGCATCTAGGGACACATGGCTAGACCGCAGGGGATAGGGACTTGATGGCCAAAATCCTACCTGATTTAATTAAGGTCAGGCTCCAGGGGATAGGGCCCCCGGGAGAATTCAGCCCAGAGACGGGGGGTGTGGCCCCTTTCTCCAATGATATGTTCCCAGGCCCGATAATAGGGTCCCAGGGGCCAAAACCCACGAGAGGAGTAGGGCCCCACAGTACTCCCTCCCTCCATTATGTTGTTGCCAACCTCAGGGGATGGGGTCCTTGGGGCCGTTCTGGCCCTGTTGCTCATTTAAAGAAAATAAACCTCAACAGTAAGTTTTTAAACATGGAAAAATAGCAGGTGCCCCAGTTAAAGCTCCACTTCTGTAAAGGACATTTGGATTTGGCGAAGGCAAATCAAGTGTTTCTTCTCTGCAATACCAATATTGAAAAACAATCTGAAATCTTTCATGGAGGTGACTAAATCATTGATCTATTGTAGCACAATCTGCATGTGACTTTGATGAGTGGGTTCTTTCTTGTCCTCTCCTGGTGAGAGCAGAGTCCATGGTTATCCCTTTAAATTGCTAGAAGTATGCAAATGGGGAAATCTCTTGGATGTTTACCCATATGCCTCCACCCCCCTTAGTAGTTTCCAAAGGTATTCATGCCTTCTGCCAGTATAATGGACAGCTTAACCATTTGTTGGCAGTGATATCATCAGTGATGTCACTGACCATGTCATGAGTGATGTAATATGTAAGGTCATAAGCAGTGCATTGCGGGGGCGTAAGTTATAGATAGCTCGGTTAACTATAAATGCTGATTTTAACTGGTTTGGTATGACGGAAATCTGAGCCTAACGATAATATCCCTATAACTTATTTTTTCACATGAATGAAAATATATATATATATATATATATGTAAAGTTTCTCTTGTCTGTATGCTGACACAGTGCTACCAAAAAGCCAGTGGTGATCGTGTTGCAGCCCTCTGCCACGTGCTGCGTTTCAATATAATTCAAAGCTTTCTTCAGTTTTTAAAGAAACCATGGCACTCCAATGCTGACATATCCAATTACAACAAGAATCATGCAGTCAATGTAACAATAAACATGATGAAAGGACAGCAACAACTTCATTCTCATTATTATTTGGCCACCATATTTTTGTTAATATTTTTTTTTAGTCCTCAACCAGCAAATTTACTAGGGGTATAGAGGAGTCGAAGGCCTCAATATCCATTCAGTGCTTTACTGCGGGTAGTCCATTTCTGCCCTGGATGGGGAAATTGTTTAACCTTGTCCTTTGGAGACCCCTTTTGTCCATTCTCAGGCACACAATTTATGGAGGTGGGCGAGCTGGCCATTATGACTACTCAGATCAAGAACCAACTCGAAATCGTTGTTTCCTTTGCCTTAATCATAGGACCCCCTGATGTTAGTCTGATTGTATCTCTCCCAGATACTGCAGAATTTGTTTTTCTTAGTGCTATTCCCTTGTTTCTCTAATTTATACACCCTTAGTACCGAGTTTAGCCAATCAGTGTGTTTTGGTGGCATTTGTTTAACCCAGTTGATACAGATCTCCCTTCTAGCTAACAAGATCAGTGAAAAGAGAATGTTTTCTTGGTCTTTAGACAGTGTCAGAGGGTGTGTGTTCCATGGAATCCCAAAAATAACCATTTCCATTCTTACCTCTATGTGTTGTTCTATCACGTCGGAGAAGGTCTTACCAATCTGGTCCCAATAGTCTTTCAACATTATGCAGCCCCGGAACATATGCAGGTTGTCCGCTCTTTCTTCTCCACATTTGAGACACTTTTTTACTTCGCTGCTGGTCATCTTTGACAATGAAGGGGTCCAGTAAGATCTGTGGTTACTGAAGAGATGGTTTTTCTTTAATGGAGCGGCCTTTGTTATTCGCCCCATGATTGCATTCGATGTTTGCCAAAAGTGTGAAATGTCTCGCCTGGGCATGTCCTACTCCCAGATATCATGCGGGGCTTTGTATTCTGTTTCACCTGCTCTTATAAGTGCCCAATACCAGTATAATATTTCTTTTTTAAATATCTCTGGGTTTAGAAGTTTTTGCTCAATAACCTCATCTCCTTGTAGGTTTTCCTTTAAGGCTTTTATCCAGCTGTTTAGTTTTTTAGTGTTTGAATCTGGATATTGACCCTTGAGACTCTTCGTGTAAGATTTCCCATTATACGATTGGAATATTCTCTATCAGCTGTCCCCGGTAATTTATGTTATACTCTCTTAGTAGGGTCGCTAGGGCATCTTTTAGGCATTCTGTGGTGCCTGGTGATTCCCAAAGTGGCCCATGTTTGCTGTAATAGAGTATTTTTAGGATTCTCCTTCTTTCATACCAGGTTCTTGCTGCTGATTTTATTCTCTTTAGTTGAATCTTTTTAAAGAATTTGGGGTGTCCAAATTTATAGTGATAGTGATCTCCTTCAGAGCCTATGAGGGCTTTCAGGTACATAGGGCAGGTTTCCCATTTGTCCAATTGTCTCCTTGTGTTTTTAAACTTAAAGTATCTACAGTACCCCAGTAGGTCTGGGCTGGCAATTCCCCCCTGTGCTTTGCTTCTTCTTAGCTTTTTCCATCCGATTCTGACCCCTTTGGCTGCCCAGCATAAACTCGATAGCTCCCCATGCAGTTTTTTAATTTGCTGCGTCTTAAAACTCATCGGGATGGATTAAAACAGGTACGTACATTTTGGTATTATAGTCATTTTAATAAGTAGGACTTTCCTAGAAAGGATAGTTGTAAGCCTGACCAAGCCTTAAGTAGTTTCCTTATATCTTTGTGGATCCTGGAGAAATTCAAGCTAGCTACCGCGTCCAATTCCTTAGTGTACTCTATTCCTAGGTATTTTATTTTATCTTTAAGTAGAGGGTTTCCTGAGGTGGTATTCCACTCGAGGATTTCCGATTTGGATTGATTTACCAAATAACCTGAGACATACCCAAAGTAACCTATCATTTCCTCTATTTTGGGGAGTGAGTTGGTTAGATTGCCAGTGAATAACATCAAGTCGTCCGCATAGAGAGCGACTTTTTTCTCCCAGTCTTGATGTTTAAAAGCCACGATCCCCTCTTCTCATCTCAGCAGGCAAGCTAGGGGTTCAATATCAAAGTTAAATAAGACGGGGGACAGGGGGCACCCTTGCCTTGTGTCTATTTTTATTTGTATGTTATCTGTAAGGGCATCAATTACTAATATTTTTGCAACAGGATTTTTATAGATGTTAATTATTGCGTTTTCTAGCTTTTCCCCTAGATTGAATTTAGCTAAGGTGGCATTCAGGAAAAGCCAGCTAACTCTGTTGAACGTGTTTGCTGCGTCGAAAGTTATTACTGATAAAGGTAAAGAGTAATGGGTTGCAATATCAATGGTTTTAATGAGCCCATGTGACAGTTCATGTATTTGCCTACCTTTAATGAAACCCTTTTGATCTGGGTGAATTAGGGACACTGCCACTGCCCTAACCTTTTTGCTAGTATCTGCGTGTAGATTTTGTAATCTGAGTTCAAGAGGGAGATGGGCCTGTATGATTTACATTTGGTTGGATCTTTCCCTGGTTTTAGAATGATACTTACATTTGCGTTGTTCCAAGAGTTTGGGAGGTCTTGGTTTTCTAAGAATATGCAGTTTAGTAGGTCTGTAAGAGGTGCTAATTTTATTTCCCGAAGCTGTAGATGGAGTTTCTTAGGTAAATCGCCTGGGCCAACGGCTTTGCCTCTTTTTAAACTTTTTATTGCGGCTCTGACTTCCTCTTTAGATATCTCTTGATTAAGACCTAATTTTTGTTCTGGGGAGGCCACAGGAGTCGTGATTTTATCTAGAAAGTGCTGTATTTGACCTTTAGAACCAACTGACTCTTCCTTGTAAAGATTGCCAAAGAACAGTTTAAATTCTTGCCTGATTTCGCTACTTTCAGAAGAGTGTCCTGGCCAGCCCTCTCTCTGTATCTTAGTGATCCTATTTCTGGTTCTTTCGGTTTTTGTTTTCCAAGCCAGGATCCTCCCGCAACCTTCTCCATATTCATAGTGTGAGAGTCTACTGGCTTCCCATTTTTCTCTGGTAATCGTTTCTAGAAAGTAGTTCAACTCTGCTTTCTTATTTTCTATGCTTCTCTCTATTTCAGAACTTGTCTTACTGGTCTTGGCATTCTTAAGATCTATATCATGAGTCAGCAAGTCCTTTTCCAGTTTTGATTTGTAAAAATACAGTGGTCTATCCATCCTTGGGTTTTACATATCGGCTCTCATTCCTCTTTTGTTAGATGTGAATCTTGGATTCTAATTATTTCGCTGTCACAGTTCTTTTAGGTATTCCAGTATCTTCATTCTCAGTTTTTTTCATTCTCAGCCCATTTGTGTTCCGTGTTAAGATTTTGAGCTCCTTTTTTTCTGATCTCTTACCCGTAACTGACATCCCTAATCAGCTCTCCATACTCTGAATCTGGGCCATTGTACTCCTCTAGTTTTGCTTTTAGGACTTCTTTTTTCCCCCCATTTTGCTCCCCACCATGTGCGCATTGAGTCCCCCCCACCCTTCTAGAGAAGCCTTTTTTGTCTTCTTTCTTCTGGGCATTGATCTGCCCTTTTGAGCTCCTTGCCATTCGGTTTAACTCAAGTTTTCCTTTTTTTTTCCACCGGTTTCAAGGCCGCATTCTGGTGTGTGGGTTACACAATTTATCTCGTTTGAGAGTGATCTTCCTGTTGTGTTTTAATTTGCTCTATTAGCCTTTCTGCTTCCTTTGGATCTCTATTGTTTAGCATTTTATTGTTCCACATCATTTTTAGTGAAGCAGGAAAGCCCATCTGAACGTTCGACCCAAGTGCCCTTAATTGCAGCATATGCTGTTCCAACTCCCATTGTCTATCTTGGGTCGTTTTGGATGTGTACGAACTAATTTTGCAGGACCAGTCATCCTTGGTGAAAGATACCGCTTTTAGGCCTTCGCATAGAATTTGCTCTTTCAGAGAATACATCATGAAGGTAATCAGGTTATTCCTCTGTTTTCCCTTCCTGAAGGAGTCCCGGTGTATCCTTTGGATATCTTCATTGAGGTTAACTGATTTAGTCCAGGGGATTTTTTCCTCTAGTAGCTGGATTACGTACCCCTTTATATCTTCTCCTTCGATTCCCTCCGGTATATTCAGGATTTTGATGTTGTCTAGAGAATCCATTCTCTCGCTAATCTCAGCTTCCCTGGTCCTCAATCTGGTTATTTCTTTATGGTTTGCCTATGTTTTCTTGTTAAGCACCTCTATTTCGCCTTCTGCGTGGGTTACTCTGTCTATGAGAGTGTTTATTTTCTGATCCAGTACCTCACATGGTTCCTGTATTTTAGACAGGATCTTTTCCGAGATTGCAAATTTAGCTCTCATCTCCTTTATCATCTCTTCAAGAATCTGCTCCGCATGAGAACCATTAGAACTATTAGAACTGTTAGAGGCTGTGTAGGCAGTAGAAGATGCAGAAGGTGCGGAAGGAGTTTGGACTTGCCCGGGGATGTCGTTTTACAGTTCCCTCCTGGTGGCTACACCTCCAAACTCTGCTTCTTGGGTAGAGAGGACTTGATACTTATTACTGGTAGTTGGGCCTGATGTTCCTTCTTTCGTTTCTGCGCCATTTTTTCCCTTTTTAATTCTGAGGCTTTGCCTGGTGTAGTTAGGGCTAAATGTGGGGTAACTTCTGCGTTGGCTTTCTCTGAGTTAAGGATTTTATCCTGGACTTTAAAGTAGGATCTTAATGATGGAGTGATCTTAAGAGCACTGTGCCCTGTCGTTTTCAGGCTTACCCGGTTGGCTCTGGATAGGGGTCTTGTGGCTGCCCTGAAATGTTACATTTGCTTTTCCTTTTTACCCCCCAGGAGACGTACCAGCTGGTGTCTGGCTTTTCTCTTTGATGGTTTTCTTGGCCCTTGCCTCAGAGATTTTTGTTCTCAAACTGTATCCCTTCTCTCTCATGTGTTACACCTTCCTTACCTCTATCAGATACAAGGGGGACCTTGGTGGTTTCCAGGTTTTTTGGCCCGTTATGACAGCTTTTAGTATAGCGGGGGGTGATCTGAGGTCCTTACCTGTCTGACCCACCCCCAAATGTACCCCAACAGAGGGACCTGAGAGGATAGATGCTCCTCCTTTTTCCTCCTGCCACCTCCTTGCCTTGATAGGATACTCGGCGCCCGGCTCTGTTTTCCTACTCTCGCCGGAAGGATTATTGTAAGAAACACCTCGCTCCCCTTCAACTCCCCGCAATCGTGGCTTTACTGGATCAGCAATTCTCTGCGGGTGGGCACCGCCAGACGCCACCAGCGCCTTTTATCTCGCACCCCCACTTTCACTTTTGGTTTTCTCCCTAAGGCGGCTTTTTGGCACAACAGCTTGTGTGCTTGCGGTGTCTGTGCCTTACGTGGAAGTAAGCCGCTCAGTGGTACGCGGCAGTGATGACAGGCACGGAACACAGAGCCCCGAGCCCTGAGCCATCAGAACTCAGAGCCGGCTCCCTGCTGCTCTCAACACCCAACAAAATCAGGGCAGTACAATGCCTTACCAGGAGGGTGATCACCGCAACAAACGCCGCTGTGTGAGCCCAGATGCACTCAGCTCACTTATTGATTTTCGGCGATGCTCAGCAGACCGCCGCCGTTGGAGTTCGGAGCACGGAGCTCCAGTTGGTCAGGTAGGGTCAAATGAGGACAGTTACTTTTCTTTTTCACTAGGGAAGACTCAAGTTCTTCAGAGGTTGTACAGGGTGTACAGCGTTCATTGTCCGATGTCCGTTTCCCGGTGGGCGCTATACGTGCATTTTTCCTCCTGGACAAGGAGCTCGCGACTGAACTCTTCAGTCATCTGCCATCTTCTCCACTTGGCCACCATATTTGAACATGTTTGTGACACATAATTCAAGGCATTTAATCACATTGTCTCCTGTGTAGAGCATGTTCTGCCCAAAAAATTAATTATTGATATTATTCAAGTATAGTCGATAACACAGATAGTGAAACAAAAGACATTAATCGCCCAAATATTCAAATATTCTCACTGCCTAAGTGAACTTTGGTATTAAGAGAATACAATATTTATATTATTTGTGCTTCCTAGTGTTAGTCACTGACTAAATGGTTCATTTGACAACGTGTTTTTTCAATTGTGTTCAAAAATACTACCCCAGTGTGCCCATGCCATCTCAAAACAAGAAAAATTTCATATTTGCTTGGAAATCAAATTTCAAAATAATAATCCAAAATATAACTCTAGCTTGTACCAGGACATTGTCCAGTGATCACCACTGCAGAATTTTCTCCCAGGAAGTGTACTCTCAACTTGCCAGATATCTTTAACTCTAAACTAGCACTGCTTTAAGCTGTTCTTTCCTAAGAAAAAAAACCACAATATTAAGAAACATACTTCTTAAAAACTTCAACTACGAACCTAGGTTCTGACTGAAAGAACTTATTAGGCTAAAGGTATGATGCACATCATAAATGTACAAATAATTTTTTATCTACATTTATCCTTAGTGGCTCTTTGCTGTCCATTTCTAAAATGTATCTGGATTCTAACATCCTCAGTTCCTTCTCTCTGTTTCCTCCCCTTGATTTTCAAAGCAAATGATCTATCACACTATATGTCAAAAGTTTGGGGTCACTATTTTGCTCTTTATGAAAATGTCTTGCAACTCGGTAAGTTTAGTCCTTATTTTTGACTGCCCTTAGATGTTGCCGAATGCGTTTATATGCTGGCAGGATAGTACAGCCAATATACTTTTTTGGGCTGGTGTATAATAGTATATAGAGTGTGTTTTCAGTTTTGCAAGTGAAATTTCATTTGATTTTCAGTTTCTTTCCTAATGTGGTGATAAGTTCAGTCAAATTCTTCCAATTCTCCCAAGCTTTGCACATAGCACACATTTTTAATCCTGGAGCTGGTCTCAGCAGGTCTTACTTGTGACTGTTACAACCCTTTTTACTAGTAAATCTCTCAAGGACCTCGCCATTCTAAACGACTGAAGAAACCTTTGAATTATATATATGTGGCCAGACATTTTGCCCAAGAACATCGGCGTGATCGTAACCTCCTCCGATTCTTCTGTCTGGATCACATCCCTATGAAAGATCGAGGGGGAGACAGAGAGACACAGCTACGAAGGCTAGAATCAAGATTTATCACAGATCTCCAAACTAGGACATGTTTAGGCCTGAACACTGAAGAGGAGCTATCTATTCATCTAAGCTAGAAGTGTCCTGTGTCCTGTCTACCTTCCAGTTGACTAAAACAGTAACTTGCAGATCCCTTCATATTTATTTTTAATCGGTATTGTTGTATTCTTGAAATTCAAATCAATTATTTCTGCAGTCCATTATTATTACATATCAGGTCCACACATTAGCCTATACAAGGCCAAATTCTTTATTTAACTAGAAACAAAAGTATTATTTATTATTATGTGGGTTTACTTTGGCAAATGCATTTCTCATCAACATGAATTTAAATATTGGACGAAAAGCGTGCACACAGGGATGCGCGAGCAAAGATTTATTGTATAGTTAGATTATGAAATGTGATGGACTAAAATCAGATTAAGAGTGTATATACTTTCTTTTGAATGTTTTTAATAATGAATTTCAAGTGCCGATTTATGGTTTAATTTAGCTTTTTGCTGCTATTTGATCCAAAATGTAAAAACATATGTAAAGATGGCCACCATGTGAATGAACTAACTGTAGTGCATCCTTTATTTCCATGATTTATTCGGAAATTACATCATTGAATGTAAAAAATGTCAGAAAACTTTGTTATTGAAATGATGATTAACATGGTGTGCTGTAACAGTAAGAAAAAGGCGCGAAGCCGAAACGCGTCCTGTTTACTGAATTTTATGGATAATAAACCCATTTGATTTCAACCACCAGAGTGCGGTCGATTCTTTTACTTGCCGTGGAGGAAGTTGAGCCTGATATACATATATATATCAACACAGGGACATTATGGCCAACAATGTGATGCTATACCCCAGGTATATAGATGATCTCTTCATAGTATGGACGGGATACATTGAGGAAGCCACTGATTTTGCAGAGAAATTGAATTTCAACATCTTTAATATGCAATTCACTTCACAAATTCATAAGAAATCAATTAACTTCTTAGACGTTGAGGTCTACATCAAGGATGATATGGTAGAGACAAAACTACATAGAAAAGCAACCCGTCAACACCCACGACACCTCATCCATAGCATCCCCTACGGGGAGATGCTCAGGCTGAGGAGAATATGTAGTACAGATGCTGCATGTGATCTAGCCCAAAGGGACAGTAAAATACGGTTCCTAAATAGGGGATATAGCAATGAAATAATTGATGGGGCTATTGATCGTACAAAAAAGATCACGAGTGAACAGGCCCTAATACCCAAAGCCAGAGCTGCTACAACAAGAAATGGCAATGAGCAGATACAGTCAAGGGCTATTATCACATATAGCAATCAGCACTCAGAAATCAGAAAAATCTTCACGAAGAATTGGAACTTGGTGAAGGGAGACCCGAAAATAGGAGGATTGGTAGCAAACAAACCAGACCTCACATTTCGGAGATCCCCAACTATGGCCAACGCTCTGGTAAGCAGTAGTTTAGACACTTCGAAATCCTGGATGGATCTCATCAAGGGCTTCAAGAAGTGTCAATCATGTAAGGCATGTCGCCATGGAATTAATAAGACCTATTTTTCTAGCCCCTTTCTGGATAAACCTATAGCAATAAGTAAGAGACTCACATGTAAGACTGAATTTGTGGTCTACGTGGTGCAGTGTCCCTGTGGGCTTCAATATGTGGGCAATACACGCCTACCCGCCCACAAACTCATTCTGCAACACCTTAGGGCTATAGCAGGCAAAGACCAGTCATATCCAGTGGCACGGCACTTTGAATCTGTCCACAACAGCGACCCCAGTGGTCTCCAATATTTTCTCATTGATTCAATTCTACCTATTAAAAGGGGTGGCAACAGGGATGCTAATTTGCGCCTGTTAGAAACTAGATATATTTTGGAATTAAACAGCAAAAACCCTGGGGGTTTGAATGCCAGTGAGGACTTGTATACTTGAATTTAACAACTCTGAGTATAATCCTTTCAAATCGATCTAGAAGGTGCCCATGTGGAGTAATAGTTATTAGGTCCCTGTTGGGGCTTCATTGTAAATATGGAGGCGATAGAGCTTTCCTAAAAGAGGTTCATGAATAGATTCGGCAGTCTGTTAAGAAATGTAGGATTGTTTTTAAATATTAAGCACGTGCACTTGGATTTAACACATGAACTTACTACAGCACCTCAAGGAGGGCATTGTAGGGATGAACTATCAATATGGTTACAATCAGCTGTTTAACTGGTTTTTTATGACCCACTGGGATTAAATGATTATGGCAGCAAGGAGCTATATTCTATTTCAATACGACACATCATTTATTGATATGGTTCTGACAAATTATGATGAAAAAATCATGTTTGTATATAGTTGTAATTAGTTTGTACTGAAGAAGTATATATATGTATTATTATTTTTTCATATGTAAATATGTAAAGATATACAGAAAATATATAGTTTCTCATGAATTAGTGAGATATGTGTATATATATGAAATTGTGGAAAGGTTTTATCCATGAATTTACATCTAGAACCTTCTTGTATTTAAATGGGCACTATGTCGTTTATTACATTGTCATTGTCCTTATAAACATGTAGTATTTCTTTGCTGCCTACGAACTAAGTGGTAACAGCTGCTCCCATATAACATTCTGAGCTATAAATGTCCTCATTTATGTCTATGACACCTCATGTGATCAAGCCTCGTTGGTGGAGGCGAAACACGTCATGGCGGTTTGCGGGCAGAGAACTTTGCACAAAAAAAGCACTGAGGAAAAAGCACAAAAACGGTGGTTCTGCTCCTTCGTTATTCAGCCTTTTGAAAAGAAGCGCTTGCGAATGGCGATTTTCTGATTATATATATATATATATATATATATATATATATATATATATATATATATATATATATATATATATATATACACACATCTATATTAATATAATAAAGAGAGAGACCAAACCTTTGAGGCGGGTAAGCTCCGGAACCACAGCGCCAACCGGAGCATCGAATGCAGCATTGGAAAGGTGAGCCAAAGCAGATGGACATAGGCTATACACCAACACAGCATATACTTTGGAGGGGACAAAGCATGTTGTGTGACAAAGTAGCCCGCTGGAAGTAGCACCGGCTCAGAGGTGGGGGTGTTCGTACGTTTGGAGCATGTGAATAGCCTTCTATCGCGCTGAGTATGCCGTTGGGTGACGTTTGGAGCGTGTGAATTGCCTGATATTTGTGGTCGAGAGAGGGACATAGGGTGATGGCACAGTAGATCTTTGAGGTTATGCGCCTTAATGATGCTGCGTTCCTCCACACACTTCTCCTTCGCTAACAGACAGTATTTCGTAATGCTTTCCTCTTTGTACCAATATAGCTTTAAACCGTTGTTACCTTTGTGTACGCATAGATTCTCAGTCTACTAGCCCCACCTACTGGACAAAACATAAAGAGCTTTGATATTGCCGAAAAATAAAGAGCTTCCATATTGCCGTCACAGTGCGCCCATCTCAACCTATTTAAAACCAAACTCAGGACATATTTACATGAGATGAACACTGAGCTTTTAACTCAGATTCCCGTTCTGTGCTTTTTCGTGAAAGGGCAAGCAACTCCGGAAATGAATTTCCCATAATTCGCCCATGACCGCATGCTTTATTTTCGAGGTCCTCCTTAAACACGTACTCCCCCGCCAACGGTGCCTATTACATGCCAGCAAACATATCTGTCATACCCGGACAACGTCGGGACGGGCAGCTAGTATATATACATAATGAGAGCTGCACACACACATACATTTGTATAGGAATGTATTTGAATATACATATATACATATATGTGTGTGTGTGTGTGAGTAGCTCTCATTGAGCTGTCGAGATTAAAAGTTGAAAACATTTATAGCTTTATTCATTAACCACATCCGCGCTAGTGGTATTCTGGAGCTATGCTGAGATTTAAAAAAAACCATGTTACATGACGAGCTGGGCTCGTCATCAGCGTGCGAGGAGGCTACACCATGACGAGCCCAGCTCGTCATGAGCCTGGAAGGGGTTAAGTAACAAGAGAGATCAAGAACACCACTAGGGCAAAAGCTATGAGCGTTGTTCACTTTTATTTCAGGTATGGAGTTCAAGCCCTGCCACAGTGCCGCTCAGTGTATAATAAGAGGAACAATTCAGTCACAATGTATGTCTGTAAAGTTTGGTTCAAGGGAAAGTTGATGTCACTAGAATTCCATTCTGTAGTGTTTGAGAATAAATTCAATTGGATCTGTAGATCTCTACGGCTAGGGGACATAAACAATTTAAGAAGTTAACTCTCCCAAAGGGATTGTTTAGGATTAGTGCACGATAAAAGTGATATCGATGAGAGAATTTGGGATGAGGGGAGATGGAGGTCTTATCTGAAAGGAAGAGGTGCAGACACTGGTATTGTTGGAGTCCCAACACCTCTATACAGAATGAGATGTGTGTTCGAGATAGAATTCTATTATTAGTTTTATCCCTTTACTATTGTCATACGATTTTATGTGGTGATATTAATAATTCACTTCAGCATAACCCTTATTATGTCACTGAGAGGGCACTTGCTAATGTTGAAGCAGAGTGGTATGTGTTTAACAGCCTATATTATTGTTTAATTCTATGGAAATGTGGAAAGTGCACAAAAGAATGAAACCATTGCTACTTCAGGAGCTATAATGAAATGTAAGAGAGATTCTATGTACAAATATTTTGTCCCCTGCAAGTCAGGATCACCTACCTTCATGTTACCCTATCCTACATATAAAGAATGCATGTTTGTTCCTAAAGCCTCAAGTCTAGATATTGTGCCTGCATTTTACTTGCTTGTATTTGAAAGGACTCTAATATTATACTGAATATCTATTTAATACACTTATCTATAAAATTCTTGAATATTTGAGGTAATCTTTGCTATTTAAAAAATTGCCACATAATAGTCCAGATGAGTACTGTGACAAAGTTTTTCTGAACACTTAATTTTACTTCACCTTAGCCAGACACTGGATAGTGTTTTGGGGGCTATACCATGTACAATCAAGCTTTTTGGAGTTGTTGTTGTTTAACTATGTCCTAACTTTCATGCAGCAGGTTCTTGATGGGCACATTAGATTCAGAAGGCTGGGCATTGACATATTCTCAGAACTCCGTTTCTACTGTTTCAACAGACCAGATAACTATATTTTGCAATTGTTCTTTGTATAGTTTTGAGGACCAGCTAAAAAACGAATCTCTACGTATTACTTCCCAAATTTGTTGCAGTCTTAAATTGATAGGGATACAAACATGCCAGGTAAAACTCCAAGCATTATTGATATTTGTTAGACCTGGCACCATTGGCGTGGGTCTCCCTTCCATTTTTTGCTGTTGCCTCATATGTTTTTGCTGGTGTTAGATGCTTTGGGCATGGCTTGTTTGGTTTACTTGTCAGACCCTAGTATAGTGCACTGAGTGTGCCCAGGGGTTGTAAATCCAAATGCTACTGGTGGGCTTGCAGCACTGGTTGTGCCACCCACAGAAGCAACCTTGTAAAATGTGTCCAAGGTCTGCCATTGCAGAGCCTGTGTGAAGTCTGGTACTGTCATGCTGACTGGGCAAGTGCACCCACTTGCCAGTCCCTAAACCTTCCCTTTTCTTCATATCAGACACCCCTCTGGTAGGCCCAAGGGCAATGTGCATTGTAGGTATAAGGCAGGACATGCCCTGGTGTGTGTGGTATGTCCTAATAGTGAATTACAGCCATTTTTGTTTTTCACTATTGCAAGGCGACCTGTTCTCCATAGGCCAGAATGCGCGGTTAGATCATTACATTCTTATAATCCTAACTGACTCAGGGAACAAGGTAGAAATTCGAGTTTAGTATGCCTGAACTAAGAATGATAAAATACATTTTTTTGTGAAGTTGGTTTTAACATTCTGTGTTTGAAAATACCACTTTTAGAAAGAAGGTGTTTTCTTGTCTAACTATCCAAGGCCTGCCTCTGCTAGGTTGTTTATTCCTTGTCTGGAGTTTGAGTGAGAGGGCTGGGGGATTCAAAGAGGCAGAATGAGTCAGCCCAGTGGTGAAAAGAGAGATCCGCATCTAGATGGGTGGGAGGAGTGGCACCTTAACTTTGAATAGGGCTGTGCCTGCCTTCCACAATGCTGTCTCCACCTCCTGGGGTGCGACTGATGTCTCTGCCCTGCAATGTGAAAGAAGAGAAGGAATGGTGTCAACAAAGTGCTCCAGGGCTGCGCTTTCCCTCCACAATGCTGGCTCCACCTCTTATGAGGCGTCTAATGTTTCTGCCCTGCACTGTGAAAGGAAAGAAGGAGTCATCTTAACAGAGTGCTCCAGAACTGGTCTGAACTAGGCAAAGGCTACTCTACCCTAAGAGAACAAAGGATTTTGGGGTATAAATATTGGGACCCTGATCCCAAGAAATTAGATCACTTTTGGACAAACAAGAAGAAACCTCTGCTGAGGAGAGGAACCTGAAGAAACTGAGGAGAGACTCTTCCTAAGCTGAAGTGCTGCTTAGGGGATTGGCCTCTAGTGGTTGCCTTACTGCCAAAGAGAGGAGAAAGAACTTTGTGTGCTTTACTTTCAATTTGTGAAGGATCTCCAAGGGATAGAAAAAGAGCTTGCCTCCTGCTGAAGTTTCAGGCACTACAGACATCACCCCCCATCTCCCCAGAGTTCTTTGGAAGTGCCTGCTGCTGTTTTGGGCCTTCGGAGGTACTGCGTGTTGCATGGAGCTGGAAGCACGACTCAACGAGAAAGAAGAGTGTCGCCGTCGCTGCTGCTGCTGTCGTATCTTTGAACAAGGGTGTTGCAGCTGGAGCTGTCGTATTGCACCGCATCTAGAGAAGTGTCTTGCAACGAAGAGGAAGCGTGTCGCCATCACTGCTTCTGCCGTCGCTTTTTTAACAAGGGTGTCGCTGCTGTAGCTGTCGTATTGCACAGCATCGAGCGAAGTGTCTTGCAACTAGGAAGAAGCATATCGCCGTCGCTGCTGCTGCAGTCGCACTTCTGAACAAGGGTGTCGCCGCTGTAGCTGTTGCACTGCACTGCATCGAGGAAAGCACCTCGCATCTCTGGAGAAGCGTGCCATCATTAGAGCTGCTGCCGTCGCATTTCTGAACAAGGATGTCACTGCAGTAGTTGTCGCATGGTGCCGAAACTTCTCGCAACTGTCGGAGAAGAGTGTGCAGCAGAACCTGTTGCCGTCGCATCGCTGAACAAGGGTGTCACCTCTGCAGCTGACACATCGAATCGAGACTTCTCGCATCATCGGAGAAGCGTGCCGCATCTGGAAGATCTTCATGTCTTTATTTCTTTGCACCGGAACTTTGCCGCATTTTTCATCGCTGCAACATTGCGTGTTGTGGAAGTGCAAAGCATCGTAAGGTACATTTATGCAAAGTGTTGCATCTTAAGAACTGAACTGAAATAAGCTGAAACTACCATTTTTAAGTATAGTATTGTGGATTTTTGTCATTTTTGGTCTTGTGTTAAGTCTATATAAAGAATACTTATTTTAATATACAACTGTGTGGTGTCCATCTGTAGTGTTGTCACTGGGTTACTGTATGTGGTCATAAATGCTTTTCACACGCCTCTGAGATAAGCCTACCTGCTCGTGTCAAGCTACCAAGGGGGTGAGCAGGGGTTATTTTAGGAGTGTACCCTCTTACCCTGACTAGAGGCAAGGGTCCCTATTTGTCACAAATACCTACCTGTGCCAACTAGAGACCTCCAAATCTAACAATATTTAACAAGAAAGAGGTTTGAGCAAGGTAACTATTGTATTGAGAGCAGCGTATGACAAATAGCAAGAGGAGATACTTTTTGTTTTGGGAGTGTTTAAACTACAAATGAGAGGTTAAGATGAAGTGACAACCCCATGGGTCATGTGTATCAGAAAGTCTATACTAGCTCTCTGTAAGAAATTGGAGTATAAGTTGAGGGGATTGGGATCTCACCTCAAATAGTTATCAAAATCTTTTTCAGGGTGATTCACAAAAGTCATTAAATAAATATGTGCTTAACCCCCCAGTAACTATGGCACAAAGCAGCCAGGCTTAACTTAAATGCAATGAGAATGTATTTATGCAGTATTCATACAGTAATAAAGTGAAAAGACAACACAAGAAAAATCCCAAACCAAAGTAGACAAATAGAGCATATTTGATCAAGAAAACGGTAGAAAAACATCTCGGCAGAGATATTGCACATTTGCATAAAGTACGCCTCTGACCTTTTCAAAAAATGTCTCTCCATTGTTGTTAATTGGTGTTCTCATGAAATGGATGTAGAAATTGTTTAGTTTACAGTGAGCTCTTAAGTACCCTATAAATATTTCCAGGTGTAACAAAAAAGTCACTTTTTTAGGTCTGGCCTACAGATAGCTTTAGTTGTTTCATAAGCTTAATTTTTCCAAAATGAATCACAAATATAGACATATAAGCTGACACCTTTGGCCAGCCCACTACAGTCATTGGTCTGTGCAACTGTTATTTAGATTTTACTACCACCCACCGCCGCATACATCATGGGGCAATGGGCCAGCCTACTTCAACCGTTGACACTTTTGAGCTGCAAGTGAATACATTTTGCCTAGTCACATATGTATTTTCTTATGTTTTGTCAGTTTGTCTTTAGTATTGCATGTTTGCAAAAATAAATAAATCAATGCAAAAACTGCAAATTTGCGGCGGCCATTCCTATTAGCTTTTCCAATGCGTGCTAAATATAGTTGTCAATCATGCCCTGATCACAAGCAAGCTGAACTATGAGAACTTCACTGCGCCAGGAACAACAAATACTGACCGGAAGGCTGCAGACAATTCAAAACTCTGTGTTAGAATCGCTGTCAATCACACATGAAGGAGCTCCAAACACCATTAAAAAACGAGCACAATACCAACTCCTCACCCACACTTTCAAAGCACTATAAAACACTGGCCCAGCATATCTCATCATTTGCATCCCTTTCCCAAACCTTCCAGACTTCTCCAGTCATCAGGAATCCTACTTGCAAAAATCCCACAAATATGGAAAACCAGATCTGAAGACCTGACTTTTCAAGTAGTCCTAGTAGGCCCTAGGTGGACTTAGACTCATGCCTGCTCAGTACCAAGATACGCTCCAGGGTGATAGTGTGCTCTACAAATTGGTATTCTGACAAGGTATTGAGTTAAAAGTATTGTGTCAAATGAATACTGAGGTTTTTAATATCGTGATACACGAATATCGTGATACAGGCATTTCGTTGACAAAAATATTGATTTTGTAAGGTAAAAAACATTATCAATATCTATGTTGTTAATATCGTTAACAAAAATATTGTTCTAAAAAATATCTTTTTTGGAATTATCTTTATGTATTTCAGCATGTTTTAATTGTAAATGTTATCAGTTGTTTGTATAAATGTTAACATTTTAATATAATTTGTAAAATGTTAGTTGTTTTTTAATGTAATTTAATTTTAAGGGGCTTATTACGATGTCGTGTGGATGCAACACTGTCACGGTATCGACCACCTAATTACGATGCGACAGCAAAAGGTGCGGTTGCATACTCCCATTTCCCTATGAGAGCATGTGCTACAGCCATAAACCGGCTGTAGCACAAGCTCCCATAGGAAAATGTGAGGTTGTGTTCATCCCTGCACCACGTAGCAGGCACCTCAGGGTGCCTGCCACTCGGTGCAGGGATCAACAAGGGGGCACCATAGGTGCCCAACTGGAGGCCACAAAAAGAGGGGGGCCCTGCTAGGGGCCCCCAAACTCTTTCTCCCACAGGCTTTCCATGTCGGAAATCCTGGCATGGAAAGCTTGCCTGAAACAGAGCATCAAAATCCAGACAGCGTAAAATGGCTTCAATATGGATTATGCGTTGGTCTCGGTCGGAAAACCTCCGAGCTAAAGTTGTAGGCTTTCCGACCAAGATCGTGATCTAACACTGAATTGTAATTTTTTGTGTTGTAGAGCGTTGTGGGGTTTGTAGGGGTATAGAGAGGGAAGCAAACAAATTATCATTATTTAATAATTAATTCTCAATAAAAGTAATTACTGAATTGATAATTATGTAAATTGCATGATTAATTATTTGTAAGTTTTATTTTAGGTAGCGGTTTTGGGATTTGTTGGGCAAAGGATGGGAAGTGAATTAAATATAATTGTTTCATAATTTGTTGTAATTAAAACTAGTTGTTTAATTGATAATTAAATATTAAATTGTGTAATTGTTATATTTTAAAGATATATTTTAGGTGTGCATTGCTGTGTTTTAGGTGTACAGGGTGGGAAGTTAATTAAGAAATAATGTTTTATTAATTCATTATTAAATTATTAATAATCATTTGATTGATAATTATGTAAATTAAGAAATTATCATATTTGTTAAGTTATATTTTAGGTGTGTGTTGATTTGTTTTTGGCGGAATAGCATTGGAAGTGAATTAAGCAATAATTAATTGGACGAAGTACATCACACGCCGTGAGGGCAACGGCATCACTTGTCTTCTTCTGCCGCCGTGAGGGGAACGGCAGGACCCGCCATCCAGCACACGCCGTGAGGGCAACGGCTGTAGTTCTAAACAACCGAACTACATTCCCCAGCTGCCCCGGGGGCGGCGCACAACCGTGACGCTCCCAACGCGCCCAGAGGCGCTTTAAGATCTCGGAACGCCTCTCGCATGTCCTGTGATCTTAGACCTTTTACCAGCTGCTGCCCCATTGGTTGCTATTTTTATTGGAGTGGACCCGCTCCGAGTGGGTGAGGTAGAACCAGTTAAGGATCTAATGAATAAGGCAAGATCATGGTGTCCTGACTCATGCAGTGGAGGGGTGGACATCTAATCAAGGGTAATTATGGCCAGAAGGGTGGGATGGATTGGGAATTCGCAGAAGAAAACCGTGGGGGACTGTGTCATAGTCAATTTCAACAGCCCTGACTTGGCAGAGAGATTGTTCTGGGATGGGTCAGTGATAGCGTGAACAGGGATGAGACCGGTCCCCCTGGGTTTTTTTATCCTCCTCCGAACAATTCTTATTGGGTTCATAGTTTGGCAATTAAAAAGACGGTAGGGAAAGCGGATGTTAGAAATATTAGGTCCCCACAGGTCCATTGCATGCAGCCATCAACGGGGGCTGAAGGGGTTTCGGTAACCTCTCAACTCCGATCGTCGCCCGGCATCCCTGAGGATACGGGGGTGTCACTGGCTAATCGTTTTGCCCCCATATCGGATATGGAGGAAAACGATTGACAGCTAGTCCCAACCAACCCCGGTTTGTCTTGCCCATCCAATACTGACAATGCACCCTGTTGTAAACTCATCAGCTGGAACGTAGCCGGCACGAGAGCTAAGAGGGGTGATCCTGCCTGGGTGGAATTCATCGCTAGCTATGACATAATTGCCATTCAGGAATCTTGGAATTCTTCTGCTAATTTCTGGATGGATGGCTTCACTAGCTTTGTTGTCCCAGCTATTCCAAGCACGGCAGGGAGGGCGAAAGGGGGTCTCATTTTCCTTTTCTCCTTAAAACTAAGGGGGTCTCTAAGATTGGTGGAGGCTGGCTCGCCAAACCTCTTAATAGTGGAATGGGTAATTGCCCCAACCTGTAAAATTATCTTAATACATTTTCAAACCTCATGGGAGAGAGACGATGGGTCTCAACACATTGCCTCCCTGGAAAATTTTTCGTGTATTTATGGACAGAATCAAAATACTGCTTTCGAGCTCATTTTAATAGGTGATTTTAATATAAACCCCTGTAGTAACATATGTTACGCAGGGTTGCAGGAGGGACCGCCTGGCTATGCTGTGCCGCACTTTGAGCACACAAGGCATGGAGAGGTACTTGAAGAATTATTGGCCAATCTTAATATATTCGAATCAAATCACATTGAGGGAGAGGGAAGGGGGGTTACTTACATGGGTACAGACCCCGGCACAGTCATTGATTATATATTTATAACATCTGGTATCCTAAACAGAGTGGTGGCCTACAAGGTAATTGTATCAATATTTAGCGACCATAACCTGGTATTGCTTGAGCTGCAGTTGGGAGACTTAATGGGCATTAAGATCTGCCTTTTGCAGCCGGGGCCTGCTATACTACCAAAAGATCAAGGTCGTAGGCTTAGGTGGGCAAAGGTTGTACCTGAAAAGTTTTTAAAGGAACTCCTTCCTAAGATCGAGGGGTACATGGCGACTTGCATGGATTGTAATGCAGACCATATAGAGATTATTGGCGCTTTTGAGACTCTCTGTTGCCAGATCTCGGAAGATTTGTCCACTAAAACACAGCAGGGAGATACCTCTCAATGCAGATGGTTTGACTCTAGCTGTTCTAGGGCCCATAGGGCTCTTTTACAAGCCCTGAAGATCACCCCAAGAAATAGGGAGCTCGTTGCCGAGCTGAGGAGGGTATACAAACAAATAATAGCTAGACAGAAAAATGAGATAAAAAAGGCAGCATGGGATAGTTTACTCTCAGCTGATGTCATACGTGATAGTGGACAGTTCTGGGCAACGTTAAACCACCCTTTTTTCACCGACTCAGAGAATACCATAACAGATTGTGTCATTTCTGACAATAAATGGCTTAACCATTTTAAAGGGGTCTATGATGACCCAGGCTTGGGTCCTCTGCTTACTCTCTTAGTGGCACCCGATTCCCCACCCCTATCTTTGCATTTTGCAGAATTAGAGAAAGCGATAGTAGAGACCTGAAAAAACAAGGCCTCAGGCCCTGGTGGAGTTCCTGCAGACCTTTATCGTTACTCCCCAAAACTCTGGGCCAAAATCTCAACAAATGTTTTTAACGCTTCCAGTACTAAAACCTTTCCTGCCTCGTGGGCTACCTCAATCATTGTGCCGATTTTTAAAAAGGGGCAACGAGGAGACCCCTCATGTTACAGACCCATTTCTCTTTTAGACTCTGTGGTCAAGATCCTGGGCAGAGATCTGTTATAAAAACTAATGGAAAACATAGAGCGTTGTGGAGTTTTGTCTAATCTACAATATGGGTTTAGGGAAAAGAGGGGCACTCTGGACCAGTGTTTGAACCTTCACCTCCTAATTGCTAAATACACGGTGGCGAAAGAGGGGCCCCTATTCTTGGCTTACATGGACCTCTCATTGGCTTTCGACCTGGTGAACAGGCATAAGTTGTGGTTGATGCTTTTGGAAATCGGCATCGATCCCTCGCTTGTTAGTTTCATGGCGTCCCTTCACCAGGAGTTGTTTGCCTCAGTTAGAGTCACCAAAGAGGGTAGGTGCACAAGTCATTTTCGATCTGAGAGGGCGGTCAGGCAGGGCTGTATCCTGGCCCCTCTCCTTTTTACCATTTACATTAATGGCCTGGGTAACTTCCTAGATGTACCATGGGGCGATGTACCGCGTGTAGGAGACTCAACAATACCAGTTCTCCTATACGCGGATGACGCAGTTTTGTTGGCCCGTACTGGGGTGGGCTTACAGAAGTTGCTGGATCTATTTGGAGTTTTCATGGATCGGTTGGATCTAAAAATTTATATAAAAAAATCTCACACCATGATGGTGGGCAAAACTCGAAATAAGTACAAATCTAAAGCCTTCTTTTGTAAGGAAGAGATGGTCTCCAGGGTCTCTGCATTCCCCTATCTAGGGGTTCTCTTTGATGAGAAGGGTACGTGGGGCCCTCAAACTAAGCTTAAATGTATCTCTTTGGCGAGATCTACGTCAGCCCCCAGGGGGTTTTCAAAATGCTTGGGGGCACGTCCAATGGAGACCCTCTTGAAGGAATATAACACAAAATGCATCCCAATTGCTACATATGGTTCAGCCATATGGGGTTGTGTATCTCAGGAAAATATACAACTAGCGGAAAATAGGTTCTTCGTCAGGATCCTAGCAGATAGGCTGGGAGCAGTACCTGGAGAATTACTTCACACCGATCAAAATTGCTTTATGAGGAGTAGGAATTTATCTAATCTGACCTATGATTTTATTGGGGCTATTGATTTGGCCTCAACCTTCTCACTACCTCTTGCAGTAATGACCCTTGACGCTACCAAAGCCTTTGATAGTGTCAATTGGGTTTATCTTGTGGCAGTTATGGACAGGTTTGGTTTTGGACCGAAGTTCTGTCAAGTCTTTCAGCTTATTTACCGTGATCCCTCGACAAGACTCCTAGTCAATGGCAAACTAACTAATCCTTTTAAAATTACCAGAGGTACTAGACAGGGCTGCCCCCTCTCCCCGCTTCTCTTTAACCTATATATCGAGCCCTTCATCCAGCGACTGAGGGACGAACAGGGCATTTCATCTTTTAGGTTTGGGGCGCAGGAGAGTTATGCGGATGATGATTTGAACCTTTCCTCCTATCTGGAGAGATCTTTTCCTCAGGTTATTAAGCTGGCACAAGAGTTCAGGCAAGTCTCAGGCTATGAAGTTAATGCTGGAGAGACAGAGATCATGGCATGGAACCTGCCGGACTGCCAGCACCAAACGAAGAATGAGATAAGATATCTAGGGGTCAGGATTGTTCAGAATATTGACAAGATCTCAGGGACTAACCTGCTAGCGTATCCAGAGAATGCCAGAATCTTATGAAATCTTGGGCTCGTCTCCCATTGACCATATTGGGTAGGACTAATTTGATAAAAATGGCCATACTTCTGAAAATTACCTTTCTCTTTGGCACCCTTCCTCTATATTTTGATAAACAGGGGATCGACAAGCATCAGCAAGCAATCAATTCATTTGTATGGGCTTACAAGGCCACAGGGATAGCATGGAAGAAGCTCAGGCGCAAGAGGGACAAGGGGGGGCCATACACTCCCAGATATACAGTACTACGCTTGGGCTTTCCATTTATCTCATTCAAGAATGCTGTTAAAAACTCCAGATCATACAGGGGCAGGGGCCATATTTTCTGCTATGCTAAAAGGAGGGAATCTCTCCCTGGGGGGATTCCTGTTCAAATATGGTGATCAGAAGCTTTTTAAAAAGATCAGGCTGAAATCAGTCTTGCTGGGAAGGCTCGAATATGGGCTAAAATCAAACAATGCACTGACCTAAATTACTTTTCGAGTATGGCGACCTTATGGGACACTCCAGGGGCTCCAAATTGTTTGAAAGATAAATTAGCCACACCACTCATGACAGCGGGACTGAAGGTGTGGAGGGACCTGGCTTCTGATGGCTCCCTAAATTAATTGTTATCACTCCAAAATAGAACAGAGGGTGGTATGTCCAAGTTTAAATACCAACAGCTACAGAGTTGGTCCCAGACCCTTAAAAAACCTATAGGTATACAACTTGCACAAAAAATCAAAGTAAACCCTTTCCTAAACGAATAATGCAATTGTTGTCATGAAAAAGTTCAGATTAACAGACTAGTACAGACTTCGAGGAGGTCACTGGGTGTTAGTTCTACTATTCTTACCTTTTCCTCCACCTCCGAACACACAAGATACTGTATGAATTCGTAAACAGCATGTAGATTTAATTATCCAGAGGCAAATGTCCTCTGTATACTGACAGAGGCTGATATAATCACCAAACATCTGCTGCTCTAAGAAGTTTGCATTTAAAGTGAAATGAAGAGCGATAGATGAATTTAAGAAATATCACTTAATTTATAGGGAGGGTGTTTAACAAGAATGCTGGAAGGCTTGTAAAATGGATGATTACTTAGATTCATTTTCCTTCCTTAGATTAATTCCCACTAAGTAGGAACTTAAAATGGTATAAATCAACCTATTGTGATTCCTGGAGCTTTAAAGGAATTAGAGTTTGTTACCTTCCACAGTGCTTTTTATCTTTCATTATTTTTGAACTTTTATGTCTCAGTGCCCTGGTGTACCTTAAAGCTTTGGATCGTTGAAGTGTTCGAACACTGCAAAATGCTCCCATGCTCTCAGGATGTAAAGCAGATATTATTTTCCAAAGTATCCCTATAAAATGAAATTGAATGTAATGTAATAACCAGCATACCGAGAACATCCATAAAATTCCTGCCTATTTTCAGTTTGTTTTTGAAGAACCTTTAAAATAAAAAAGGAATGATCTGATTTCAATTGTGCTACCTCCAAAGAGTTATCTTGCTTAGCAACATAATCAAATGTAATTCACATGCGGCATATATACATTCATAGGATATTATGTAGCAACAAATGGTACTTGTAAGAGTGCCAACAGTGAGATACATTTTCACTTATCTATTTGAAGAGAAGCATGAGCATTCACCAATCCATTTCGACAAAATACTTTATTTAATGGAGGGCCCCAGTCACAAAGTTTTTTGACACTCGTCACCAGCCGACTGGACTACGGAAGCGCCCTCTACGCCGGAACCACAGCCAAGATACAGAAAAGACTCCAACGCATCCAGAACGCCTCAGCCCGACTCATCCTGAACATCCCCCGATGCAGCCACATCTCCGGCCACCTGAAGGACCTGCACTGGCTCCCCATCAGCAAGAGGATCACGTTCAGGCTCCTCACCAACGCACACAAATCTCTCCACGACCTGGGCCCCAAGTACCTCAACGACTGCATGACCTTCTACACGCCCACCCGCCAGCTACGTCCGACAAGCCTCGCCCTCGCCGCCGTACCACGCATCCGAAGAGCCACCGCTGGTGGCAGAACCTTCTCCTACCTGGCAGCCAAGACATGGAACTCCCTCCCCATCCATCTTCGGCTGACCCAGGACCATCTCGCCTTCAGGAGATAACTCAAGACCTGGCTGTTCGAGCAATAGCAGACCCCTTCCCCCAAGCGCCTTGAGACCCTGCCGGGTGAGTAGCGCTTTACAAGTGTTATGATTGATTGATTGATTGATTCGTATAATTGAAACATGTGTATGCTGAAAACCTTTCAGCTGGCAGAAATAAAGTCATTTGTGTAAACAGAATAAGGATCAATAAGCTTTACCTGATCATAGGATGACACATCACCTGTTACTAATATTTTTTTTGGATCCCTCAAAAGGGTTGGGATATGGGCCTTTCTGTGAGAAAACCCAACAAACACCAAAAATTCAATATTGTAGGCACTAAAAAAGTTTTTCTAGGTATGTTTTCACCTTAGAATGTTAAACTTACAAAGAGTAGTAGCAATTCCAAAAGGGAATGTTCAACAGCCACACTTCTTGGAAAGTTAGAGAGATTCTTCGCTGCGAAATATCATTTCACATGCAGGAAAAGTGAATCTAATATTCTTCTGCACAGATCCTCAATTCATTCTCCAAAAGACTGCTCACATTATCCAATGACTGTTTGCATAGTCGATAATAATTGTGCCTGGAAATACATGACTGGTGTAAACATACATATCATACTCAAATATATTTTTGGTATCCTTGAAAGTTTTGAATTTTGTGTAAAAAGTAGGCATTATGGGCCCTATTACGAGGTTGGCGGTCCGACCGCCGGACTGCCATTGTACCATTAAGGAGTACGCCACCAAGTTGCCCGCATCCCGACTGCAACATTACAGGTAAACCGCCGGCTGGCAGAGCTGCTGCAGTGGTGCCTCAGAGGTGGCATGCTTTGGCTCATAGAGAGCCTGCAGCACGTGCTGCTGCCGTGGCACCACCTTTTGCATGTGGGTGCACTGTGTACCGTGCACCATGTTATGCATGGAACACAGAGCACACACAACCGTGCAATAGGAGGGGGGCAAAACATGTGCCCCTATGCACATCCCCATGGCCTACACCACTCTAGGATGTTTGCGGCACCTTCTCTGCCTTTCTGCTGACTTATTCATAACGGGGTCCCCAACATGAAAATGTTGGCTGGAAGGCAGGTGATAATCTGCACGGTGGTGCCGACATAGGCACCGCTGCGTGGTTGGGATCCCGGATCCTGGATCATTGTGGCAGTCCAACCTCCCATCTTGTAATCGGGGAGTTGGACCCATGAGGGGCCGGTGCTAGGACTGCCACCGATGATACAGCAGTCTCAAGATCACTGGACTTGTAATAAGGCCCTAAGTAAAGAGGCATGTATTTATGTATTTTCTGATAACAAGGGCTTTAGAGATTACAACATGTTATAATGTGGTAGGCAGCTTCAGCCAGACTGAAGCTGCCCACCATATTGTGACATAAGAACATTCCACCTTGAAATGACTAAAGTCTATCTTTATTAACTAAAATATTTTAAGCATTGGATACAGTTGTAAATCATGACAATATTCCCTCACTTTAAACATATCCTTATTAAAATAAGTGAATAGTTCCTGGTTGGCTGTTCTAATCTTTCTCTGAACTGATTGAAGACCATGAGTTGTTACTGAAAATGGTTGACTTTGCACTTTCATATTTAGTGCAAACAATATTGAAATGATCTCTCTTACTGTTACATGCATTCCAGGTATCTGTGTAGGTGGAAATCTCAATTGGCGTATCCATGAATTTAAAACTACTTTGGAAAATTCCATGTCACAGAAATAAAGAAGGATTGGCAAAGCCAATAGGTCTAGGTTTAGTGTGCCAATATATGCAAACAAAGGCATGCAATAATCTTGGTCACATGCAATAGCACATTAAAGCTTCGACAACTGGCTTCACCATTGTTTAATAGTGGTGGTGGTGTAGATTTAATGATGCTTCAATTTTGGTGATGATGGCATTGATTTGGTGGTGTTATTTCTTGTTGGTAGTAGATATTATTGTTAACAGGATTGATAGCAGTGGTATTGGTGGTGCTATTGATGGTATTGGTGGTGGTGTGTCCTTGATGGTTATGGTATGTCGGACGATGGTATAGATGCTGATGGTATTTTGGTGGTGGTATTGTGGCACTGATATTGTTGGTTATGTTGATGGTGGTACTAGAGGTGATGGTGGTGGTTGTACCATATTGTGACATAAGAAAATTCCACTTTGAAATGTGGGGAGTTCTAGGGATTGAAAACTGGCAGTTCAGTTGCTAGCTGTGTCTGGCAGAATTGTGGTGTGGGGTTTTATATCACAGTTTCTTACATTCAACTTACCCCAAGTTCATAGTGTCCAATCTACTTCATTACATCATAACGCTAGTGGCCTTGGCTACTAAATGTGCCACATATTGAACTAATGATGCCCTCAATGTACTGTACAGTCCAAACAACACTCTAAAGGGCCGATTATGAGTCTGGTGGTCCTGGGCTCACCAGACTTGTGAGGGGGCAGTGGTGACAGTCCTGCCACCACCGCACTGGTTCTTGACCATCCTATTATGAACTGGGCTGATGAACCACCCTGACTCAGCTGCTGCCGGTAGGGAAGTGCTGTTACCCGGTGGTGTTGCGGTGGGCAGAGGCCACAATATGCCTGGCGGGACCGCCGTTGTCCCACCAAGCATATTACAAGTTTCTTATCTACCGGCGGTGTCATGGAGGTTCCTCGTCCATGTACACCATGGTGGAGAGGAAACAAAGGGGGCCCTACAGGGCCCTCTTTGCCTCCACCGCATTTGGATGCACAAAGGGGGCATAACAGATGTCCCCTTGTCTGCATGCACACCAGTTCCTGTACAGCATGGCCTTTTGAATACATGCTGTGCAGGATCCTTGCTGTGCGGTGCCATTGCCGTGCCTTTTTCAAAGGCAATGCCACCTTTGAAAGAGGCACCACCGTGGACCACCCTGCTTACCACTTTAAATTAATAATCTGGTGGGCGGATGGCAGTGTGTCTCGACGGTGTGGAGGCGCAGCAGTGGCATGCCACCCACTCCGCCCCACCTACATTCGTAAATGACCCCTAACTGTAACAGGATGCTGATACTAAATAGGATAAATATGCTAAGGAATTGTCTAAGAGTCTTATGACAGTTTTGAGGAAGTAAATCTAGGTCTCATTTACAAAGCATATGTTCTGACTGAAGAATTCTTGTTCAGGCTTAAAACAGTCTTGTAATTAGCAGGCCTGATTTAGAAAGGTTTTTGTTGACTAAAGTCTATCTTTATTAACTAAAATATTTTAAGCATTGGATACAGTTGTAAAACATGACAATATTCCCTCTCTTTACACATATCCTTATTGAAATAAGTGAATAGTTCCTGGTTGGCTGCTCTAATCTTTCTCTGTACCGAGATAAAGACCATGAGGTGTTACTGAAAATGATTGACTTGGCACTTTCATATTCAGTGCAAACATTATTGAAATGATCTCTCTTACTGTTACATGCATTCCAGGTATCTGTGTAGGTGGGAATCTCAATTGGTGTATCCATGAATTTAAAACTACTTTGGAAAATTCCAAGTCACAGAATTAAAGAAGCATTGGCAAAGCCAATAGGTCTAAGTTTAGTGTGTCAATATATGCAAACAAAGTCATGCAATAATCTTTGTCACATGCAATAGCAAATTAAAGCTTCAACAACTGGCTTCACCATTGTTTAATAGTGGTGGTGGTGTAGATTTAATGATGCTTCAATTTTGGTGATGATGGCATTGATTTTGGTGGTGTTATGTTTTGTTGGTAGTAGATATTGTTGTTAACAGGATTGATAGCAGTGGTATTGGTAGTGCTATTGATGGTATTGGTGGTGGTGTGTCCTTGATGGTTATGGTATGTTGGACGATGGTATAGATGCTGATGGTATTTTGGTGGTGGTATTGTGGCACTGATATTGTTGGTTATATTGATGGTGGTACTAGAGGTGATGGTGGTGGTAGTACCATATTGTGACAAAAGAAAATTCCACTTTGAAATGTGGGGAGGTCTGGGGATGGAAAACTGGCAGTTCAGTTGCTAGCTGTGTCTGGCAGAATTGTGGTGTGGGGTTTTATATCACAGTTTCTTACATTCAACTTACCCCAAGCTCATAGTGTCCAATCTACTTCATTACAACATAACGCTAGTGGCCTTGGCTACAAAATGTGCCACATATTGAACTAATGATGCCCTCATTGTACTGTACAGTCCAAACAACACTCTAAAGGCCCGATTATGAGTCTGGTGGTCCTGGGCTCACCAGACTTGTGAGGGGGCAGTGGTGACAGTCCAGCCACCACTGCACTGGTTGTTGACCATCCTATTATGAACTGGGCTGATGAACCACTCTTGCTCAGCTGCTGCCGCTAGGGAAGTGCTGTTACCTGGTGGTGTTGCGGTGGGTAGAGTCCACAATATGCCTGGCGGGACTGCCGTTGTCCCACCAAGCATATTACATGTTTCTTATCTACCGGCGGTGTCATGGAGGTTCCTCGTCCATGTACACCATGGTGGAGAGGAAACAAAGGGGGCCCTACAGGGCCCTCTTTGCCTCCACCGCATTTGGATGCACAAAGGGGGCATAACAGATGTCCCCTTGTGTGCATGCACACCAGTTCCTGTACAGCATGGCCTTTTGAATACATGCTGTGCAGGATCCTTGCTGTGCGGTGCCATTGCCGTGCCTTTTTCAAAGGCAATGCCACCTTTGAAAGAGGCACCACCGTGGACCACCCTGCTTACCACTTTAAATTAATAATCTGGTGGGCGGATGGCAGTGTGTCTCGACGGTGTGGAGGCGCAGCAGTGGCATGCCACCCACTCCGCCCCACCTACATTCGTAAATGACCCCTAACTGTAACAGGATGCTGATACTAAATAGGATAAATATGCTAAGGAATTGTCTAAGAGTCTTATGACAGTTTTGAGGAAGTAAATCTAGGTCTCATTTACAAAGCATATGTTCTGACTGAAGAATTCTTGTTCAGGCTTAAAACAGTCTTGTAATTAGCAGGCCTGATTTAGAAAGGTTTTTGTTGACTAAAGTCTATCTTCATTAACTAAAATATTTTAAGCATTGGATACAGTTGTAAAACATGACAATATTCCCTCTCTTTACACATATCCTCATTGAAATAAGTGAATAGTTCCTGGTTGGCTGCTCTAATCTTTCTCTGTACCGAGATAAAGACCATGAGGTGTTACTGAAAATGATTGACTTCGCACTTTCATATTCAGTGCAAACATTATTGAAATGATCTCTCTTACTGTTACATGCATTCCAGGTATCTGTGTAGGTGGGAATCTCAATTGGTGTATCCATGAATTTAAAACTACTTTGGAAAATTCCAAGTCACAGAATTAAAGAAGCATTGGCAAAGCCAATAGGTCTAAGTTTAGTGTGTCAATATATGCAAACAAAGTCATGCAATAATCTTTGTCACATGCAATAGCAAATTAAAGCTTCAACAACTGGCTTCACCATTGTTTAATAGTGGTGGTGGTGTAGATTTAATGATGCTTCAATTTTGGTGATGATGGCATTGATTTTGGTGGTGTTATGTCTTGTTGGTAGTAGATATTGTTGTTAACAGGATTGATAGCAGTGGTATTGGTAGTGCTATTGATGGTATTGGTGGTGGTGTGTCCTTGATGGTTATGGTATGTTGGACGATGGTATAGATGCTGATGGTATTTTGGTGGTGGTATTGTGGCACTGATATTGTTGGTTATATTGATGGTGGTACTAGAGGTGATGGTGGTGGTAGTACCATATTGTGACAAAAGAAAATTCCACTTTGAAATGTGGGGAGGTCTGGGGATGGAAAACTGGCAGTTCAGTTGCTAGCTGTGTCTGGCAGAATTGTGGTGTGGGGTTTTATATCACAGTTTCTCACATTCAACTTACCCCAAGCTCATAGTGTCCAATCTACTTCATTACAACATAACGCTAGTGGCCTTGGCTACAAAATGTGCCACATATTGAACTAATGATGCCCTCATTGTACTGTACAGTCCAAACAACACTCTAAAGGCCCAATTATGAGTCTGGTGGTCCTGGGCTCACCAGACTTGTGAGGGGGCAGTGGTGACAGTCCAGCCACCACTGCACTGGTTGTTGACCATCCTATTATGAACTGGGCTGATGAACCACTCTGGCTCAGCTGCTGCCGCTAGGGAAGTGCTGTTACCTGGTGGTGTTGCGGTGGGTAGAGTCCACAATATGCCTGGCGGGACTGCCGTTGTCCCACCAAGCATATTACATGTTTCTTATCTACCGGCGGTGTCATGGAGGTTCCTCGTCCATGTACACCATGGTGGAGAGGAAACAAAGGGGGCCCTACAGGGCCCTCTTTGCCTCCACCGCATTTGGATGCACAAAGGGGGCATAACAGATGTCCCCTTGTGTGCATGCACACCAGTTCCTGTACAGCATGGCCTTTTGAATACATGCTGTGCAGGATCCTTGCTGTGCGGTGCCATTGCCGTGCCTTTTTCAAAGGCAATGCCACCTTTGAAAGAGGCACCACCATGGACCACCCTGCTTACCACTTTAAATTAATAATCTGGTGGGCGGATGGCAGTGTGTCTCGACGGTGTGGAGGCGCAGCAGTGGCATGCCACCCACTCCGCCCCACCTAAATTCGTAAATGGCCCCTAAGTGTAACAGGATGCTGATACTAAATAGGATAAATATGCTAAGGAATTGTCTAGGAGTCTCATGACAGTTTTGAGGTAGTAAATCTAGGTCTCATTTACAAAGCATATGTTCTGACTGAAGAATTCTTGTTCAGGCTTAAAACAGTCTTGTAATTAGCAGGCCTGATTTAGAAAGATTTTTGTTGACTAAAGTCTATCTTTATTAACTAAAATATTTTAAGCATTGGTTACAGTTGTAAAACATGACAATATTCCCTCTCTTTACACACATCCTCATTGAAATAAGTGAATAGTTCCTGGTTGGCTGTTCTAATCTTTCTCTGAACTGAGTTAAAGACCATGAGGTGTTACTGAAAATGGTTGACTTGGCACTTTCATATTCAGTGCAAACAATATTGAAATGATCTCTCTTACTGTTACATGCATTCCAGGTATCTGTGTAGGTGGAAATCACAATTGGTGTATCCATGAATGTAAAACTACTTTGGAAAATTCCAAGTCACAGAATTAAAGAAGCATTGGCAAAGCCAATAGGTCTAAGTTTAGTGTGTCAATATATGCAAACAAAGGCATGCAATAATCTTTGTCACATGCGATAGCAAATTAAAGCTTCAACAACTGGCTTCACCATTGTTTAATAGTGGTGGTGGTGTAGAATTAATGATGCTTTAATTTTGGTGATGATGGCATTGATTTTAGTGGTGTTATTTTTTGTTGGTAGTAGATATTATTGTTAACAGGATTGATGGAAGTGGTATTGGTGGTGCTATTGATGGTATTGGTGGTGGTGTTTCCTTGATGGTTATGTTATGTCGGACGATGGTATAGATGCTGATGGTATTTTGGTGGTGGTATTGTGGCACTGATATTGTTGGTTATGTTGATCGTGGTACTAGAGGTGATGGTGGTGGTAGTATAAGGGCTTGCAGTGTTAGCAGCATTGATGTAAATGGAGGTATTGTTGCTGGTATTTTTGGTGTCTGGTGGAGGTGGTATTGCTGATCGGTGTGTTGGTGGATTTGTTTTTTATTGGTGGTTGTTTCAATGATAGCAGTGTCTGTGATGGTGGCATTGCTGGAAGTATGGTTGATGCCATTGGCAACTGTATTTCTGGTATCTGGTGGTGTTGTTACCGAAGGTGATTTTGGTGCTGGTAGTATTTTCATTATATTTCCTATTGTTGGAATTCATGAGGTGTTACTGTATTGATATTGTGGCAATGGTGTCTGTGCTAGAGGTACTGGTAGTATTTGTTAGTTTGGAATTGATGGTGTGTAGTATTGATAGTGGTGTGGTATTGGTGGTGATCTTGATGGCAGTGTTGGTTTTCGTGGCATTGCTATGGGATTGGTGATATTGTGGTACTGGTGGTTGTATGGTATTAGTCATGGTTTAAAACAATTCAAAGGCTATTTTGCAATTATGCTCACACTCGGGTAATGCTTTTTGCAGCAAATAAAGGATTTCTTTCTGTATAAAATGTGTGAATGAGATAAAGCTGTGATGGTGTAGTATACTTTTTAAGTGTTATGTAGTCCTTAATCTATTGCAATGCAGCAGTCTATGTGAGGTGGAATGATAAGATAAACAGCCAGTAGAAGGATGGTGGGAGAAAAACACCTTTTTGGGCTCATCTATGATGTCACTGGTAATGCCTTAAGCCCAGGGCTTAAAACTATTGATCAAACCAAACAAGGCTTGAAAAGGGATGACCCAAAGCCCAGCAGTCACTCTTTCAGACAGCTACACTGTCAATATAGGACTAACATGTAACTCTGCAATAGGCATAGCCTGCACTATACCAATAGGCAACTCAAATGTATCTAAACTGAATATTATCCAGCTTGTCACTTTTTATGAATGAGTAGCTTGATAGTATTCATTCTTATAACCTTTTCGTTTAGATCACAATAATTTGATCAAGCGAACTAGCGTATTACTTCATAGTAGAATATTTTTCAATATTTTTTAAATTCTAAAAGAAGTTGTCATTAGATTGAATTACAACTTAAATGGATGAGCTACATTGCTTACATAATTACATAAACATTATCCCTAGAAAAGATTGCGGGTAACTACAGCGGAGCAAATTTAAAATAATACATCGTAACGATTCTGGATCCTCCTTTACAAAATTGATACATAGTATGTTCATGGTTTTTATTGTATACATTCTGATATTGATTATAACAATGCTCAACTCATGATCCAAAAGGTAACCTATGTATGTTTGCATCCTTTTACATTTTGCCTGTAAACCAACATTATTCTGATTAATCATGTTCTGATAATAAGTCAAAAGTGACACATACTGGCTTTTTGAACAGCTGAATTGATGAAACCCAAGAAGGGAAAGCCTATTCCTAGGTATGAACTCTAGTTTTTGCAAAGCATAGGTTACATTCCTTAATAATGAATACTATATTCTCATATAATTTACTAGTTCTTACCATAGCACAATCTGTAGAGTACTCAGATCTGAACCATAGATTTGTAACCCCATTTCAATACAGAGCAACATGCTTAAGAATCAACCTTTGGCACCCCCCACCTCATCTGATGCATATTCCAATAGTTCTATTTCTGAATTAGCTCTGATCAATATTGCCACTCCTTTAGAACAACACAACTAATCTGTAAATGCAAATTGTTTTTTCCATGTCTGCTTCTTCAAGAGATCCTTGCATTCTCTTCTTATTAAGACCGTTTTCTGAGCTCCCACACCTCTTAGATATGTATAATTTGGCACTAGTACTAAACTTGCTCTGTTTAAGTGCCATCTATTTATTTCTCTTCTGGTGTTTACCTTGCTTTTCTGTATGCTATTATTAAACAATGCAAAATTGCAGAGCAAAAGAGTTGATTGAGATCCTGCAGCAATCTGTTTGGGTTAAACCCTCCATATTTCTATCATCTTTAAGACATGGGATTACTGGTTAAGGGGGGGGGGGGGGTGAAACCCTACTGAAGCAGAAACCACAACTTTTGTAGCTTGGCGGAGAGCAGCCAGGCTTAACTCAGAGGCAATATGTAACGTGTTTTTACCACACATCAAACAGAAACACATTGAAAACCTAGCACAAAAGGATCCCACTTCAGTTCAGAAAAATAGAGTAATTTGTAATTAAACAACAAAAAAACTACAAAAATCCAATCACTAGAATCGGTGATATGCCAAAAAGCTCAAAACAGTGGATAACTGGTCGCCCCGAACTGGGACAAAGTCAGAAGTTCAGGCCGACTGCGATGGAGCATGGGCTGGCTACAGAGACCTACTTAGGCCTGCTGTACAAAGTACCTTAGGTTCTGGTCGCAGAGCATTACGAGAATCTGTGTTGAGGATGCGTCAATCAGCCGACATCATATGTCAGTTCCACAGTGCTAGGAGGCTTGCAATGTAGGAACCTTCCTCGCTGTCGAGGATCCCGTCAATGAGGGCTTGCGATGGGAAGTCCGGCATTGAAGATGCATTGCGCAGTTGAGACAATTCGGTTGTTCCGATGAGCTGTAGGGCTGCAATAAGAAAACCTGCATCATAATCGAGGCTGCCGCTGATGAGAGATTTGGGATGGAGAACCTGTGTCCAGAAAGCTTCTCACAGGCAGCAGTTACAATGTGGCTGCGGTGTTGATGCAGAGTCCTTTGCATTGGGTGAACCCTCACAGCAATGGTGATATGTCAGTTCTGCTCTGGTTTGCAGCACATAGCAGAGGGCATGCATTAGTTCTACTAGATCCACAGAGGCCGGTAGAGCAATTTAGGCCCACTTCCAAAGGTCCAGGATTGGGGTGGCCCCACTTGGCACTAATAAATGGCAAAGTCCAGGTACTAGGTTCAAAGTTGTTGGAGCCTTCTGTCCCTGATGCTCTAGTCAGGAGGCCAGCCACATAGCCCTTGGAGTCACTTTAGAGTCTTCTGTTCAACAGATGCAGGTACAGTCCTTCTGACCCAGGCAAGAGGGCAGCAGGCAGCAGAGATACACAGCAAGGCAGCAGTTCCATCAGATCAGGATCTCAGCACAGTGCAGTAATTTCAGCAGCCCAGCAGTCCTTCTTCCTAGCAGAGTATCTAAAGGTCCAAAAGTGTGCTGAAGAGGTGGTTTCAGAAGTTAAATATTTATAACTGGTGTACTTCCTCTGGAGGTGGCAGAAGCTTCTATAGGTTTTCCTTTGAAGTCCCCAGGCACCCTGCCTTTCCTATCGTGGGTCCAAACTAACTACAGGGGGTATGCAGACCTTTGCGTGGAGGGAGGACACAGCCAATTCAAGTGTAAGTAAGACTGTGCCCAGCTCCGCCTTCCAATCCTGTCCTTTATGGCCCATTCGGGCACACCTAAGCTTTCTAATGTGTATGGCTATCTAGGAGGAATACACAAAGCCCAGCTGTCAGCTACATCCAGTCCCAGCGACAGGCTACAGGCACTAAATGGTTAAAGCAGAAAAAATGCCAACTTTCTAAATGTAAAATGAAGAATTGAAGGGCGGAATGCTAAACTATGTCAAATACTCATCTCCCTTACAGAGATCTAGGCCTCAATTAATTTTTTTGCACACCACATCATTCCAGTTTGGACCGAGTCATATGCAAATCAGTCTTGACTCTGCTCCCCTCGGGAACAGTCCAACTGAACTTCCAGTTCAGGTTCTCCCTGGATCAGAAATAAGCATCATGAGACTGGTTTCGGGGTGTCACCACTCATCAGCGAGGATAGCTTTACTCTGATGGCATGGTGAGCACAGGACCCAAGTCTGGGCATACCAGCCCCACTAGCTGGGTCCAAACTGATTCAGCATTCTGTTCCTTTTGCCACCCTGAGTGGAAAGAGTTTGCCTAGACATGGGTCCCTGCTCGCCATGCTACTGGAGTCAAGGCAGCCTGGCTGATGAGTGATGTTATCAAAGATGTCATAGAACATGACATGAGTGATGTAATACATGAGGTCATGAGCAGGGTAATGGCGAGGGCATGAATTATAGTTATTTAGTTAAATATAACTGTTGAGTTTCAGTGTATATACATATAACCTAGTGGCGGCTGTCGCTCTGTAGTTATCGTGAAGGCTTCTTTTACATAGACGGAGTGTTTTTTGGTTTGTTAATTACTTTGGCTCTGTCTGACTAATCTTCAAGAAACTTTAAAAAAGCAAGTTCTTCCACCACAGCTTTTTCAGTAAGGTTTTGGGGTGATCCGTCGAGCAGTGGCCGAGAAAAAAGAGGGGTTGCAAAATGCAAAATCCCAATGCATTTTCCATAAACGTCTTTAGACAAGGCTACAGCAAAAACGGGTGAATGGAATTGCACTAAATTTGGCTGGAAACTATATCTTGGTCGGCAAATTGTGTTTTTTGTGATATTGTGTCACAAATCAGAAGGCTGGATGGATTCCCCGGGGCCCAAAATCAGCCCTAGAATGTGGAAAATGTGTCCCCCTCACCTTCAAATAGTGCTGGGCTCAAGGTCCAAAACTTAACATGGGGAGGGAGGGGTATGTTCCCCTCTCCGCATAAAGATTGTGACTTGACTCAGGGTGTGGGGTACAAATGACTTATATTGGTCCAGGAAGGAAGGCCTTATGGCCCCCCTATCCTTTTATTTAAAAACAAAATGTCCCGGGGTGGAAACACAGGGCCATGCCCTATGACCAAGCCACTGTCTTTACCCATGCATAGCGTGGGGTTGGCTGTATGGGGCAGTGCTGCCTGAAAAGCCTGGCTGATGGCCCTACACAGTGGGGGTTGCATTTATGTAGGGTAATCAAATATAAGTTAAAACAGCCTAGTAATTCACACAAAAAACAAAGGGTAAAGTACCAATATAGCTAGGTGTGATAGAAGGATCTGTTTTTTTTAAAACATTAGAAATTCATTCAAAAAACCAAAGGTGAAAGTAATGTGATAGTTGGATGAACTTGTTGGTGGCAACATTAATGTTTTGCACTAGGAAAAACACAGAATTTTATGTTATCAATTATGACATTTGAGATGTCATCAGTGATGTCATAAAATATGTCACAGTACATGTCATGAGTGATGTCATGTGTGAGGTTATAAGCACTGTAAGGAGGGCGCACAAGTTATAGCTAGTGCTGCTAAATATAACTGGTAAATTGATGTTTTTTGTAGTAAAAAACATTATTGTCACTGACATATTCACCGAACTATAACTTTTAGGAATAGAAATCACTCCTGAGAAGTTAATTATCCTTTTATTGACAATATCCGGAAAGGCCCCTGGGAGCTTAGCAACACAGCTGCCATCAGTGCCCTGACTCTCTCTGTCTCCTAGTTACTTTCCAGAACCAGAGTCCAGAACCTAGCTGCATCACAACACAGCACCAGTAACCTGTGGTAACCTAATGTCAGGACATTACAAATAAATAACATACCAGGATATAACATATCTCCCTTCTTTTAACACATGGAAAATTGTATTAACAATTAAAAATAAATGCAACATTATACAGATAGAACTTATAATACAAAAATGGATAAAATATAAAATAACAAATACCTATACATGCTTTATGCGATCAATTAATAACTGACACCACAAACAAACCAGAAGGATTCATGCACATACAAAGTGTTTGTGCCACACAGATGTTTGTTTCAACCTTACACTAGGTCCTCTCTACCCCAGAGCACACTTTCCATCACCCTCTTGGACCTCTTTTCTTCTCTTCCACTCCTGCATTTCCACTTCAGAACATTCCACTACCCTTCTGGTATTCCACCAATTGCCATCTGAGAGTAACACGTGATTTCCATGAACCCCATCACCCTTTTTGCTTCTGACCATTAGCAAGCACCTTTCAACACCATATTACCTGTACGCACTCTCACCCATATACCCGTCATAAAACTTTTTCTTTGTTTAATTATATTGTCATTATGTTTCTGCATGTAAAATTGTTGGTATTTTCTCATTTTTTGATGCAACACATCCTCCTGAAAGTATTTTCTTCCATACCTCATCATCCACGCCAGAACAGCCACTATACAAGGTACCCTTCCATTCAATAAACTAAATGCAGCAGCAGTGAGAGAGAGAGAGAACTCTTTATTTAGACCATAGTCTTTAAACTCCAAGATCTTATAAATACATAAAACTATACAATACCAGTCACTAACAGGAATAGACACATTTACCTTTATAATCAAGCAGTTACTTTCCGGACGGCTTTACTTATTGCTTCTGTAATAAAAGCATATCTCCCATTGCCCCTACAGTATCCATATTTCCAGTTTTATAGACTCAGTTAAAAAGTTTAAAACCTCATAAAAACATAATCAAAATAATAATAAAACGATGATATCAAAGATCCTAAGATTAAGAAGTACTTTACTCACGACATTTTTCCTTAGCAGCAGTAAATGGAAAACGTTTGGACTATAGTTATCTTTGGTCTAAAGCCTTTATCTACTGAATGGGTGGGTTTGAAGATAAATAACACACAGGCCTTTGCTTAAGTGTTTCCCTAGCAAAACAGTTTACACCTCACATATAGTTTCCTAGTGTAATTGCGACATCCAGATTTTTCATTTTTATCAGTAATGCAATGGCTTGAGCTCGTGACCCTATTCCGTATTTTACGAATACTGGGCGTAAAATCAGTTTTCTCACCTCTAGAACCATAAGGCAATAGAGCAGTATGTGCAGTATTTCACACTTGGTCCCCAACCCACATTTGCATGCGTCGGGATATAGCATTTCTGCCTTTAGTTTCCCCTCCATTAGCCATGGGTTAGTTCCAATTCGTATTTTCAAAATTTCGCATCTAAGTCCGTGGTTTGTCAGAGTTTCTAGATACGGGTACAAAGCCTCATTTTCCCACACTTTTATCATACATTGGACCGATTTTTTCTTTCTCAAGTATTCCAGGTCCTGATCCCTTGATTGCTCCATACCTTGGGCCCTAAGTAAGCTCTTGGTAAAAAATACGTCTAAGGGATTCTGATTTGCTCTCACCTTTAGACTCCCAGTTATTGCCTTTATTTTCCTTCTCGCTTCCTTTGCCCATTTTAGGCTGCTATTTCCTCACTGCACCAATGTGAAACCTTCTGCACTCCGCCTTGGGTTTGTCATTTCCAAAATCTTGCCAGGGCCATTTGGGCCTGACTATTCTATGCTATTGTTCCTGTCTCTAATCTGATTGCCTGTATCATGGCTGAATTAGGTAGGGACAATAGCATTTTTAGGGCTTTACCTTCCTCCTGATCCCAACCTCCTTTGCCACTTAATTGGAGAACTTCTACCCCTCAATACTTGGGGCGGGATCATAACTTCGTAAGCTTTTAACATTGGTTTATGTGACATGTCCCCATAGTCTTTATTAAATTTTTTCATTCCACAGATGGAGGACGATGCTTTTGCTTTTTGGGCTTCCAAATGTGTGCCCCATTTTAATGTGCTTTCAAACCATAGGCCTAGGTATTTATATTCCTTTACAATTTCCAACGTTATTTGACCTAGATACCCGCTAAAACCTTTGGGCCTTTTACCAAAACATAAGATCTTTGTTTTGTCGGTATTTACCACTAAAAGTTTGGCCTCACAGTAATCACTAAAAGCATTTAATTTTCTTTTTAGCCCTAGCTCCGTCTGATTGATTATCACTAGGTCGTCCGCATATATCAGGCTTGCTACTTTCCTACCGCTCATTCTGGGGCTTGCGCTTCTTTCTACTTCCAGTGCTGCTGGTAGGTCTGCTAAAAAGATTGCAAAGAGAAGTGGGGCCAGGACACAGCCCTGTCTTAGCCCATATCTAATGGCTATTTTCTTTTTCAGTGCTCCTTGGGGGTCCTTAATTACTTGGGCCCAGTTTCCTCTGTGTAATTCTTTTAAAATGGGCAGTAGGCCTGCTGGGATATTATATTTAATCAAGCACTCCCATAGGCTCCTGCGATCCACCAAATCAAAGGTCGCTCAGAAGTCGACGAAGCAAGAGTACATTTTCCCCTTTTGTTCTATTGACTTCTGGGCAAGTGCCCAGAGGGCATAGCAGTGGTCTACTGTGAAGTGTCCTTCTTTAAATCCCCCTTGTTCTACTGGGACAATTGAATTCTGTTCTACCCAGTTTTTTTGTTTTCCTAGCACTATTTTTGCAAGTATCTTTTCCCCGATATCCAGCAAATTGATTAATCTGTAGTTTTTTGGGGTATGCATATCACCTTTCTTGTGTATGGGCCTTATTATTGCCCCTGTCCAGTATCTAAGATGACTCGAAACATTTTGGAAAAAAATTCAGCCCACCAGTCTATCTGGGTTTTAATTAGCAGGGCAGGGAGGTTATCTGGGCCCGCTGCTCTAGATAGATTCTGGCTCTTAAACGTGCTTTTTACTTCAGGAACCGAGAAGTCTTGTTTTGTATCTGCTACCAGACCGCTCCAATCTGGATGCTGATTCTCTTCTCGTTTTCTCCCGGGACTATACAAGTCCTGCAAATATTTCTCCCAGGCTGCTTCCTTCACTACACAGTTCATTTCGGCCATCTGGCGATCCCTTGCCGAATGAACTAGTTTCCAGAACTGGCGTAGGTTCCTTGACTCAATAGCCTCAAGTAATTTTAACCAACAGCCTTCTTCATATTCTCTTTTTGCCCTCCTAATTAATATATTATCTTCTCTTTTTAAAGTCGCGAGGGCATTTTGACTACCCTGCATGCCCTTTGTAAATTGGCGACGTGCCATTCTCCTAACTTCTCTCTTCTTTTCCAGACATTCCTTTGTGAACCACCATCCTTGTGCCTTCGGCTTTGAATGGTTCAATTTGTCAATTATTTTACAGTTTCTAAAACCATCACTAAGGGTTTGGACCACTTCCTCAATTTTACCCATGTACCAATCTAAACCTTGGTCACTTACTGTGCCCAGTTCTAAGTTCTGTTGTATCCTTACTAGCCTGGCCACATATTCTTCTGTTAACCTTGTTGTACACCGCCTAGGGTATTCCACCTGTTGTTCAATAACTTGGGTACGGGGGTTCAAGTGTGCATCAGGATGCTCCATATCTAGAATGTTATGGTCACTTCCTTCTCTGTTTGAAATCCTAAACCCTTTAATTAGATGGAAGCTCTAGGGGGTCGTGAAGACATAATCGATTGGGCAATTTTGGGAACCTGGTTTAAACGTTTTCTTTGCTGGGCAATCTAAAGAGTATCTTCCATTTAGGCAAAAGAGGTTTTTAGTCCCCAAAACGTTTCCCAACTGTGTGTCCTTGCCAGTTGTTATACATTCTGGGAAAGTTGTTTGTGTTATATCGTAGGCCTCTAATACTTCTTGAAACCAGCAGCCTACTTTCTTGGGGTGTAATTTATGATTAAACTCGCCCATTAACATAATCAAATCCCTACCATACTTCTCACAGATTATATCCATATCTTCTTTACAATACCCCATTTCTGCTGCATATTCCTCTGTGGTATACCATTGTGGATAATTGTGGCTCAATGGTTAGAGCGGCAGACCCTGATGCAGAGGTCTAGCCCGGGACCAGGGTTCAATTCCCCGCCTCGGCGGGTCTTGGGCTAAAAAATTCAGCGGACCTGATAATTCTCGCCTCGTGCCTATTCTAATCATAGAGTCCCACTCTGCAACTCTGGGCAAGAGCTTGCTTAATCTCCACAATGGCCCCCACAATGCTAAGGATGCCTGGCCTTCACCCTGGGGGTGCCCAGGAGTGGACGCCTCACAGGGAAAGCCAGGCCGGTTACCACAGCGGTATTCGTACAAGCGCCTTGAGACCCTTGTGGGTGAGTAGTGCTCTATACAAGTATCAATTTACAATTGCATATACACATTTATAAGCATTATCATATTAATTGTTGCAAAATCAGATAGCATTATCCTACAAGTGAGCAGTCATTTGCACTTTACAGTTATTTCAATCACTTTCTTCACTATTTTAGTTGGCACCAGGGTCATTATTACCCTGGCTGGACGGCCAAATCTATGTTTCTTTGCTAAGCGGTGTAGCTGGGAAAAGCCGTCGAATGTCTGGGTCTTGCCACATAGCCAAGTATCCTGCATACACATAATCTCTGTATTTTCTCCTAGTTCCCTTATGTTTTTTTGTTTTAACTCTATCTCCGAGGCCATTTATATTCCATATGGCCGAGATACCCGCCACCCCCTCTCAACACAATCCCCGAAAGGAGGGAAACCGGAAACAGTTCTTGAAGTTTTTGGAAGTGGGATGGAGTGACCATCCCGGCCGTATTTATTAAAACAAAATTAAAACATTAAACGTTTCATGTTATGTACAATTTCATTACCATATTGCGATGTTTGGCTAACCTTAACAGATTCTCTAATACAGAGGTTCTCCTAGCCGAACTAGCATCTTACAAAACATTTCTTGACATATTGAAATTGTACAACCTAACGTTTAAGGGCCAACGGCAAGGTCATAACCGGTGTCAAGATCCCTAACCAGACTTACCCCTCCCACTTGGGCTGGGCGACAGCACGGAGGCGTACCTCAAGTGCAACTATTACCAATTTCCCTTGACTTGACGGGGGCACCTAAAGACTCGACGCCAGTTAAAGGTCGTTCGAATACTCGTGTGAGGTATCTAGAAGGTACCGTAGACCTTATCCCAACCCCACACAACTTACCGCATCTGCCGTCGCAGATGTCACTGGCCCCGGGAAATTCCCCAGGAGGGGGCTGTAACCCCTCCTACAAAGGAAGGGGCCTTGACCGCCTTTCCTTTACTTCCGGCGACCCATCCTTAGAAGGGACCGCCTCCCCATTGAGGGGCCAATGGCCACCTCTCCCGAGCGCTCCCATCCGTGTTGGGTGACGCCCACTCATAGGGATCTACTAATTAGTGCTCACCGATCATGACCTTACCGCCTACCAAAATAAATACGACAGTGCAAATTAACCTACGAATACATTGGCCACTATGACCGAAAGAGCATGCATTAAAATTCAACACTAAACTGAATATCTTTAATGGCAAACATACTCAAAACGACAATTCTTTATTAACTCAACATTCACATGGCACTACAACCTGTATACGAAAACCGAAGCAAAATTAATCAACTTTATTAACACAACTGGCTGTCTTCAGGGGCTGGTGGGTGGGTCAAAATTGGCTCTTTGTTCTGTCCCGAGCTCACGTGCAGCGAGGAGGTGCAGCTTCAGAGCACAAGAACAAGAGGATGTCTTCTGGTCTTGCGTCCCTTTTTATCCGTCTTCAGGGCGGGCGTATACCCGCCCCTGCCTGCCCCGAGGGCGTGGCTGGCTGCGTCGGTGTCTAGGCCAGCCCACTCTAGGGCGGGAACGAGCGCGCCCCAGCTACGCCGCTTCGGGCATACCAGCTGAGGCGCGCCTCCCGCCCAAAAATGGCTTCCCGGGGGGATCGAGGCACTCGGCCATACGTTCGGGGGGACCGAGTTGGTCGCCCCTTTCCATATGGCCGAGATACCCGCCACCCCCTCTCAACACAATCCCCGAAAGGAGGGAAACCGGAAACAGTTCTTGAAGTTTTTGGAAGTGGGATGGAGTGACCATCCCGGCCGTATTTATTAAAACAAAATTAAAACATTAAACGTTTCATGTTATGTACAATTTCATTACCATATTGCGATGTTTGGCTAACCTTAACAGATTCTCTAATACAGAGGTTCTCCTAGCCGAACTAGCATCTTACAAAACATTTCTTGACATATTGAAATTGTACAACCTAACGTTTAAGGGCCAACGGCAAGGTCATAACCGGTGTCAAGATCCCTAACCAGACTTACCCCTCCCACTTGGGCTGGGCGACAGCACGGAGGCGTACCTCAAGTGCAACTATTACCAATTTCCCTTGACTTGACGGGGGCACCTAAAGACTCGACGCCAGTTAAAGGTCGTTCGAATACTCGTGTGAGGTATCTAGAAGGTACCGTAGACCTTATCCCAACCCCACACAACTTACCGCATCTGCCGTCGCAGATGTCACTGGCCCCGGGAAATTCCCCAGGAGGGGGCTGTAACCCCTCCTACAAAGGAAGGGGCCTTGACCGCCTTTCCTTTACTTCCGGCGACCCATCCTTAGAAGGGACCGCCTCCCCATTGAGGGGCCAATGGCCACCTCTCCCGAGCGCTCCCATCCGTGTTGGGTGACGCCCACTCATAGGGATCTACTAATTAGTGCTCACCGATCATGACCTTACCGCCACAGGCCCGGATAGTTGACCGGCTATCCGGGCCCCCCACAAAACTCCTAGCTAAAGGTCATGTTCCAACGTTTTTAACCATGCTAAGAAGTCTCCTATGAGTAACTCATTTCCCACCCGAGACAAATGCACACCATCCCCCAGATACATACTGTCATCATTAATACAACCGTGCGAGATAGAATGCAATGTCCTGGAACGAAACAACCTACTCATTTTGTTATTAAGTTTTCTAACAGAATGGTTCAAAGCAGGGATCGAAATAGCCCCCCGCCACACTTTTCGTGGGATCATATGAGACCACGCAATTATGCACCCCGGAACTTTCCTCGCCAACCAACTTACAGTGGAAAGCATTGCCTCCAGGAGAAGTCGTCTACCGGTGGTGACCAAATCATTGCCCCCTAAATGTACTATGACTATAGACGGCGGTGACCTCGTCCGCCCTAACAAACCCTCAAAGAATGCCTGAAACTGGTCAATACAGAGACCGCCCCTTCCGTAGAAGGACATTCTGTACCCGTATTCCCCAGCTACGTGAATCATGTCACCTGCTTCGAATACGTCTGCGGCACGCCTCACGTATGAGTGGCCCACGACCCACACCTCCTTTCTCACAGCCGGTGATGTCTGACCGCTGGCCCGGTGTTGGGTCGACTGCATAGTCCGCCCCGCCTCGAAGGCTTGCGTAACTGAAAACCAAACAAAAGACAAGAAGCGTGAGTACATTATTACAGCTTCACAACATGTGCAACCGCACATACCTCTTATAACAATTGGAGGACCAACGCCCCACTCGTTTTACTTGTTCCACATTAAGACCCCTGGCTGTAGCTTCAGTGGCAGCCCCTATCCGAAAGGAATGGGTCCCAAACTCACCCGGGTCCAAGCCCGCTGCGGCAATTGACATCGCGAGCACCCGCTGAAACTGAAACTTCGTCAGTGGGGTGGCGTCCGCGTGTCTCAACAATGTCCCCCCCCATGATGCCACCCTTCGTGCTAGGTAATCTTCTAAACACTTCACCGGACACATGGAAGACCCTGGAATCCTGCGAATGACTATGCAGTCTCCCACCCCACTTTGATCGGTTTTTGACTTGACAAAGGATACAGTCATAGTCTCACCCCTGATCTGAACGTGTTCCCGGCACAAACCCCCCGCCACATCCCGCTTGCTCCTTGCTACCAGCTCACTTATCCTCATAGCCCCGTGAAATGCAAGCGTAAAAGCAGCTCGGAACAAACAGGCCTCGAACTGAGACGAGCATATGGCGGGGAGTGTGGCCAGCAACTGGGACAACCTATCCAGACCTATCGGGCGCCTCTCATCTACTCTGCGACCCTCAAGGCGTTGCCACCCACGCAGCGCTTTCTGTACCACAAAAGACGCTGTCGGGTCCTGGATATTATGAGCCCTGGCAACAAAGGAGATGGCAGCACGATGCCTCTGGGCTGTAGCCACCGACTTCCCAGCCTTACGCAAGGACATCAGAAAATGTACTACCCAATCCTCATGCCCCCAAAGTCCCCCTCTCTCAGTCCCCAAAAAGGCTAAATAAGCCCGAAACGCCCCTTCGTATGCCTTCCTCGTCCTTGGTGCTAGACTCTCTCCCACGAGGTAACGAAGTTCGGGGCACCGAGAGACCAGAGAGCTTCGGGAAAGGGTGCTGGCTCTGGGTCCGCTGAGGGAAGGAAACCCGAGAAAGCCTGCATTTGAAAACGAGACAGTGCATCAGCAGCCTGATTCATCACCCCTGGGACATGTTTTGCTCTGAATACCACGTTCAGTTGCATACACAGTAAGACAATTTCTTTAAGCAGCCTTAAAATCATTTTACAACGTGCTGCCTGACTATTGATGCATTCTACAACGGTCATATTGTCAGACCAAAATATGACAGAGTGATTCTTGAATCCATCGGGCCAGGTTCTGAGGGCCACCAAAATGGGATACAGCTCAAGGAAAGCAATATTACTCGTCAGCCCCTCTTCGTGCCACCATGTTGGCCACTTTTGTGCCGACCATTTTGTGCCGAAGATGGCGCCGAAACCCATGCTTCCCGCTGAATCCGTCCATAGACCAAGCTCTTCAGAGGACAAGGCCGGTTTGTTCCAGACGACTCGACCATTGAAATCCGCCAAAAATGCTAACCAAATACGCATGTCTTGGCGGACCTCGGCCGATAACCTCGTGCGATGATGACCCTCTTTTAGGCCGACCATCGCCTGTGCAATCGAACGGGAGAAGGGGCGGGCCATCGGGATCACCCTTAAGGCAAAATTCAACTTCCCCACCAATTGCTGCAATTGATGCAGCGTAACTTTAGATGCAGTAATACACATTTGCAGGGCTGTCCTGAATTTCGACACTTTGGGAGCTGGTAAACGAAAACAACCCTCACTAGAGTCCAACTCGATCCCGAGAAACTCGAGGCAAGTCGTGGGACCCACAGTTTTACCTGGTGCCAATGGCACGCCAAATTGATTCATTAAAACACAAAATTCAGTCAAGGCCCGGGCACATTCATCATCTCCAGCGGCCCCAAGGAACAGAAAGTCATCGAGGTAATGCATCACATTCTGAAAACCCGTTTTCTTCGTGTAAACCCATTGTAGAAAACTACTGAATTTCTCGAAATATGCACAAGATATAGAGCACCCCATCGGCATACACCTATCCATGTAATACAAACCTTGAAACATGAATCCCAAAAGACGTTGGTCTTCCGGGTATACCGGGAGCAAACGGAACGCTGACTCGATATCTGATTTCGCCATCAGCGTCCCGGGCCCCAGGCGATTCAAAATGGCTACGGCCTCATCGAATGATGCGTACCGCACCGAACACATTTCTGGATCAATTGCATCGTTTACAGAAAGGCCATGAGGAGCTGATAAATTGTGAATCAATCGAAACTCACCCGGGTCCTTCTTGGGGACCACCCCTAAAGGAGAACAAACAAAATTCGGTACCGGGGGAACACGAAACGGGCCGGCAACCCGACCTCGGGTAACCTCTTTCCGGATCTTATCCTGTACTACAGTCGTATGCTGCAAGACGGAAAGTTGATTTTTGCACGTCCCGACACCCTGAAAGTTCCCCACCGGGATGCGGAAACCATATGAAAAACCGTTTCGTAGCACCCCAGCAGAAGTACGATCTGGGTATTCGCTGAGCCAGGGAATCATCGCCAGGGTATCAATCGGGGTTGGTAAAGGCGCCCCTCGGACTATATTAGACCTGTTTGGCGCCTCCTCTACCCCCATTTTCACCCGATTTGGCTCTGCACGAGGACTCAGGATGGGGTGCCCCACAACCACTACATTCGTGTTTGAATTTACAAGATCCCGGGGGCCTAGTACATTTACTTCTGTTGAAATTGAAACAGCAACCCCTCTTCCCTGTATTGCCGGCGGGTCTCGGGTAATCGTCTGTACCCGTACCCGACCGAAAGGGCGTCCCCCCATTTTGGCGGGAGGACTCACCAACAGTACTCCCCACCAACGGCACTTTCAACATCCCCGACTCTTTCATTTTATTCCATGTCAAAGAATCGTAACAGTCCCAGGTTAGACTTCTGTTATGCTCCATCGCTTTCCTGAAAAGGTTGTCATAACAGAACCATTGGTTACCTTGGTGCGATGTCGAGTACCCCATAATTCGTGACTGATATACTGGGAATTCAGGGAGCAATTCAGGCCTACTTTCCCCCAAAATTGACGTAAAAATTCCCCAAGCATTACCCCAGTTACCAATATTCTCATTCACTTTAAAGGCGGCCATTTTGGCGCGCCAAACACTCGGATGCATCAGATCCTTTTGACCCTTAACAGTTTCGACCTCATAGTGATCAACGAGCAGGGAGAAAATGTTTACGTATTCCCCCGCCCAAATCTTTTCCTTTATTGGCAAAGGAACATGTTGCCCTTTGTTCTGTCCCGAGCTCACGTGCAGCGAGGAGGTGCAGCTTCAGAGCACAAGAACAAGAGGATGTCTTCTGGTCTTGCGTCCCTTTTTATCCGTCTTCAGGGCGGGCGTATACCCGCCCCTGCCTGCCCCGAGGGCGTGGCTGGCTGCGTCGGTGTCTAGGCCAGCCCACTCCAGGGCGGGAACGAGCGCGCCCCAGCTACGCCGCTTCGGGCATACCAGCTGAGGCGCGCCTCCCGCCCAAAAATGGCTTCCCGGGGGGATCGAGGCACTCGGCCATACGTTCGGGGGGACCGAGTTGGTCGCCCCTTTCCAGGAGGCTATTCGTGTGCTATGTGGGGTACCCTTTACCTATTCAACGTCATCTATAACCTAAATGGAGTTTCTCCTGTAGCTGAATGAGGAGTAATTCTGTAATTCCATAACATGTCTTTGACTTGTTTTTTCCTAGAAATGTTGTTAGAAATGGCTGATTAGACACTCTCACCCAACACACGGCTGAAACGCTAGATAAGACCGTTCCGCCTGGAATGATACACAGTTTGCTTAATGCCCCATCTATTAGGAAAGTTTTGGGCTTCATGTAAAACAAACTGGGGACCATTGTCTGTCACCATTTCAGCAGGTCAGCCTTCTCTGTGGAAAATATCCTCACAAAACGTCATCAGGTTTGTAGTTATCTCCTCACACATAAAAGCCACTTCAGGCCAGTTTGAGTGATAATCCATCATCACCACTACAAACTTGTCATTTATTCCTAAACACCCAAACGGTTCACATATGTCTATGGCAACCTTCTCTCAGGCCTTCCGGGGCCATTATATAGGATTGAAGGAGGTCCCTTGTGCAACATGCGATTTATCACTGCAGGTACATAAAATACAATCTCTTACATATCCTTCTATCTGTCTGTCCATTCCTGGCCACCAAAAATCCATTCCGATTTTTCGTTTAACTGCAGAAATACTTCCATGCCCTTCATGTGTTAAGTTTATAAATGTACTGCGTAACCTTTCTGGTACCACCAATTTGTCCCATCTTCTTATGATTTTGTTCATTTCTGATAGTTCCTCCCATACATTCCTATATAAACTTAAGTCTTCATTCAGTTTCCAACCATAAATTACAGGTAGTCTGCCTGTCACTTTCATAAACACAGAATCTCTCTTAATTGCATTGTTCAATTTTTTCTCACCAATTGCCAGAAAGACTTCTGAAATTTCTCCTACCATCCAGTCATCGTCATCTTCAACAACACCAACATCCAAGGGTAATCTAGACATACAATCAGTATTGATGTTTGATATGCCTGGGACATAAATCACTTCAAAATCATATTCTTGAAGGTGATGTAACTATTTAGCAATATGTTGTATGGCTTTTGCTTCTCCAGCAGTGGAGAATAAATATTTAAGGGGCTTCTGATCTGTAGGTACCTCAAACCTAGTGCCCAAGATAAAAATCCAAAACCCAAAAATACACGACTTCCGTTTCTTTCTTGTCATGAGAAAGAGTGGCTTTCGCACAATGTTCAGACAACTCTGCTTTTTTTACCATGGCGACAATATCTTTAATTATGACAACAGAAGAAACCGTAAAAGGACAATTTTTAACGGGGTCCAGTGTATGTGTCCGAGAGAATAGTCACCCATATGATGAAGCATGACATCTAGCTTGCTAGGTGTGTGAGGGTTTTAGTTCCAACAAGGGTATTCCCCTTCTTTTGCTTTTCTCTCCCTCTCTTTTCACGCTTCACTCGACATACTCTAGTTTTCCACCACTCCACCTTGGGGAACTTTGTACATTGCTTTGTGACTACGACAATATCTTTAAGACATCCTTCACCTTCCACCCATAACCTATCTTACATTGTCTTATTTTTAGTGTACATAACCACTTGGTCCCGAATAAATTCATCATGTAATTGCGCTAATCTGCATTTGCTTCCCAATTTTTTTAAGCTGAAACATATTGCTCAATACTTTCATGCTTATCTGGTTTTCTCTGAAAGAAATAATGTCTCGTCACACCTATACAAACAGTGGGAGAAAAGTGGTCATCAAGATCTAAGATTGCCGCTTTAAATACATCCATATCTCCACCCACCCTTTCAAGTTTTTGCAAATCACTGTAAAAACATAAACCTTCGCGACCTAATGAATACATAAGCATTCCTTTTTTCCTTTCTGGAGGGAAATTCCCATTAATATCCTCCAGGTTGGCAATATCTTCAGAGATCTTCAGAGACTACCCATAGGGTGGACCAGAGCCGGGGGTCGGTGCAAGCTCATTTATTTATTTATTTGGGGGAAAAGAGCATGCATGGGGACCCCACCCAGTAAATGCATTGCCCTCAGGCCCCCAAAAATGGATGCAATTAAGGGGTCTGGGTCCAAACTCTGGTCCCCAGCACATCAAAAGAAAAGAGTGGAGTGCCGTCACCCCCCCCCCTCCCCATGCCTGTGGATGCACCCCTTCCCACTGTGCCTATGTCTGGAGAGCAGCCAGCTACCACATACCAAACTCTTTGGCCACATAGAGGGGCCATGGAAAAACACAGCTGCCAGCTCCCAGCTCCCACGCTGGCAACAAGAAGTGCTGGTTGGGCAAGGAGCCTGCTGGGGTCCCCCAAAGTGGGAGCCATGTCTCGGGTGTCCCAGGTAGGACCAGGCCCTTGTGTTTAAAAAAATAAGAAAAGACAAATGAAACTGGTTCCCCTAAAAGTAGAGGCAGAGCTGCTCATAAGATATTCAGTGCTCCTGACTGGAGCAACTCAAACTGCCCTCCAGGGATTGTTAAGTTGCATATTTTTCTCCACTGTGGTGGCCCCAAAATGGGCAAGGGTGCCACCAATAATTAAACGAAAGTGTGGTGGTGTTGCATGAGTGCAGCAACTCCCCCAAAGAACATTAAAGAAACTTCTCCATGTTTGCGGGGTCAAGGAATCCCTCACCCTCTAGCATTTTCTCATATGTTTTTGAAACATTTCTCAGGCTGGAGCGTTTACTCTAAAGCTGGGAGTGCAGTGCCCTCTAGAATTTGTGGTTGGATTTTATTTCGCCTGAAGGTATATGAAGAAGATGCATGGAATGTAGTGTCTTTTGGAGACTAGATATATGGTTGTATATTTATATGGTTTGAAAGTAGTGCTCTCCGGGGATTGTTTTTATGTTTGCATTTTATGTGGCTTGAAAGTATGGAAAAGACAAACTGAGTTTATTTTAAAATGCTTAATTGATGTAATAATGCTGACAGTGGGTATTGATGAAGGTTGAAATGCTTTATTGACTTTTATAATTTTATGTACCTATGATTCTTATTGAATATTGCATGTATGCAAAGAATTATGATCTTTTCAATACGTTTGGTTTTCTTTCAATCTGATTACCCTTGATTTTATTTAAAGTGATTCCCCCTAATACTGTGATGTGTTATCTGGTATACATGGGGTGTTTGACTGTGATTTTGGGGATTATGACCCTTTAGGGGACAAATGTGATTACATAATGTTATCTAAGGTATTTTCAATTTGCCATATGTATATATTTGTAGAATAATACATTTGGTAGTGTGTGTAATAAATGTACTTTTCCTTTTTCATAAAGAAAAAACATTAACAGGACAATCATTACTGAGTGTTATTATTGCACCCCTTTGAATGGTGGTTACTAGCCCATACCACCTCCACTGAGTTGGACTTGGACTGATCTGCTTTGCAACCCTGAGAGAGTCCAGCGCTATAATGGGGTTCTTAGTTCCCAGTAAGGGACAATTGTGGACGTATTACTTGTGCATGACTCACATCCTGCACAACTAATAACCCAATGTCCTACACACTTGAAATATAACCTATGTTAAAGACCTGCAGAACTAGAATTGTAGGAAGCTGTGAAATCTAGCAGAACGCTTTACAAACTCACAGAATTTTATCAAATTGATCATCCTAAAACATCTCAAGAGATTTCAAGCTAAATCTCACACCAGATGACTGCATGAGTTCCTGCAAGTCGATTTCCCATGAGTGCACTCTAGACTTAAGCTCGAACTGATTTGGACTGGTGGGAATAAAGGGCACAGAGGACACTAGTTCAACTTCAAAGGATATGCTCTTCCCGCCTCTCAAGGACTGATTGGATGGTTCCTACCTCTGTATTCAGACCACTTCTGTGTATTGGCTCAAATCTGATGTGGCGCTTCAGTGACGTGCGAGCATAGGAAGTGTGTAAACCATGTCGCTGTTGGGCCAAATTACCAGGCAAATGGATGACATGGGCCAGGAATCATGCTGTTTATTAAAAAAAAGTTTATTGTTTATGTTTGTTTCCTTTTTTTAATTCTAACTGTGCTTACATTGATCACCAACATTTCCACTCCCTGCCCTTCCCCTCCTGGACCCCTCCACACCTTCTTCCCATACCGCCCACAAGATCAACATGGAACTCCCCCTATCCCCCGACCTTTCACCTTCCACCCCTCGCACACCCTTAATCCTGACACTGTCTAACATTGAACGCTATCTTGCAACACTGTCGTCGGAACTCACCGGACTCAGAAAATACCTCAACTCCCTATCCTCCTTGAGGCGCCATAATCCTACTAATTCACCTGGCCCTGGCTTGCAAAGCACTTCTAACCCCAAAAATGTGAATTCAACTCACTGCTGCAATTGTACCCATAGGCCTCCTTGCTCCAATAACCAACCCCACCCCACCGACCTCCTTGACCAATGTAGCCCTCACCTCCCCTACTCACTTAGTATCAACCCTCCTGCCCCCCACTTAACCATTCCAGTGATCCTGTGGACTAGCAAAACCACCCACGTACCACCCACGTACCACCCACGTACCACCTAGTCCGCCACTGAATCGTTCGGTTATCCAACCTTGCTCTCCCACCAATACCCACCCTTATCCCCTATCCACTCTGCACTCAGTGATCCTGGGGACCAGCAGAAATCCATCCTCCCCCGTATCACCTAAACCCCCACCGCAATGTACCACTATCCATTCATGCATCCCCCCAAAAACGACCCTGCACCCCTAGCCTGCATTCTGGTTAACTGCCCTTCGGCCGTCCAACACAAGACAAAAATTGCGGACACTACACTGCGAAGACATTGATATCGCATTCCTTACTGAAACTTGGCTCAAGGACAACTCAACTTATTTTCTTGACTTGCCCCCCCCCCGGTTATTCCATCCTCAGGAAAGATAGACCTGTCAGAACAGGAGGTGGTCTAGCCATTATCTTTAAACGTGAATTACAACTCTTTCTTGTTAAGAACTCCGACCATGCCACCTTCGAATACCTTGGAGCTGAACTTAAATCCCATGACTCGCCCCTACTCGTCTTCATAACATCTACCACCCCTCCCCCCGTAAATCTCTCCCCTTCGCTGATGAACTAGCTGACCTTATTACCCAAGCCTCTTTTTCCAACACAATAAACCTCTTCCATTGGGACTTCGACGTCCACTGGAATGATATTAAGGACCACACAGTTAACCTCCTCACTAATCTTCTTGAGATTAGTGATCTTAACCAACTCTGTCATACCTCAACTCAAACCAAAGGGGCAACTCTGGACGCTATCATCGCTAACAATGATCTGGCCACCTTATCCAACGCCATCCCCATTTACTGGCCTGACCACCACCTCATTCTCTTCACAATCTCTTTCACGTCCACTCAATCTCCCTCTAATACCTTCAAACAAAAGAAACTGACAAGAAACTTTCATCTTATCCCACCTGGCGAACTAGAGACTAAACTACAAGCTCAACTTCTGCTCAATCCTCCCTCCCAAAATACTAATGACCTCACCAAACATTTTAATAAATCGGTCAAAGAAGTTCGTGACCAAATTGCCCCTTCCAAGCTTAAAACTCAAAGAAGCATCCCTTCAAAATCCTGGTTCAATGCAGATCTCAACAACGAAAGACAAACTCTTAGATCGTCTGAAAGAACATGGAGGCAACACCCTTCACCATCCAATCTAGCCCTCCTCAGAGCTGCTAGGCCTAACTAAATGAAACACATCCTTAACGAAAAGGCTTCTCTTTTCCGCACCCAATTAGAGCGGACAAAAAACAGACCCAGAGAACTTTTTGGCATCGTCACACACCAAACAGCCCGGCCCCCTCAAAGTTGAAGGCCACTACTGAGAAATGCGAAGAAATTGCAAACTTATTTTCCAAAAAAATAGCAAAAACCGAACAATCCTTCCTCTTAACTTCCATCCCACCCAATCCTCTATCCTCCATTAACTCCTCTCCTGAATCTCCCATACCAACTATACCCCCTGACCCCTCACTTCACCACCCTGCCTCCCTTCCTTTTAAACACAACCCCACCAATCCCCAGCAAATAAATAATGCCTCCTGGCATAATTTCCACCCCGTATTCATACTCCAAGTTTATAACATCATCACTAAACTTAAACCATCCTCACACACCAAAGACCCCCTGCGTACCCACCTAATCAAAGATCTTAAACATATCATTGCCCCATTATGGACCACTATCATTAACTCCTCCTTTGCTACTGGGTGCTTCCCAGTCTCCCTCCAACTCAGACAAATCACCCCCATTCTCAAAAATCCTAAGGCTGACCTTAACGACCAGAACAATCTCCACCCTATCTCTAATCTCCCTCTTCTCTCCAATGCCCTTCAAAAATGCGCCCTTTTTCAATTGGATAACCACATCAACTCTTTCAATCTCCTGGACTCACAGCAATCTGGCTTTAGAAAAGGCTGCAGTACTGAAAATGCCATGCTCTCCATAATTGATGACATCCATCACTCCCTAGACAAGGGTGAATCCAGCCTGCTCTTCCTCCTTGACCTCTCGGCGGCATTTGATACGGTTAACCACTCTACCCTACGTAACACTCTTAAAGATCGCTTTGGCCTTAATGGTATTGTCCTCAAATGGTTTTCAATTAAGGAATACCTCCCCATTCATTCCTATGGGCCTGGCCCATAGGAATGAATGGGAAGACATTCTCAATTTGCGAATCGCATTTAGCGAATCGCAAATTGAGAATGCGATTTCAAGGGTGCAGGGGTGTCCAAAGGACACCCTGTTGCACCCCTGAAATTGATCTGTGCACATATGTTCAGCGTTATAAATAACTTGATTGTTTCATAATGCCATCCTTGATATACAGATTCGTTCAATTTTCGAAAAGGCTACTTTTATAATTACTTTGGTGTTAAGTAGTTATAGATTTGTGAAAGAATAAAATATCTCTAATAATTGTGTACAATTTAAGAACAAGCCACCCTCAATTCAAAGATCTATAAAATCGAGGGGCATGGTACTTATTAATTTTAGACAAGGTGAGCATCTGTGGTAGCCAAATCCCAATAATCTACTGAACCCCAATAATCAAGACACCTCAATTTTTACCTCAGGCAATTCGGTTTCATGTTTTCGTTGATCTAACGGTGAGAAACACAACTCTCCAGTCATCAATAATTTAATTAGCTGAGTACGAATCAAAGAGACCACTCAATAACTGAGTTTTAGATCAATGATAAGTTTAATTTTATTTTTTACAGAATTCTTTATATAAATGATACAGAAGAATGCACTGAATGCCATAAAGGCTCAAATTCAGGGCACAAAATCAGGAAACAGAATAATAATCTCTGGTTAGGCAGGTAAATCCTTCTCGGTTCTAAGAGTCATACTCATAAAGAGTGCTCGATCAACAAAGGGAGAGACAGGGTTCAAGGGCACTCTTAGTCCCCAATCAATAGATACAAAAACAAAGGAAGAGTGTCCGTCAGTAAGGCGTAAGTGTGATCGAGATAGCACGTATAGATATAAGGCCAGCTGTAGTTGGTCAGAAGGCTGGGCTAACTTTCAAGAAAAAAACCCTTGCTTCATCATCGGGTCCACTCGGGAGATCGAGATGTGCTGGTTTTCTGCGCTCCCCGCATTAGCCTAAGTGGTTCGTGTTATTTTCTTCTTTTCCAAGGATATTAACAGCAGTTTCGCTTCTCAAGATTGTGCTAACACTCCCACATAATACTCGTTTGACGAAATGTTTGATCTTCTAATTACAGTGTTGGGACCTTCGAAACGAACAAAATGCTTTTATTAACAGCAGCAGAGCTGGTTCGAAGGGAAACATACACCTCCTTCTCAGACAGCACCAGAGCCGTTTTAAGAAATCTGTTTTCGCGACACACACATTCCATTAAAGTTTATGCGGCAGCAAATGCAGTCTCAGCGCATAACTAATTAAACAAGTGCCTTCTTGACACTGGCCCTCTACGGCTGACTCGCTTCCAGGGTGGACTGCATCTGGTTGTGAACACTTGCAATATTCTGGAAAACCATATGTGCATTTTACTAAAACATGTAGAATTGAACTCTGACAGCATCTCACCCTTCGCAAAAAAAAGATATCTGAAAACCAATCATTCGACCAAATGAGATTTTAGAGGTAAATCGAATGATGGTCCTTTCACGCTTGCGTTCTATATCAAAACTGACTGGTGGGTCATGTTCGGTAAAAGACACCATTCGGAATTCAAAAGGCGCGTTTTCTGCGCCAGCTGGCGTTCCGCTGGAGTATTATAGAAAATCCTTATGCAGCTGTACTCCAATTTACTACTGTGAAAATCTGCATTGAAGCTAACGTGAGCTGGGTTAGATGAAGAAGGGAGCTGCAACACACCTCATGCATGTAAACTCTGCTACACTGAAGAGGAAAGGCATGAAATGTGGCCAAATGTGCAGTTACATGAAGTTTTACACTTCTGTTCTGTTGTGCAGACAGCTAAGTAAGTGAAGTAATTAAACTGGTTTAACGGAAGCCTATTGTACATGTACATATGGGCTGCGAAAGAGAAGTAGAACTCTCATCTTTGCAAGACAAGTCAGTGCAGCTGATAAAGCATTGAACATTGCAGTATTATGTATGAACGTGTGTGTTATGTAAGGGTCTCCTACATGGTCAATATCAACAACGCAGGTTGCATGGGATAGCATGGTTGGACAGGCCTACAGAGCAATGCACTACGGGTTGGTTTGGCAGATTAGTCTATGGATCATTTTTAGGGTTGAGCCTGTGAGTGCATGCTGCTAGAGCATGCATGGGTCTCACCTGCAAAACACTACTGGGCACGATTACGATTTTCGGTCAGAAATTAAACCGCCCAACTCCTTGTCGGATTCGGTTCTGACCGACTCGTGGTCGGCGGTTTCGCCTGACTGATTATGATGCTGCTGAGCACCGTTCGGAAGGACTCCAATTGACTTCAAAGGGAGCCTGTTTTCTGACCGACAACACAGACTTCTATGGGGAAAGTGGGTATCTGCAGAAAACCTTGCACCCTGTTGTGGGCACCCCCTGATGCCGGTCACACTCTGCATGGTTTTAGGGGGGGCCCTTGGGTACCCCAAGGCCCCAAACCATAGGACTCCGGATCAATGGGAGCCTGCTAGGGGCACCCAAAATCAGTTTCCGTCAGCCTTTCCATGTCGGACAGACCGAGTCGGAACGGCTGTCAGAACCCAACATCGTAATTGGTCAGTCGGTAGCGCTGTCCTTATAGCTGTATGAATCGGCTCTGATCAACCTGGATTCTCCGAGTGCTGGTCAGTACCGATTCGGAATGACCGAACGGTTCCCCTTCCAACCGCGAGCATCGTAATCGGTCGGTCGGAATTGTTTCCAACCGAGTTGGTGAGAAGGTTCCCGACACGGTCTAGGAGAATCCAACTGTTAGTAAGAGGCTTTCCAACTGACATCGTAATCAAGTCCTCTATTGTATAAAGTAAAGGGCTTAGAGCCCGCCCATGCTTACCATTTGTGTGTTTCAGCATCAGTTTTCTTTACAAGCTCCTTATTTGGACATTGCAGGCGAATCATCATATCGGTAATTTCTGTGGAGTAGGGACCAAGCACAGATTGATTAAAGTCAATCCGTGCCCTTCTGCTGCTCCTGAAGTGATTAAGGTATTATTTCCTCCTCCCTCCTACTCCCCCTGCCTGCTGCTATCTCCATAGAGGTTCCACTTTTTATTCTCGTTTATATAGCTTTTGTTTACATACTGGCTTTCTTCTTCTTCACCCATTATGTTGCTGTTATCACTCGTTTTATCATGTTGTGGGTCTCCTTACTCAATGGCACAGTCTACTTGTAATTATTTATTGATTTGTATGCGCATTTGCCATGGTATTTTGCAACAATGTATCCTGGAGTGCGCAGGTTTTCAATCTGCTGCTCGAAACTACCATTATGATGATATTATGGCAGCATTCTTCGTGACATTAAAACAGTTTGTGCATAACAAATGAAATGTGTGAAGCCAGCTGCTAGAAAGGTTGTCTTTACCATATCCCACCTGTTTTCATTTCTTTATTTCTTGCATTGGGGGATTTCCTAAAGACGTTGGAGGCCTGGTACATCCTTCCTTGGGTCAGACTGGCCTACAGGGCAATAGGTCAGTGCCAGGAGGACTCATCGGACAGTGGATATTATTTAAACTGCCTTGCCCAAGTGACATATCTATATATTTTTGCAGGCAGCCCTGTCCCTTACATGTTGCCGTCATTTGAAAAATATAGCGCCTGCCAAGAAAGTACACACATGACATAGAGGGCCTGAATCACAAAGGAAATCTTACACTTTTGTATCAATCTACATTTATTTTGGAATTCTTAAAATTGTGTTTTAATAGTAGGTTTACGAGTGAGGAGACTCCGCAGTGGGGCGAAGAACACCACACACAAAAAGACAGGCATGTCATATTTTTTTATATGCGGAGTTGACTCCGGAGTCTCCACACTCGTAAACTTTGAAATGAAATGCAGTTTTGTGAATTCCAAAATAAACGTAAACTTACAAAAAAACTATAAGTTTACCTTTGAGAATCAGGTCCAGAGTGCTTTGGGATTTCTTACATTAATTTTGCAGGCCTAACAATGTGCTTTACATTATAACAGTGGATGTGTTTAATCAGAATGCCACATATTACTATGGAAACACGGGATGGCTAAGGGATTTACCCATGAGGAACAGTGTATTGGGCAGAGGGCCAGGCTCGGACCTGGTTCTATAGTCACCAGCACAGCTTTATCGCTTAGGACACACCTCTTCCTTTTGGAATTATAGGTTCCGAGAAAGAACAAGCAGTCCAGCATCTTAGCCCTAAGAACACTTTACTATTCTTAGTTTCATCCCCCGGGTATGTACATTCTACCCTGGTCGGACTGGCCTATAGGGCAATCTGGGAGTGCCAGGAGGAATGGTCTAATGTACAGGTTTATGTGTGGGCAGTATTTGAGCTGTTTGTGGGCCTGTATAATGGTCTGGGTGCTGTTTTTTCTCTGGTTTTCCCTGAAATTACCACAGTATCTGCAGCTGATATCCACAGTACCTGCAGCAAGCACCCACGCATGTTTGCTCCTATACCATGCAAAACAACAATAAAGCTTGTCTTTACAAGTTCAAAACTGGCCCATTTTGCAAATGTGGCCCACTTTTATAGCTATTGGCTTTGCTGAGGCCCACTTTTATAGTTCTCGCCTGTGATAACACACGAATAGCACCATCGCTTGCAACAGTTATGGTGTCCTGAAAGGCCCATTGCTTACTATTAGTGTTTCATTGTCAACGTCATTTGCTGCCACTTAATTGGGCAAAGCGGGGCACCTTCACTTCCTCTATTTTCATCTACAGCACGGATCAAGTCAGATATCTTCATCTTGATTAGGGTCCTTCTGCTGCTGGCTCTGTTATTCAGGCACTCTTTTTCATCTTCCCATTGGTTTGCTTATTCCCTAAGACCCCCCACCCTCCCCATGTATGTGTTGCTTCTTGCCTACCACCCCTCTAACCCCCGCTTTCCATGTTACCCCTTCTCTCAAGTAGTTAGTGTTGCCCCCACCTACCCACCTTAAAAAAGCTCTATAACTACTGCCAGCACATCATACCATTTTTTAACTACTGTTAGCAATAAAGCACAGAAGCCAAGCTTCTCTACAACATGGCTAAAATACATTGGCAAAGCCAATAGCTGTCATATAAGCTAGACTCATTGGCTTTGGCCAATACTTGTTTTAAAAGTTTGTGGGCCTGGTTTATGGCTAGATGGGCCGGCTTTTACTGTTGAGTGCACTCCCATAGTTTGCAAACTACACATACAACATATTTTTACAAGCTCAAAACTAGCCTGATTTGTAAATGCAGGTAATTTTTTAGCTATCTGGTTTGCTAATGTGGGCCACTTTTATTTTGGTACCTGGGTCTTTTTTTCATCCCAGCTCGACCTCGTGGGCAAGTATCCTACAGTTGAACATACCTGTTCTCTGCCTGTGCGCAAGTGGAAAGCAGTGATATATACCTTCTATAGAGTAAATCGCACTCGCTACAAGCCAACTGTTTATTCACAAACAGCATTAAAGAGCGTATGAACTACTTGCAGCCCAGGCATGCAAATAAGAAAAGGTAGTCAGTCGACTGTCAGAGGTGGCTCAGAGTGCGTGGAGAAGCAGGTGTGCCACTATCTCTTTGAAGCTGCTAGGTCGTTGCCGGCCCATCTTTCTGTTCATGTACAGTTTACAGTGCATGCAAGATAAAAGTCATGCATTGTGATTTTTCAGTTAAGAGGGAAGGTACAGAAAAAATCTGTGTACTGCTCAATTTCTTTATTCAGGCTGCTGTGATGCCATGATTTAACAGCAAGTAAAATCTCATATTCTGCCAGCTTGTCATGCTAAGGGGAATGAAGTCCCTGGCACAAGGTAGTCTTTTATCTTCTCAGCTGCATGGTACAGTCTAGGGGTGGGCAGAACTTGTGGAGTTTCACACCGTGGAATTCTGCAGAGTTGCATGAAAACTCTGTGAGATTACGCGGGTTCTGAGAATGGGCGTAAGTTGGCATGTCACGCTGATCAAGCTGATTTTTAGCGCTGGGAGCTTGTTTCACACTTGAAAATCAGCATAATGGCACCGCGATCCAGAGGGAGATCATTCTTTGCTGTCACTCGAGTAGATCTGCTACTTGAGCGACAGCTTTCCAGTGGCCTAACGAAACATGAAGGGCCCCCCCTGCAAAGTACATGGAGGAGCCTCACTCAGGAGCTTTCAGGCCGGGTCACTGACCTGAAGGGGACCCTCAGAGCTCGGGGGCTCGCTGCACTGCAGAGGCAGTGGGGGCCTTGTTACGCCACTGCCGCAAGGCTCCCACAAATATGCCCCCAGTCTTTACAAACCAGTTCTGATATGGCAATGCCGGGGTCCGAATATTCATCTTAACCTCCACCTTGTTTGCCACCGACTAGCACCCTCTATCCACCCTTTCCTCCTTGGTGGAGGAACATTATATTCTGTCCTCCAGAAAGGACATCTCCTGGTCCTGGAAGACCTCAGCTTATGGCTGGAGACTTCTGATTGTCCTGGTAGACTTCAGGTTATGGTTGTAGTCTTCTGATGGTCCTTGGAGACCTCAGGTAATAGCTGGAGTCTACAGATGCTCCTGGGAGACCTAAGTTTATGGCTGGAGTCTCCTCATTGTCCTGGGAGACCTCAGCTTATGACTGGAGTCTCCGGATGGTCCTGGGAGACCTCAGCTTATGGCGGGAGTCTCCTGATGGTCCTGGGAGACCAGCTTATGGTTAGAGTCTCCTGATGGTCGTGGGAGACCTCAGCTTATATCTGGAGTCTCCTGAAGGTCATGGGAGGCCTCAGGTTGTGGCTGGAGTCTCCTGATGGTCATGAGTGACCTCATGGTGTGGCATGAGTCTCCTGATGGTCCTGGGAGACATCAGGTTGAGGCTGGAGTCTCCTGATGGTCCTGGGAGACCTCAGGTTATGGCTGTAGTCTCCTGATGGTCCTGTGGGACATCAGCCTACGGCTGGAGTCGCCTGATGGTCCTGAGAGACCTCAGCTCATGGCTGGACTCTCCTGATGGCGCAGCTCTTACATGTCCACATGAGATGGACTCTATGAATTTGCATTAATTGAACTAGCCATTCATTCTGCTGCTCACTTACTAGGCCTTCATCTTTGTCTCTCGTCACTTATTTGTGACAGAGACACTCGCCCGAGTGCTTTTTAGATTGCATCTCTCAAGCTCTGCACCTCTCAAAAGAGTCATTTCATTTATTAGAGGGATTGCTATCTCCCAATATTTGTTCAGGTGCTCTCCGAAAGTTTCAACAACTTTGCAAAGGTCTGGCACTTTATTTTTAAGATTAAACAAATACGTGAAAAAATTCAGACTGAAATAATGCCTACACCCAACAACCTTTCTTTAAGACCCTACCACCTGTACCTCCTTTGTACCTGTTGATGCAACCAACCTTGATGCTGCCCTTGCAGGCTGCACACACAAGAAACCCTTCAGATTCTGCCCGGAGAAGCTCTGTTTCTGCTTCTTAAGACCCCCTTGTTGGAATTGTTGAGTCTTCCTTTAGGACAGGGCACTTTCTTCACTGCCTGGAACACTTCCGCTGTGAAACCCCTCCTGAAAAAGGTTTGCTGCACCCTAGGGATATTAATAACGTCAGTCCAATCTCTCTCACCATTCTGGGTCAGTTAATTGAAACACTACTTTTCCAAGAACTTCAAACATTCGCCGGAGAAAACAATATTTATACCTTTCTCAACTTTGCATTTGCAGTTTGGCTGGAAATACTTGAGAGTTCCTGGAAAGCTCCACAGTGTCCTGCAAAGCATGGCCCAGAAGTTAGATCTATCACTGGAGGCAGACGCCGGCACCCAGATCTCAGCCCTGCTGCCTGTGTGAAGCCCTTGGCTGGCTAACTGTCTCCTGTGTGTAACAAACTGCGCCTGTCTGCCCTGGAGAACCGCAGCCTTAAGGCCCGGCGGCGCAGGGTATGCCTAAATCCCCGGAGTTCACCTGCCTTGTCAAATACAGAGACACAGACTCTTCGTCTGGCGTAGAAGATGGTATTTATTAGCTGCAGCTAGTACAGTGGTCTTAGAAGTCGTCAATGTAACGAGGTTCAAAAGAGATTACCACTTAACTCCGTGGGGCACAGGTTTATATACAGCACAACACAATGCAAAAAGGCAATTTCACAAGAGCATGAGCTATAGGCAAACGTTAGAAACAATGTTTTAAGACTGAAGCAACTCAAATTCCCGGTCCTGTTTGTCACTCGACCTCTTAAGTAAATTACAAATGAATCCACATTATTCAGTTTACGAGCAAAGAAAACACACAGGTGTGTGTTGTACGAGGACAGTCGTGAAACAGGAGAATACAGGAGACATGTAGCGAAGGACAGCAGATAAGATAACCTAAAGGAAACAATGGTGTGACCTCAGCCTCTGCCTGCTCCTGTCAGATCCTGACTGCTCCTGTCTGCCCCTGCCTGCTCCTGTCAGATCCTGACTGCTCTTGTCTGTTCCTGCCTGACCCACCTGCTCCTGTCAGACCCTGCCTACCCCGCCTGTTCCTGTCTGCCCTGCCTGCTCCTGTCAGACCCTGCCTGTGCTGCCTGCTCCTGTCTGCCCCTGTCTGCCCTGCCTGCTCCTGCCTGCCCCCCTGCTCCTGTCAGGCCCTGCCTGTCCCACCTGCTCATGTCTGCCCCTGCCTTCCCTTGTTAGGCCCTGCCTACTACAGTCTGCCCCTGCCTGTTCCTGTCAGAACCTGCTTGCCCCTGCCTGCTTCTGTCTGCCTCTGCCGGCTCCTGTCTGCTCCTGCCTGATTCTGTCAGACACTGCTAGCCCCTGCCTGCTCCTGTCAGATCCTGACTGCTCCTGTCTGCCCTTGCCTGCTCCTATCAGGTCCTGTCTTCTCCTGTCTCCCTACCTGCTCCTGTCTGCTCCTGACTGCTCCTGCCTGTCCCTGCCTGCTCCTGTCAGGCCCTGCCTGCTCCTGTCTGCCCCTGCCTGCTCATTTCAGACCCTGCCTGCCTCACCTGCTCCTGTCTGCCCTTGCCTGCTCGTGTCAGGCCCGGCTTGCTCCTGTCAGATCCTTACTGCTCCTGTCTGCCCCTGCCTGCTTCTGTCTGCCCGTGCCTGCTCCTGTTAGGCCCTGTCTGCTCTAGTCTGTACCTGCCTGCTCCTGTCAGACCCTGCCTGCTCCTGTCTGTCCCTGCCTCCTCATATCTGCCCCTGCATCCTCCTGTCAGGTCCTGCCTGCTCCTGTCTGTCCCTACGTTTGTCTGCCTGTCCGTGTCTGACCTTGTCATACCATGCCTGCTCTGCTCCTGTCTCACCCTGCCGGCTCCTGTCAGACCCTGCCTGCCCCTGCCTGCTCCTGTCTTCCCCTGCATCCTGCTGTTAGGTCCAGCCTGCTCCTGTCTGTCCCTGCCTCTGTCTGCCTGTCAGTGTCTTGTCAGGCCATGCCTGCTCCTGCCTGCCCCTGCCTGCTTCTGTCAGACCCTGCCTGCCCCTACCTGCTCCTGTCTGCCCCTGCCAGCTCCTGTCAAGCCCTGCCTGCTCCTGTCTGCCCCTACCTGCTTTTGTCTGCTCCTGTCTGCCCCGGCCTTCTCTTGACAGCTCCTGCCTGTTCATGTCTATCTCTGCCTGCTCCTGCCAGGTCCTGAAACTGCCCTTGCTCCCATCAGCTCCTGAAAGTGCCCCTCGACTTTCTGGCCTCAGTTTTGTATCAAGTAGAATCTGGGCCAGTCCTGCAATCGTGTTAATCTTTACCTCTGATCTCAGGAGGGACTGAACATTTATTCCTTCTCATGCTATGAACCCCAGGCCTCCTTCGATCATGTCCTTTCACTTGCATTTTTCTTCTTTCTCTAATGCCTCTGCTCCTTAACAGTTGGATACTTCTCCCCTCCCAGCTCCACTTCTCTCTACATCATTCTTGAGGGCTCTTCTTGGACGTCTTTGGTGCGAGCACAACCCACCCTGCTACCTTCCCAGACTCTTAACTAAGCAAAGCTGCTCTGCTACTAAAAGAAATGCTTCTAAAAGCCCTTTTTTCAGTCACTCATTTCCAAGCAGGCTAGTAATTGGCATGGATTGTTCTCCTCAATGAATCCGAGGCCACCGCTCTGGATTTCATCCGGAGCTCTCGGGCCTCAGTACTGTGCTGAGGGGTGCCCCAGCAGCTCGGGGCCCCAGCACCGCTGGAGCTGTGGGGGCCTGTGTTACGCCCCTGCAGCTTTCCCACTGCAAACAATTGAATAAAAGTTGGGAATGTTGACCTAGATGCATTGTTTGACTCTTGTTCTCGTATAACTATCATTAATGCCAAGGAGTTCTCACGTGTGTCCAAAGGCAAGATAATCTTGAGGAGGTTAGACCTGAGACCAGGAGGGTATGCGGGGCGCCCCATCTCCATGAAAGGGTACTTCCTGAGCAAAATTGAGTACAGAAACAGGTCCAATGTTTCCAAAGTATATGTGTCCACTGTAGGGGACAACATTTTGGGGTGGCGAGCTCAAAAGGGGTTAGGGGTGTACCTCAATCCCAACAGCAATCCCCAGATTTTGATACAGGAGATACAGGAAGGTGAGGCTGACATCATAAGGGAATTTGAAGAGGTGTTTAGGGAAGGACTTGGGTGTTTGAAGAACTACTGCCACAAAATCAAATTGAAGAAGGACGCCAAGCCCGTTGTGGCAAAAGTCAGAAGGCTCCCCATAGCCATTCAGGAGGAGGTCAGAACTGAACTGGAGAAACTGTGCAAGGATGGAGTTATCGAACCTGTGGAGGCGACCGAATGGTTGGCGCCCATCGTGGCAGCGAAGAAAAAGGATGGATCAGTCCGGCTCTGCATTGACTTGAGGGCACTCAACAAAGAGGTCGTCGTTGACCGATACCCCTTGCCGAACATCACCCAAATGATGAGCATGCTATAGGGTGCCAAGGTGTTCTCCACCCTCGATCTCACCTCGGCCTACTTCCAGATAAAACTTCACGAGGAGTCGCAAGAACTCACTGCTTTTGTGACACCCATGGGTGCCTACAAGTTCAAAAGGATGCCTTTCGGCCTAGTCTCGGCGGCTGCCGTTTTCCAAAGAATCATGGGCAACATCCTGAAAGGCATCCCTGGCGTCATGTGTTACCAGGATGACGTGTTGGTGTTTGCTAAGAACCAAGTTGAGCATGATCAGAGACTGAGATGTGTACTGAGGAGATTTTTGTCCCAGGGTCTTACCGTGAAGAAGAACAAATGTGTTTTTAGCTGTGCCGAGTTGGATTTCCTGGGTCACAAGATCACAGCAGAAGGCATACGTCCCAAGGTCGAGCTCCAGGACACCATTGTGAATCTGTCACCCCCCAAGAACAAAGACGAGATCAAATCATTCATGGGGATGTTGGAGTTTTATGGAAAGTTCATCAGGAACTTAGCAGGCAGGACGTATGCCATCAGGCTGTTGCTGAAGAAAGAAAGCGAGTTCAAATGGAGCCAAGAATGCCAGAGCGAGTTCGAGGATGTGAAGAGAGCTCTTGCAGGAGCCCCCAGTTTGAAGTCTTACATGCCCGGCCGGGCAACGACCCTTACCACTGATGCTAGCGCAAAAGGGTTGGGAGCGGTTCTTACCCAGAAAGGTGAAGAAGGAGAAGAAACGGTGGCCTTTGCCTCAAGGTCACTCCAAAAATCTGAGAACAACTACTCAGTCATTGAAAAGGAGGCATTGGCAGTATCCTGGGCAGTAGGCAAATTCAGAGACTTCCTGTGGGGTACGCAGTTCACCCTCCGAACCGACCACAAACCGCTGGTAGAAGTGTTCAGCAAGAAGGGTTTGGATGCCATCTCCAGTAGGATAAGGCGTTGGGTGGTCAGTCTCCAGGAGTACACATTCAATGTCGAGTATGTCCCAGGAACACGAAACCTTGCAGCTGACTGCCTGTCCAGACTTGTCGGTGAAGTTGAAGCATGTGAAATGCGAGACAAAACCGATGAAGATGAAGAAGGATACATGGTTGAGAATGTCTGCACCATCCAGAAGGCGTTGGGTGAAGAAACGTGGAGGAAGGCACAAGAAGAGGACAAGACCATGGAAGAAGTTTGCAGAAGAGTGAGAGATGGATGGAAGCACGGGGACAAACGTGATGAAGACCTGCGGCCTTTTCAGGCTGTTAAGGACGAGTTGACCATTGTTGATGGATGCCTGTTCAGGGGAACAAGACTCGTACCACCAGCTACTGTGAGGGACAACCTGGTCGAGATAGCTCACGAAGGGCATTTAGGTATCACCAAAACCAAGCAAAGGCTCAGGGAGAGTTACTGGTGGCCGAACATGGACTTGGCCACCGAAAGGAGAATCAGGGAGTGCATCCCGTGCTGCAATAGTGACAAGGTTTTGAAGCAGCAGACTCCACCCATGGTATGTAGACCGCCCCCGTCAGGACCTTGGGACGAGTTAGCATTGGACATCGTGGGCCCAATGACAGGGGAGCTGCGGACACCTTATATGCTGGTGCTCATGGACCTGTATTCCCGGTGGCCGGAGATAAAACTCGTCAGTGAAGTCACGACAAGGACTGTCATCGGTTTCTTGCAGGAAGTATTTGTCCGAGAGGGGCTCCCCAGCAACATCCTCACTGACAACGGAGTGCAACTGTGCTCAAAAGAGATGGAAGACTTCCTGGAAGAAAGAGGCATCAGACACAAGCGATGCGCATTATACCACCCAGAAACCAATGGCATGGTCGAACGCTTCAACAAAACCATCAAGGAGAGCATCCAACTGGCCAAAGCCAGTGGTATAAGTTGGAAAGAAGAAGTGTAGAGGCGTCTGGAAGCATACAGGTTCACCCCACATCAGACGACGGGCGTCACCCCGTTCGAATTGCTCCGCGCGAGGAAACCCAACACCAAGCTCGCTCCGGGGTGGATGGAATGGCACAAGGGGTGGTCAGACCACACCAAAGAAGAGGATAGCCTGAGGAGGCAAGAACGAGCCATGAAATCAAGGAAAGAAGGTTATGACCAACGCAAGGCCACTCGGGAGACTGGGTTCAAAGTGGGTGACAATATCAAGATCAAAGCTCCCACAGGGAAGGCAAGCTGTTCAGAGTACAGCAGTCCCACGAAAATCACAAAACTATTCAAGAATGCAGTCAAAACCCAAGAAGGGAAAATATGGAACCTAGGGAGAGTTGTAAAGTACCACCCCCCTGTAGAGGTCCCAGAATATGCCAAGGGGGGGGAGAGGGGTCCTGGGAGGGATAGCGATTTCACTGTCAGGAGTCCGTCAGGTAATTCACATCCGGGCCACAGGCCCAGCAGGAGAGTGATCAGGCCTCCCAGGCGGTTTGATCAATATGTAATGATGTGACTATTGCCATTCTACACAATGTATGGTCTTAACCCATTTCTTGTTCCTGCACTTTGTTTTATCTATTGTTTCAACTGCCGCAAGGAAGGGGGATGTGTGGTATCTCCCTCTTAAACCCCCGGCGGCTCCGTGTGTATGGTGCTGCTCGCGGTGACATCACTTAGAATGTCACCGCGACCAGCGTTCCAAGACGAGCGCCGGGGACACTGAGGCGGTGACAGCGTTACTGAAGAGGCTGTGGCTGAGGTCGCAGAGGTTGTACTTATTCTTAATAAACTAATTCTGTTTGTACACTATGACGGCTCTGTCTGTCAATTGAGGCCGTCACTACAAACTTGTTGAGAAAATCTTGTCAGTGACCTTTGAAAATCTTGCTAGAGTATGCTAGTTCTAACTTACACTCACTAACTTAATAATGGCGAGCTGCCCGCGAGAAAAAACTCCACCTCTTGGTGGTTGGTATAGTTTGGCCAGGACTCCGCATTACAAGATTAACTTGGAGAGGCCAAAACTCTGTGTACTCCTCTCGTGGAGCAGACAGGCACGGACCGTGACGGGCATGCCACCGGTCGGTGATGTGGGATGGGGGAGGGGCAGGGTGGGGGGTTGTAAAATGCAGGAAACTGACAATTTAAGGTAACCCTATGCTTAAAGACTTTGCTGCTGAACTGGCAAAGACTGTGTCCCTTTCGATCTTCTATCCTATGCCTAAAGACTCAGGAACACTCTCAACACTGACGTCAAAACAGTACACCCCATGCCCTGTTGTCATACCTTCAAGGGTATCCCTGCGCACAGTTGCAGAGGTACATAGGAATTTGGGGCCTGTGTCTAAAGCCATAGGCACCAAGTGGTGGTACATGTTAGCTTTTGGGGGGTGTCATGTCAAACAGATACTCTCATGCACGTATGTGTGGACAGACTTCGGGAATGCCAATAGCCTCGGCCTGGCAAGTAATGTGCTTGGCTGCCGCATACCGTTTAGTAACCATGAATGCGCTATTTCACTGCACTTTACACTTTGTACTGTCCTTTGGTAATCATGAAGGGGCTATTGCAGTCACTGTAGACTCCAGGTCTATTCTTTAATGATGGTCAAACTACCAGGCACCCTCACTGTTAACCTAATTTTAATTGCTCCGCATGTGACACAAACTGATGCTATGCTAAACACTCGCAGTTGCAAGTAGGTAGGGGATGCATTTGGTGCTAATATTAGCTAAGGCTTAGCATGTGCCAGCAATGTAATACAAGGAGAGGTCACATGAGTGCATTATCAACACCCGGGGTGTTAAAAATGTAGTACATCCCAGGCACGTACATTTTGGGTAAAGGGTACAGGTGTTGTACCACGCAGTGTCAACACAGCTTTTTGCCGGCATAGTAAGTGTCGGGGATGCGCCGGGACATTACCTATGCACCATACGTTGGGGGGATGAGTGAAAAGAGGGTCAATCTCAAGACGTAGGGCTGGCATGTGTACTGCATCTTTCGTAGAAAGCCAGACACACTAATCATTTGAGTTTGTTTTCATTTATGTGTGACTGGATCCATGGGAGATACCTGGGAAGTGCTCCACACCGCAACAGCTACAAGGGGTAGACAGCCAAGGGGACCTGTACATCCGGAACGGGAGTGGCAAGCAACGGCATCAAGTGTGATGGGCAATCGATCAAGGGCTCAAGAGGTGCCAACACTGGGTTGATTGTTTAATTGGTGTATTAACCATAGGTTGTGCTAGCCGCAGTAATGTAGCAGTATGTTGCTTCACATAATATGGCAGTATGTTCCTTATCAGGAAACAGTATTTCTACTGTAACAGCGCCTGTGCTCGCAGGTGCCACCATGGTCATGGTAGTATATCGGTAGGTTACCAATTGGTGGTGCCAGCCGTAGTAATGTGGCAGTACACAGGGGTGTGCCTTGCCAGCTTGGCCAAACCCAGGAGTAATAGGCATATGCAACACCTCAGCACCCCTTGTCGGGAAGCAGTACGCTGCCTTTACGGTGCCCGAGCTCCCAGTTGCCATCGTAGCAGACACTAGTCCGAGACCTATATATTTCAAATATGTAAAAAATCACAATTTAATCAATTAGAAGGCGTATGTTATTTTGATAGCCCTGATCAATCAATGATGAAAAAGTAGAAAATAGGCAACATCAACAAACTCAAAATGTATATGCAATATTTTAATCTATTGTCAAGTTTTAGAAACGAAAGCACAATTCACAGTATTATGTACTTTTCTTTATATACATTGTCCCGTATTCAGAACGTGCAGTAGAGCAAAAGAGGTGTCAAAAGAGCGTGAACGTGATAAGGTGAAAGGAAAGGAATCACACAGATTTGAGAAATTATATTCCGAACAATTCAAAAGAACACCAGCCAATGAAGGCCGGAACCATATATATCCTGGCCACTTCAATTAGTCAGCACAATTTCCCTAATTTTATTCTTAGGCATACGATGTAAAAAATGTCTGCACTATATCATTGAGGGTGATATGGTTAGTGGTCCAGGTTTATTAATAAAATGTCGACGTTGCGACTCGTCTTGCGGCCTTGCGGTCGTTTATTCCTGGGCCATGCGAGTCTTCTTCAGGACAGGTGGGACGGGACAATATAGGGATCTCATTGATGACCCTGTGAGAAATATAAAAACCCATTAGGGTTTGGGCTGTTGCCTAGTTGCTTAAAAACAAGGGCAGAATTCCAAGAATGCTTACCCTTCTAGGGATATAATGGTCGTGATTCCCACTCCAAATTGACTCAGTCCTTACGTTTCCAGGAAGGTTATCCAAGTATTCTGGAAAATCAATAAGGAGCCCATTTGTAAAACCATATGTTAAACCTAGTTTTCACATCAGGCAGGAGATTTATTAAATAATTACCTCTGCAGTATTGTTTGGTTTCCTATCCACGATGGGTATACATGTGCCACTACATGTCTTAGAAATCTGGTCCCAATCGTAGGTATTGGACAGTTTCAATATAGTTTAAATCAGGCGACTCTTCACGAATTAATCAATTGGCCTGAGAATTGAAAAGACCAAAGAGTGAGGGGAGCATCCCAAATTATGGCGCTATGAAGACAATCATGGGTTGAGAACACAGGGTGTCAATTACCTGAGTAGGTGAATTGTCTTGCTTAAAGTCGGTCACTTAATCGATGCAGGCAAAATCAGGCGTCTGAAAAGAGAGACCCCATAGTAAATGTCCGCGTTCGATCAACGTCTAAATTATGCGAACATAGCCTGTGGGTAGGGATCACATTACGTGCTTACCGAGCATTAAGGCCAGAGATCCTTAGAAATGACACGCATCTGTCGGGAATCACAAGAGAAATGCTCGGGAGTGAAACGGAGCGTTACCAGGCAACCTTCTTTTGTTTACTTCGGATGCCTTCCTGTTTGCGGAAAGCAAGGACTACACAGCGAGTTAAGTGCAGGATTCTCCAACATGTCAGTCGGATACGATGTAAGACAGTGGGAGTTCCACTCGTACAACACTTCACGACATTCGAACACCCACCTGACAGTATCAGATGATGGGTCGTGGAGAAGGTACATGTAAATCCACGAGGAGGTGAACTTCAGAGCATTTTGAGCAGAAGAGAATGTCGTTGGATATATCTTCTAGACACGGCACATAAGGGGCTCAACGAATTAGAGGAGATTAACAGACAGGTCGCAATTCTCTAAGTTTGTTCCCCTTAGCCATTGCAGATAAAAGACTATATGAAACACTGAATAATTGTTTGTTTGTCTGTCCTATGTTGTAAATATTATGGAACATTGGCCAATCTGTAAAACATTGCTATATTAGTATTGTGTTAGATGTTCTTGTAAATATGGTTTTTAAATAATGTACACATTGATGGGAATTATGTTTTGATATCTGTCTTCCCAAACTAAAATGGCTGCCGCGTTTTCTATCAATGCTGGTTAAATCATGTATGTAATGTGGGTATAAGTGGGCCATATACATAGAATTGTTTATTTACTTAGCCAGAAGTGTTTTGTGCTTATTAGCCATCAATACTCAGGCTCAAACTGTGCACCATAATTTTCATCAACAATGACGCCAAAATACTACGATAATAAACCCAAAGCTCCGAAAAATACATTGATGTGCACCGCGATGCAGGGAATGGGTCCTCTGGCCCGTGAACTTTGTTTTAATTAAAATACACGGAACCTGTGAAAGGAACGGGGTAGTCCGTCCTTGCTTTCCGCAAACAGGAAGGCATCCGAAGTAAACAAAAGAAGGTTGCCTGGTAACGCTCCGGTTCACTCCCGAGCATTTCTCTTGTGATTCCCGACAGATGCGTGTCATTTCTAAGGATCTCTGGCCTTAATTCTCGGTAAGCACGTAATGTGATCCCTACCCACAGGCTATGTTCGCATAATTTAGACGTTGATCGAATGCGGACATTTACTATGGGGTCTCTCTTTTCAGACGCCTGATTTTGCCTGCATCGATTAAGTGACCGACTTTAAGCAAGACAATTCACCTACTCAGGTAATTGACACCCTGTGTTCTCAACCCATGATTGTCTTTATAGCGCCATAATTTGGGATGCTCCCCTCACTCTTTGGTCTTTTCAATTCTCAGGCCAATTGATTAATTCGTGAAGAGTCGCCTGATTTAAACTATATTGAAACTGTCCAATACCTACGATTGGGACCAGATTTCTAAGACATGTAGTGGCACATGTATACCCATCGTGGATAGGAAACCAAACAATACTGCAGAGGTAATTATTTAAGAAATCTCCTGCCGGATGTGAAAACTAGGTTTAACATATGGTTTTACAAATGGGCTCCTTATTGATTTTCCAGAATACTTGGATAACCTTCCTGGAAACGTAAGGACTGAGTCAATTTGAAGTGGGAATCACGACCATTATATCCCTAGAAGGGTAAGCATTCTTGGAATTCTGCCCTTGTTTTTAAGCAACTAGGCAACAGCCCAAACCCTAATGGGTTTTTATATTTCTCACAGGGTCATCAATGAGATCCCTATATTGTCCCGTCCCACCTGTCCTGAAGAAGACTCGCATGGCCCAGGAATAAACGACCGCAAGGCCGCAAGACGAGTCGAAACGTCGACATTTTATTAATAAACCTGGACCACTAACCATATCACCCTCAATGATATAGTGCAGACATTTTTTACATCGTATGCCTAAGAATAAAATTAGGGAAATTGTGCTGACTAATTGAAGTGGCCAGGATATATATGGTTCCGGCCTTCATTGGCTGGTGTTCTTTTGAATTGTTCGGAATATAATTTCTCAAATCTGTGTGATTCCTTTCCTTTCACCTTATCACGTTCACGCTCTTTTGACACCTCTTTTGCTCTACTGCACGTTCTGAATACGGGACAATGTATATAAAGAAAAGTACATAATACTGTGAATTGTGCTTTCGTTTCTAAAACTTGACAATAGATTAAAATATTGCATATACATTTTGAGTTTGTTGCTGTTGCCTATTTTCTACTTTTTCATCATTGATTGATCAGGGCTATCAAAATAACATACGCCTTCTAATTGATTAAATTGTGATTTTTTACATATTTGAAATATATAGGTCTCGGACCACTGTCTGTTTATACTAATACGTTACCCAGGTCCAGTACCGTTTGGGTCACCCCATTTCTTTAATGGTTTACCTTGTGCAGTTCTTCTGTGAGGGTTGTATTGTTTAAATGTGTAGTAATTATGTTGATGATGTGTTTCTGTTATAGTCAATGAGACTTTTCTATCTAGAAATTTATTTACCATAGGATGTCGGAAAAAGAGACCTTATCCTATAGTTAGGATTACATAGATAAACTCTTACTAGAAGAAGGGAGTGGTACCTTTCTTACCGACACCACTACGACTAATGATTTGACACTGAATGTAAAGATTACTAAATTGGAACGCCTGGAAAAGAAGTTAATACGCACTAGGCTGCATGGGCACACTCTGGCCAAATATTTAAGATCAAACGTCATCCCAATTGGTCTTCAAGTCCGGAACGAACCGGCCATCTTTTTGGAGAACCCTAAGTTTAAGGAGGGTTTTAGCTTTATATCCAATACATGCTCAAGACATTGGATGGTCTTGGGCATTGAGACTGCGGTAGCTGAAGTAGAAAGACTCACCAGGGAGATAGCTATCCTGAGAAAGGAAATCACTGATGACAAAGCCTTAGTTAACGCTAAAGAGGCCTTAGAGAGGTTAGAAAAAAACATCAAGGAATTTGACATTTACACTCAAGGCACAAAATTAGAAAAAGTGGCAAGAGACATTAAGGCATATGACAAAAAGGTGACATACCCCTATTTACAGGAGGGATACTACACGCAGGATCAGAGAGGAGGGTTCTCTAGCCGAGGCCGCGGTGGATATAGACGTTATAATACCTTCTCGGGCTCATCAGCCAGCAGCGGCTCTGACAACGATCTAGAACGCCCAGGTACTAGTGCAGGGTCCAACTCTTCAGCCCAGAATTTTCAAGACCAACAACCTTTTTTAGGCGAGGAACAATGGTGGGGACCACGCGTCAGAGGCCGTCCCTGGGGACGACCCAGGGGAACACGGGGTGTGACATGGAACCGAGGCACAGGCAGGGGCAAGAAAACATTTCAGTCGGACTCCCACGGCGAGATCCGGACAAGACGGCACCACTACAGGTGGTAGTTCATAGACCAGAAAACCCGGTCATAAATTTGTCCGACCATACCTTGACCCAAGATGAACAGAGTGTGCTCTCCAAAGGGCTCTCTTTTGTCCCAACAGCCATGCCTAACGACTTCAATCTCAAGATTGAATTACAGCAATTTTTCAGGAAGGTCCGTCTAAAACACTACTTCCAGAAGGTCCCCCATAATCCTACTTTCTCGGCTAGCGGATTGAGACCTCCCTCTAAGTTTAATCCGCCTTCCCACATGGTGGATAGCAAGATCCTACCCTTTCCTCCTAAACGCTCTGCTTGCAGTGTCCTGAAGCGGAAAGCCGGGTCCTGCTCCTCTAAACCTACAAACTTCCCTATCCTTAGCTTTCCCTGCTCCCTGGTCACTGACCTCGAGGTAGGACTTCTAGCGGCGGCCATACTAGGTGAGGAGAAGGCTTGGGGGCTGAGAACCAAGCGCTTAGCCACGCCCACCCTCCCGCCCTCGTGGGCATAAAATGGAACCCTCATACAGGGAGCGCAGCGGACGGGCGCAGCGGGGGCGCCGGCGGGGCGCCGAAGGCGCGCCAAAGGCAAGCCCGTCTGCGCCCGTCCGCGCTGAGGACGGGCTGCAGGACGGGCTGGAGCCTGTGATGTCAGCCGTGTCCGTTAGTGATGCATTGTCTCGTGACCTGTTATCGCTGAGACCTCCGGTGAGTCTATGCCACCATCGGCTCCCCCCTGACGTCCTACGGCGGGCGCAGTCTTGCCCTTCGTGTAAAACTGTTTTTAATCTCTCTTCACAGGCCCCTTTGAAGCCTGCTCCCCCTCTTCCTGGTTTGCCTATCTCCCAACCCAAGCAGGGCTTTCTAATCAATGCGCGCTCTATGATAAAACACAATACTGACTTTCAGGATTTTGTCAGCGCTAGACAACCTGACTGGGTCTTCATCACTGAGACCTGGGCCTCTGAGTCTTCCGGTCACGACCTCCTTCTGGCTATCCCTGAGGGTTATGCCTTACAGAGGCTGGATAGAGTACGCCGCAGAGGAGGTGGACTGGCCATCCTTTTCAAGTCCGAACTCTCCTGCACTATTAAACCTCTATCGACTCCTTCGGACGCTTTTGAGGCCCTATACTTTTGTATTGTGAATGCCCCCTCGAGTTCCTTCACCGGAATTCTTTTATACAGACATCCAGGTTCTAGAACTAATTTCTGCTCGGAGCTTTTCAGAATTCTGGAACCATACTTTGGTAGGTCTCACTTTACCATACTAGGTGACACGAATTTCCATCTAGAGGACTTGGCTTCTAAGGATACTTCTTCCTTAGTCAACTCATTGGAATCATGTGACTTTGTCCAAAGAGTGATCTATCCCACTCACAAGGCTGGCCACATCCTTGATGGGATATTCTCTAATGATCCCAGATTAACTGTCGGCGTTCCTGTGCCGATAGTCTGGTCTGATCATCTAGCCATTCCACTGATATTGGACATGCCCAGTTCGGAGGTCAAGGTTGGGACTGTCAAGAAATGTCTTAAAAGAAGCTTTAGGAACTTTACGAATGAGGCCCTGGCCCCCTTTATTCGTAGTACTAATATTACATCTCTGCGGATGGTTGATGAGACGGCTCTAGAACTCTCTGACTCCATCATTAAAGCAGTTGATGAGTTAGCGCCTGCCTCACTTAAACTTGTGGCGCGGCAGAAGCCGACAGCCCCTTGGTTCACTGAAGAATTGAGACTCCTCAGGCAAAAATGTAGAAGGAAGGAGCGATGTTGGCGCAAGTCTTGGGATCCCAGAGATCGAGAAGTCTACAAGGACCTGTTACGAGTCTACAAAAATAGGGTCATCAGGGAGAAACAGGATTATTTCACCAACTTAACCTGTTCTCTTACGTCTTCGAAAGAGCTTTTCAAGATCGTTGACTCCTTATGCACACTCCAGGTTCCCGACCCCGTGATTGCTTCACAGGAGCTATGTGATAACATCTCTGATTTCTTCTATAAAAAAATAGATGACATCTATGTGGCTCTCCAATCACAGAGGAACACTCTCAGTGAAGAAGACCTCTCTCGAGTTAAACATCTGGAATCCTGGGATGCGGGTTCTCCCCAAGTCTTGAACCAATTTCCCCTGCTCTCATTGGAGGGTCTCAACCTCTTATTAGACAAAACGAAATCTGCCTCCCCTCTGGACCCTGTCCCGCTGAGAATACTAAAGGACTGTAGGGATACTATACTTCCTCCTCTGTTGGAAATCATGAACGGAGCCCTGGAGCAAGGTACCTTCCCGGTGGCATGGAAGAGGGCTATTGTTAAACCCCTCCTTAAAAAGCCCACCCTGGACCCCGGTCTATTGAAGAACTTCAGACCTATATCCCTTCTGCCGGCCCCTGCCAAAATGTTGGAGGCCCATCTGAATCACCATCTTTCCAGCTTTCTGGACGCCTCAGGATTCTTGGACGGGTCCCAACACGGCTTTCGAAAGCTACACAGCACAGAGTCTGCATTGACGAAAGTCGCGGATAACATCCGGCGGAAAGTCGATTTGGGACAGACTACCGTGCTAGTTCTGCTGGATCTTACAGCAGCATTTGATACCCTGTCTCCCAGTACTTTAACATCTAGGTTAAGGGAGGCAGGGGTAGCAGGACCGGCCTTGAGTCTCCTGAATTCCTTTCTTCATCAGCGAGAGCAGCGAGTAATGCTGGGGGATCACCTCTCCCCTGTTAAGTCGTTGCAATGTGGGGTGCCACAGGGGTCGGCATTGAGTCCGACCCTGTTTAACATCTATGTGGCCCCCCTTGCAAGACTGGTAAGATCTCAGGGGATGGAGGTAGTGTCGTATGCCGACGACACGCAGATCATGGTGTCTCTGACCCACTCCGTGAATGTCACCGCGTCCAACTTCAAATCCTGTATGCAACTTGTTGCAGACTGGATGATTCTCAACTCATTGAAGTTGAACGGTGACAAAACGGAGGTCCTGGTCTTTGGCAAAGACCAGGAACTGTGGTCAGATGAGTGGTGGCCCTCATCTTTAGGCATCTGCCCCACTCCCACTCTATCTGCCAGGAACCTAGGCGTTATCTTCGACACTCGGCTCTCTATGGAATTGCAGGTGAACAGAACGGTGGCCACCTGTTGGGGTGTCATTAGGATTCTGAAACGAATCGCGTACTATCTTTCACCACAGGCACGAAAACAGGTTGTGATCGCCCTTGTCGGCTCAAGGCTGGATTATTGCAATTCACTTTACGCCGGGGCCAACAAGGGCCTTCTCCAACGCCTGCAGGTGGTGCAAAATGCCGCAGCGCGCTTCGTTCTGGCCCTGCCGTGGATGTCCTCTGCGACCTTGGCAAGGAAGAATCTCCATTGGCTGCCTATCCCATTCAGAGTCTCTTTTAAACTTCTCTGCTTGACATATAATGCCTTGAAGGCAGGCCCGACTGATGCCCTAGGCTCTTTGCTCTCTAGGTATGTCCCACTCAGATGCCTTCGCTCGTCAGAGCTTAATCAATTGGTAGTCCCTCGAGCTAGGACGGCACGATGGGGAAGCAAGGCTTTCTCCATTCTTGCACCTCAACTCTGGAATACTCTTCCTCTTGAGATCAAACAACAGCCCTCACTTGTTCTTTTTAAGAAAGTTCTGAAAACTTGGTGTTTTACTAAAGCTTATCAGTGAGCTCTTGTCTCTGTCTGCCTTGTCTCTGTCTCTTGTCTCTGTCTGCCCGCAGCTAATTTTGAGTTAGGCGCCTTGACGCCCACTGGGCATAGTAGCGCGTTTATAAATTTTATTTCATTTCATTTCATTTCATTTCATATGAACAGGTGGTCATACAGGATGTGGAACAGATATTAAATACCAGACAATACGTACCATACAATATGACCAAACAGGAAAAGACGGCCCTGTACAGTTTAAAAAACAACACCAACATTGTAGTGAAGCCGGCTGACAAGGGGGGGCAATTGTCATCCAAAACGTTGAGAAATATAAAAGTGAGATACTATCCCAATTGCAGGTTGAAGGTAACTACAAGCTCCTTAAAGAAGACCCGACCAAGATAATCTGTCAAACAGTGGGCACCGTGACCAGCCTTGCACTACAGGAAGGGTACATTACAAAACAGGAATTCGATTTTCTCAATAACAAATATCCACGCATGCCAACGATTTACACGCTCCCCAAGGTGCATAAACGCTTAGAGGATCCACCGGGGAGACCAATTATTTCAGGATGTGGTTCTGTTTTAGAACCACTGTGTAAATATATCGATATATTCCTGAAACCCATAGCAATTGCTACCCCTACATATCTACGTGACACTACGGCAACTATAAAGCTGGTAGACGGGCTTCAATATGATCCGCAAACCAACCTGCTTGCCACAATGGACATCACTGCCCTGTACACTAATATTCCGCAGCAGGCAGCATTAGATTGCATTGAAACGGTTCTGAATCGCAGACCGGCCCCACATAGGGTTCCGACTGAGTTTATTCTTAAAATCTTAACTATAGCAATGACACATAATTTTTTCATTTTTCAAGGTCAATTCTACATACAGACTAAGGGTGTGGCTATGGGGGCGAGCTTTGCGCCCAACCTAGCCATTATCTTCATGAACGAATACGAACACTTGTTTGTGCTGAGCCAACAAAACCCATACAGAGACCACATCCAACTTTGGGCCAGGTACATCGATGATGTCCTTCTTATCTGGAATGGGAATAAATCATCCTTAACTGAATTTCATATTTGGCTCAACCAACAACTGGCCGATATTCAGTTCACCCTGGAGTGTGATAACCACATGATCAACTTCTTGGACATACAAATAAGGTCTGAGCAGGGACATTTGTACACTACTCTGTATAGGAAGAGTAGTGAGCGCAACACGCTCCTTAGGTATTCGAGCCACCACCCTCGGAACCTCAGGGACAACCTCCCATTTGGGCAATTCCTGAGGCTCCGAAGGAATTGTACCAAGAAGGAGGATTTCTTTGACGAGTCATCACTCCTGATAGCCAGACTAAGCGAGAGAGGTTACCCCTTACGCCTACTTAAGAAGGCACGTAAGCGAGCTTGGCACAACCACAGGGATCAATTGCTTATGGTACAAGACAAGGACAAAAGTGAAGAAAGATTAGTCTGTGTCACTACGTTTAATACCAAAAGCAACCAGATCAAGAAAGCCATAAATCGACATTGGCATCTAGTACAAAATGAAGTGGGAGGACTTTCAACACCCTTACATGCCTTCAGAAAAGGGAAAAGTATCAGGGACCACCTAATTAAATCACTCCTTCCCACAACATCAGCCCCTTCCCAAACCACACTTTGGGGCTTACCACCAATATTGGGACATAAAAAATGCGGAAACTGCAAAGCATGCCCCCTCACCATCGAATGCACAACCTTCTCGCACAACGATCAGACACACACGTTGAAAGCACATAGCAACTGCAACTCCACAGGGGTAATCTACGCAATCCTGTGCCCCTGTGGTTTTATGTATGTGGGACAAACTACACAGCGAGTTAAGTGCAGGATTCTCCAACATGTCAGTCGGATACGATGTAAGACAGTGGGAGCTCCACTCGTACAACACTTCACGACATTCGAACACCCACCTGACAGTATCAGATGGTGGGTCGTGGAGAAGGTACATGTAAATCCACGAGGAGGTGAACTTCAGAGCATTTTGAGCAGAAGAGAATGTCGTTGGATATATCTTCTAGACACGGCACATAAGGGGCTCAACGAATTAGAGGAGATTAACAGACAGGTCGCAATTCTCTAAGTTTGTTCCCCTTAGCCATTGCAGATAAAAGACTATATGAAACACTGAATAATTGTTTGTTTGTCTGTCCTATGTTGTAAATATTATGGAACATTGGCTAATCTGTAAAACATTGCTATATTAGTATTGTGTTAGATGTTCTTGTAAATATGGTTTTTAAATAATGTACACATTGATGGGAATTATGTTTTGATATCTGCCTTCCCAAACTAAAATGGCCGCCGCGTTTTCTATCAATGCTGGTTAAATCATGTATGTAATGTGGGTATAAGTGGGCCATATACATAGAATTGTTTATTTACTTAGCCAGAAGTGTTTTGTGCTTATTAGCCATCAATACTCAGGCTCAAATTGTGCACCATAATTTTCATCAACAATGACGCCAAAATACTACGATAATAAACCCAAAGCTCCGAAAAATACATTGATGCGCACTGCGATGCAGGGAATGGGTCCTCTGGCCCGTGAACTTTGTTTTAATTAAAATACACGGAACCTGTGAAAGGAACGGGGTAGTCCGTCCTTGCTTTCCGCAAACAGGAAGGCATCCGAAGTAAACAAAAGAAGGTTGCCTGGTAACGCTCCGGTTCACTCCCGAGCATTTCTCTTGTGATTCCCGACAGATGCGTGTCATTTCTAAGGATCTCTGGCCTTAATTCTCGGTAAGCACGTAATGTGATCCCTACCCACAGGCTATGTTCGCATAATTTAGACGTTGATCGAACGCGGATATTTACTATGGGGTCTCTCTTTTCAGACACCTGATTTTGCCTGCATCGATTAAGTGACCGACTTTAAGCAAGACAATTCACCTACTCAGGTAATTGACACCCTGTGTTCTCAACCCATGATTGTCTTCATAGCGCCATAATTTGGGATGCTCCCCTCACTCTTTGGTCTTTTCAAGTCTCAGGCCAATTGATTAATTTGTGAAGAGTCGCCTGATTTAAACTATATTGAAACTGTCCAGTACCTACGATTGGGACCAGATTTCTAAGACATGTAGTGGCACATGTATACCCATCGTGGATAGGAAACCAAACAATACTGCAGAGGTAATTATTTAATAAATCTCCTGCCTGATGTGAAAACTAGGTTTAACATATGGTTTTACAAATGGGCTCCCTATTGATTTTCCAGAATACTTGGATAACCTTCCTGGAAACATAAGGACTGAGTCAATTTGGAGTGGGAATCACGACCATTATATCCCTAGAAGGGTAAGCATTCTTGGAATTCTGCCCTTGTTTTTAAGCAACTAGGCAACAGCCCAAACCCTAATGGGTTTTTATATTTCTCACAGGGTCATCAATGAGATCCCTATATTGTCCCGTCCCACCTGTCCTGAAGAAGACTCGCATGGCCCAGGAATAAACGACCGCAAGGCCGCAAGACAAGTCGAAACGTCGACATTTTATTAATAAACCTGGACCACTAACCATATCACCCTCAATGATATAGTGCAGACATTTTTTACATCGTATGCCTAAGAATAAAATTAGGGAAATTGTGCTGACTAATTGAAGTGGCCAGGATATATATGGTTCCGGCCTTCATTGGCTGGTGTTCTTTTGAATTGTTCGGAATATAATTTCTCAAATCTGTGTGATTCCTTTCCTTTCACCTTATCACGTTCACGCTCTTTTGACACCTCTTTTGCTCTACTGCACGTTCTGAATACGGGACAATGTATATAAAGAAAAGTACATAATACTGTGAATTGTGCTTTCGTTTCTAAAACTTGACAATAGATTAAAATATTGCATATACATTTTGAGTTTGTTGCTGTTGCCTATTTTCTACTTTTTCATCATTGATTGATCAGGGCTATCAAAATAACATACGCCTTCTAATTGATTAAATTGTGATTTTTTACATATTTGAAATATATAGGTCTCGGACCACTGTCTGTTTATACTAATACGTTACCCAGGTCCAGTACCGTTTGGGTCACCCCCTTTCTTTAATGGTTTATCGTAGCAGACACAGCATGGTGGGGATATGCCATAGTAAGGGAGTAGGCATACACATAACCTTTCCCCAGAGCGTAGTAGTCAGGTGTATGTGGTTCACGGATTCATGATAAGCCAGTGGGAGATTTTGGGGGCCTGTGGTTCCCCGGGTAGCCTTTATATTGCACCAACAATGGGTGTCAGCGTCTGGAGTGCTGTGTCGTATCAGGTGCAGCGTGATGCCATCAATCAGGCCCATCTGGTGACCCCATGATGGCAGGTCTACTTTCCATGGATCAGACAACCCTAGCATATCTATCACGCACTTGGGAGGGGGTGTAAAAGGAACAGGTACACCGGGACGCCTGGGTGGGAGTGTGGGTCGACATGTCTGTGCCCGGGGTACACCGTGGAGTCGACATTCCAGAGCTTCCAATAGGGAAGCGAGTCTGTGAGGCCATTGTGCCACTGGAAGCAAATACCTAGTAACAAAAAATGGTGAGGCTAGCCAGGGCTCGCTACTTACAGACCATAGCCCAGGGGTGCATCTGGGGGGAGTTGTGCTTCTTAAAAGACGGCGTCCATTTGTCCACAACGGGGGATGAAGCCATCGCAGAGAATCTTTTTGCCTAGTTAGTGGCATATAGGGACAAGGCATGACCTATAACGGCTAGGTTTATGAACTTTTAGGGATAGGGCATGACCTTTCAGTGCAGGAGGGTAGGGGGGGCCAGATAGCCGGTCAACTATGCTTGCCTGTGACGGTAAGGTGATGATTGGTGAACAGTTAATTTAAGGTCCTTAGGGGGCGGTGCCGTTCTTGAATGGGGGCGCCCAAAAGGAGGGACAAGTGGTCTCTCCTAGAACTCCAGGGGCAGTTACAGCCTGTTGGCTACATGGGTGCGGGGTAGGGGAGAGTCACGCTTTATCTAGGAGGTTGGCCACCCTACACGTGCACAATGACGCCATTAACGGCGCAGAGATGCAAGGGCCCCCTTTAATGGAGGTAATAGAACGTACGGGGGTAACCGGGGGGCCAAATTACCCTCATTGTAAGCGGGACCTCTGCGCATGCACACTTCAGCGGAAGGGCATGGTTAATAGGGCATTTGGGGGTAACTGGGGAGGGGGTGTACCCCCATGGCAAATGAGCCCTCTGCGCCTGTGCACCCTGACCAGCGGGAGTGGTTAATAGGGCGTACCGGGGTAACCGGGGAGGGGGTGTACCCCCACGGTAAATGGGCCCTCTGCGCATGCGCACTCCGACAAGAGGGCGTGGTTTAAGTGATAAGGATCTGACACCAGTTCATGACCTTGCCGTAGGCCCTAATAGGATACGCAGAAAACAAATATTGTATAATGTGACTGTTACGTTAGATTCGGATATGAAATACCTTGTACTAGAAGTAGGTTAAGGTTAGCCATCTGATATCTGTATATATCAGTTGTAATTGAATGTCATGGAACGTTTTCTGCGTAATTGTGTAAATATTGTTTATTTCAATTTTTTTATTTATTTGTACGTTTTGATAAATATGGCCGGGGGGTTGTATGACTCCCCTCATTCAAATAACTCCCTCTCATGTCCTGGGTAATAATGTTGTTTAACGGAAGGGTGGGGGTCCTCCGACAGTCCCTGGCCATAAGGAAAGGTGGGTCCCCACCACAGTTATGGCGGAGCGCACCGGCCCCCACCCGCTACCCCGGGTCCCCTGGTGACCGGGAAGTGATTGGGTCACTTCCGGGTCACTAGGGAACAAGGCCAGGCCAGTTAGATCCGGCCTGACAGATGAAGGGTTAAAAGGCCTTGGAGCGCAAGAGTCTGCACCTTTGACTCCTGCTCGCCACGGCCTGCCCTTCCAGCCTCTAGGAGGCTGTCATTCTTTTTCCCCACCCACCATCCCCTGAAGCAGATGATTGTTATTGTGCGTTATGAAGGTTTTCACATTTTTGTCACAAATGTTGATGGATGAGAAGAGTGTCTAACTAATACGTTTTGTTCCTTAGAACTTTCTCCGATTTACAGGTCACCAATCATCGTATTTATTGCTATTCCTGTTCGGACCTATTAGGGCCTACGTGACCTTGCCGTAGGACCTAATAGGATACGGGGAAAACAAATATTTTATAATGTGACTGTTAGGTTAGCTGTGGATAGGAAATACCTTGTACTAGAAGTATGTTAAGATTAGCCATCTGATATCTGTATATATCAATTGTAATTGAATGTCATGGAACGTTTTCTGCGTAATTGTGTAAATATTGTTTATTTAAATTTTTTAATGTATTTGTATGTTTTAATAAATACGTCCGGGGGGGTTGTGTAACCCCCCTATCTCCAAAGAACTCCCTCTCATGTCCTGGTTAATAATGTTGGTTAACGGAAGGGTGGGGGTCCTCCGGCAGTCTCTGGCCATAGTAGTAATACAATATGTGCCCAGTAGCTGAACAGGTGGCTAGTTTTGGCAATCTAGATGGAAACATTAAATAATTCTTCTTCCCAACAGCATTTTTAGGACCAGATAGAGATGAAGTCTGAAGATTCCACACTCTTTCTGTTAAACATTCTGTTTCTGTCTTGTTCTTTTTATGAGCTATGTACTATGGTGTAAGTAAGTAATTATTGGTTGGATTTTTAGTGGGCTTGATGCATGGCATTCCCTCCCATATTAATGGCCATGTTCTGCCTCCTTTTTCACAATTATCTTGAAAGAGCTGTGTGCCCTTTCCAAAATCATTCAGGTAACCAAAGTCTATGGACATTGCTTTAGCTAATCAGAGGTGGCACGGTGTGCAATAAACCAATGGTTTAGAAGGAGGCCCAAAGTATTTACCAGTGTCTGAGATTAATTCATGAATTCATCCATCATTTTTTTTATTCTTCATTGTGACATCTTTAGCGTGACGGGTATGCCCAGACATGAGTCCATTGCATACTGGGACACTGATAGAATACTGTGCCAGACTGAAGAGGCCCATATATGCCAAAACCGATATACATATATTTTTAACATTTCTTTATTTAGTTTTTAACACATTCCCATCCAGTGCATAGCACATCACCGGAATAAGGGTAGTGACAGTGTGGTTGCATCATGTGCACCTGCTTGCATCATTGTCAAGTTAGAGACAATATTTTTGCAAATACATCATCAGACAAGTGTGAACATTGAGTGCCGGAGGTCCATCGTCCAGCATAGAGGAAAAGCAAGGACGGTGATACAATCATGAGAACTTAGCAATTATGTTGGAACATAAAAGCAGTTTACACAGCAAAATTACTGTTAGAAAATGGCCCGATCTGAAGGGTCAGAGCAAAATTTTACCTTCTCTTCTTTTGCGGCCTCATCTTTGTTGGCTTTAGGACTCTGAGCTCTTTACCACTGCAAAAGTGCATGTGTGCTCTCCCCTAAACAGGGCTTGATGGATGTATCCACAATTTGCTCATTTAATGTACTTATAGTCCCTAGTAAAGTGCACTACATGTGCCCAGGGCCTGTAAGAGAAATGCTACTAGTGGGACTGCCACTCACTTAAGTAGCCCTTTAAACATATCTTAGGTATGCGGTTGCAGAGCCCATGTGTGCAATATGAAACCACAATGTCGACCTGGCACAATAACCCTCTTGCCAGGCCCAAACCTTCCTTTTTAATACATGTAAGGCACTTCCAAGATAGGCCTTGGACAGACCAGGGGCAGGGCACAGTGTATTCAAAAAGTAGGGCATGTACTATTAAGTTTTACATGGCCCAGTATTGAAAAACATTTAAATTCGTTTTTCTCTACTACAAGGCCTATCCCTCCCGAAGGATTACATTCGGATTATCTTATTACATTTCATAAGTATCATTTGCAATTGGGATGAGATTGCCCCCCAAGCTTTTTGCCTCTAGTATCACAATTTAAATTTACAACGCATGGTGAAGTCGGATTTTAAATTGTAATTCTGAAAATGTCACTGTAAAAAAAAAGGCATTTTCTTTCTTTAGCTATTTTGTGCCTGCTGCCTGTCTCTGACAACCCATCTGGGGTGGGTGACATCTGGACTTTGTGCATTCCTTCTAGACAGACACACACACACAATGTGGGCCTTAATGAGCCATTAACTTTCTTGATGGAGGGCGGAGCTGAGGACTGCCTTACTTACACCTGAATAGGCTGTGTCCTGTCCACACACAGTAGTGAGTCTGGAGGCAGGGCATGAAAGGTAGTGAAGTGGATCCAGGTGCTTCTTCCAGTGGAACCAACGCATCCTCTACTGCATGAAGCAGAATAGACACATCAATGATATTTTGGGAGCAAGATCCAGCGCATTGCACTTGGAACTAGCACATTGCCTAAAGAACCTACGAATTTGAACTGCTGCATCGCCACTGCTGCTGTTGAGAAGATCAACACATTCACTCGACTGTCTGGAGAAACCCAGAGCATCAGCTTCAGAACCTACTCAGCTCAGATTCGGCACCTCGTCTTTGAAACCAGTGCATCGCCATCGTTAGTTAGAGAAAATCAACACATCAACTCGATTGCAGGGATCAACAACAATGCATCGCTCAGGTAGACCCGCATCTTCTAGTTGCGACCAGGATCCAAGTATTTTGTTCAGAGGGCCTTGCCTTAACTCTTGACTCTGCCCCATCCAGCGTGACCAGATTTCCCCCATAGGCGCTGTCTGAACTGGAATTCCTGGCTGGCCTAGGTATGCACCTAGGTGAGGCAGGAACAACCACTCTAGTAATAGTATGCTAAATACACAATAAGATAACCTGTGCTCATCCTCTGGTAGCGTGGCGCAGAGCAGTCAGGCTTATCTACAAAGGCAATGCATAAAGTATTTGTGCAACACACACACACAGTAAAACAATGAATACACCACAACAAGACACTACACAGGTTTAGCAATATAGATGATTATATTCTGAACAAACAATTCCAAAATGACAAAAATCCACTTATTGGATCTCAAAATGTGATTCAAAAAAATATAATTGCGAAATAGTGCTTAAAGGTCACTATTCATTTTAAAAAAGGTTAGTTGCAGTCATGAAGGATTGGGTAATGCAACACAATCCCTCAGAGGCTCACCAAAGGGACTTGATCAAATTTGAATAGAACATGGGCCCAAAAGTCAGGAGTGTTTCAATAGTTAATTCCGTTCACTGAGACCGAGGTACTTCCACAGGTGCGGCCTCCCGTAAGGGAGAGGAGGCTGGATACAGGCAACCACACCCACAGATACTGCAGCACACAGTACCTTAGAGGCGGGGCCTGCTTCATCGAGTCTAGGACTAGAGGTGGGCAGCCGGCATAGCACACACACAGCTTGGATTCTCCTTACATAGGCGGGCTGCGACAATGTCAGGAAGGTGTGCAGAGATTTCAGTCAGCGCACAGCTACAAAGCACTGCTCCTGGACACATTCCGTGGCTGAGCGGACATAAAGCACTGATCGCAGACAAACTCCACTGTCATTTGGGCATGAAGTAATGATTGTAGAGAAACTACACTGTCACACGGGCATGCAGTGCTGATCGTAGGCAAGCTCCTTGGTCACTCGGACACAAAGGGCAGTAGCCAGCTGCTGTGTAAGGAAAAACAAAGTCGTTGTTGTCCCTAAGACTGCTTGAACAGGGAGCAAGCCAACAAACCCTTGGAGATCACCTGGTAGAAGGCAGAGTCCAGCTCTCCTTCAACAGAGCTAGAGAGCAGCAGGCAGCAAGGCAAAAAGCAGAAAAGCAGTCCTTCCAGAAAAGCAGTCACTATGTTTATATAAGGCACAAAATTAAATTAAAAAATAGCCTGCTCTGTAAAACAGAATGCCAAAAACGTTCAAAACTATTTTTTTTAATTTTAGGCTGCAAATTCACCAGCAATGATGAAGAAAGCATGCCCGGAAACAGTGCCAAAGAGAGTGCTGCCACCCATCCAAAGAGGATAGACTGCTTATGATTAAATCCAACGGCAGTGGAATAAGTTGCAAAGCAGGGGATGGGGTAACAATTTCATTCATGAAAGATCTAAGTCTAAGTTACGTCTGGTCAGATAGAACTCATTTTTATTTATGTACAATTGCCCTACAAGAAAGCAGATGGGGTTGTTTAGTTCTTAGATCAGAAGCCGGGCTTCTTATTGTTAAGAAGAGGTCATGAAGTAACATGGTCCAACTCACATCTAGGGCAGCTATGCGATTTGATAGGATCAAACATGGCCATTAAGTGGGAGGCGGAGTATGATCAAAACAAGTACTTAAAATGCAGCAGCTTGCGCCGTTGCTTGTATTAGACCAATCTGGTTTGTTCACAGCAGTACAACCACATTCTATCCAGTAACGGGGTCCTTAAATCTCTCTACGAGGCCGTCCTCATTCCCCTATCAATTATAGTCCTCATGTTGGATGCTGTACGATGTAGTCTGGATATTAAATGTGTTCTGTCAGGGGTTGTAATGACCAATTAATCCAGATGGTTCAAGAGGAGTGGTGGGGTTCGTGGCACACAGTGCGCTGTGTAGTCTGTGTAAAATGAATCTGTCCATTTGCGTGACATCGTGACCCTCCACGAAGGCTAAGACCGAATGTAGTCCAGTCTCTTCGAAAACATCAACTAATTTATGAACAGGGGAAGTAGACAGGGTTTTCTTGGTGAGTGTTTTGGTTGTGACAGGTGCCCATAGGCTGTCTGCTATGGGAATGTATCGAGAATAAAGGTAGTTGAAACCAACATCGCTATGGCGGAGCAGCGTCACCCCACTGCTTTCAAGCAGTGCGAGAAGCAGAAACATAAAATCATAATAACTTTAAGTTATTATCATTTTATGTTTGTGCTATTTTGCGGGTGGGCAGTGCTGCTCTGCTCTCGGAGTAGGGCAGGGGAGGAGTGGTTTGCCCAATTCTAAGTGCAAAATGATTGTTTGGTCAGCCTCTTGGGCCACTCAACCAGTCATGCGCACTTTCCCCATTCTCCATGAAGGCTGCATTACCGCCTGCATCGAGAACATTCCCAGGCTCCCATTCCCTGGTTGAGCACCGAACCAGGACACTCAAATGCAGCATTCTGATTGGTCAGGTGGGCCTGGCTGTGCTTCCTTTTTCTTGAAGAGAGCAGGAGCAGAGACGCAGGACATGGCAGCAAGATAAGTAAAAAAAATTATTTATTAGTATGCGCACCCTCCCGCAATTGTGACCCCCCCGGTATCCCCCCCCCCCCCCCCGCACGCCACCCACGAGACATGCCGGCCACCACTGTAGTACTGAAGATTCTGGACCTTCATAGATCACAGTGGTCAGGATATGGCTACCGAAGGTGGTCAGAGATTGTTTGTTGACAAGTTTGTACATAATTTGCTTCCTGAATTGTGCAATAAGTTGAAGGATTCTGAAAGTGCTTGGGCTGTTTCCACATCAGCCCAAATTTTGGCGACTGTCCAGTACTATGAAAATAGGCGTAAAGATGAGTTAGAGAAAGTGGATAAGAAGACTAAGGAATTGAAGACTAAAGTTCTTCTACAGCAAGCTTATCCACCTCGTGTTACTGGTCAGCGAGATTATCAACAGCCTGCAGTGTGTATATTGTAAAGAAGAGGGTCATTACAAGAATAGTTGTTCAGTTCTGTTACAACGCATGAATGGTGCTTCTGGTGTGAGAGGTAGAGGTGCACAACAAGTGCCTAGAGGTAGAGGTCACGGACAGAATGTACGTCCTTTGCCTCCGCAGAATTCGATGAATAGTTTTGATCAACAGCAAAGTTCGACTGGTAGGACAGCACAGTACTATGTGGATGATTACTATGTTGAAGGTGATGAAGCAAATGGTAATGATTGTTAGGACAGCCATGGACAAAGAGAGGGAGTTTTTTCAGTACCAGTAGATCAGAGTGGACCTTATGTTGAAGTGATTACATCAGGTATGTCAGAACCTTTTCTGTTGGATACTGGTGCCTCAAAGAGTTCTCTTATGCATTCTAAACTCCCTGGCGCACCTTTGTCTGGCTTTGATAATGTTTCTGTAGGTTTTTCTGGCGCCCCCGTTACGAATCCGATTTCTGCTCCATTGTCTCTTTCTGTTGGTCCGCGTAAGATTGAAGCACCCCTTCTTTTGACTACAGGTTGTAATGAGAATGTGTTGGGATTGGATTTGTTGAAGAGATTGTATGCGACATTGTATTGTTCTCCATCAGGAGAACATCTTACTTTAGGTAAGAGAGTGATCTCTCCGATGTACGTGTCGAAAGATTGCCTTCCACCTGAATTGTCTCCCTTACCAAATTCATTGTGGGGTACTGGTCCAAATGATGTGGGTCTATTGGAAATTCCTCCATATGTTGTGACACTGAAGGCAAATGCTAAGTTACCGCGCATTCCCCAATATCGCATTTCGAGTGATGGTGAGCGTGCACTTTTAGCGATTATTTATGATCTGATCGAAAAGGGTGTCATTGAGGAAACAAGAGGTAATGTGTGCAATAGTCCTGTTTTGCCTGTTCTGAAGAAAACTGATCCTTCACAGCCTCCTGTATATAGGTTTGTCATCGACCTTCGCGAAGATTGTTGTCCCACAATTTCCAGTTGTGCCTGATATTACAGCCTTGTTGACTTTGATTCCAGCCACTGCCACATGGTTTTCGGTGATTGACTTGAAGAATGCTTTCTTCAGCATCCCGATTGCCATTAAGAGTAGGGACATTTTTGGATTCTCTTTAGGAGGTCGCAGTTTCCGCTTTAAACGTGCTCCTCAAGGCTATTGCGAGAGTCCATCGATCTATAGTCAAGCTGTAAAGACACAACTTGATCTGTTGATTTTACCTGATGGTGCAGCCCTTATTCAATATGTAGATGATTTACTAGTCGCTGCTGACACTGAGGAGATTTTCAGGGAAGCCACTTTGTCGTTATTGCATCACTTGTCTGATTGTCATCACAAAGTTTCTCTCTCGAAGTTGCAATTTTGTCGACAAGAGGTAACCTACTTAGGTCACCTCTTATTGAAGGAGGGAAGGAAACTGACCCCAGAAAGAATTCAAGCTATTGTGAAAATGTGTGTGCCTACGACACTGAGAGAAGTACGTGTGTTTTTGGTATTACGTCATACTGTAGACAGTGGATCCCTAATTTCTCGTTACTAGCGAAGCCTTTGATAGCTCTTACTATTAAGGATACTCCAAATCCTATTCCTTGGACTGACGACTGTCAGAAGAGCTTTTCAGAATTATGCAATGCGTTGTGTTCGGCTCCTGTGTTGGGTACTCCCGACTACAGTAAGCCCTTCACATTGTATGTTCACGAGAGAGAGGGATGTGCATTGTCAGTCTTGACACAGCAGTTCGGCGATAAGCAACGTCCATGTGCGTACTTTTTGTCGACTTTAGATCCGGTAGCTAGAGCGTTGCCGAGTTGCTTGAGAGCTACGGCGGCAGCGGCTGTTTCAATTCGACAGTCTGCTGGTTTGGTTATGGATAACACGTTGGTTGTTATGGTTCCACATGCAGTGGATACCTTGTTGAACCGTACGAAGACACAGCATTTCACTAGTGCTCGGTTGTCGGGTTATGAGCTGACGTTGTTAGCGAGTCATGTGCACATTAGATGATGCGACACGTTGAACCCAGCCACATTGTTGCCGATTTCAGTTGAGACAGATGATGATAATGAAGAACAGCATGACTGTTTTTTGAGAACTGAGGAAGAAACGAAAGGGAGAATAGACTTGAGGGATACTCCTCTTCCTGAATGTGATGGTACTTTGTGAGTTGATGGTTCGTGCTGTAAGTTGCCGAATGGTGATACGACTGCAGCATATGCTGTTACAACTTTGCATACGATTGTTGAAACTGCACGTATCCCACATAATTCAGCACAAGCAGCAGAATTGATTGCACTTACGAGAGCGTGTGTGTTGTCGAAAGGAAAATGAGTGACCATATATACTGATAGCCAATACGCTTTTGGCGTGGCTCATAGCGTTGGACGTTTGTGGCGTGAACGCGGATTTTTAACTTCGCATGGGACGAAGATCCAGCATGGACAGTTGGTGAATGAGCTTCTTGAGTCACTGACCTTGCCGTTACAAGTTGCGATTGTGAAGTGCAGTGCACACAAAAAGGTTACTGATGATGTTGGTCGTGGAAACGCATTTGCTGTTGAAATCGCAAAAGAAACAGCAAAAGATGTAATGAATCAAATGTATGTAGCAGGCCCTGCAAGATGGGTTGGTGATGTTGGAATGTGTGAAGATACGATTGAGAGCGTGAAATCCATTCAAGCTGAAGCAACAGAGAAAGAGTTGAAGGAATGGAGAGAAAGTAAGGGTAGATTGGATTCGAAGGGTTGTTGGATTGATTTGTCAGAGCATCAGAGATGGTTGTTACCCGATGCGTATGTGCTTGCAGTGGTGACAATGGCTCATGGAATGGCACATATTAGTGTGAAAGGGATTTGTAGGTTGTTGGCTCCGGTTTGGCAGAATGCGGGAATTCCAAAATGTGCAGAGAACTTGGTGAAGAATTGTATGGTGTGTCTGAAATACAACCCTGGTAGGGGAACTCCAACTCCAGCTGGTCATTTTGCACCTCCAACGTATCCGTTCGAGGTTTTGCAGCTAGATTTCATTCACATGGAAAGGTGCAACAATTTGAAATACGTACTCGTTGTTGTTTGCGCCTTTTCAAGATGGGTAGAGGCATACCCCCTAAAAGACAATACTGCCCTATCCACAGTTAAAGCTCTTGTCAAGGAATTTTTCCCTAGATTTGGAATGCCGAGAATGGTCTGGAGTGACAATGGGAGTGAATTTGTGGGTCGAGTGATGAAGAGAGTGTGTGAGGGGCTAGGCATTCAACAGAAGTTCCACGCTGCAAACCACCCCCAATCAGCTGGTTTAGTAGAGTGCTATAATGGCACATTGAAGTTGAAATTAGCAAAGATTCAAGCGAGTTCTGGCCTTAAATGGCCTGACGCTCTGCCTTTAGCACTCCTATCAACGAGAATGACTGTTCATTCGCGAGTGGGACTTAGTCCCTACGAGATTGTGTTTGGCCATCCGGCCAATATATGGGGAGTGCCAAGGCCAAAGAAATATAGTGAACTCGAACATCCTGTACTGCTTGATTATTTGTATGAATTGATGGCTAAATTGCGTGTTTTACACCAACAGGTGCATGATACTCTGCCTTCGGTCTCTGAAACTCCAGGACATCCTATCGATCCTGGATCGTGGGTACTGATCCGGAATTTCCAGCGGACAAAGAATGATCAGCCCTGTTGGACCGGACCTCACCTTGTTCTTCTCTCAACGAGATCAGCTGTTCGAGTAGAAGGCAAAAAGCATTGGCTCCACGGCGTACACTGTAAGAGGGTCCCACTGCCTCTCCCGTACGACCGTAGGATCCAGGAGAGTATCGCTGACTCTGAAACTGAGACTGTGCTTCGTTTTCTGCCTTTTAGCGATGCACGTGTAAAAGGAACAATTTCTGAACAAGAAAGCGACAATATCTTGCAAGAAGCTGTGCCACCATCAAGTCGATTGAACATTACAGAGCCTGAACTTTTTTTTCAGAACCAGACAGTACATGGAAAAAAACTTTATAATCTGAGGCCGAGAACTATGGACAAATACAAATTAGTTTTTTGTTGAATGTGCAGCTCTCTCATCTGAGAAACTTGCTTATTTAAGTTTTTAAACTGCCATCTGGTTCAGCTGCTAGGGTCGCGGTTGCTTAAGTCTTTGGAGTACAGCTGAAGACGTTAGGTCGACAGTTCTGGTTGGTCTAAGGGAGTTGCCCTGGACTGACAGAAGCATTCCTTAGCATGGAATACCCTACCGCCGCGGGCAGCTACTTAGAGAGGATGGAGTTTTTCAAGATGGAGAGACCTGCAAAACAGATGAACTTTAAAGCCAGAATGTGTACATTAATGACAAGAAAACGATTTTTGATATTATGCATTTGTATGTTGCTTAGTGTAATGTTGTTTTTAATAGGATATGTCTTATTTTCTTTTCAAGTGACCTTTGCATCCACTACACAGCCCATACCTCCTCCTACTGTTTCTTCGCATTTTTTTCACCCTCTGCCTGAGCATGAGTCTACTAGAAGATTAGAGTTTATCAATAACTCTTTTATCCAGCCTTTGCACCAACACCAATTAATAGTGAATACAACTCATTGTTGGGTGTATGGTCTTATCCCACATACAACAGATAAAGGTATCCCATACTTGGTCTTACCATTTAGCTACAATGGTTCTTTGTGGGCGTTTCAAACGATGTTCATATATGCCATCGAACAATATCCTCCGCGTTCCACGAGAAGTAACTCGAGCAATAAAGCATTGGTAGTAGGAATTGCAAATATGAGCAGAACAATTGACTCGTATAGAACGATTCCTAGAGATGAGTTGCAAGCTTACGTTAGATGGAATGTAACAAAATATGGAGTTGCTTTGAGTGAGAATCAGCGAGCAAAGAGATCCTCCTCGATTTGGATCGTACCCCATCAGGGTCACCTATGTCTGCAAGGTGTTGGCAAACATCCCAGAGCTCAGTTAGGGAGATGTATCTGCACTGAAACATATGTTTTTGCGTCCCAGACTTCCCCTCTGTTTTTAGCAGCTTAGGGTACCTATTTCATTTGTCATGATAGAGCCTATACATGGTTGCCCCCTGACTTCTCGGGCACATGTTTTGTTTCGTTTTTGTTGCCTCCCACCTATACGGCTACGGCAGATTTCCACAGGACAAGGATAGTTAGAGGTGTCATGAGTGAAGAAGACACTGCGGGTCAAGAATTTGGGGATTTCGTGAAGGGTTTTCTGGCGTTTTGGGGACCTATGGTTAACAGCAGGAACATAAGGCAATTGACAAGGGTGGTTGAATCCACTATAGTTGAAACTGCCGTTGCCCTTAGTAATTTGACGGCTGAGCTCCAGTCGGATCGCCTTATGACTCTTCAGAATAGGGTCGCGTTAGACGTCATACTTGCAGACCGAGGAGGGGTATGTAAAGTGATTCAATCAAGTTGCTGTATTTTCATCCCCTACAACGCTCCGACAGTTTACCAGGCCATTTCCAAACTGCATAAGATCTCCGAATCTATCCATATGGATAAAGGGGATTGGTCATTGATGGGGTGGTTCTGGGAACTGATATCCACTTGGGGATGGAAAATTCTGATAGTCATTGGGATAATCTTAGCCATTCTTTTTCTGTTCTGTTTGTGTGTACAGTGTGCTCCTGCAATATGTGGCCTTTGTGCTACATCGTGTGTAAGGAAACCTGTTTCAAGAAATGAGCTAAGTTATAGGATGATGCTACAGCAGCATCTCAATGACTTTATGAATACAGACCTGGACTCAGATTAGCGTGAGTATAGGTTATTGCCTATGTAAGGGCAAAAGGAGGGTCTGTAGTACTGAAGATTCTGGACCCGTGTTATAAACATCGTCGTATCATGACGATTTTGGTATCAACAGACCGGTAATGATTGAGATACTATGCACAAGCATTTCCGTCATATTCGAGTGACGAAATCACTCTGAAATCGGAGTTTCCGTCTTGAACCCTCGGGTTCCATTTTGTGAGCGGCAGCCATTTTGTGATTGCCCTCACACAGGCTATGACTGAAGCCGAGATCAAGTCGGAAGGACACTTATACCTTCACTGACTCCTCTGTGACCTGGGCGAGTTGAGTCCATTGCCTGAAGCCAAACCTGTTCGGCCAGTTCCTTTCCCAGTGGCCGAATGAGATTAGCATCAAGACACATGTCGTAAACCTTTTTCATCGCACACAAACTGTGTCTAATCTCACACACACCTGTCTCTGTTTCTTTCTCTATGACTTGCTTTACGATGAGGAGGTGCCCGTTTTTATTAGGGGTTTGTTGATATCTGATGGAAATACTGGACTTTGCTGGATAGTTGATTATGGGTTGAACCAACTGAAATATGGGCTTGTCATCATGACTCTGCTTTTTCTTTGTAGTGGAAATATGTGAATGGTCAACTGTAAAATAAGAAATGTTTGCCTAAAGCATAATATTTTGTATAAAAAGAGAAGGCTGACTTTGTAAGATTGAGCAGTCTTCTGAGAACATACACTGCGTTGTACTTCTAGGATACCTGTTACTGGCTGCAGCCAATACATACGATCTTTGACTTCACCTAGAAGACTCTGTGTTTCTGTAGTCTGAAACAGGAAGGACTCAAAGTCTTCGGGTGTGTACCCTGGCACCGCTGGGTTCTTAAAAACCCAGTACTTCACCACTTACCGAGATACATTTGGAGCTTAGTCCATGCCCAGCAAGTAGTTGCAATTGTTTGAATGCCTGAGATACTTTTGGGTAAGCCTTGCGGTAAGAGTGTGGCAAGTGGGATGGGGTGGATTTGTGAGCTTTCAGGCTTGAGAAGTTGGAATCGTGCATCATGGTGATACCAGTGGTTGGCAAAGTGTACCTGCACCACTAAATAATAAAGGTAAAATCAGGAACTCCGAAACCACTGCATCCGTAAGGTAGGGTCAGCCAATCCTAAGAAGCTTACCGGCCCATATTAATTGAGTGAGCGTCCTTCCGAGCTTATCAGAAAATGAACTCATTTGAGCAATTAGGATGTTTAAGAATAAATATAAACAAGCATTTGCAATACAATCAGTCTCGCCTTTGGGACCTTGTATGTATTTAGCTATGCAGCATATTAGTCAGGGAGCTGAACTTAGCTGTGCGGGTCAATGCACGGGCCAATAGGAACTTTGGGGCATATTACCAACAGCTAGCGATAATTATCGCTATGTTGGCTTAGAGGCAAAATAATTATCGCTGAGCTCCGCCGATTTTTATCGCAGATAAACCTTGCTATTATCAAGTTTTATCTCAAAAGCGATACAAATCAGCCGAAATGCATGAATATCGCTGAAAAGTCAGCGATATTCATGCATTCCCGAGCTAATGCTCTTAGCCATGTTATCCACCTACCATTGGATAACATGGCTAAGAACTGCTCTGGGCAGGCGTTGGCTTTTGGAGATATTCGCGCTTAGCGTGAATATTTCCCAAAGTAGGTAATAGGAGATAGCGATGTTAGCGACTGTTTCCAGTCGCTAACATCTTGGCACGCCCACTTTGCATATTATTAGCGATAATTATCACTGACATGCAAAGTGGGCCCCAAGATGATCGCTATCTCCTACTAGCTGTCGCTAACTGGTGTTAGCGACAGCTAGGTAATAGGGCGATAAAATTATCGCCGCTTTAGCGGGAAAAATTCCTGCTAAAGTGGCGATAAGGCCCTTGATAATATGCCCCTTTGCTCTCCAAGTGCCCCTTCTGTCTAACCTCTGGTAACTAGGATTGTTAAATACAGGTACAGGAGGGCCAGATCTGTGCCAGATTTCCATAATCCCTCAGTACGTAAATCAGTTCTGTTTAGAATAATTGTATGTAAATATATATTATATATAGATATCCAGGATATGTAGTATGGATCTGGCACTTCTGGACCTACGTTAGACAGCCACTGCGAAAACTAATGGATAGGTCTGCTGTATGAACCACTATGACATTGTACTTTGATATAATCCATGTATGTTTTCTGAAATTTGAAACTAATCGCTTTTTAATAGCTACATTTATAAAGTGGTTGTTCATAGTTAGATCAGTTTTTGTTACCCAAATTAGTTCCCCATTTCGAATTCCATGGTATTATAACATGTCAATATTATTGTGGGAAATAGAAATACCACAGGATGAAGTATTTCCAGGAGTCATTATTACAGACTGAATGCAAGCTAGGGAGGTTGATTAAGAAACACGGAGTATCACAGCTTGCACCTCAGATTACCACATGCACATTTCACCATTTCTCCTCATAAAATGTGCGCACGAAAAAGGCTCAGGAGTGCATCCAATCTGTAGTGTCTGTTATCGAAATTCAGGCAAAAAGGCCCCTTTCAGTCTTAAACGGGATTACCAGGATCCTTGTAAAGAAGTCCTCAATAGTGCTCCTTTTATATGACTCAGAAGGATGAAAGGCTGAAGGAACCTGCCAGTTTATGAACCTGGATCCACACAATTTAAACACAGACAGGCATCTGCTGTGGATGTATTAGTCAATGAGTAACCAGGACAGCTGTGCAATTTATATTTGAAATGGTCAAACATTGTCTGTCATTAACTGTCTGCTCTTCTTTTATTTGGAAAAGAGAGTGCTAGAATGTCCACAGTTTTTTTTTGTAGCTTTATATAGCGCGATCTCGACCCAAAAGTATTGGAACGCTGTACATGAGCGCCAGTTACGCTACACAAGGACACATTCACTTTTTGGTAGGCACGGGGAGAATAAGTGATTTGCCCAGAATTATATGAATGTGTCAATAGGGCAAGCAGAGCGATTCTGTAAACCAAGTCAGCTCTGAAGAGTGTTCTGACCACTCTAAGATTTTCTGACCTATGATAGAATTGGGTGGGGGAGGGGGAGAAGCCGAGCAAGAAGAACGGTGGATGTATAAGGAGGAGGGTGGCACCTGAAAGATTGCATTTGAACTCCCTGGCCAAAAGCCTCCCCTACCTTGACTAGTCCTTGAAGTTTAATCAATGCAGTAATGAGCTGTACACTTGCCACGCTCGGTGTGCAAAGGGAACAGGCAGGTGAGGGATGCTCCAGTTTCGAGACTCTAGTCTCTAAACAGCCCATGCATCTTGGAAGCCAAACCAAGTTGTTCTCGTCCATTTGATAGGCTTCTTACATAGCTGAGGTAAAACGGAAGAGAGGGAATTCTGTGATGGGTGGGAACGGTGCAAGGTGTCATTGAAGGCCAGCAGCAAATTCGGCGATTACCTAGTTTAATTCAGCAATACCATTAACTTCAATGTGGATCCAGCAGTTGCCAGCAATTGGTTATCCGGACCTGACAGAAACTCTACAAATATTCCATAACCCCTGACATCCCCCAGCAGATTAGCCTGAAATGAGTGATTGCCCGGGCAACAGCTGCTGACGGACGGGCCTGAACCGAGCTCTGGCCACAAGTGAGATCAGCACCAGAATGATTCTGTTTTCAGGCAGGAAAAGAATGGGATACACAGGCCCCAGGGAGAGTGCAAAGTGCGGGGATTTAGGTTTCAGGTCCTGCTCTCGGTGCTCTGCGCCGTGCAGTCTGCACTGCACGCATAGTGGCAGATTTACAATAACTGGCAGATCCCCAGGGATGCGCCAGTTATCGCGCGCCGCAGCTCCGCCACCCATGGTGCGCCGCATTTACAATGCGGCGCACCATGGGGCAAAAACGGCACAGATGCGTGACGCATCTGTGTCGTAAAGGCGGCGCATTGCTGGAGTTGCGTTGCAAGCGCGACGCAGCTTCAGCAAGGCTCGGGGGTGCCCGAGGTATCCAATGCTGCGTCAAGCCTTATGCCTGCTTCAAGCAGGCGCAGGGTTTTGACGCAGTATTGGCCTAAAAGTGACTGAGTGAAATCTTGTACATTTCACACAGCCCCTTTTAGGAGGCGTTCCTGCGCAGGAACGCCCCCCCTACGCCGGAACGCCTCCTTATGGCGCAGGGCTTTCCAACGTGACGCATCTCCCAGATGCGTCACGTTGTAAATCCCCCTCACCATGGCGCATCTTTTCCGCCGCCGCTGCGTCACAAAAGTGACGCAACCGCGGCATAAAAAAGGCGCAAGGGGCTTGTAATTCTGCCCCATATTGTCTAAAAGCTTCGGAAAAGATGTATTTATTGTGGGATGCGGGAAGCAGCCCCCCGGAAAGGAAGGACAGAGGCTGGGGGCTGCTGGACTATTCTTTATTGTTCATAAGCTTACAAGAGGCTGGGGGAAGCAGGTCCCCTTGTAGCCGTGCTGCAGTCCGCACTGCCTGCTCCGCGTCACGTCTTCCAGCAAAGCCTTACGGTTGGTCATGTGACGTGGGGGGCTAGACTGTGACACTACACATCTTCCCCCTTAACAATGGCAGACAAACTGTAACTGTGTCCCACAGGTGTGGGAGAAGGAGAGAGAGAGAGAAAAAAAGAGAGAGAGAGAAAATTCACTACTGAAAGTCACTGATGTGTTTCAGTAGCTTCACAACACGGCCCTTGCGAGTGTGTGTTCTGGTCACTTGTTCTCCTCTTCCACGGGGTCCCACTGGCCTCGTCCTACCTCCTCCTGGTGTCTCCGGAAGGTGTTGGGTGTCTCGTACCGATTGCCCCCATTGTCTGCATCCCGGCTGGTCGGACACAGTGTCGGCTGTCTGGGTGACTGTCCCTCCACACCGGCTGCGGTTCCATCCACCTCTGCGGGGTCTGTAGCTGTTGCTCTCGCTCCCGTGATGCAGGGGCGTTCATCTAGATCACTGTTGATCGAGCCTCACCGCAGGATCTTCTTGCACTCGGCCATTATGGACTGTGACCAAACCTTGCCATCGCTCAACAAGGCAGAACGAGTGTATGCTTCTACAACCCACAGGGATTCAATTAATTTGCTGCCTCCTTTGAGTCCTGATTGGCCCTATTTGACTTGGACCCAATCGTCCTCTGCCAGTGTGGTTTCCCACACACTGTTCTTTTAGAGCCTTGTAGATGCTTTGAGCCTTCTCTATGTTCCTGCGGACAATGGCCGGGGACCATTTGCTCTGGAGTCTCATGGTCACCCAGGCTGTGTTGTCTCTGGGGAAGGGTTCTCTGCCTCTGAGGATCTTAAACGGGCTGTATCCTGTGAGGGTGGGTGTGATACCCATACCGTGTTTCTGACTTTGGACTCCCAGTTCTTACCGGCGCTGATGGCTGATTAGATCAAGCCCATGATCACCCGGTTAAAGCGTTCCACTTGGCCGTTGCCCACTGGGTGGTAGACTGGAGTACACTTCGTCTGGATTACGTTTAGGTTAGTCAAGGCTGTCCACTTGGCTGATGTGAACTGTGGTCCATTGTCACTGGTGATGGACTTGGGGATGCCCTCCCTCAAGAAGATGGTGGTGCGGAAGAGGATGATGACATCAGAAACCACTGATTTGCTGATCTCGACTTCTGGCCTTTTTGAGTAGCGGTCCACGATGAGGTGTTTGGGTGTACCCCAGGTGTCTAGGACAGGACATACGATGTCAATGGACAAGTCTTCCCAGGGGTTGTTGGGAGTGGAGAACTCAACCGTGGGGGGTCTCATGGTGACAAGCGTTTTGTCCGCCCTGACGCACTGGGCGTAGTCCCTCACAAACCTTTCCACTTGGATGCCCATGGCAGGCCACCAGTACAGCAATTTCATCAGTCTTTTGGCTTTTACAATGCCCAGGTGGCCTTCTTGGTTGATGTGAAGAATGCGATTGTATAGGGCCGTCGGGGGCACCACTTTTTTACCCCGCAACAGACATTTTTAGTCATCACAGAGGGTGAGGTCCTCATGGACTCTCCAGGATTTCCTGATGTTGCTTTCGGTGTGCCTCTTCTCCGGCCAGCCTTGCGTGATGTACTGCTTGACTTTGGAGAGTTCTGTGTCCTGCATTGTGGCTTCAGCCCAGTCCTGGGCACTGATGGAGTGTTTATGATCCGTCATGAAGGCGATGCTGTAATTGTCCCAATCCAATGATGTGACGGGGTCATCCATGGCTGCTGCCCTGCTCAGGAAATCTGCCACTCTGTTCTGTGGCACCAGGATGTACTCCACATCGTAGACAAAGTCCAGAAGATGCAATGTCATTTTGGCGATGCGAGGAGTGGTTGTCACGTTGCCACTGGATGTGAGGACTTTGATTAGGGGCTTGTGGTCGGTGTGGAGCGTGAACCATGTTCCCCACAGATACTGTCGGAATTTCTCCATCGCCCAAATGACTGCTAGCATTTCCTTCTCAATCACACTGTATTTCTCTCCACGGGGTGTGAGGGACCGCGAGGTGAACGCCACCATGGCCTGGGTGCCATCAGGAGCCCTCTGGGAGAGGACTGCACCCAGTCTTTGTCACTGGCGTCCGAGGTCAGGAAGCTGGACGCTGTGCTATCAAATCCATGTATGGGAACCGCCTCACAGATACCTTGTTTGATGGCTAAGAATTCCACTGCCGTCTCTTCTGACCAGGAAAATGTATTCTTTTCCTTGAGGATTTGGCGCAGGTTGTGCGTCTTGGTCGCGAAGTTCCTGATGAACTTGCTGTAGAATTCCGCCAGCCCCAGAAATGAGCGAACGTCTTCTTTGGTTTTTTGGGGGGGGAGCGGACATAATTACCTCCACGTTTGCAGATTTGGGGGTGATGCCCATGTCGCTGATTTTGTGCCCTAGGTATGTGACTTTGCGGAGACCAAATTCGCATTTCTCTAATTCAGCCTTGAGGCCATGAGCTGCTAGCATGTGTAGGACGGTGTGCAGGATGTTGTCATGTTCCACCTTGGACTTTCCCATGACGAGGATGTTGTCCTGAAAATAGAGGACTCTGTGGATACCTTGGAACTACTTGTGCATGATCTTTTGGAAAACGGCAGCCGCGGATGCGAGCCCAAAGGGCATGCCTCAGAACCTGTAGCATCCAAAGGGTGTGATGAAGAATGTGAAATGTCGACATAATGGGTGGAGTGATACCTGGTGGTAGGCAGCTTTGAGGTTGATGGTAGAGAACCACTTGATCCCTTTGGTTTGGGCGAGCAGTTCTTTTATTTTGGGCAATGGGAACTTGTCCACAATGATTTTTTTATTGAGTTCGCGGAGATCAAAGCAGAGGCGAATCTTCCTGCTTTGTTTTCGCGCCATGATAAAACATGCGAGCCATTCGGCGCATTCAATTGGTTCAACAATGCTGCTGTCTTCTAGGCGCTGAAGTTCTAGTTGTACTGCTTCTTGACGGATGTATGACGTTAGCACGCATACTATTACCACTCATACCTTTACAACGCGGTATTTACAACGAATACCGTTACAACGCATAGCGCTTTGAGGTGCTGGATAGTGGTAAGTATAATTTTATATTCCAACTCCAGTCCCCGTGGACACTAGGGAAGGTGTTGGATATAAAATTATACTTATTCCCTATCCTAGAGCGCCCCCCAGCGCAATGCGTTGTAATGGTATGCGTGGTAATGCCTGCGTTGTAATGGTAGTGCGTTGTAAAAAATGCGTGCTAAACGTTGTATACCCTTCTGGACAGTTGAACAGGATGTTCCGGACTTTGTGGGAGACTGGTACCGCTCCGTCTTTAAGTATGATCTTGTGGGAGAACTTGCTCTTCTTCCCGATTTGGTCACTGAAGAAAGAGGGGAACTCTGCGTGGAGTGAGGACAGCATGGACGTGTCAACCATCAGGAGCACTTGAGTGTCACCGACGGGGTTGAGCTGGATGCCGAGCGCTCCTTGGTCCACCCAACCCAATACCGATGGGGCCTTCTCTGCCACGTACAGTTTCGCTGTGGTGTGCCTTCCCTTGAATTCAAACCATAGTCGCCGGAACCCCACCATGGGGACCCGTTCTCCCGTGTATGTGACAGGATGGACGTCTGTGGGGTGAACATGATCTCCCACCACTTGGGCAAAGTCATGATCCCAAATCTGTTTCTGGATGATGGTGTATGGTGAACCACAATCCACCACCATGCTGACGTGGACGCCCCCAATTGATAACTGGCAAGAGGGTTTTTTGGTTGCGCCTCCAACTATGCCTAAGTTGTGATCTTCAATGCAAAGAATGCTGTCCTGGTCGGAGAGCTCTGCTCCATCTGGATCATCGGAGGCATCCTGGACGTATTTCACTGCAGTGTTTCTGGGCCTCCGGCGGCAGACCTTTCCGAAGTGTCATGTGATGCCGCAGAAGGAGCATTTGACGTGGAACGCTGGGCATCTTTTGTCATTGCCCATGTGGGAGTGTCTGCAGCATCTGTAACAGGCACCTTGTTTGCCCGGAGGGGCGCGACTGGGACCTCTGCCCTTGGATGTAGATTGTCGGGTTGAGGCGGAGTCCGTCATGGTTTTTGTTGGTTGCCCTTTCCGGTCGGTGATTTTTCACACCATGGCCTGTGGTGCCGTGTCTTTCTTGGCCGCGAGAGCGCATCGTTTGGATAGCCCCGCTCCTTTTACTATTGTGATGAGCTCAGAAGGGGCGCTTCGCCGCTTACCCAGAGCTTTTCCTGGACGCTTGTGTGGGTGGAGTGCATGATGATTTGATCCCATATGAGTTTGTTGTGCAGGGTGCCAAACTTGCAGTTGATGACCAGTTTCTCGAGGGCCCCTACATAGTCCTCCACTGACTCCGATTCCGCTTGCTTCCATTGGAAGAAATTGAAGCGGTCAATAGCTGTGCATATCACAGGCTGGTAATGGCTGTCCAGGTCATCGAGGCACGTTGGAAACCATCATTCTCAGACGATTCCCTGGCCTTCTTCACCATTTGGTCATACACGCACAGACCCTCCAGCCCCAGGTTATGTTATAGGATCTTCTTCCGCCATTTGCTGGAGAATTCCTCCTCGCCTTCGTCCTCCAATGCTGAGAGGTAACTCAAGAAATACCCCTTGTAATCAGCCCATTTTGTGGCTAGTTCCCCGGGCTAAGGCAAAAAGGGCACTGGATTTGTCAAAGAGAAGGTCTGGGCACACATGGTACGTGTGGCGTGCACTGCAGTGGACCCTCACGTTGCACGTAGAACCCAGAAGAATTCCTTCCGGCTTGGAGGGGTGCACGCCTATGTGGGCTAAGACATTGCAGCCTGCTGAGTTGTAGGATGCAGAGTGCTGCTATGGGGCACCTCTTCTGCTGGTGGGCAGGCAGCTTTGTGGCCCTGTTGTCTTAGAGGTCGCAGGGGGCCAGCTATGGGTGCTTGTGTAGGAGCAGCGGCAAGGCACACGGCCCTCGTGAAGAGCAAATGGCGTGGCTGGTGTGCGCTGAAATACGCGCTCAGAACGCTACGTGCTGGATATGACGTCTCCTGGAGGTGGCCCTGGGAGTGATATGCCCCTGTGCACGGCATCGCAGTGAACCGTGTGCACCCTTAGTGATGAGGCCTGTTGCTTGCTGCCCCCAAGGTACAGGATGTACACTGCTGTGGTGGGTGCTCTTGTACGTAGGCGAAATGAGAGCCATCATTTTGTACCGCCCGTGCCACAAAGAGGGGAGTTTGTGTCAACGGCTGCACACCGAATTGCGCGCCGAAAATGCCACTGCATGAGGCCCAGCAACGCTTGCCGAGTTGCATGCCGAAAATTATGCTGAATGAGGCCTGGCACTGCAGGCCAAATTGCGCGCCGAAAATGAGGCTGAATGAGGCCTGACGCCGCGCACCGAGGTGCGGGCCGAATGTGAGGCCTCGCACCGCTGAAGCACTACGGTGGCTGCAATTTAGTGGAGGCAGAAGGGACGCGAGCAGCTGTGCTCACATTGCCTTGGCGATGTCACCGGCTTCCCCTTGGGGGAGGTGTGTGACAGAAAGACCCCTATAAACCTTCCAGCTGCCCTGCACTGGGAGGGTAGGAGGATCAGCTACATGGTGTCCTGACACATTCCTGAGCAGTCTTAGGGCCTCCTGCAGTGACAGACACTCTGACGGCCCCACCCAATCCCTTGGACCTGGTTTACAGGACACTTCCAAGAAGGGTTCATTGGAACCAATAATAGGCCTGGGCTCCCTTAAAAAATAGCCCATGTTTGCGAATCATGACCTATCATGAAATCTTGCTCGAATTGATACGACAGTGGGCTAAGTTTTGGAAACATTTAAGGTAAATTCAGTATTTTAAAACTTGTAGGGCCTGCCACTCTAGGTAATGCTTACCAGTTCAATATTTGAAAAGGGAAGCATTCAAGCATAAAGGCCTGCTGTGAGAAGTTGGCCCGATATGCAGCGTTCGCTATTCTAGCGACCGCTATGTATCGTTCCAAACGACCCTTATGGTGATTGGTTGTAAGTCAACCTATAGACCAGCTATCCTAGTAGCGTGGATACGAGCGGTCTAAGGCTAAAGACTCGAGAGGGCGTGTTAAGCCAGCTGTTATACCACATATACCCCTTGAACACCAAGTGAAAGGACACCACACAAGTGTTATGAAAATAAACAGGATATTTATTAAGATTCACAACAGCCCTGTACTCTTTATGAGAACAGGGTACTAAGCACAAACCAAATCTCTTAGGAAAATACTTCAAGTGCACAATTAAAACAAGTGTCCGAGGACACGGAAAGTTTAGAGGTCTCGGGCGGACCCGATAAGGCAAGTCGGAAGCGAGGGACTCGGGACCCTAGAGTAAAGAGGCTATGCAGGCACCGAAATGCCGAGTTTACCTAGCCACGAGGGCTGCGGCTGCACAAGTCTTACAGGCGTCGGGGTCTTCGCTGACGAGCCAGGAGCCGGAAGAAAAGGAGTTGCTGGCCGGCGACCAGTGATGAATAGTTCGTAGAGATCCAAGCCTGGATCAGAGATCGTTGACACCTGAAAGCAGAGGGGACCAAGTTCGTACTACTAGCCAGTAGTCAGAGGGTACCAGGAGGGCACCGGTTGGCCGTCACCTCGACTAGGTGAGTGGGCGACGCTAGGCTCTGCAGTCTCACGGACCAGGAGGCGTTGTCGGCGACCAGGATGGAGGTGCGAGCTGTCCCACGAAGGATGATGCTGTCGGCGTCGCTGGGCCCAGGATTGGGGCAACAAGCCTTGGCAGATTTCAGGGCCACGTGGTGGGCCTAAAATGGCGTCTTGAGGGGACCAGGAGGGTCCGGGGTGCTTCCCGCAAAGATGGGAGCAAAGGCCAGTCTGGAGCAACCAGACCAGCAGCGTTGGTTGTCGGATGTCGTCACAGGAGGGCACAAGCCAGCGGCTAGTGACCGGACAACGGGTTGAGCAGCGAGCAGAAGGGCCCCACAGAGATCGTGGAGATGCTGGGAGACTGCACTTCGGTGCTGGAGCGGCTCAGGGTCGGGGCTTCTCGGACCCCAGAGCACTCACCAGAGAATTACTTCGATGGTCGTGCTGGTTAAGAATGCGTGCAGGTTTTGATGATGACCGGTCCCTCGAGGTCTCGTCGCACCCACAGATCCCAGCTGAGCTGATGACGTGGGTAGAGGTCAGAGGTGCCAGGGAAGCCGGTTCTCGTCGAGCTGGGCCGTCGGATTCCTGAGGAAGGACTTACAGCAAACCGCAGAGTTCTTAGATGGTGCCCGCTGATGCAGGGTGACTACTCCTTAGTCACAAGGGAGAAATCTTGAGAAGAGTCTTGAATGTCCTTTCGTAGAAAGTAGTTCTTGATTCAAAGATGATCTAGTTTGGAAGGGTCCCGGCTCCCGCCTTTATCCTAAAGAAAGGGGTGGGTACATGACTAGGTCCTGCCCTAAGGGTGGGACCAGGAAGGGGGGTAGTTACACCCCTCTCCCCTGCCGGACTTTCCCCAGGCCAGGGCTGGCGCCCCTGGAACTGGTTCTGACCGGCAGATGCGTAGTGAGCACCGGGGTGCCACTCCGCAGTCACCTTCTCGCAAAAGCCCTACCTACCCAGAATACACAAACCCTGTCTGGGACGGTGCGAACACCGCCCTCGACAGGAAACCCTTTGTCCAAGCGCTCCTCGCTGGAAGGACTCCCAGCAGCAGGAGGTCAGACTCGTGTCTGTGGTGGCAGCATCCATTTTGTGGAGCTGAGGCTTTAGTTAACTTTAACCGGGGTTCACAGTTACGTACATGTCGTGTCCCTCTAGAAGGGCGGAATGCCAACCTCGTCGCCAGGATTGGTGAGGGGGCAGCATCCCGATTCGTATGACACCTTACTCGACATGTCTTGATAACGCGACACCGAAGTTACCGATGTGGTACGCGTTATCATGGAACAGCCATTGGGTCTTGGTTCCGCAAGCTGCAACCGGGCTCGGCTCGGGCCAGAACCCCGTTCACACGAGTCCACGCACTCTGCCTTCAGGATTGTCAAGGCCTGCCATAGGAGTGACTGATAGGAACTCGGGTGTCCATTGTACGGTTAGATATAGGGCTACTATACCTAAAGCAAAGGGTGATTACACGACTTTGCCCCCAGCTGTCATGCAGCCAGTTGTGTCAAATTTAGGAGGCCAGCCAGGGGTGGCACAATACATGCTGCAGCCCCTGGCGGCCCTGGGTACACCTATGCCCTGAGTTACAGGGTCTGATAAGGTGGCCCAGTACCAATTGGAAATGTACCTAGGGTACATGGAATCCATTTTACAGAGAGAGCAGTAGGCCTGGGGTCCTGATTGGCAGGATCCCAGGTCGACTATGTCAAAAACCAGCTAAAACACAGGGCAAAAAGTTGGGGGCAACCATAGTCAGGAGGTACCTTCCTACACAACCCCCCCCCCCCAAACGAAAGGAGATAAGGCTATCCTTGTCCAGGTAAGCCTCTATTACCTAAGTGGCCATATAAGGAAGGACCAGCTCTGGCTTGGTTTCCCCCTGTGTCATGGTCCACTAGGCAACCCCTCACCCTAAGGGTATCTGAGGGTCTCCACCATAGGGAATCTCTGTCTCTGGTGTGTCTTGGGAAAGAAGAAGGCTGATGCTGGGATGGAGTACTGAAGTGAGGCTCCTCTACCTTTGGGCTCAACTTCCTCCAATCACCATTCATCATGTGTGCCTTTCTTTCTTTAGCTGAGATGCACGGAGCTCTCAGGGTCAGCCTCTGGCTACCTAAAGCTGGAGGCTGAGTCCCTCTGTTTGGCTTACTGGAGGGACAGGTCAGGTCTGGGGTTTTTAGGCCCCATGTTTGGCTGTGCCCAACAGTGTCCAGCTGTGGGAGTTCCCTAACTACTTTTAAGGGGGATCCCTCAGGAGTCTGTTCTATTTTCACTTGGCTAGGTTTACCAGCTTCAGTGATCCTAATCTGCTGATTAAGGGGTTCTTTTGGACAGGGGGCCCTTTTGGGTCCACCACTGGCCTCCCTGACCTCCACAGCCCTGGGCTGACTGAGGCAGGGTAGAGAGGTGCAGGTTACCTGCTCCAGACTGGGTCCCACCTGGGAAGGGTCCACTGCCATCAGGGGTTCTGCCAGGCTAGGCCTGACTACCTCTGGGGCAGTTCCTTCAACAGGGGTAGAGTCAGTTCCCTGAGGAGGCTGGCTCTCACCTAGTGGCTGGGAGGGGGAAGACTCTTCTTCCTCCTCAATGCTCTCTGTTTGAGTGGAGTGATCCATTGTTTCAGGCTTCACAACCTCACTATCTGTTTGAGTAGAGGCTGAGACCATTTCAACCTTGCCAACCTTTTCAGGAGGGCACTCAGTTTGTGTTTGGGCTGTGACTGTCACAGCCCTCCTATCCTGTTCTGGAAAGTCTGTCTGAGCCTGGGCAGTGGCTACCACTGCCCTTCCAACCTTTTCAGGGAGGAATGGTGCTTGGACTGGGGCTGTAGCTATTACTGCCCCACTAACCTGTCTGGATAGGCCTATCATTCTGGAGTGAGTTTCTTGTTCCACCTCAGCCCATGCTGAGAGTTCCAGGTCATTCCCCAGTAAGCAATCTACAGGTAGGTTATCTGTCACTGCCACTCTCATGGGCCCTGTGACATTACCCCAACTGAGCTTGACTACTGCCATGGGATGCCTTCTCTTCACTCCATGAATGTCTGTCACCTGATAAGTAAAACCAGGGGTCAGTTGAGCAGAGGGGACCAGATGGTCACTCACCATGGTGAGGCTGGCCCCTGTGTCTCTGAATGCCTCAACTTTCTGACCATTCACTAAAACTTCTTGTCTATACTTTCCCAAAATGTGGGGTCCAGTAGTGAAGTTGGCAAACCCCATGCCAGTCTCACAGACAAGAGTGTGGTCAGGGAACCTGGCTAGGCCATAGTCCTCCTGATTGCCCAAAGTAATGCCCACCACATTCTTGGGGGCACTCCCACCACCTGGGGGATTACCACTAGTGGTAACAGGAGGTTTAGGAGTATTACCTGGGGGTATATTTCCCTTATTACCATTTTTAGGGCAACTGGCATCACTTTTGTAATGACCCACCTGTTTACAGGTATGGCAATACAGTTTCTTCTGTTCTGAAGGAGTGTTCTGGGACCCACCACCCTTGTTGGAGTTTTGGGGCCCTTGGGAAGTCTTCTCTGTGGATTTATCCCCACCCTTCTCTTGAGGCTTGGTTGATTCCTTTTTCTGGTCACCACCCTGGTTTTTAGGCCTAACCCTGGTTCTGACCCATTTGTCTGCCCTCTTACCCAATTCCTGTGGAGAGGTCAGATCAGAGTCTACCAGGTGCTGATGTAATAACTGGTTCTGACAATTATTTAAGATTTGCTCCCTCATAATTAGATTATACAATCCTTTAAAATCAGTAACCTTACTACCCAGTAGCCAGCCTTCAAAAGCCTTAGTGGCACAATCAACAAAGTCAGTCCAATCTTGAGACTGAGTTTTCTGGGTGTCTCTGAACAGCATCCTGTATTGTTCAGTGGTTAAACCAAACCCATCAACCAGTGTATTCTTCAAGATTTGGTAATTGTTAGCATCCTCCACCCTTGTGGTGAGGAGCTTATCTCTACCTTTACCATCAAAGGAGAGCCACAAGATAGCTGCCCACTGACTTTGGGGAACACCCTGCACAGTGCAGGCTCTCTCCAAAGCAGTAATCCATTTGTGGATGTCATCCCCTTCTTTAAAGGGGGGCACTATCTTATTCAGGTGCTTTGTATCAAAACTCCTTTCCCTATTGCTAGGTTTATTGCTGCCACCAGTGGGCTGTAGCCCACATAATTCTTGCTCTCTAGCAAGGGCAAGTCTCTCTTTGGCCAGGGCAAGTTCTTCCCTTTCAATCCTCAGTTTGACTGCCCTTTCTTCAGCTTCATACACTCTCCTCTTAGGAGAAGACATCCCTCTGTGAGAAGAGTTGAGAGAGCCATTGGTTCGAAAGGATCTGTTAGAGCCTCTTGATAGAGACCTAACTCGTCCATTCCCAATGTTAAGCTGACCTGAGAGTGGCCCCAGGGGTCCCCCAGTACCAATCTCATGTCTGCTTAAGTTGGACCTGGTTAGTCTTCTGACTTCTACCTGTCCCTTATCTGCCTCATCCCCTGACAACTGGTCATCATCCTCATCCTCAGCATCATCTGCTTCCTGGAGGGGATGTTCCTGGCTATCAAAGGGTCCCTGTAAGGAGGGCAAACTTCCTTCTGGATTAGAAGGGTCTGGGTTACCAGCCCTACTGGCATCATAAGCCTCTAAGAGACCAATCAGAAAGGAAGTGGTGGGGTTAGACCCCTGTTTTAGTTTCCTGAGAGTACACACTTGTCTCATCTCATGGAAGCTAAGAGCAGCATATTTTGAAGTAAGGACCTGTGGAGGGTCCACTGACACAAGGGGATACTCATAGTTTCCTCCTTTGTCTGACATGCTGATTCTAGTGTGGTGTAAGTGATGCACCTACCTACACTATGTGTTACCTACTGATCCCTTGCTAAGAGTTGCAGCCAAGGTGTGCTAGGCCTTGAGGAGCTGCAACAGCTGGTTCAGTAGAACTCAGAGTATTCTAAGCTTAGTTATATGTACCTAACAGTACTTATGTGATCTTTCACCAAGATATTCTTACGATACTTGTGGTAAAACAACAGCAAGCTCAAATCCCAACCGCTGCTCACCAATGTGAGAAGTCGGCCCGATATGCAGCGTTCGCTATTCTAGCGACCGCTATGTATCGTTCCAAACGACCCTTATGGTGATTGGTTGTAAGTCAACCTATAGACCAGCTATCCTAGTAGCGTGGATACGAGCGGTCTAAGGCTAAAGACTCGAGAGGGCGTGTTAAGCCAGCTGTTATACCACATATACCCCTTGAACACCAAGTGAAAGGACACCACACAAGTGTTATGAAAATAAACAGGATATTTATTAAGATTCACAACAGCCCTGTACTCTTTATGAGAACAGGGTACTAAGCACAAACCAAATCTCTTAGGAAAATACTTCAAGTGCACAATTAAAACAAGTGTCCGAGGACACGGAAAGTTTAGAGGTCTCGGGCGGACCCGATAAGGCAAGTCGGAAGCGAGGGACTCGGGACCTTAGAGTAAAGAGGCTATGCAGGCACCGAAATGCCGAGTTTACCTAGCCACGAGAGCTGCGGCTGCACAAGTCTTACAGGCGTCGGGGTCTTCGCTGACGAGCCAGGAGCCGGAAGAAAAGGAGTTGCTGGCCGGCGACCAGTGATGAATAGTTCGTAGAGATCCAAGCCTGGATCAGAGATCGTTGACACCTGAAAGCAGAGGGGACCAAGTTCGTACTACTAGCCAGTAGTCAGAGGGTACCAGGAGGGCACCGGTTGGCCGTCACCTCGACTAGGTGAGTGGGCACCGCTAGGCTCTGCAGTCTCACGGACCAGGAGGCGTTGTCGGCGACCAGGATGGAGGTGCGAGCTGTCCCACGAAGGATGATGCTGTCGGCGTCGCTGGGCCCAGGATTGGGGCAACAAGCCTTGGCAGATTTCAGGGCCACGTGGTGGGCCTAAAATGGCGTCTTGAGGGGACCAGGAGGGTCTGGGGTGCTTCCCGCAAAGATGGGAGCAAAGGCCAGTCTGGAGCAACCAGACCAGCAGCGTTGGTTGTCGGATGTCGTCACAGGAGGGCACAAGCCAGCGGCTAGTGACCGGACAACGGGTTGAGCAGCGAGCAGAAGGGCCCCACGCAGATCGTGGAGATGCTGGGAGACTGCACTTCGGTGCTGGAGCGGCTCAGGGTCGGGGCTTCTCGGACCCCAGAGCACTCACCAGAGAATTACTTCGATGGTCGTGCTGGTTAAGAATGCGTGCAGGTTTTGATGATGACCGGTCCCTCGAGGTCTCGTCGCACCCACAGATCACAGCTGAGCTGATGACGTGGGTAGAGGTCAGAGGTGCCAGGGAAGCCGGTTCTCGTCGAGCTGGGCCGTCGGATTCCTGAGGAAGGACTTACAGCAAACTGCAGAGTTCTTAGATGGTGCCCGCTGATGCAGGGTGACTACTCCTTAGTCACAAGGGAGAAATCTTGAGAAGAGTCTTGAATGTCCTTTCGTAGAAAGTAGTTCTTGATTCAAAGATGATCTAGTTTGGAAGGGTCCCGGCTCCCGCCTTTATCCTAAAGAAAGGGGTGGGTACATGACTAGGTCCTGCCCTAAGGGTGGGACCAGGAAGGGGGGTAGTTACACCCCTCTCCCCTGCCGGACTTTCCCCAGGCCAGGGCTGGCGCCCCTGGAACTGGTTCTGACCGGCAGATGCGTAGTGAGCACCGGGGTGCCACTCCGCAGTCACCTTCTCGCAAAACCACTACCTACCCAGAATACACAAACCCTGTCTGGGACGGTGCGAACACCGCCCTCGACAGGAAACCCTTTGTCCAAGCGCTCCTCGCTGGAAGGACTCCCAGCAGCAGGAGGTCAGACTCGTGTCTGTGGTGGCAGCATCCATTTTGTGGAGCTGAGGCTTTAGTTAACTTTAACCGGGGTTCACAGTTACGTACATGTCGTGTCCCTCTAGAAGGGCGGAATGCCAACCTCGTCGCCAGGATTGGTGAGGGGGCAGCATCCCGATTCGTATGACACCTTACTCGACATGTCTTGATAACGCGACACCGAAGTTACCGATGTGGTACGCGTTATCATGGAACAGCCATTGGGTCTTGGTTCCGCAAGCTGCAACCGGGCTCGGCTCGGGCCAGAACCCCGTTCACACGAGTCCACGCACTCTGCCTTCAGGATTGTCAAGGCCTGCCATAGGAGTGACTGATAGGAACTCGGGTGTCCATTGTACGGTTAGATATAGGGCTACTATACCTAAAGCAAAGGGTGATTACACGACTTTGCCCCCAGCTGTCATGCAGCCAGTTGTGTCAAATTTAGGAGGCCAGCCAGGGGTGGCACAATACATGCTGCAGCCCCTGGCGGCCCTGGGTACACCTATGCCCTGAGTTACAGGGTCTGATAAGGTGGCCCAGTACCAATTGGAAATGTACCTAGGGTACATGGAATCCATTTTACAGAGAGAGCAGTAGGCCTGGGGTCCTGATTGGCAGGATCCCAGGTCGACTATGTCAAAAACCAGCTAAAACACAGGGCAAAAAGTTGGGGGCAACCATAGTCAGGAGGTACCTTCCTACACCTGCCTCTTTGTACATACGTACAGCATACCAACTCACACCTTGGAGTTCACAGTAGAGCAGGTCAGTGTCTTCTCCACCATCAGGCTCCCTCTACACCCACTGGTAGACGTCACTCCTGACATGACTGTGCTTCTTGATTGTCCTCTTAGACAAGAGTGGGCTTCCTGTATTCTCTAGAAGGGGAGAGCCATTCATCTGGGACATTCCCCAGAGCTGATGTGTGTCTTCTGAACTCTCTCTACGGGCAGGTCTTGAACTAATGCACTTTTCCCAAATGCAGACCTGCACTTACTGCATCCACCTCGATGGAACTGTGTGTTGCACCCCAAGGCAGCAGACACAACTCTTGTCAAAAAGTATTTATGTGGTGCATTTCTTGCCCCACTTAGTGTGAGCTGTTCACATGCTGCACTGCACACATTGGGTAAAACCAAAGTATGCCAAAAGTGATGCTTTTGAATCGGAGGTTTTTTTTCAGTTGTTCACAGTATTCATTTTTTGCGCTGGCTTGGTTGTGTAACCGTCCCTTGAAACAAAGTGTGGTTTTCTGTAAAGCACCTGAATATCAACTGGAGCATGTGTGCTATTGAAAACTCGCAAATAAGCAAAGTGTCCATTTTGTTCGTGACCTTCCTCATCACATTCCAGGTGCTTTCATTGTCTGGTTCCCCTGATTCTTGTTCTAGTTGTGTAACCTTCAAGTAACTTTACCAGTGGATATCACTAAAGTTCTGCGCGTCAATCAGTACTGAACCACCTCCAGCAGCTCCTGCTTATTCCAATGCAGGCAATCACACACAGCTGTAACATGGCTCTCCAGAAAAGTCTGGTAAGATACCTCAGCTTTGACCTGTGGCACCTCTACTACTGAAATAATTGGAGGAACATACAGTTTAGACTAAACATTTCAGTCACTCACAGCTATCATTATATTTAAAGTGGCACAAATGTGACCTTCATTCTGTGCTCTGCAAAGAGGCCAAAGATTAAATGAGTGTGTCTGAACATCTTTATGGGAGTGAAACTCCCACTACTTTCACACAACTTAGGAGTGCTCAATTTTGCCCCGTCAAGTACCTCTTTCACAATATGACCACCCTAACCCTTAGGAGAAACCTAGATGATGCGCTGCACAAGACTCAAGCTGCATGACAAAATAAATTAATAAAACACATCTAGGAAAATGAAATACTCTTAGAGAACAGGACTGGATATACCATACAACATTAAGTCAAATGAGTAAAATGTAAATGGGACTGCAACGCTGCCTTTTAGAATTCTTGCACATACTGTTGAAAAAGTGTTTTTATTTCCGACGTAAATGGGATGAATATAGTTGGTGGGACCTTTACTGTTTTTAACTGGACCCATCTCACATAACCCTCTGGTATCAGCCTTTAAACCACTGTGGGCTGCTTGAAACCCGAGCGGCCAGTGTAATGCAAAAAGGCATTGTTGCCAGCAGGGACTACTAAATGTCCAGTTAACGTTAGCAGATCGCCCAGGGCAACAGTGCCACAGAACTGCTTGTTCCATCTCATCCCCTACTCCCCACATCTCCTAATAGTGCAGTTCCAGGCATCACTAGAGGATGCATAGGCCCAAGCACATGATTAGTTCTAAAGATGGAACAGACCCATGGGGTACTCAGCCAGGATGGTCCTTTGTCATCCTGTGCATGAGAGTGTGCCAACCAAGCTGTGGGAAATGTAGTGTTCTAAGGCTACAGGAGATAACTTTGTATGACGTATTCCTAGCAGGTGAGTTTACAGACGAGGCACGGATGGTAACAGCACACAGCTGGACCTCATCTACTGGCCCATCACCGAATTCCTGACCTCGCAATCTGACCTTGCTTCCAAGCCCCATAAATCCCCAATATGTGCACCTGAACAATACAGAATATTTTGCCTATTAAGTCATAATTAACCTCGCTCCGATACTCTCAAAGGCATGCTTCATTGTACTACTAGACACTCTCACCTATGCCTTCATGACGTGTCCTTGAGCGGTGCCAGGGTGGTCTAGAGTTAGTTGAAAGGAACAGTGGTCCGAGGTAGGCCTCAAATCTTCTCGTGTAGCCCGGGCTACTATTAATGGGTGCAGCATTAATCTACAGAAACACTTTCAAAGGTAGTCCGAGCGGGACTCATTAAGCAATGTATGCCGGGTCACAGGGTTCGATTGACATCACATTTATTAGCAGCATAAATGGAGTATCATTCAAATTTCAACAATAATAGTTCTGGTGCTCACACGAAAAACTGCAAGTGCATAAAGTGAAAGTGTATAGTGACCTTAAAAGCTTTACATCGCATTGACAACAAACTACAAAACTCCAATCTATTCAATTACAATGGAGGAGTTTTGGTTGTGAGGTCGACAGCATTTCGATTTTATTAACTTAAGATCATCATCAGGACTGTAGTATGAGGATGTAGAATTTGTATCGGAAGAAAGACAACGAAGTGACCATGTGTCCCGAGTATAAGACAGTTTAACAGTTGCACAATCTGTCATTAGATTAGCTACAGCATTAAAGGATGATCAATATATGCCAAAACAGACAGTTACCTTTTATTTGGATTTGTCATGGTGACGCAAGAGGGCGGAGAGTGAAAAGAAGATAAGTTAAAGAACTTGAGAAAGGCAGAACTGAATTCCTATTAGGCATGAATTAATGTAAGGTTAGAAAGGAGAGTTGCAAATAGTAGTGATAAGCAGTGATGACAATATAACACAGAGGCTTTGAAAGGTGAAGCCTGCTCGGTGTCCAAAAATTAGAACCAGCGGTAGTAGCGAGCTGACTTAGCCGCAAGGCGAAAGAGGGTAGTTGATGATAGAGGAAGGAAGTGTATCCTATCCGGAGGCATGCAAGAGAAGCCTGCGCGGTAAGGAAAAAGCCATGTACAGACCTAAGTTAGGGCGTATCAAAATTGAGGACGTGGGAATGAAGCCTGAACGCGGAGGTAGCGTGGGGCTGATGCCCGAGGCCAGAGGAGCTTAGCCAATTGAATCAGTGTTCCTGAAAAGGAGAAGGGGTATCAGTGCCAGGGTGTAGTGACCTCAAGGGAGACAGCAGGGCTGCGAATTACTTACGGGGTTAGTTTAAATCCAACCAGGGGACCGGGGAGGGAATATCCGGCAACGAGGGAACAATCTACAAGTAAAGGAGGTGGGGCAGGGCATTACGAAGGAAGCCGTCCAAATCTACTGAGAGCCAAACAGGACAGTACACTTACTTGTGGCCCGGGGTGAGTCCGGAGTTAATCCGTAGGATGCAGGTGAAAGATTAACATAGCGCACTCGAACTGGCACGCATGCGCAGAGTGATGCTGATCTAATCTAGTGCTCCCGCCATAAGCGAGGTGACTGAGTTTGGCTGCTATATTGGGTAGGTATGCGATGGTAATAGGCACAAGAGGGGCCATAAGTGAAACATATTTGGGAGCGTGCAACGCAGGAGGGATTTGGGGTATATTTCAGTCAACCAATACAGAGGAGTAGGGTGCTTCATAATATTAGAATTAAATGCAGCTAGCATGTTGCATGACATAGTGGTAGCTCCACGTGGGGAGTCTAAAGGTAGATACACGATTCAAGGAGGCTCTGAATACCCAGGAAGTAGAGCAAAGGGGCCATAGGAAGCCCGGACAAGGGCCCAGAGTTGGCCCTAATAGTAGAGGTTTGCTAGATAAGCAGGACAGTTAAGAATAGTGTCATTAGTTATATACATGATAAAAACAGATACAGGCATATTATATACAATTGGACTTATAGCAGCTGTCAGGGTATTACTGAATCATGTTCCATTCGTTGAGCGTATTGAGTCTATTCTCAATTGAACGGCGATTGAACATACATTTGCATTCAAGTCTACTAAGGATCGCTTGAGGGTCCCCGCCTCTGCTTCATGGGCGAACAATGTCAATGACTTGCCAGTGGAGGTCTTGTTCTGAAGGTCCTTTATCCAGCGGTGCAGTGATGACTTGGCAACATATTCTGCTTGCACTTCTGGGTTGTTTGGCCAACATAAATGAGGTTACACGGACATTGGATGCAGTAGATTACATTTACCGAATTACAGTTCCAAAAGAAATTCAGCTTGTGTGTGACTGTGCCATATTCAAAAGTTTTCGTGTTTTTTGTGAGAGGGCATCCAGCGCAGTTACCACATTTGAAAGGGCCCAATACTGGTGGGGGACCTAGGTACGCCTACAATGTGTTATCCTTGCGTGATGGTTGTTGTGCTCTGACTAAATGGTCCTTAATATTGCACCCTCGTTTGAAGGAGAACAGAGAAGCTTCATTGGTATTGTTGATTGAGGTTATGAGGGGCCAGTGTTTTTTTATCAATTTGGTTATTTTGTTGCTTGCCGGACTAAATGTGATAACGCATGCAATTCGTGACATTGTATTTTTAGGCTTGGGTTCCAGTAGAAATTCCCTGGGCGAGTACCAAGCCCTTTTCATAGACGTCTGGGGTAGCCTCTGGTGATACTTATTTTGCATAGAGTGTCTGCTTTCCTTAGGTAATCTTCTTTGAGCTGGCAGTTTCTGCATATTCTTAAAAATTGACCAAAGGGGAGGCCATCCCTAAGTGCTCTTGGGTGGGCACTTTTGCAGTCGAGTAGGGTGTTGCGTTCTGTCGGCTTCCTGTACATAGTGGTATAGAGCCCGCCCTCATCTGTTTCGACATTGACATCTAGATAGTTTATCTGGGCATTGCTTGAGCTGTAGGTAAACTTAAGGTCAGGTTGGCAGTTATTAAGCCAAGTGCAAAAGACGTCTAGTTCAGATGTGTTGCCTTGCCAGATCATCGACACATCATCGATGTATCGATGCCAGCTCTTAATTTTGCTTCGATGTGGGTTGATCTGGGTGGTTCAGAGAGCGTCATTGGCCAGGTTGTTGGGAAGAGGGCCATTCAAGCTGCCAGTAGTAGTACATAGAGTGACTGTAGGCGACTGTCACTGCTTCTGAGCGAGTTGGCTTGCCTTGATGTAGTGACACTCGCTGCCACAGCGCTAAACTGCTTTCTCTAATTGTGTCCCTCTGATGGCCTTGGGCCGGCCGGATCCTCTTCCAAGAGCTATGGTGTAGGGAGGAGGCTGAAGCTTTCCTTTGTGCATGTGTGGAGCTGTGGCCGCATTGCTAGAGGTCTGCTTTCACAGGGTATGGCTCAGCGAGATCCAAGGTTGTGATTGTTAAATAATCTTTCAGCGCAGAGATGGCCTTCAAGGTGAGTGGCGCGCTAAATTTAATTAACATTAATTAACATAACAGGGCCAGCAGGTGGAGCCCCGGTACCAATGTCTGATGGCCACAGCACCTGAGCGCTGAGGATGCAGTAGGGGCAGCCTGCAGGACTTGAGACACTGCAGGCAGAGTCTGGCCTGGCTAGTGGGCTGGAACAATCCTGCAGCCTATGACCTGGTGGCCCTCCTCACAGTGAGCAAGGATTGTGAGGGAGGAGGAGGGGTCTGAGCAGGATGGAAAGGCGCCATGATACCTTTCCTTCATTGGTGGTGGGTGTTCTCAAACAGAAAAGAAAGCTTCAGGCCCACCACCTGAAATCACCAATGGTAGAATAGGGTGCTGTAGTGTATATATTTTTTGTTTTTGTTATTTTATATAGCGCAAACTTGAGGGCAGAAGCCGCTTTCCGTTTTTGTTTCTCCCCGTCTGTTAAACACCAGCACTGGCGGCGGCTTGTTTGTATTTGCAGCACGTCATGCGCACTTTCACTTTATGAGACGAGTGCTGTGAGGTACGGCAGCTATTTTTAAAGTTAAAGTGGCATGGTGCGCTGCAAATGCAAACAAGCAGCCACCAAAACAACAGGAGTTCAAGACAAGAGAACATCGGCTTCGGCAATGGTGGCTACTTGTTTGAATTTGCAGCGCGGCATGCACAGTTTCACTTTACGGAGGCAGATGCGAGAAGGCATCAGACTGCGGGGGGGCACGGGAAGAAAGTAGTCTGTGCAGTTAAGGGGCCACTAGCCATGGAAGGACATAAATGACGACATGGCCATCGTCAGGAGGGTCTAACAAGCCTACAGCCAATCAGAAGGCAACAATTAGGATCTAAGCCGATCAAAATGATAGGCGGAAAGTGGGCGGAGCTTCCAGGAAGCTTTCACGCTATAGTGTATACTGCATGCCTCGCAAAGCGAGCAGCGCGTGCATTGCAGTGCTAGGCGAGACCTAAAAATGGGGGAGCACTACCGTCTTTATTATTGCAATTCTTCTGCCCATGAACAGGAGAAGTGTTATCCTTTTATCGATTAGTGTAGATAATTTGTCCACAGCGGGCCTAAATTCAGTCTAATGACTTCAGAACTTTGTTGGTGCAGGTAAACACCAAGGCATTTGGGGCATCTGAGCACCATTGAATGGGGAAGTCCAGAGGAGACTGGAATGTGGCATTAGGTAGTGGAAAAATCTCAGATTTAGCCTGGTTAATTGTAAGCCCAGATAGTGCCCCAAAGAAAACCACCTCTAGTAGCACAGTGGAAAGGTTAGCTTCGGGAATGCTGAGAAACAGCATAATGTCATATGCATATAATGATCTAATAGTGGGCTGCTTTTAGAATTGTAGTCCTCTTGCTAAGTGGCGCTCTTGTAAATGCCAGACCAGCTGGTCCATAGTAAATATGAAGAGTAGGGGGGAAAGAAGGCACCCCTGTCACGTACCCTGGGAGAGAAGGAATTGGTCCATAATGATACAGTTTACCTTCAAAGGCACCATGGGAGCTGCGTGCAATAAGCAGACAAGATAGCAGAAACCGTTAGAGCAACCAAGTTTGTTCAATGTGGCCATTAAGAAAGGCCACTCCAGTGAATCAAACGCTTTCTCAGAGTCGAGTAGGACAGCAGCTGCGGGGAGATCAGGATTGATTTGATTAAGGATTGTGAATATGGTTCGTAAGTTTACCAATGTAGAGAGGTTGGGAATCACACCTGATTGTGGTGGGGAGATGATTGTGCTCATTAGGAGGGACAGGTGCATAGCTAGAACCTTAGTTTAAGTTTTATTATAATTCAATAAGGATAACAGCTGATAGGATGTGCAGCATTTTGGCAGCTTGCCAAGTTTAAATAGGAGAGTTATAACTGCTTCAGGCATTGTCTGGGGGAGCATACCTCCGGATATAGCCTCCGCTTATACCTCGAGAGGGTATGAGGTTAATTCAGTTTTATATGCCTTGTAAAAGGCTCCAGTGGCACATTTGCCTTTGAGGTCGTCTATTGCTTGGGCAATCTCTTCGCAAGTGATAGATGCAGCCAGGAACTGCTGTCGTCCTATTTCTAGCCAAGCCATCTCAACTTCTTCAAGGTACCTGGCAATTGTGTCTTCTGAAGCATTGCATTTTGATGTGTACAGTTGGGTGTAATAATTTGTGAATGTGTGAGTTATGTTGTCTGGTGCTGTGATGATAGTTCCGTCATTTAAGTGAAGGTACGAGATTACTGCCATGTGATATGGGGAGCGGAGGGTATTGGCCAGAGTCTAGCCAGGTCTCTCGCCCTCTCTATATGTTTGCACCCTAGCATATTTACTGTAGTACTTAACTTCACGGAAAGCCAGGTCCTGAGATTCCTGCATTAATAATGCCTTCTACATAGGCGAGTAGAATGATCACTTGTAAGCATCTTGGTGTCAAGTAATTTTAGCCTTGTTCTACATTCATCAAGTCATACGTATTTAACGCAGCACTCCAGAGTGCTTTGCAATACATACCCCTCTGATATATGCCTTGAAAACATCCCAGAGTGTTGAGAAGTGTTGCACTGTTTCCTCACTATGTTGGAAATATTCAGTGATTCCGTCCCACACCTCAGTACGGAAGACCTCCTCCAGTAACACATTAGTAGGGAAATGCCAGGAAGTACATGGTAGCAACCCTTGTGACATCTGTAAAGTAAGGAACACATTGAAATTTTCTGATAATGTTCTGGGTAGGTGTATTATATTGATGAGTACTAGCATTAGTTCAGGGGTGATGTACCAGTGGCCAAGATGAAACTAGGTGCCATGTGAAGCAGGGTAAAATGTGTATCCCTTCTCGTTCAAGTGTTGAAGGAGCCATGCGTTAGTTAAATGGTGGGATTTTGTAAACATTTATATTGGCCTCAAGACAGGGTTTCATAGCACGCACGTTGTGTTGAGTCTGGGGAGAGATTGAAATCGCCTCCCATGAGAATAGCAGAAGTGTGCAATTGATTAAGGTGTGTAGATATGTCTGTGTTGATTTCAGGGGAGTCAGTGTTTGGTGCGTAAATGTTAACTAACAGGAGAGGCATTAAGGTTAACATGCCAGCAACAATGAGGTGACGACCCCTGGTATTTCCAATCACCTCTCCCACTATGAAGGGTATTGCTTTGTGCACCAGGATGAAAATCCCTCTGGAGTATGTGCTGTAGTTTGCGAAGAATTGATTTGCACTCCAGGCAGAGGCGTATTGGGGGGTTGGTCAATCAGGTAGACACCAATTACACATGCGTTTAGGGAAGAAGCACATGCACTTCAGCACTAATTAAAAGGCCAACAAAAAGAGTTCAGCAAAAAGAGGAGGAGGAAGGCAAACGGTTTGGGGTGACTCTTCAAAGAGGGCCATTTTCCTACAGGTGCTTATTGCTCGAAAGCACTATTTTTACATTTAATCTTTAAAAACCCATATTTCGACTTCTACTAATTATAAAATCATAATTTATTTTCTAAACTGGTGTGCCTTTCTGTGGTGTTTCACTGTGTTACTGTTTGAAGTGTTGCACAAATACTTTATACACGACCTCTTAAATTAAGCCTGACAGCTCTGTGCCAAGCTACCAGAAGGCTGGTTAATTAAGGGTGTGTATCTGACTCACCCTGAGTAGGATTCTGGTCCCTACTTGTACAGGGTGGATACCTCTGGCAGCTAGAGACCTAATTTCTAATAATTACCATGGGGTCTAGATGCAATTACAAGCACATCTCTGCATCACTGTGCTTAGAAGTGGGAGCAATAGGGGGAGTTGGGTATTTGCCTAGTGGTTGAAGAATAGATCTCCACAGTGAAATGCCCTACTAGCAGCAAGGTGAGGTGGAGGTGCAGCCTTTGAGAGAGGCCAGATGTGCCAGCACAATCATACCTCTGGGCAAGGCTCAGAGCCTTATTTGCAAAAATGTGATGCAGCGTGGCTCCACAATTCATTTGGGTGCACCCTGCTGCATCACTTTCAAAGCACATGGATGTGTCATATTTACAACAATATGTAACATCCCTGTGCTTTCCCCTGCACTGGTGCACAATTGGCAGCCATGAACCAATGCAGGCACCCTTACTCCATGGTTCAAGGGTGTCTGCATTTTAGGGGAGATGGTTTTTGTGCAGGAAGGGACACCTTTGTGCACAAAAAACAATCATGTAAGGTGTTTTCCTCTTTCTATGAGTGCTGCAGAACCCTGCCCGATCTGGCACTTACTGGCCTTGATCGTGATGCCTGCCTTCTGCAGCACCTTCAACACATCACAGAGTACCTGTAAGTGTTCTTCCCAGCTGGAACTGTACACTGCAATGTCATCCAGGTAGGCGGCACTGAAATCCTCTAGTCCCGCCAACACCTGGTTGAACAACCTCTGAAAGGTGGCAGGGGCATTCTTCAACCCAAAGGGCATTAACTGGAACTGGTAATGTCCTTTTGGGGTTGAAAATGCTGACCTCTCCTTGGCCCATCGGATAAAGCAATCTGCCTGTACCCAGAAGTTAAATCAAACGTGCTAAGGAACTTGGCAGCTCTCAACTGATCAATGATCTTATCAGCTATGGGGATGGGGTGCATCAGTCCTGGTGACGGCATTGAGCCCACGGTAGTCCACATAAAACCGCAGTTCTGGAGTGGCCCCGGGGGCAGCAGCCTATGGGACCAAGACCACTGAGCTGGCCCACTGACTGCTCGACGGCTCAACCACCCTTAACACCAACATCTTAGAAACCTCCTCCTTGCATACTGGCCTTGACTCGGTTAGCCAACCTATAAATGTTGTTGTTGTGCTTACAAGGGGGCTGTCACCTGTGACACATCATGGGTACACAATTGAGTAACACCTGGGGTCAGGGAGAACCGTGGGGCAAACTGTCCCAGAAACCGGTGACAGTCGCTCTGCTGCAAGGCGGTCAGTGTTGGGGAGATGCGCACACCTTCCACTGACCCATCACCTTTCTTGGCCAACAGGAGGTTGGGAGAGGCTCACTCTCCTCTTCCTCCCCATTATCTGTCACGCAGAGCATGCTCACTTTGGACCTCTCAAAGTGGGGTTTAAGGCGATTCGTGTGGAGGAGATGCAAAGGGTTCCTGGGAGCCTGCAAATCCACCAGGTAGGTGACCTCACCCTTGCGCTCCACCACCTCAAATTTCCGAGTCCACTTGTCCTGAAAGGCACAAGGTTCCTCTGGGGCCATGACCCACACTTTTTGTCCAGGTTGAAACTCGACCAGAGTGGCATTCTGGTCATACCACTTCTTCATTTCTTCCTGGCTGGCCTCGAGGTTCGCCTGAGCGAGTCTCCTGAAGTGGGCAGTTTGGTTCCGGATGGCCAGCATGTAACTAAACACATCCTAGGGAGTTTTCCTGGGAGCTGCCTCCCAGCCTTCCTTCACCAAACTCAGAGGTCCCCTCACAGGGTGACCATACAGAAGCTCAAAGGGACTGAATCTGAGAGACTTCTGGGGTACCTCCCTGTAGGCAAAGAGAATGCACGGCAAGAGGACAGTCCACTTACGCCTCATGGGTTCTGTTAGCCCCTTAATCATGCCCTTCAAGGTCTGGTTGAACCTTTCTACCAGACCGTTACCATGTGGGTGGTAAGGGGTGGTGAGCTTTTAAGTGACACCACACTCCTTCCACAGAGGTGTTATATACTTCAATATGAAATTGGTCCCCCTGTCGGAAACCACCTCTCGAGGGAACCCCATGCACGAAAAGATCCCCATTAACGCCTGTCCCACCACTGGTGCCGCCGTTGTCCTGAGAGGGATTGCCTCCGGGTACCGGGTGGCATGGTCCACCAAGACCAGGATGTACCTGTTACCCATGGCTGTCTTGGGATCCAGTGGCCCTACAATGTCCATCCCTATCCTTTGAAATGGTGTCCCAACAACGGGGAATGGTTGGAGAGGAGCTTTGGCCTTCCTCCCACTTTTACCACTTTTGTTAGAAATGGGATCTCTGGTTGGCTGAGGCTTGCACCAGAGCCAGGCAGAGACCACCACTCGACAGGGTAAGGGAGTTACACACCAAGAATAACCCCTGCTCACCCCCTGGGCAACGTGACATGAGCAGTAAGGCTTAACCCGGAGCCAATGTGTAAAGCTTTTGCGCACGCACCCACCAGCAACAACATCCCAGGCCCCCCAGAAAAGGAACTCCACACAAGGTTATATCAAAAATAGCCTTTGTATTCTCAAAACACATCAGATAGTAATCACACAATATACATTGTGCCAACTGGCACGGGCAATATTTACAAGGGATTATTTATACATGACAGGGCCACGTGGGCCACTGTCAGAATCAGCACTTGGTAAAGAAATAGTATCAGAATATAAATGAACTTAGAACACAGCCAGTAATCACTGGCAGACGCTATACTTAGTGTCAACCTGAAATATGAATCATAACAGGCACAATATCCGACAAGTCTAAATACATTAGACCCTCACCACCTAAGTAAAAATTAAACTAGGGGCGAAAATCACACAGGGAAGTATAATCTCCCTAACAGAAACCTAAACAGGTAAAACAATCTCCTATGCAGAAACCATATCTAGAGGTATCAAACAGGATGTGCAAAACATACTATACACAATACATTTCCTAGCACCCAAAAGAATTAATACATAAGTCACATTAGGGCCTGGTGCCCTATAAAAGTAACCATCCCCCTGGCCGACTGGCCATCTAAAAAGGGGCTCAAATGCCCTATGTTCAGAGAGTCAGGGCTGCTGCCTAGGCAGCGAAAGTCAATGTTGCGCCACTGCGCCAAAACCTAAACGTTGCAGCTGCCCACTACTTGCTGGGCAGCTGAGATCAACAACAGGGAGGCCTAAACGCTGCAGCTGGCACTAAGTGCTGAGCAGCTGTGGAAGGCCAAGACAGGGCAAAGGAGTGCGTCTCCCTCCTAGGTTTAAAAACACATGTCCCCTGAAAGAAATGCCTAAACAGTGCAGCTGCCCACTACTTGCTGGGCAGCTGTAGAAGGAAAACTGCGGCAAGGGCCCTCGCTGGCCCTTGAACAAATCTGCGCCCACACGTTGGAGCTATCTGGCTCTGAAAATAAGCATGTCCCCTGGAGCACAAGACTGGCCCCTAAAACAACTCTGCACCAATGTAGATAAGAACTTGCCCCCAAACACTGAGGCATCCCACGGGGGAAGACACGGGCCTCTCGGGCCCTTCACGGGGCTCTCTGAACAGAATGTGCCCACTGTTGGAGCCATACTGGGATCTTAAGATAATTAGTGCCCCCATCGTTGGAGCCACGACTGGGCTCGGTAAATCATTACCAAAACGTTGGAGCGGTCCGCTGCCAGCCGGGGCCGCTCTGAGTCTTCCTCTCCCCCCCCCCGGACTCCTTCATGAACTCACTGGCTGGGGCGGAGTACTCTGGGCTTCGCTGTGGAGACTCCGGCGGCGATCTCCTCGCTCCCCGGGCAGGCAACACCCGTCTTGTGGCGCGGGGCTTCCCTGTCCCTCTTGGGAGCCCGCATTGCCATCGGCGGCCTCTGCCGCCTCTTCACTTCACCCGGGCCCCCTCCTGGGATCTGGGACCCAGGACTTCTAACTGGAGCCGGCGAGGCTTCGGGCAGATCTCGGGCGGCGAGCAGGACTTCCTGTCTAGAAGCGGAAGTCCCGCCCGCTCCAGGCATTGGCTGCCTGACTTCCGCCTCGGCCGATCGGGCCGCGGCGGGATTCAAATCACTCTGTACAATGAAGGGTAGGCTCCCTCAGTATTGAAAGTATGTCCGCGGGGTGGGCACCCGCTAAAAGGCTCAAACAAGCGGGGTGGGCACCCGCACATAAAAATATAAAAAAACAAGGGCATGACGCACGTTGGGCACCTGCTATTAAATACGAGCACAACCGCGGGGTGGGCTCCCGTGCTTTAAATATAGGACAAGTATGGTGGCCATTATGCAGGGTGGGCACCTGAGATTTTAGCAATTTCGGGGGAATCCCTACACCGGGGGATTCCCTCAGGGCAAAAGTGCAGCACAGCGCTGCCAAGCTCCAGGGCTCTTTTTGGAGCCAAATCTCAGCGCTCCGGGCAGATCTCGGGCGGTGAGCAGGACTTCCTGTCTAGAAGCGGAAGTCCCGCCTTGCTCCAGGCATTGGCTCCCTGACTTCCGCCTCGGCCAATCAGGCCGTGGCGGGATTCAAATCACTCCGCACAATGAGGGGTAGGCTCCCTCAGTATTAAGAGTATGTCCGCGGGTGGGCACCCGCTAAAAGGCTCATACAAGCGGGGTGGGCACCCGCGCATAAAAATAATAAAAAACAAGGGCATGACGCAGGGTGGGCACATGTTATTAAATACGAGCACAACCACGGGTTGGGCACCCGTGCTTTAAATATAGGACAAGTATGGTGCAATTATGCAGGGTGGGCACCTGCGATTTGAGCAATTTTGGGGGAATCCCTACACCGGGGGATTCCCTCAGGGCAAAAGTGCACCACAGTGCTGCCAAGCTCCAGGGCTCCTTTTGGAGCCAAATCTCAGCCCTCCCAGTGCGCACAAAGGCAGCATCAATTCCTGTGGGAAAGAAAAAGGAGCAGGAGTTCCCTGGAGTCCTGGGCATCAGGAGGGGCAGGGCAGGGCCCAGGGGACAGCACACAGGGCACTCCAGCAAGGAGGCAGCCCCCATGGCGGTCCCTCCTGGGCCCAACCAGCAGCACGCCCCTGGTAGATTCAAGTAGAAAACAAGAACAAAATCATGGGGTCACAGCCCCTCTTTTATACACATATTTCCTTCGTCTCCCAAGGTGCAGGCAAGGGGCGAACCAGATGCAACTGGTTCTGGAGCACTTTGTTTTGCTCAGCCCCTCTCCCTATTCACAGGAAAGTCCTTGGGACATCAGACACACCACAGGGGGGTAGCTAGCATTGTGGAGGGAAGGCCCCGCCCTATTCAGGTCCCAGGTGCATCTCCTCCCTGCCATCGACATGCATATCCCCCATTCATCACTGGACAGACCCCTCCAGACTCCTGGAGCCAGGCACACCAGCCAGCTCCAGCCAATCACAAGCCAGACAGTTAATTCACACTCACTGCACAGACATGCCAACTTCTAAAAGTGGCACTTCTACACTAGACACATTAAATCTATGCACATCACCGCGCAGCATTTTATCTCACAATTTTCGGACATACCAAACTCGCCCCTGCACTCCCCACACATCAGGAACTACCATGGACACACATATTCCCATGCATTCCTATGGGAGGGTAGGCCAATCTCACCACACCCACTTAGAGAGCGCACCCACTTTACACTGGGTCACAGTGCTAAAGTGCGCAGAGACCAGAAATCAACCGACATCATGTCAGAGTTCAAGGCAAAAGGTCCAGGGGTGAACCTGCCAAAAGCGCCAAGTCCAACACTTGCCTGGCAAGTTTGGCAAGTTTGGCAAGACCGGCAATGTACATCTGACTGCCTTCGCATTTGGGGCCAGAAGAAGTGGGTGACAAGCAGGTCAAAGGTCTTGTCCTGCTCCAAATGTCCTGCCAAAGGCACGTCGTGAGCCAGACCCAGTAGTAAGGTCCTTAAGCGCTACCTGTCCCCCTGTAGGCACCAGGGCGTCCCCCTCAAGGTCCGCCTCCTCCCGGGCCGTGGGAACTTCGGGGCCGGTTTCCCACACCCCTTGCCCTTTCTCTTGGCAGGGACCTGGGCCACTATTTCAGGCTCCGGGTTCTTCTGATCACCCTCTCTGGCCGCCATGGACCGAGTGGACACGCATGCCCACGCTTGCAAACCAAGCACCTCCAAGTGTGACCTGAGCTCAACATCCTTCCACAAGGACTGCTTCAGGTTGTTACCGAGCAGACAATCTACAGGCATGGAAGGGCTCACAACCACCCTCAAGAGACCGGAGACCCCTCCCAGTCGAAGGGAACCTGTGCCACCAGACACTGGCACTCTGAATTGTCAACAGTAATTACTTGGTGGAATGCCCTGGGGACTACCTTCTCCTCAGAGACTAGGTGACACCGGACTGAGGTCACACTGGCTCCAGTATCCCTGAGAACCTCTACCCTTCTCCCATTGATGTCACCCAAGTGCTGTATTAATTTGTGTTAGGGGGAACCTGGGTCCCTGGGACCATCTCACTGTCCCCTAGTGAAACGAGGGTCATTTCTGTGTGATCCCCACCCTCCTGTGGGTACTCCTCCTCTTCTCCAAGTGCTACACTAGCCAACACTTTGGACTGCCCACCAGTGGGTGGTTGTGCCCCCTTGCAGCACCTGGGGTCCCCCTTCATGTGCCCCACCAGGTCACACACAAAACATTTTTGAGTGCTGGTCTCTGCAGCCTTTCCTGATGAGACCCCTTTTTTCTTATCTCCGGGGGGTTGGGAAACTTTACCTGGGTGCTAGTTTGGGGCCCTTTCGAGAGCTCCTGAGTTTTACCTTTGTCCCCCCCCACTTTCCTGCAGGGGACCCTGGCGGAGTCTCCCCAAACACTTTCTTGTGGACCCTGGTACTCACCCAGCGGTCCGCTTCCTTAGCAAGCTTCCTAGGGTCAGTCAGCTTACTATCAACTAGGTGCTGGTGCAGATCTGCAAAACATGGACTGGACAAGTGCTCCCATGCAGTCAAATCGTAGAGCCCCTGATAATCTGTCACATTACTGCCCTTCACTCAGCCATCCAGTGACCGGCAAAACATATCCACACATTCCAACCAAGTGTTGGCATCAGACTTCTTACAGGGCCTGAACTGATCCCTGTACTTTTCAGGAGTAAGACCATACTTAGTGAGGAGGGCGTCCTTCATGTCTGGATAGGTGAGGTGATACCCCTTACTGAAAGCTTTTAAAGTGTCCCTCGCTTCTTCAGGGAGAAGAGGCCACAAACCTGCTCCCCTATTCTCCTCAGGGACCCCATTCATGTGGATTGCTGCCTCATACCCCTGAAACCAACTTTGTATGTCATCCCCCTTCTTGAATTCCTTGCCGCATTCTTAGGGATGTAACGATTCTGTCTAACTGTCTTGACGAGTTGCTGCCACCATCTGCGCCGGGCTTACTTCTTAGCTCCAGCTCCTTAAGACCTGGTTCATAGTCTAATATCATCTTCCTCTCCTCCATTTCTAGCCTGAGTTTTTCCAACTTGAACTTGCTTGCTTACCCCCTGTCCTCCAGCTCCTCTGAGGACAAGCGACTGCTGCCTGGCCGGAAGGGTTCCCGCCGTCCCAAAAGCACATCCCCCCTAGGAATAGGTCGCTCTGCCTCTCCCCTAAGATCGCCAGTTTGCCCACTTGCATCTCTGGCTACTACCCATGCCTTCAGCGCCTTTTGTAGCTCATCCTTCCTCGTGTGGCCTCTGAATTGGACTTTTAGGCTCTTGCTAATGGATTTTAATTCCCGAACATTGTAGAGTTCCAACCTATCCTCCTCAAAGGCAATTTCCAGGGATGCAACGGATGATGCTCTCAATTCCAGCATGACGAAGTAGCAAGTTCAAACTGCAAAGATCAAAAAATTGGCCAAAAATAAAAAGGACTAGTATGTGGCACGTACTGGTCTGCGATAAGGTAGTAGTGCACAGCAATCACTGTAAGTCAAGTGCAAACGCAAATCCTTTCCTCACCGCTGACAACCAGTGTTAGAAATGAGGGTCTCTAGTTGGCATGGGCTTGCACCATTGTACAATTAAGGACCATTTTTCCTAGTCAGGATAAGAGAGTTACACTCCTAAAATAACCCCTGCTCACCCCTTGGTAGCTTGGCACGAGCAGTCAGGCTTATCTTAGAGGCAGTGTGTAAAGCATTTGCACCTAACCAACAGAAATACAGTGTAAGCACTCCAAAAGGACACCACACCAGTTTAGCAAAATAGCCAATATATTTTTATACAAGACCAAAAAGGAGAAAATCCACAATACAGTACTTAAAAATCTACAGTTATAAAAAACGCTTTAAATACAGTTCCTTGAGGTTGATAGCTCCGTCCAGGGCTATCACGACGTTGTGAGCAAACAAAGCCAAACAGTTCAGGCTGGTCGCGGCCCAACTATGGTGTCAGGAAGACCTGCAAACAGTGCCTGTTAGAGATGCAGGGCGCCGAGGCCCTTGAAGTCACTCGCGTTGCAGGTCGAGCTCCTTTCTGTTGGGATCAGGAGCATTGGCAGGCGTCGGCTGCTGAGGTGTGAAGTGCAGCGGTGCGGTGTGCGGTGCCATCAGGTCATGGTGCGAGCTGCGGCTTGGTAGCGGAGTCAGATGGCATCGTCGGTGAGACCAGGGTTGCGGCGCAAGGTGAAGGCAGTGCTTCTAATGGTGCTGGAAGGAAACGGTGCCAGCAGCTGCTGGTGCCGGCGTTGGTAGGCCAAGGCTGCGGGATGAGGGTGGTACATCATGTAATTTTACGAGCCGTGCCCTCGAACCAAGGTACAAGCAGTGGCGATGATTTTGTTGTGGAGTGGTGTCACCGGGAGGCCAAGGCGTCATCGTGAAGCGAGGCAGTGCGGAGTGCAGTGCCCACAGGTTGCAGTGGCGGTGAGAGTAACGGCTCGGTGGCGGCATCAGCAGGCATCATCGGTGAGGCAAGGGTCTCGGTGCGGCATTGCGGCTGTGCTCTCTGCCATTCCCAGGCTTAGGTGTGAAGCGAGGCGGTGCGGAGTGCGGTGCCCACAGATCGGGGTGTGAGCAGCGGCTTGGTGGCAGCGTCAGTGAGCCCAGGGTTGCGGTGCAGTGTTGCGGCGGCACCCTCTGCAGTGCCTTCGAGACACAAGGTTGGCAGTGGCATCTCAGATGTCCTCGAGTTGCTTTTCTTCTGTTGCAGCACAAAACACACAGTCCCCAGTGATGAGGGCAGAAGAGCTTGATGTCTTTGCTGTTCCTGAGACTTTTTTTTAACAGGAGGCAAGCTCTACCTCAAGCCCTTGGAAAAACTCACAAAAGTAGATTCCTTCTGAGTAATGGGGGGGAGGTTGGGGGGGGGGGGGGCGGAGGAGGATTTAGAAGTGATTTTGCAATCCGAAAGATCTCGCGAGGGCAGTTGGCTGCAAGAGTGATTTTCTCTTCATAATAGTGCCCTTCAGCATTTTTTATTTTTACTTTATAAACCTTTATGGCATCTTTATATTTAGCTTTATTGATTACTGAGGGAAATTTTCTCCAGTATCTTTCCAGCTTTTTGCTGGACTTCTAAGCTCCCGTAATTTAGGAGTATACCAAGCATTAGGAGTCGCTACAGCTTTGTTGTGGATCAGTTTCTTCGGCAAAGTGATATCAAGAGACTTAGTTAGCCAGTTATCTAAATCATCATTAACTGTAGCTGGGTTCATTTTAAGATACAGCCTGGTATTTTCCAAGTGAGTTACCCAAGATTTTATGGGAAGTTTAGACCACACCCGAACTAGTTTGAGGTTTCTCACAACTGGAGAGATATCTTCCTGTATTATCCATGAAAATGGAATAAGACAGTGGTCTGACCAAGGCACCAGCGAGGGGTCCTTGACCAGCAAATTAGGAATATTAGAAAAAGCGGGGTCGAGAAGATGGCCTTTGCAGTGCATGGGACCATTCACTAACTGAATGAGTTGAAGCATCTCTAACCCCTCTACTAATTCCATTATAGGGGGGAGTAGAGAATCATCAAAATGAAGATTAAGATCCGCAAGTAAGGTGCAATAAGGAAGGCAACTGGCTAAATTGTCAACAATATCAGGAAGGTCCTTACAAAAAGTACCTGAAGGGCCTGGGGGCGATAGACCAGGATCCCTGAGAAGGTCCAGACATGGGCAATAACTAAGTTAAAAAAGATACTTTCACAGTCAGGTAGGGGGTTTTGAGCTATGCCGCAATTAAATCTGTCCTTAAATATGATGGCAAGTCCTCCTCCTCTTCCTGAAACACGGTCCAGTCTTTGTATGGCATAGCCTGGTGGGAGGGTTTGAACAATTACCGGGTCAGCATCTTTATTTAACCAGGTTTCTGTTAAAAACAGAACATCAGGTCTTTCGTCTTCTAACAAAAGGAACATTTCCAGTGTGTGTTTAGTCAATGAGCGACAATTTATTAGGAACATTTTAATAGCTTCCTTTATAAGCCATTCTGAGGGGGGCTCAAGCGCGGATCGCAATTTACAGTGGCAGGTGTGACAGTGACTAGTGTAACTTTACAATGATATAGAGTGTGTACACTCACTTTTAAGAGTTCCTTTGTAAGAGTTGAGCTCCTCTTTGGTGTAAACACACCTAGGGCCATATGTATCATAGTTCCGTTTTGCGATTCCTAAATAGCGATTTTTAAGGAATCGCTATTTAGGAATCGCAAAATGGTATGTATGAAGAAAATCGCATTTTTTTAGATATTCCTTAAGCTTCCTTAATTGCGAATTCGCATTTTGCGAATTCGCAATTAAGGAATAATTTCCAATGCATTCCTATGGACCAGGAGGCCCATAGGAATGATTTCCAAATAATTCTCAAATTGCGAATTCGCAATTTTCTAATTGCAATTTGAGAATTATTGCAAGGATGCAGGGGCGTCTCAAGGACACCCTGCTGCACCCCTGTAAAATACATGCTTGTGCATATGGCGCACATACATGCCTAATGGGCATGTATGTGCGTCATATGCCACCCTCACAAATGCACAATTGTGCATATTTACAAGAAATCGCAAATTACCACCAACTACAAGTAGGTGGTAATTTGCGATTTCTAAACCTGAAATCGCAATTCTTAAAAGCTTCATACATAGCATTTAAGGAATCACAAAATTGCGATTCCTTAAATGCTATGGCAAATTAAGGAATCGCAAGTATTTGCGATTCCTTAAGATGCGATTGTTTCATACACATCAAATCATGCAAAATAGCCTTTTACGATTCGCAAAGGCCGACATTCGGCGAATTTCGGCCTTTGCGATTCACAAAAGGCTTGGGGCCTCATTTATGAGGCCTTGCGTCAGTTTTGCGCCGCCGGTGAGTAACTTTTTGTGACGCACCAGAAGCGTAAAATATGCGCCTTGTTGCGCCATATTTAAAAAGTGACGCATCTAGGTAGATGCGTCACTTTTTAAACCCCTGCGCCACATTATACCTGCGCCAGGTATAATGTATGCAGAGGGGGCATTCCCCCGCAAAAAGCCTCGTAATAGTGACGCAGTGAAATCTATGAGATTGCACTGCGTCACTTTTAGGATGCTGTTGCGTCAAAATCTTGCGCCTGCCTCACAGCAGGTGTAAGACTGACGCAAGCTCTTTCACATGGGGCTTGCCCCATGTGAAAGGACGCATTGCTGGAGTTGCGTCACTTTTGTGACACACTCCAGCAATGCGTCACTTTTGTGCTTACAGATACGTCAGAAATACTGACGTATCTGTAAGTCCTTGCGACATGATGCGTCATACATTAAATATGACGCATCATTGGTGTCGCAAGGAGTGCGCAGTGAAAAGTGACGCATCGCTGTTTTCACGCAGCGATGCATCACTTTTCATAAATGAGGCCCTTGATACATATGGCCCCTAGTTCTGAGACAACCAGCAGGGGTTCTGGCCCTGGACACGGACAGGCTTGCCTTAGATGTGCCAGCGGTGCGCCTAAGGCATGCCTGCTGTGCGCGTCCCCTGCTCGGTCCCGTCATCAGCCCTTTCAATGCCAACATCTAAAGACTGGTGCGCTGACCTAGTCTTGCACTGTAGGCAATTCAGCCCCCTTGATTTGAATGCAGAGTGCAAGTTAGGAATAACTGCAGCTGAGATGTATGCAGAGTAATGGGGCCTCCTGAGTATAGGTATCTGACAATGGTGCCCCTGTTGTTGAGATCTGTGCAGGGTAAATGGGGGCCTAAGATTAGGTATCTGGCAGACAAAACAAGATAGATAACCTGAAGCCAGCATGAAGGTGATTCCGGGGCCGGCTGCTAAAGGAGAAGGGTCCTGGATGGCTCACTTCATAGTCTGAATGCTGGAGCAACAGCCATATACATCTGATTTTGGACTCCAGTTCCTTCACAAGGGAGCCCTCAACACTAGTGGCCGTGAGTTACTTGAGCAACATTGAGAGGTCCATTGCTTGTAGGGAATATTCTAGTCTATGACTGTAACAGCAGCTTCTGCACTGCCAAACCCCTATGTAGTTAGTGATGGGATGAAAACCTGTACACGTTCTATGTCATGTCAGAAGGTGGAGGGTGGTAATAGGTAGCTTGGTAAAAACTGGGCATCAAGGTTTCCCTTTGTTGGGTTGATATGCAATTGGGACAGAGGTCCTTGTGCAAAATACGTCGTTCTGCTGACTCTAAGTCTCATCTGGTTATGTTTACAATGGTTGCCAAATAGAGTGCCTGAAGAGTATAAGTACAGTTTTTCTGTTTCAGTGGAAAGCAAAATAGTGCCTTTGGGTAAGTTTTCGATTGTTATCAGTTTATGCTGAAAATAGAAACCCTAACCATGCCCACCTAATCTTATTAACTTCATTTCATGTAAATTTACAGTATTTGAAAGAATTTATGACACTGTTTAAGTCTACCTTCCATGCAGTAAGGAATGGGGAAGCTAACAAAATTGACATGAGCATGTGTTTACTATACAATAAATACCATTGACGTTTCTTGAAATTCATAGAATGTATTAGTTTCACAAACAGGTCATAAATAAAATTCTCCCTATGGAGCCTGTCTCACTTTAAAATTCCCATTTGAAGCATTTTAATGTATTTGGGGGCATATGTAGGTAGTTCATATTTTGCGATTCTTAAATAGCGATTTTTAAGGAATCATTATTTGAGCATTGCAAAATGGAATGTAGGTAAAAATTCCCAATTTTTTAGCGAATCTCAAAAAATCCTTAATTGCGATTAGCAAATTGCGAATCGCAATTAAGGAATGAGTGTCCCATTCATTCCTATGGGCCAAGAGGCCCATAGGAATGAATGGGGATACATTCTCAAATTGCGATTTTCGATGAGAAAATCGCAATTTGAGAATCTCAATTCCAAGGGTGCCAGGGTGTCCAAAGGACACCTGTTGCACCCCTGGAATGTGCCTGTAAGTACATGTGGCACACATACATGCCCTAAGGGCTTGTCTGTGTGCCACATGGCACTTTGAATTTGAAAAAAAAAAATTTGAAAGGAAATCGCAAAATACCATCTATTTGGAGTAGGTGGTATTTTGCGATTCCTTAAGCCCAAATCGCTAATTCTAAGGCAGCCCAAGAACGCATTTAAGGAATGGCAAAATTGTGATTCCTTAAATGCTTGAGCAATATAAGGAATCGCAATTTTTACGATTCCTTATTTTGCGAGTTGGCACCTACATACCAATTCGCCGTTTGCGATTCGCAAACGCCCAAATTCTGCGAATTCTGAAGTTTGTGAATCGCAAACGCCTACCTCCATATGCCCCTTGGTCTTTTCAGAAAATATGGATTTGCTTTCCTCTATACATGAACGCAGTGCATGTTAGTGCATCTTTCAGACCATTCCACATTGATGGAAGACATTAGAAGAACTTTGTCCTCTTACTCACATGCTTATGGAACCAAGGGGCATATTTACAAGGACGACGATAAATAAACGCAAAGCGTGCTTAGTGCTTGTTTATTTATCGCCGTCCATCGCAGGAATTCATCGCCCTGGTAACAGGTTATTTACAATGCGTTACTCCAGGGCGATAATATTCCAGAGAAATGGGCCAACATCTCTGGAAAACCAGCGATGTTGCAACGAAAACGGAAATAGCCTTGGTGATACGACCCTTTGGTCATATCACCATAATCCACCTCCCATGTTAGCTATGCCTTAGTCAGGAACTTAACAGGCGTTAAATTCCTGCGTTAAGGCATAGTTAACGGCATTTAAAATATTGCTACCCCTCGTTGATGATATCACAAAGCTGGGGTAGCGTTACTTTCCCATGGTTTTTTGTTAGGCACGCCTCCTTTGCATCTCATTAGAGATGCAAAGCGAGGTGTGAACAATACGGGAGCTGAAGCAAGGAAACACACGCTAGTGTGTCCTGCAAATAATGCAATGTAATTATCGCCGCTTTCCGCCCAAAAACGGACGCTAAAGCAGCGATAATTATATCTTCAGCCCTTGATGATATGCCCCCAAATGCTCAACTATATTATTTAGCATTTGTCTGAAATGTAGTTAGGCATGGATGACTGGGCTTTGTCTAACTTGCGCTGCAAAAATGGCCATGTCCACCAGGAAAGACCGGTAAGTGAATGAGTGGTGTGTTGGGAAAGTGCATTGACACTTCTCTTATTAGTAAATTGCTCTTTGGCCCAATCACTTCTTTCCTCAGATTTACCCATATTATTTATCCTTGTTTCACAGTTAAAGTAAATCTGCCTTGGTTCACTTTACTTTCTGAAAAAGAAAAAACATTTATCACAAAGTTTTAAAAACAAATATAAGTGAACAACAAACTGCACATTAAAATGCAGTTAAGGAAAATCTTATTTTTGCATATAATGCTTATCAATTTCAATAGTAATCATTTCACTACATGCAAGGAATAGTACAAGAACTGTGAAAGTATTTCACCCAAGAATATAAATAAACATGTCGAGCCCTGATAGAACGTGACTTCTAAAATATTTAATCAGGTGAAACATAGAAGTTTCACTTTCTATTGAGGAATCAGACAACCGTATGGAGAGATGAGAGGTTAGAACATATCAGAAGATTCAATCAACGGCAATCAAAATGTGGTTTAAAATACTTGTAATACTACTAATCACTGGAGGAGGAAAATCATGTATAAAATCATGTATGCTTCCACAAGGACTGCTTCAGGTTGTTACCGAGCAGACAATCTACAGGCATGGAAGGGCTCACAACCACCCTCAAGAGACCGGAGACCCCTCCCAGTCGAAGGGAACCTGTGCCACCAGACACTGGCACTCTGAATTGTCAACAGTAATTACTTGGTGGAATGCCCTGGGGACTACCTTCTCCTCAGAGACTAGGTGACACCGGACTGAGGTCACACTGGCTCCAGTATCCCTGAGAACCTCTACCCTTCTCCCATTGATGTCACCCAAGTGCTGTATTAATTTGTGTTAGGGGGAACCTGGGTCCCTGGGACCATCTCACTGTCCCCTAGTGAAACGAGGGTCATTTCTGTGTGATCCCCACCCTCCTGTGGGTACTCCTCCTCTTCTCCAAGTGCTACACTAGCCAACACTTTGGACTGCCCACCAGTGGGTGGTTGTGCCCCCTTGCAGCACCTGGGGTCCCCCTTCATGTGCCCCACCAGGTCACACACAAAACATTTTTGAGTGCTGGTCTCTGCAGCCTTTCCTGATGAGACCCCTTTTTTCTTATCTCCGGGGGGTTGGGAAACTTTACCTGGGTGCTAGTTTGGGGCCCTTTCGAGAGCTCCTGAGTTTTACCTTTGTCCCCCCCCACTTTCCTGCAGGGGACCCTGGCGGAGTCTCCCCAAACACTTTCTTGTGGACCCTGGTACTCACCCAGCGGTCCGCTTCCTTAGCAAGCTTCCTAGGGTCAGTCAGCTTACTATCAACTAGGTGCTGGTGCAGATCTGCAAAACATGGACTGGACAAGTGCTCCCATGCAGTCAAATCGTAGAGCCCCTGATAATCTGTCACATTACTGCCCTTCACTCAGCCATCCAGTGACCGGCAAAACATATCCACACAATCCAACCAAGTGTTGGCATCAGACTTCTTACAGGGCCTGAACTGATCCCTGTACTTTTCAGGAGTAAGACCATACTTAGTGAGGAGGGCGTCCTTCATGTCTGGATAGGTGAGGTGATACCCCTTACTGAAAGCTTTTAAAGTGTCCCTCGCTTCTTCAGGGAGAAGAGGCCACAAACCTGCTCCCCTATTCTCCTCAGGGACCCCATTCATGTGGATTGCTGCCTCATACCCCTGAAACCAACTTTGTATGTCATCCCCCTTCTTGAATTCCTTGCCGCATTCTTAGGGATGTAACGATTCTGTCTAACTGTCTTGACGAGTTGCTGCCACCATCTGCGCCGGGCTTACTTCTTAGCTCCAGCTCCTTAAGACCTGGTTCATAGTCTAATATCATCTTCCTCTCCTCCATTTCTAGCCTGAGTTTTTCCAACTTGAACTTGCTTGCTTACCCCCTGTCCTCCAGCTCCTCTGAGGACAAGCGACTGCTGCCTGGCCGGAAGGGTTCCCGCCGTCCCAAAAGCACATCCCCCCTAGGAATAGGTCGCTCTGCCTCTCCCCTAAGATCGCCAGTTTGCCCACTTGCATCTCTGGCTACTACCCATGCCTTCAGCGCCTTTTGTAGCTCATCCTTCCTCGTGTGGCCTCTGAATTGGACTTTTAGGCTCTTGCTAATGGATTTTAATTCCCGAACATTGTAGAGTTCCAACCTATCCTCCTCAAAGGCAATTTCCAGGGATGCAACGGATGATGCTCTCAATTCCAGCATGACGAAGTAGCAAGTTCAAACTGCAAAGATCAAAAAATTGGCCAAAAATAAAAAGGACTAGTATGTGGCACGTACTGGTCTGCGATAAGGTAGTAGTGCACAGCAATCACTGTAAGTCAAGTGCAAACGCAAATCCTTTCCTCACCGCTGACAACCAGTGTTAGAAATGAGGGTCTCTAGTTGGCATGGGCTTGCACCATTGTACAATTAAGGACCATTTTTCCTAGTCAGGATAAGAGAGTTACACTCCTAAAATAACCCCTGCTCACCCCTTGGTAGCTTGGCACGAGCAGTCAGGCTTATCTTAGAGGCAGTGTGTAAAGCATTTGCACCTAACCAACAGAAATACAGTGTAAGCACTCCAAAAGGACACCACACCAGTTTAGCAAAATAGCCAATATATTTTTATACAAGACCAAAAAGGAGAAAATCCACAATACAGTACTTAAAAATCTACAGTTATAAAAAACGCTTTAAATACAGTTCCTTGAGGTTGATAGCTCCGTCCAGGGCTATCACGACGTTGTGAGCAAACAAAGCCAAACAGTTCAGGCTGGTCGCGGCCCAACTATGGTGTCAGGAAGACCTGCAAACAGTGCCTGTTAGAGATGCAGGGCGCCGAGGCCCTTGAAGTCACTCGCGTTGCAGGTCGAGCTCCTTTCTGTTGGGATCAGGAGCATTGGCAGGCGTCGGCTGCTGAGGTGTGAAGTGCAGCGGTGCGGTGTGCGGTGCCATCAGGTCATGGTGCGAGCTGCGGCTTGGTAGCGGAGTCAGATGGCATCGTCGGTGAGACCAGGGTTGCGGCGCAAGGTGAAGGCAGTGCTTCTAATGGTGCTGGAAGGAAACGGTGCCAGCAGCTGCTGGTGCCGGCGTTGGTAGGCCAAGGCTGCGGGATGAGGGTGGTACATCATGTAATTTTACGAGCCGTGCCCTCGAACCAAGGTACAAGCAGTGGCGATGATTTTGTTGTGGAGTGGTGTCACCGGGAGGCCAAGGCGTCATCGTGAAGCGAGGCAGTGCGGAGTGCAGTGCCCACAGGTTGCAGTGGCGGTGAGAGTAACGGCTCGGTGGCGGCATCAGCAGGCATCATCGGTGAGGCAAGGGTCTCGGTGCGGCATTGCGGCTGTGCTCTCTGCCATTCCCAGGCTTAGGTGTGAAGCGAGGCGGTGCGGAGTGCGGTGCCCACAGATCGGGGTGTGAGCAGCGGCTTGGTGGCAGCGTCAGTGAGCCCAGGGTTGCGGTGCAGTGTTGCGGCGGCACCCTCTGCAGTGCCTTCGAGACACAAGGTTGGCAGTGGCATCTCAGATGTCCTCGAGTTGCTTTTCTTCTGTTGCAGCACAAAACACACAGTCCCCAGTGATGAGGGCAGAAGAGCTTGATGTCTTTGCTGTTCCTGAGACTTTTTTTTAACAGGAGGCAAGCTCTACCTCAAGCCCTTGGAAAAACTCACAAAAGTAGATTCCTTCTGAGTAATGGGGGGGAGGTTGGGGGGGGGGGGGGCGGAGGAGGATTTAGAAGTGATTTTGCAATCCGAAAGATCTCGCGAGGGCAGTTGGCTGCAAGAGTGATTTTCTCTTCATAATAGTGCCCTTCAGCATTTTTTATTTTTACTTTATAAACCTTTATGGCATCTTTATATTTAGCTTTATTGATTACTGAGGGAAATTTTCTCCAGTATCTTTCCAGCTTTTTGCTGGACTTCTAAGCTCCCGTAATTTAGGAGTATACCAAGCATTAGGAGTCGCTACAGCTTTGTTGTGGATCAGTTTCTTCGGCAAAGTGATATCAAGAGACTTAGTTAGCCAGTTATCTAAATCATCATTAACTGTAGCTGGGTTCATTTTAAGATACAGCCTGGTATTTTCCAAGTGAGTTACCCAAGATTTTATGGGAAGTTTAGACCACACCCGAACTAGTTTGAGGTTTCTCACAACTGGAGAGATATCTTCCTGTATTATCCATGAAAATGGAATAAGACAGTGGTCTGACCAAGGCACCAGCGAGGGGTCCTTGACCAGCAAATTAGGAATATTAGAAAAAGCGGGGTCGAGAAGATGGCCTTTGCAGTGCATGGGACCATTCACTAACTGAATGAGTTGAAGCATCTCTAACCCCTCTACTAATTCCATTATAGGGGGGAGTAGAGAATCATCAAAATGAAGATTAAGATCCGCAAGTAAGGTGCAATAAGGAAGGCAACTGGCTAAATTGTCAACAATATCAGGAAGGTCCTTACAAAAAGTACCTGAAGGGCCTGGGGGCGATAGACCAGGATCCCTGAGAAGGTCCAGACATGGGCAATAACTAAGTTAAAAAAGATACTTTCACAGTCAGGTAGGGGGTTTTGAGCTATGCCGCAATTAAATCTGTCCTTAAATATGATGGCAAGTCCTCCTCCTCTTCCTGAAACACGGTCCAGTCTTTGTATGGCATAGCCTGGTGGGAGGGTTTGAACAATTACCGGGTCAGCATCTTTATTTAACCAGGTTTCTGTTAAAAACAGAACATCAGGTCTTTCGTCTTCTAACAAAAGGAACATTTCCAGTGTGTGTTTAGTCAATGAGCGACAATTTATTAGGAACATTTTAATAGCTTCCTTTATAAGCCATTCTGAGGGGGGCTCAAGCGCGGATCGCAATTTACAGTGGCAGGTGTGACAGTGACTAGTGTAACTTTACAATGATATAGAGTGTGTACACTCACTTTTAAGAGTTCCTTTGTAAGAGTTGAGCTCCTCTTTGGTGTAAACACACCTAGGGCCATATGTATCATAGTTCCGTTTTGCGATTCCTAAATAGCGATTTTTAAGGAATCGCTATTTAGGAATCGCAAAATGGTATGTATGAAGAAAATCGCATTTTTTTAGATATTCCTTAAGCTTCCTTAATTGCGAATTCGCATTTTGCGAATTCGCAATTAAGGAATAATTTCCAATGCATTCCTATGGACCAGGAGGCCCATAGGAATGATTTCCAAATAATTCTCAAATTGCGAATTCGCAATTTTCTAATTGCAATTTGAGAATTATTGCAAGGATGCAGGGGCGTCTCAAGGACACCCTGCTGCACCCCTGTAAAATACATGCTTGTGCATATGGCGCACATACATGCCTAATGGGCATGTATGTGCGTCATATGCCACCCTCACAAATGCACAATTGTGCATATTTACAAGAAATCGCAAATTACCACCAACTACAAGTAGGTGGTAATTTGCGATTTCTAAACCTGAAATCGCAATTCTTAAAAGCTTCATACATAGCATTTAAGGAATCACAAAATTGCGATTCCTTAAATGCTATGGCAAATTAAGGAATCGCAAGTATTTGCGATTCCTTAAGATGCGATTGTTTCATACACATCAAATCATGCAAAATAGCCTTTTACGATTCGCAAAGGCCGACATTCGGCGAATTTCGGCCTTTGCGATTCACAAAAGGCTTGGGGCCTCATTTATGAGGCCTTGCGTCAGTTTTGCGCCGCCGGTGAGTAACTTTTTGTGACGCACCAGAAGCGTAAAATATGCGCCTTGTTGCGCCATATTTAAAAAGTGACGCATCTAGGTAGATGCGTCACTTTTTAAACCCCTGCGCCACATTATACCTGCGCCAGGTATAATGTATGCAGAGGGGGCATTCCCCCGCAAAAAGCCTCGTAATAGTGACGCAGTGAAATCTATGAGATTGCACTGCGTCACTTTTAGGATGCTGTTGCGTCAAAATCTTGCGCCTGCCTCACAGCAGGTGTAAGACTGACGCAAGCTCTTTCACATGGGGCTTGCCCCATGTGAAAGGACGCATTGCTGGAGTTGCGTCACTTTTGTGACACACTCCAGCAATGCGTCACTTTTGTGCTTACAGATACGTCAGAAATACTGACGTATCTGTAAGTCCTTGCGACATGATGCGTCATACATTAAATATGACGCATCATTGGTGTCGCAAGGAGTGCGCAGTGAAAAGTGACGCATCGCTGTTTTCACGCAGCGATGCATCACTTTTCATAAATGAGGCCCTTGATACATATGGCCCCTAGTTCTGAGACAACCAGCAGGGGTTCTGGCCCTGGACACGGACAGGCTTGCCTTAGATGTGCCAGCGGTGCGCCTAAGGCATGCCTGCTGTGCGCGTCCCCTGCTCGGTCCCGTCATCAGCCCTTTCAATGCCAACATCTAAAGACTGGTGCGCTGACCTAGTCTTGCACTGTAGGCAATTCAGCCCCCTTGATTTGAATGCAGAGTGCAAGTTAGGAATAACTGCAGCTGAGATGTATGCAGAGTAATGGGGCCTCCTGAGTATAGGTATCTGACAATGGTGCCCCTGTTGTTGAGATCTGTGCAGGGTAAATGGGGGCCTAAGATTAGGTATCTGGCAGACAAAACAAGATAGATAACCTGAAGCCAGCATGAAGGTGATTCCGGGGCCGGCTGCTAAAGGAGAAGGGTCCTGGATGGCTCACTTCATAGTCTGAATGCTGGAGCAACAGCCATATACATCTGATTTTGGACTCCAGTTCCTTCACAAGGGAGCCCTCAACACTAGTGGCCGTGAGTTACTTGAGCAACATTGAGAGGTCCATTGCTTGTAGGGAATATTCTAGTCTATGACTGTAACAGCAGCTTCTGCACTGCCAAACCCCTATGTAGTTAGTGATGGGATGAAAACCTGTACACGTTCTATGTCATGGCAGAAGGTGGAGGGTGGTAATAGGTAGCTTGGTAAAAACTGGGCATCAAGGTTTCCCTTTGTTGGGTTGATATGCAATTGGGACAGAGGTCCTTGTGCAAAATACGTCGTTCTGCTGACTCTAAATCTCATCTGGTTATGTTTACAATGGTTGCCAAATAGAGTGCCTGAAGAGTATAAGTACAGTTTTTCTGTTTCAGTGGAAAGCAAAATAGTGCCTTTGGGTAAGTTTTCGATTGTTATCAGTTTATGCTGAAAATAGAAACCCTAACCATGCCCACCTAATCTTATTAACTTCATTTCATGTAAATTTACAGTATCTGAAAGAATTTATGACACTGTTTAAGTCTACCTTCCATGCAGTAAGGAATGGGGAAGCTAACAAAATTGACATGAGCATGTGTTTACTATACAATAAATACCATTGACGTTTCTTGAAATTCATAGAATGTATTAGTTTCACAAACAGGTCATAAATAAAATTCTCCCTATGGAGCCTGTCTCACTTTAAAATTCCCATTTGAAGCATTTTAATGTATTTGGGGGCATATGTAGGTAGTTCATATTTTGCGATTCTTAAATAGCGATTTTTAAGGAATCATTATTTGAGCATTGCAAAATGGAATGTAGGTAAAAATTCACAATTTTTTAGCGAATCTCAAAAAATCCTTAATTGCGATTAGCAAATTGCGAATCGCAATTAAGGAATGAGTGTCCCATTCATTCCTATGGGCCAAGAGGCCCATAGGAATGAATGGGGATACATTCTCAAATTGCGATTTTCGATGAGAAAATCGCAATTTGAGAATCTCAATTCCAAGGGTGCCAGGGTGTCCAAAGGACACCTGTTGCACCCCTGGAATGTGCCTGTAAGTACATGTGGCACACATACATGCCCTAAGGGCTTGTCTGTGTGCCACATGGCACTTTGAATTTGCAAAAAAAAAATTTGAAAGGAAATCGCAAAATACCATCTATTTGGAGTAGGTGGTATTTTGCGATTCCTTAAGCCCAAATCGCTAATTCTAAGGCAGCCCAAGAACGCATTTAAGGAATGGCAAAATTGTGATTCCTTAAATGCTTGAGCAATATAAGGAATCGCAATTTTTACGATTCCTTATTTTGCGAGTTGGCACCTACATACCAATTCGCCGTTTGCGATTCGCAAACGCCCAAATTCTGCGAATTCTGAAGTTTGTGAATCGCAAACGCCTACCTCCATATGCCCCTTGGTCTTTTCAGAAAATATGGATTTGCTTTCCTCTATACATGAACGCAGTGCATGTTAGTGCATCTTTCAGACCATTCCACATTGATGGAAGACATTAGAAGAACTTTGTCCTCTTACTCACATGCTTATGGAACCAAGGGGCATATTTACAAGGACGACGATAAATAAACGCAAAGCGTGCTTAGTGCTTGTTTATTTATCGCCGTCCATCGCAGGAATTCATCGCCCTGGTAACAGGTTATTTACAATGCGTTACTCCAGGGCGATAATATTCCAGAGAAATGGGCCAACATCTCTGGAAAACCAGCGATGTTGCAACGAAAACGGAAATAGCCTTGGTGATACGACCCTTTGGTCATATCACCATAATCCACCTCCCATGTTAGCTATGCCTTAGTCAGGAACTTAACAGGCGTTAAATTCCTGCGTTAAGGCATAGTTAACGGCATTTAAAATATTGCTACCCCTCGTTGATGATATCACAAAGCTGGGGTAGCGTTACTTTCCCATGGTTTTTTGTTAGGCACGCCTCCTTTGCATCTCATTAGAGATGCAAAGGGAGGTGTGAACAATACGGGAGCTGAAGCAAGGAAACACACGCTAGTGTGTCCTGCAAATAATGCAATGTAATTATCGCCGCTTTCCGCCCAAAAACGGACGCTAAAGCAGCGATAATTATATCTTCAGCCCTTGATGATATGCCCCCAAATGCTCAACTATATTATTTAGCATTTGTCTGAAATGTAGTTAGGCATGGATGACTGGGCTTTGTCTAACTTGCGCTGCAAAAATGGCCATGTCCACCAGGAAAGACCGGTAAGTGAATGAGTGGTGTGTTGGGAAAGTGCATTGACACTTCTCTTATTAGTAAATTGCTCTTTGGCCCAATCACTTCTTTCCTCAGATTTACCCATATTATTTATCCTTGTTTCACAGTTAAAGTAAATCTGCCTTGGTTCACTTTACTTTCTGAAAAAGAAAAAACATTTATCACAAAGTTTTAAAAACAAATATAAGTGAACAACAAACTGCACATTAAAATGCAGTTAAGGAAAATCTTATTTTTGCATATAATGCTTATCAATTTCAATAGTAATCATTTCACTACATGCAAGGAATAGTACAAGAACTGTGAAAGTATTTCACCCAAGAATATAAATAAACATGTCGAGCCCTGATAGAACGTGACTTCTAAAATATTTAATCAGGTGAAACATAGAAGTTTCACTTTCTATTGAGGAATCAGACAACCGTATGGAGAGATGAGAGGTTAGAACATATCAGAAGATTCAATCAACGGCAATCAAAATGTGGTTTAAAATACTTGTAATACTACTAATCACTGGAGGAGGAAAATCATGTATGCAGAGGGGGTCTCGGTACGTTTAGAGTCTTGATTGTAAAAATGACACCAATCGAATCCATAAAAGAGTAAATGTTAGAAATTAGTAATGCTGAAAACTGAGCTACAGTGAACTGAATCAGAAACAGGTTAAATGATCCCAAGGCAGGCGTGTGAAAATGTCAGTTTCTGTGAAGTACACCTGTGAATTAGTCTTTAAAAATAAAGACCCAATTAAAAGAGAAAAACTTTCAGTGAAATATAAGCTGTTCTAGAGAGAATGTAAGAACTAGCATAAAGTTCACAATAGGTTAGAGGTTCTGTAACAGTTTTCAGAAGGTGTTAGCCTCCATCTGGTATTTATAGATGTTTTATTTTACGGTGACTTGCCACCATCATTCCAAAACTGACTTTTTACTTTTTCTTCAACTGTTTGTCCTTTGTTTTGCGTAGACACGTGTTTGAGCCCCCTTTTTAAAACTGACCTGACAGCTTTAGAAGTCTCTTAGCCTCTTATGCACGAGGCAAAAATAGAAATCATACATATAGGGCCCCATGCATCAAACCAAAAACCGGTCGCAAATGGCAGATTCGCAGAATCTGCCCCTTTGCAACCGGTATTTTTGCATTTGGGATGCATCATCCCAAATGCAAAAATAGCAACTTAAGGAATCGCTAATATTGCGATTACTTAAATTGCAATTGCATTTAAGGAATCGCAAATTGTGATTCCTTAAATGGAATGCATTAGGCAAAAAATGATTGCGATTTCCGTATTAGAAATCGCAAATTACCATCAAACTAAAGTTGATGGTAATTTGCGATTGCTTTAAAAAAATGCACTAAAGGGCATTTTTATGAGTTACATTTTACACACACACATGCCCTTGGAGCATGTGTGTGCGCAACATGTGGAAAAAGGGGAATTTCAGTGGTGCAACAGGATATCCTTTTGGAACCCTTGCACCCTTGAAATTGCATGCGCAATTTGCAAGTACCTATGGAGTACTCGCAAATTGCGCATGCAATTCCCATTCCTTCTTATGGGCCCCTAGGCCCATAGTAATGAAAAGGAATCAATTACTTAATTGCGGCTCACAATTTGTGAGTCGCAATTATGGAATTTCAAGGAATCAAAAAATATTTTTGCGATTCATAGATGCATTGCATTTCACAATTTCTAAATAGCGAGTCGGTAAAATTCGCTATTTTGAAATCGCAAAATGCGGGCTTGATGCCTGTGCCCCTTAATTTAATAATACATATTTACAGAGGTCATCTGAGTCAGCACCTTCAGCTGTTGCTTATTTGAATCTTATTTGACATAATGAGGCAGTAGCTTAACTCCTTTAATCCATTGGCTTTGACAATGCTATTCACTTTTGCATATGCCAATTGAACTATAGTGTTAGAAATAGGGGTCTCTAGTTGGCATTGTTATGCACCCTGCCCAAGTTGGGACCCTTCCTTCTAGTCAGGGTAAGGGAGCTACATACCCCAGATAACCCCTGCTCACACCTTGATTGCTTGGCACAAGCAGTCAGGCATATCTAAGAGGTAATGTGCAAAGCATTTGTACATAAAACACACAGTCACTCATTGAAAACACTGCAAATGGACATCACACCAGTTTAGAAAAATAGCCAGTCTTTATCTAAACCATAGACCAAAACAACAAAAATCCAACATACAAACCGCTAGATATTACTTTTTAAAGAGTTAAGCAATTCTGTCCATCGAATGTTATGGATGCGTTGATTTTAGCACAAAGTACATTTGATGCATCAAAATCCAAGACAAAAGACAGCCGCAAAGGAGAGAGGTGATGGAAAACACAGCAATGCATCGATTTCTGGGTCTGGGGATAAAGGATGTGTCAGTTCCTCTGATGTCCTAAGATCATGTTTTTCAACAAGGCTCAAGCAGAAGGGATGGCCTCCGAGGGTTCAAGGCTTTCTTTGAAATAGAAGTTTCTAGAGATATTTCTTTGAAGTGCTTGGAATTTCCTGTCTCCCCTGCCCTGGCTCCGCCTGACTGAAGGTACAATGAGGTGGTGTGAAGTCCTTTGTGTGGCAGAGTGCATCCTTATAACTTGCAAGTGGAGCTGTGCCCAGCTCCTTCTTCTCCATCCTGCGAATGATGGCCCATCCAGCCACAACTAATCTATATATATTTTATAAGGCTGTCTAGGAGGAATAAACACAATCCAACTGCCAACTACACCAAGTAATTTGACCAAAGAACAGGCTGGAGGCAACAAATAGGTAGGGCAGGAAAATGCAACTTTCTAAAAGTGAAACTGTGACTTAAAATCCGACATTACCATTGAAGACTATAGTGAATTACAATCATGAAAGTCCTACCTCCTCCAAATCAAAAGCTAGCACAAATTAAATATGATATAATATGGCAAGCCAATGTTATCCTATCATCGAGGTAGGCCTCACAATAGTGAAAAACAAATGTAGGAGTTTTTCAACAACAGGACATGTACTACTTATATTTACATGTCCAATCTTTTAGTGCAGCACACCCATCTCTATGGGCTGCCTAGAGCATATCTTAGGGGTAGCTTATTTGTAATGAAATGGGAGTTTAGTGATTGGCAATAGAATTAATTTGCCAAGTTTATTTGGCAGTTTAAAACTGCATTCAGACTGCAAAGGCAGACCTTAGACATCTTTCAAGGGGCTACTTAACCTCATAGATGCTCGTAAACATCCCTCCCCAGTGCTGCGCTGTCCATTGGAACTAGTGCTGAATGGACGTCCAATGGTCGTGGCAGCACTGGGGAGGTAGTGCTGCCGTCGGCCAACGCTCCGACGCAGCACTTAAGGGGATAAGTTGGTGACACAATGTGTTGATGGCCCACTAGTAGCATTTCATTTACATGCCCTGGATATATGGTATACCACTTTACTAGGGACCTATAAGTAAATTAAATATACCAATTAGGTGTAAGCCAGATTTACCACATTTTAGGGGGGGGGGCACAAGCCTGTTAGCACTGGTTAGCAATGGTAAAGGGCACAAGGTCCTAAGGCCAACAACAACAAAAATCAGAAAATAGGAGGGTGAAGGCAAAATGTTTGGGATAAAACCGCCCTAAGGCTGACAGTTCTAACACATGCATACAGTATTTTCCACTACTGGCGAAAAATCTAAGCACTTTATGGCTGGTAGCACTCTACTCCAGAGCCCAAAGTTAATAGTTATTCCAGTACTATTAATTATTGCTGTAAATGTATTGGTTATTGGGTTAGCCTTGTGCTCTAAGGAGAGTGGACATATATTATGTTACTAGCAGTTAGGAGTAACTATTAGAGTGAGTTAATGTAGGAGGAGTGAGGGAGTAGGATGAAGGAGATTAAATATTGTAAAATAGAAAGGAGAAGATAAACTGAGTGAAACATTGTGATTTATAGGGACCTGATCAGTAGATATGTTAGATAGATTTTGGTATTGCAGGAACAGTTATTCTGAAGACAGGTGTATGTTTTAAGAGTGCCATGGTTAATTTACAGAAATTTAGTAGAGAGTAAGATGGCAGTCATTTACAATGGTTGGGTAAACTCAGAAGCACTCATTAATACAGAGGATGGATTGCAAGGAGAATATCATTTCAATAGGAAGTCAGGAAAAATAATAATTCTTTGCTATAAACCTTATTATTTTTATGCAAAGGTTTTTATTTTTTTAATGTGAGGTAGGATGCAATCTGATGAAGTATAAAGAGAAGAAAGAAAGGCTGAAAGTTGGTTGTCTGTGAGTAGGGGATTTAAGTTGTTCTGTTAGTTTGATGCCCCACACTTTCAATGGTGTGACTAGCTTCTGTTCTCTTCCATATGGATATTGATCACACAAACTTTAGGAGTTTACAATTGCGTTTTGGGGGATATGTTTGGAAATTGGTTTGTGGTTGTTAGGTATATGTAATAAAGTGGACAATCAAAGTGGTTTGCATTGATCTTGGTTGTTAGACTTGGCCCTTTTTGCAGGGTCATCCCTGAACTTTTTGCCTTCCTCCTGGTATTTTTTCTGACCTGTATTGGTGGTTGTAGGGCTCTGGGCACTTTTTCACTGCTGTCCAGTGTAAAGTGCATGTGCTCTCTATGGTAAAATGTGGTAAGATTGGTCTACACCTGTTTGGCGTATTCAATTTACCTATTAGTCCCCACTAGAGTGGAATCTCATATACCCGGGGCCAGCCAATTAAATGCTACTGGTGGGCTTGCAGCTCTGCTTGCACCCCCCAGCAAAGTAGCCTTTCAAACCTGTCTCAGCCCTCTGCCATTGCAGGGCCTATACACGCAGTTTACTGCCGCTGTGACGTGGCACATAAAGTGGGTGCCACGTCTGTGACTCCCATTTTACTACATATCAGTCACCCCTAAGGTAGGCCCTAGCTAGCTCTATGGGCAATGTGCTCTGTAGGTAAAAGGTAGGAAATGTGCCTTAACTGTGTGGCATGTCCTGATAGTGACAAACAGTGATTTGGTTTCTCACTACTGTGAGGCTACCCTCTCATAGGAATGCATTAGGGATTTCCTTATATGTGTGTCGGTGGTAATTCCTGAAAGGAGAGGAGTAGCATGATCAAGTTTGGTATGTTTGGAATGCTGGTAATAAATGGTGTTCGTAGATTTATTGTCACTGAGTTAGAAATGCCACCTTTAGTAGTGGACATTTCTGTGTGCTATGTGTGTTTGTGCCAGCCTGTTGTGTACTGCATGACTGGCTCTGGAGTAACAGAGACTGGGGAGGTGCAGTGGCTCCAGAGGGGCTGGGTGAGTCAGCGCTAGGCTGAATAGGCAGATCTGCATTTGGAATGATGTAAGGAGTAGCCCCTGACCCTGAATAGATCTGTGCCTGTCTTGTACAATGCTGGCTCCACCCCCTGTGGTGTGTCTGGGGCCAGGACCTACTCTGTCAATGGAGACTGTTGTGCACTGTAAACAAATGTTGGAGTTCCCCCCAGAACTGGTTTGGACTGGGAACATAGCCCTGTGTAGGGGGAGAACAAGGAACATGGCTGGTATAAATATTGGGGATGTGACCCCATGAAAGTGTGCTTTCTTAGATCTGGAAGAGAGGGCTGCTGGGCACCAGGAGGAACCACCACCAATAACTGCCCCTCTGCTGGAGGGCCCTGTGAGCCTGCCTTGGCCCAGCTAGCCCTGAGGGACTTTGGGGACTTAGCGTTTTGTAAGCACTTAGAATCCCTTGGACTGGACAGACCCCAGTACTTTGTTACTTGGAGTGCTTAACACTGGACCTGTGCTTGGAAACACTGCAGGCTTCTGGCGTACTTGAGCCCCTGGCGTGGGCTCATGTTGTAGTAGTGCGTAGTCAGCGCTTTCCTGGAATTGTCGAAGCGGAACGGGCTGCAGACTTTGCTTGAGATTGGTGAAACCAGAAGTCAAGCAGGAAGAGCCTGACCTAGACCGTGACCAGCCCCAGGAAACAGCACCAGAGCCGGAAGTCAGGCAAGCCTGTGCCTGAGCGTGGGCAGGGCTCCCGGGTTTCTGAGGAGAGCCCTGCCTGCTGCCTCCAGAAATGGTTCAGACCAAAAATAGAGGAGATATGCCCTCTCGGTTTGCGGGAGCCGCGAGCGATCATGAGGATTCAGGGCATCCCCTCATGAGCAATGCAAGCACGGTGGCCGTGCCTGGTATTGCCTAGCACCCAGCTGAAGCCGCGCCGTGACGGGAAGACAGGCGAGCATGCACTTGATGGTGGGAAGGGCTCCCCATTCAGAGGAGGAGAGCCTGCGTGACTGCCCCAACCAAGACGGAACCTCGCAGGCTCGTCAGTCCCGAGGGAGGACTGGAGCCTCACGGGCTCCCTCCTGACACATCTGCCAGTGAAGAGGAAGAAGACGTAAGGCCGCAGTGGCTGGCCGCGGCCATCGAGAAGCCATACTTCAGCTTTCTGGAGCCCAACTCACCAGATTGAGGGTCAGTCCAGCCACTTGGGGAATTGCCTACCCGGGGGAGACCGAGTGAGGTCTTCCTGCACTCAAGGGCATTGCACTACCTGTTGGTAGCAGTGCTGGCCCCACTGTGCATTACGGGTCTTATTTCTGCAGCATTGGCATCCAGGGGGCAGTTTGGAGGCCTTGCACTAAGTGTGGATGACACAGCACACTGTTGGTGCTTATTTGTGTGCCCAGCTGCGATGCCAGATTGTGGGCAGCTGCAACAATGGGGGCATTTCTTTCTTTGCATAAGAGAAACATTAAAAGTACAGGCCGGTGGAAGCCATGTGCTCATTGTGCCCTTACTTTGGGAGATAGAGAGCATTGCATGGAAACCGTGAGGAAGGTCAGCCTGGGATCACTTTGTGTTCTGGTAGGGCATTAGGCCCTAAGGTGATGTGTGCACCTTGTTAGTGTTACTTGGATGTACTGCTGATTTAGAAGGAATTCCTAATGTGATTTATGCCTAATGTTATTGCTGCATAATGTGGTTTATGCCTAATTTGAGTGATGCATAATGTGTTTATGCTAGGTGCCTTTACCAGTTGTTACTGGTTGTTTTATTAATTATCTGTGTTATGATGGTGATGACAGTGGCCCGATTTGCCCTGTCGTGTATATAATGTCCTGTAAAGTCATACCTAGTGCTCAGTGGCACAGTGTATATATGTGATTATGCTCTGATGTGTTTTATGGATAATACAAAGGCTATTTTACATAACCTTGTGTGGAGTTTCTTTTGTGGTGTGCCTAGTGTGTGACTGCTGTGCACAGTGCATTTGGGATAAGCCTGACTGCTTGTGCCAAGCTACCAAGGGGGGAGCAGGGGTTATCTTCAGTGTATAACTCCTTTGCCTTGATTAAAGTGGTGGTTTCTGCCTGGCTGAGGCGCATGCCCTTGCCATCCAGAAATCCCATTTCTAACAATGGTGTTATGTGTTTATTTGTGAAAGATGCATGGGTGTATATATATATATATATATATATATATATATATATATATATATATATATATATATATATATATATATTACCTACTGGCGATAGCCAGTAGGTATATATAGTTAGGATTTTTTTCCTATGGGACTTTTGAAAATTCTATGTCTAATAACTTTGGCGTTTGTGGACGGAATCGGCTGAAATTTTCAGGAAAATGCCACATTTTGTTTCTGAGCAGCTCCTGAAAATTTGGGGGGGGTTCGTCAAGGGGGGGCCGAGAAAAAAGGGGGGTCCCAAAACGCATTTTTCCCATGTTAATTTCCATAGGGCGGTTGGACTCACTTTTAGCCCGAACGGCTGAATGGATTTCCACGAAACTTGGCAAAATTGTAGGGACTGTTAGCCCGATGTGCCTTTGCTAGGTCTCAATATATGTGCTTCAGTGGATTTTGAGAAATTAACGTTTAAATCAAGATATATATCTGTAACAGCGCTCCGGGCAGCGCTCCGGTTCGCGAACTTTTCGCGTATCGGAACTTTGCGAAGCGAAGCTGATTGGCTCTCCGGTGTCTGTCAACATTCTAAACAGTCCGGTGCGGCCGCCATCTTGTCTCTCGGTAGGATCGAGAGACAAGAGGAGGCCAAAACAAAGGGGGAAATGAAGGAAAGGGGGCAAGGTAGACCCCTTCTGACCCCCTAGGATTGATGAGGGGGATATTATAGAGCCACGCCGGGCCCAAAAAAAAAAAAGAAAAAATCCGATTTTTTCGCCGTAGAGACGCGTCTTGGTTCGCGAACCGGGCAGCTAACCGGGCAGCTAACCGGGAAGCTAACCGTCAGTGTAACCCAAAAAAAAAAAAAAATCCGATTTTTTCGCCGTAGAGACGCGTCTTGGTTCGCGAACCGGGCAGCTAACCGGGCAGCTAACCGGGAAGCTAACCGTCAGTGTAACCCAAAAAAAAAAAATCCGATTTTTTCGCCGTAGAGACGCGTCTTGGTTCGCGAACCGGGCAGCTAACCGGGCAGCTAACCGGGAAGCTAACCGGCAGTGTAACCCAAAAAAAAAAAAAAATCCGATTTTTTCGCCGTAGAGACGCGTCTTGGTACGCGAACCGGGCAGCTAACCGGGAAGCTAACCGGGAAGCTAACCGGCAGTGTAACGGGAGTCTGAGGAGTAGCTGATTGGCTGTCAATATTGTAAACAGTCCGGAGCGGCCGCCATCTTGTCTCTCGGTAGGATCGAGAGACAAGAGGAGGCCAAAACAAAGGGGGAAATGAAGGAAAGAGGGCAAGGTAGACCCCTTCTGACCCCCTAGGATTTATGAGGGGGATATTATAAAGCCACGTGGGGCCCAAAAAAAACAAACAAAAAAATCCGATTTTTTCGCCGTAGAGACGCGTCTTGGTACGCAAACTGGGCAGCTAACCGGGCAGCTACCGGGAAGCTAATCGGCAGTGTAACGGGAGTCTGAGGAGAAGCTGATTGGCTGTTATCATTGTAAACAGTCTGGAGCGGCCGCCATCTTGTCTCTCTGTGGGATCGAGAGACAAGAGGTGGAAAAAAAAAAGGTGTAAATGAATGAAAGGGGTAAGGCAGACCCCTCCTGAACCCCTAGGATTGATGAGGGGGCTATTAAAGTTCCCTGGGGGGTGAAAAAAAAAGAATTGCGATTTTTCGCGGTAAAGGTGCTTCCTGGTACGTTAACCGGGCAGCTAACCGGCAGCGTAACGGGAGTCCGACATATTGTGTTTTTTGAACGTTTGTGATATGTGCACGTGTGGATTTTGTCTAATTAAGGTTAAAAAAATATATATATATCTTTAAGCGTGTTCTGGCGCGCTTACGTTTTGGGTTTGGTTTGCGCTGCAGAGACGATACGTCACGGTTATGCGATGCATCATGAGGCGTCTCACGGGCTACGTGATACGTCACTTAATAAAGAATATATTTTACAGCTATAGATATTAGCTTTTAAAAAACCAATGAAATTCACAGAAAAAACCATAGGTTATAGACCATATATAGTTAGGAATTTGCATTTACAAAACCTTGAAAATTCACTGAAAAAACCATAGGTTATAGACCATATATAGTTAGGGATTAGCATTTAAAAAACCTTATTTTATTTGCACAAAACCATTGAAATTCCATATATAGTTAGTTGCACTAACTATATATCGCGGACCCGCAATCCACTGCTAATGATGTCACATATTACATCATTCATGACATGGTCAGTGACATCACTGATGACATCACTGATGACATCTCAAATGACATCACTGATGACATCACTGATGACAACACCCAGTGACTGTATGTTTCTGTAAAGTTAAAATATGTCTTACATATTGAAGAATGAGTGGATGTATAAGTGTCTGGATGAAGGATTTAGTAGGTGCATGACTGACTGTATGAGAGAATGATTAAATGTGTCTCACTGAGTGCATGGGTTAGTGATTAAAGTGTCTTAATTTGGCAATCAATATTTATGTTCTTCTGTAAACTGCTGCATGTTTAAATCAGTAGCTATATCAGTAACTATATGGGTTATTGAATGGTTGCCCAAGTATTTGTATGGGAGACTGAGTGTGTGTGTGGGTGGCTGGGAGGTGTATAACTCTGTGCATAGATGTGTGAGCGGTTGATTCCCTAGGTGTATGGGTTCAAAAGTGCATGTAGAAACAGCTGTATGGACAGTTGACTGTGTGCATGAGTATATTGGTGAGTGAATGGATATCTCAGTTCTACATGTCAAAGTAAGTACATATGTAAAACACACTCCATGTGAGAGTTGACATATATAAATAACTGAACATAAGAGTCAGTGAATGTGAGAGTGGCTGTATGAATCATTGTGAACTTGTATCAAGGATTGTATAAGAGAGTAAATATGTGTTAGTATATGTTTGAATAAGTAAGGTGTGTATAACTGTATAGTTAAGGAAATGGAGATGTGATTGATTCTTTGCATGACTGAATAGGTGTGTGAGTAATTCCATGGATGTGTGACAGTCTGTGAGTGCCTGTTTACACTGAGTGTATCAAAGGTTATATTAGAGTCTGAAGATGTATTATCACATAAATGATATCATCAGTGATGTAATCAGTAATGTCAAATGAGATGTCAGTGATGTCATCAGTGATGTCATTTGAGATGTCATCAGTGATGTCATCAGTGATGTCATTTGAGATGTCATCAGTGATGTCATCAGTGATGTCACTGACCATGTCATGAATGATGTAATATGTGACATCATTAGCAGTGGATTGCGGGTCCGCGATATATAGTTAGTGCAACTAACTATATATGGAATTTCAATGGTTTTGTGCAAATAAAATAAGGTTTTTTAAATGCTAATCCCTAACTATATATGGTCTATAACCTATGGTTTTTTCAGTGAATATATATATATATATATATATATATATATATTCACTGAAAAAACCATAGGTTATAGACCATATATAGTTAGGGATTAGCATTTACAAAACCTTATTTTACTCGCACAAAACCATTGAAATTCGCATATATAGTTAGTTGCACTGACTATATATTGCGCACCCGCAATCCACTGCTGATCATGTCCCATATTACATCATTCATGACATGGTCAGTGACATCACTGATGACATCACTGATGACATCTCATCTCAAATGACATCACTGATGACAACATCCAGTGACTGTATGTTTCTGTAAAGTTAAAATATGTCTTACATATTGAAGAATGAGTGGATGTATAAGTGTCTGGATGAAGGATTTAGTAGGTGCATGACTGACTGTATGAGTGAGTGATTAAATGTGTCTCACTGAGTGCATGGGTTAGTGACTAAACTGTCTTAAGTTGTGCATCATTATGTCTGTTGTTCTGTAAACTGCTGCATGTGTTGATCAGTAGCTATATGAGTAACTATATGGGTTGTTGATTGGTTGCCCAAGTATTTGTATGGGAGACTGAGTGTGTGTGTGGGTGGCTGGGAGGTGTATGACTCTGTGCATGGATGTGTGAGCAGTTGATTCACTAGATGTATGGGTTCAAAAGTGCATGTGGAAACAGCTGTATGGGCGGTTGACAGTGTGCATGAGTGTATTGGTGAGTGAATGGATATCTCAGTGCTACATGTCAAAGTAAGTACATATGTAAAACACAGTAGATGTGAGAGTTGGCATATATAAAAATCTGTGCATAAGAGCCAGTGAATGTGTGAGTGGCTGTATAGATCATTGTGAACTTGTATCAGGGATTGTATAAGAGAGTAAATATGTGTTAGTATATGTTTGAATAAGTAAGGTGTGTATAACTGTATAGTTGAGGAAATGGAGGTGTGATTGATTCTTTGCATGACTGACTAGGTGTGTGAGTAACTCCATGGATGAATGACAGTCTGTGAGTGTCTGTTTACACTGAGTGTATCTAAGGTTATATTAGAGTCTGAAGAGGTTCATCGTATTATAACATGAATGATGTCAGCAGTGATGTGATCAGTAATGTCAAATGAGATGTCATCAGTAATGTCATTTGAGATGTAATCAGTGATGTCATCAGTGATGTCATTTGAGATGTCATCAGTGATGTCATCAGTGATGTCACTGACCATGTCATGAATGATGTAATATGTGACATGATCAGCAGTGGATTGCGGGTGCGTGATATATAGTTAGTGCAACTAACTATATATGCGAATTTCAATGGTTTTGTGCGAGTAAAATAAGGTTTTGTAAATGCTAATCCCTAACTATATATGGTCTACAACCTATGGTTTTTTCAGTGAATTTTCAAGGTTTCGTAAATGATAATCCCTAACTATATATGGTCTATAACCTATGGTTTTTTCAGTGAATTTCAATGGTTTTTTAATAGCAAATATCAAAAGCTGTAAAATGTATTCTTATTCTAATTCAAAAATATATTTTATATTTTTGTAATATATATATTTTTTTTAATTATTTTTTTTGTTTCGCTGCCGGTCCGCGAACCGGGCAGCTTCCCGTTAGCTTCATTTTGTTCCGCGAACCGGTAAACGTTCCGTTAGCGCAACTACCGCGTTAGAAATCAACATTGTGACGCGTCGCGTAAGCGCGACGTATCACGTTACCGCGTAATGCGCCTTATGACGCGCTGCGTTAGCGCACCCGGAAGCGCTCCGGAACGCGAACCGAGGCGCGAAGCGCAGCACCCCGGAAGCGATCCTGGGCGCGGCGCGGAGCGCGTAACGTAAGCATAACAGGTCATGTGACTTGTTTATAAAACTTTTCATTGGTTCATTTTACTTTTGGTTTCCTAATGATGGAAGGCTTGGTCATATGACCTAAAAATAACACTTTTCATTGGTTTAGAACATTTTTTTTCCCCAAATGATGAAAGCCCCACCTTTTTTTTTCTCACTCTGACTTGTAAAGCAAAGGACCCAGATGCATTTACAGTTTATCACTAACAATGTTCCAGGCTAATGTATTTTCCCGGGAAATTTACAACTGTCCTGCAAGTAAAATATTCCTATTTCGAGAAAAAGGGCGTTTCTTCGTCCCATGAGGGAGCCGTTGAGCAAAAGAGGCTCGGCCTGCTGTCTTAGTCGCTGATAGGCCTGAATATCGGATTCTTATCGATCACTTTATGTTGCAGGAGTGGAAAACACAACAGTCCTTGACCATTTATCTTTACAGCATTCCTGCATATTATACCTTTTAACCGTCATGTAATCGGGCTGATTTATTTCACTTGCCTTTTACTGATTCGAAAACAGTGGCTATTATTCAAAACTTTACCAATCTAGGTACTACTACCATGTTTTGTTTTAAAAACCTTTATTGTGAAAATGTCAGTATACAAATACGGGCCTATAACAACGTGGGCCGGCCACGGAGCAAACTGGAATCGTATATGATGAGGGGACATTTACACTGTAGAAGAACGTAACGGGCGGGCCATTAGGTTGCAAGAACTAAGGTGTCTAACAGTTGCGGAATCGGTGGACGTAAATTTTATAATTAAAGTACGACAGGGCCAGTTACAATAAAATTATCTAGATATACATTTGCGGGCAAGTACCATGGGTGACGTTAATTCGAACTTTCAATAGTACAGTAATCAATAACACATCAGAACTTAATATCAATAGGGATGTCCAAATGTTCAATCAGTACTCGTCCCCGCCCGCCATGTGCTTCAAAACTGCATACGTATCTCGTGATATCAAGGCTGGGCAACCAGTACACAACAAGGAGTTGCGAGTCCCATTTATGCCGGCGCCATTTTGGGCGAGGCCGGGCAGGTCCAGGATATAGTCAAAATGTCTCCACCAACCAGCGGTCGGACCAGAACACCATTCGGGAGTCAAAATAGGTTCCGTTAAATGACAACAAGAACCATCAGTCAAAAGAGGGGAGGGCAAGTTCTTCCCTACCGGGTCACGTTGGGGCTCCACCGGAACTGATCGAATTGGTAGTCTACAGTGTTTCTGGATGTTTGAGACTGAAGCTGGCGTCAGCATGAGAGCACCACCATCTTGTGGCTCCGTCGTGGCCATTCCGCAAGCAATCATGGCAGCCGCTCCCAACCGGAAGCCTGCGGGAGTCGGGGGCCCCGGTGACTTTTGTAGAATCTTCAAGGCTGAAGGGACGCTTTCGGGAATGGGGCCCATGCCCTAGCAGGCAAGCATCCGAGTTCCAAGGTGTCCCAGGGCCATTTTAGTGGACCAGGCCCAAATCCGAAGAGCCGGCAGCCATTTTGAGAGTCCTGTGGCAGCCGCCTATCGCTGCACCGCAAGAGTGGGCGCAACGCTGTAGCCGCAAGAGCGGGCGCAACTCAGCTGGATGGCGGGTGAGGCACTGTGCCGCAAGAGCGGGCGCAACTCAGCTGGATGATGGGTGAGGCACTGTGCCGCAAGAGCGGGCGCAACTCAGCTGGATGGCGAGTGAAACACCAAGGGGCGCCCCACTGCAGCTGAGGAGCCTCCACCTGGGGAGGCGGGGGAGGCCCGATCGCGCCGCCTCCCCCCGGGGGCGCCCCACGCCGTCTTTCGGCGCAGCATTGTAGGATGGCTAGGCCAGTGCGGCAACTTGCTGGACACCACCTCGGTGCCGTCCGGATCTCGGCGCGTTGTGCTGCCTTCGGCCTATTCGCACAACGGTCCGCTACTGACGCCGCCTCACAGGCCGACGGATTTTGTAGGCTTTTTATAGCCCAAAGCCGACTAAAAGACAGCCCAAAGCAGCCCATTGTTGCTACTCCGGGGAGGGAGGGGCAGGGACAGTGTCAAGCGGACAGTGAATGCTTTGAGATGGATGTTGCAGCAGGCTGCCATGTAAATAGTTGTTTAAAATGTTTTTTTTTAACGTGTTTACTTTGTTGGAGCGTTGTATATATTTATAAGTTATTAAAGTGTTATAATCCTACTACTTTGTTGGAGTGCTATATATTTGTAATGTGGCAACGAGCACAAAGATGTTACTGTATAACCAGAAAAAGACATAGTCCAATTGTGCGTGATCTAGTCCAATCTGGTGACGCCGATAGTGGGTATCAGCAGACTTTCATTTGTATAGGGTTTGTCGGTTATTGGGCGGGGTGGGTGGTAGGGCAGGCATGCTTAGGCAGCGAGGGCGGCGGAGCCGAACTACCTCGTGGCCATCCCGACCGCGAGCTTGGCTCCTCCCCCTGGTTTCATACTTTTTGCGGAGGGCTATTTCCTGGTGTTTCTTGTTTTAGCAGGGTCAGAAAGGATCCTATCAGTGGCCTACTGATTTTGTTCGATTCCTTTCTTTTTGCCATAATTTGCTAGGAAAGTACCGTGGCTAATCCGTATTTTATATATATGGCCTCTTTATTAGGGGTGCCCTCCAGTGGGGCCAGACGAGCTACCTCTAATAAATGGTCCGGGTAGAACCAATTACCAATCAGTGGGGAGAAGATAGGCATGACAGATTACAAAAGGGGGGACAAGGGTCCGCACTACCTATCTTTTCACTGCTTGCAAAGACTAGACGGAATATCTCTATTCCACGTTATTTGTAAGCAGAGAATACCTCCAAAGAACTAATATCAAACAACCAGGGTTTGGACAATCAAACAATCAAATGGTGTGAAAGAGATAGGCACGACGGGTTACAACAGGAGACAAAAGTCTGCGTTACCTACCCTTCACTACCTGCAAAGGAAGAGAGAATCTTCGTATTCCTCTCCGTTTGTAGACAGAGAATCTCCAAAGAGGACCAATGTATCAAGTAGCGACCAAGGCTAAACGAACCAATCAATCGAATAATACTAGTATTTTCAAACAATTCCGATACAAACAATCAATCAAATAGTCAATCAGGTGGATAAAACTATCCTGCCAATCAGACGTATAAAACGTATTACTTAACCTTACCCGGACCACGAGGACAGTTCTTCGCCTTCCCCTTCCAGCGCTCGATAGTCCTCTTACTCCAGTTTTACCACAGCACTCCTGTGGGGTCCCAGTCAGGACAGCAGGTCACTCAAGAGAGGTCCGTTCAGAATCGGTGAAGTTCACTCGATCGGCAGCCAGACGAGGGTCCTCTCCAGGCAGGTATACTCCAATCGTTTAGACATTCACCCCGTCGTCAGGACCTCTCTTACTGAACCCACATGTCGCTGATGGGCCCCGCATTGAGACGCCAATTGAGGAAAAGCAGCCAGTTACTGTCGAATGCCCAGGCTGTTGGCGCAAGGACGCCTCTAATTTCCCATAGCAAATAGTTACCAAATAAAGAGACAGGCGCTGGAAGCTGGAACGCAAGAACAGGGTTTATTTGTCATGAGGAGAGCCTGTCATTTCGGACACGCACACAGAATGTCTTCGGGAGGTGCTCTGACCACATCTCCGAGGCCTGGCCTCTTATACACAGGTTTATTGCTTTATTACATGTGACACATTCTTGTGAAGACTTTGATGTACAGAAAGGCATCCCTGGAATCTTCCGCTTCAGGCTCGGTCCCAAACACCCTTACAGTGAGAATCCCCTCCCCAATCACAATACAGGATCGTTATCAGATAGTAGGAACAGCAGGACATTCCGCCGATTCCCGGAAAAGGTGTGGTGTGACGGATCTCATGGGGTGGGGGCCTTGATCTATTATAACACCTTTGAAGAGGGGTGATTCGTTACAGTTGGGGCCATAAACTACATCCGCAGGGCTAGGTGATAGCCTGGGACCGGCCTGGACAATCGGACACAGAGGAAGAGTGTCAGAGGGTGCGGTAGTGAATAGGGTGAAAGGGAGGTGACGGGCGGGCACGGGGTGGGATTCCAGGGAAGAGCAGCGCAGATGGGGGGAGGTTTATGGCCCATGCATGAGAGAGAGAGCGGGGGTGGCCAGTGAGTGGGGGCGATGCTTGCGAGGGTGGGGAGCCGTGCTGAGGATCGGCGGCGTGCAGAGAGTGGGTCTGGTCAAGGCATCTAAAATGGCTGCCGTGCACGACAAAAGTGTGGCATTGGAAAAAAGGCAAGATGGCGCAGACAATGTTTATCAATACGGATTAATTTTCCACAGTGAGAGCGGGGGTGGTCCGAGAGGGGGGGTGTTCGTAGCGCCAGGGAGACACGCTGGGGACCGGCGAGGGGCAGAGGGGCCATAGCGCTTTCAAAATGGCTGCTGCTTGCTAGAGCGTACGTGCCTGAGTGGAATTGCCCGCCGTTTCTTTTCTAAACAGTTTAGTCTGTATACAACCACAATTATCTATGTATATAGTGAGATCAAGATAATCAACTGAAGTGTGGCTGATTTGTCCGGAAAACCTGAGATTGATGTCATTGTCATTGAGGGCATCTACAAAGCCATTGGCAGTATCTGCAGGACATTCTAGTATGATGAAAAAATAGATAATTGTGGTTGTATACAGACTAAACTGTTTAGAAAAGAAACGGCGGGCAATTCCACGCTGTTTGCTACTAGTAGTCATCCCCGTCAATTAGTGGAGAGTATACCGTATGGGGAGCTACTTAGAATACGCAGAAACAACTCTAATGATAGTGATTTTGAGAGAGCAGTCCATGCCAGCATGCAAAGGTTCAAAACTAGGGGTTATGGAGATATGGTATTAAGCAAGGCCTATGAGAGAGTTAAAAACACGAAACGCAAAGATCTATTGAGAGCCAAAAACCAAGAGAAATCTAAAAATGGCAGCTTTCGGCTCATCACCACCTTTTCTCATAATGCAGGCCAAATTAAGAAAATCTTAAGAAAAAATTGGAATATCTTATTGTCAGATAATACCATTAAAGCAGATTTACCATCTAACCCCCTTGTAACATTCAGAAAAGCGAGATCACTAAAAGATCATTTGGTTTCCAGTCACTATTCTGCACCTGAAAAGACCCCTAAGTTGCCCATCCTCAATGGTTTCTATCCTTGTGGCCGCTGCAAGGCTTGTAAATTTAGTAAGCGGACGCTTACTTACAAGATACCTGGTGTCACCATCCCCAAAAGAATCAACAAATTTTTAACATGTTCCACGCCATATGCCATTTACTGTTTGACATGTCCGTGCGGCCTTAACTATATCGGGAGCACTACCAATGAGGTAAACTTAGGATACTAGAGCACATGCGTGCGATTGCTAAAAAGGATGATGCATACCCAGTGGCTAGGCATTTTGCCAAAATGCATAAAAGTAACAGGGATCTGTTAGCTTACACATGCATAGATAGTGTACCTTTGAGTATTAGGGGGGGTGATCGTCTGCTTAGACTCAGACGACTGGAATCGAGATATATAATAGACTTACAGTGTAAGCATCCGCTTGGCCTTAATATGCATGAGGAATTCAGTCCATTTAGGCTAACTGGTTGGGCATCTATTAATTTTGATATTAAATACAATGTATTCTCCCCAATTTTCTATGACTGTGTTTCACCGATCAGGTTATGTCTATATGAACCATGTTCATGTGACATATTCTTTTAATGTGTTTAATATTTAAAATGAATTTTGTGACGCATGTTTGAATTCAATGCTTTGCCCATCCAGGGCGTAATCGCTGTGCGTTTTAAACTGAATTTAGTATAGACCTTTTGATGATACATGCATCATGATTATTGTATGTTGCTATGAATTTTGGCGCTATTTAGTCCATTATCTTGGTTTTCGCCTCTTGATTTTATGCATTTTGCATTGAGAGGGGAATTTATTCAGTTGTTACCGCATGCCCATCCAGGGCTATATCATTGTGACATGTTTTCATTGTTGAGACTGTACTAGCACGTATATTCACAATTTGGATATTCTGTGATTTGTATACTTTTCGGTCTGGCATTTATTTGAATTGTTATGTTTCAATTGCCTATACTAAGATTGCATTCAATACCGTTCCAATATGGCGACCATGTAATCATGTACACAGTCCTACTTTGATTTCATTGAATTTTCATGCTGTCCTCTTTTTAAACCGATTTACAAAAGGGGGTGGTCCCTTGCTCATTGCACCATCAGGATTCAAGCAAGCCGGGCCGAAGAGGCTGAAATGCCAGAAACCGGTCCCCGGTAGCTTGTTTCCTTCCCAGTGTAAGAATTGGCTTTTGTAGTTTGGTTTGCCCTGTTCCCATCATGCACTGGGACAGGAACAGACTAATTTGCATACAGTCAGGTTCTGAAACTGGGATGGTGCAGTGAGCTAAAAAACAGTGTTGGATCTAGCCCTGATCTCTTGACTGGGTGAGAGTATTCTGTTTAATTCAGAGACTCTGTCCCTCACCACCCCTTGTTGTAAATATACTCTTTTTAAACCGGCGCACGCCTCGGCTCTCTGCACAACTTGACGAAGCCCCAAGGCGAAACGCGTCGTTGCTGTTGGTTTCCTTATTAAATCTTTTGTGAAACCTCCCCTGAGTGTGCTACCTTCCTTTGGGATTGACTTTCCTGGGATTTTTGGAGCTTATTTGTTACTCGGGCACACCCCCGATTCGGCGTGCACCCACTCGTGTGTGCAACTGGTTGGTGTTTTGGAGCCTTCTATATATATATATATATATATATATATATATATATATATATATATATATATATATATATATATATTACCTACTGGCAGTCGCCAGTAGGTATATATAGTTAGGATTTTTTTCCTATGGGATTTCTGAAAATTCTATGTCGAATAACTTTGGCGTTTGTGGACGGAAATGGCACATTTTGTTTCTGAGCAGCCCCTGAAAATTTGGGGGGGGGCCGAGAAAAAAAGGGGGTCCCAAAACGCGTATGCCCGACGTGCCTTTGCTATGTCTCAATATATGTGCTCCAGTGGATTTTGAGAAACTAACGTTTTAAAAACAGCGCTCTGGTTAGCGCTTCGGTTCGCGTACCTGACACGTAACGGAACTTCGCGAAGCGAAGCTGATTGGCTCTCCGGTGTCTGTCAACATTCGAAACAGTCCGGACCGGCCGCCATCTTGTCTCTCGGTAGGATCGAGAGACAAGATGTGGTGAAAAACGAAGGGGGAAAAGAAGGAAAGGGGGCAAGGTAGACCCCTCCTGACCCCCTAGGATTGATGAGGGGGATATTAAAGTGCCCCGAGGGGCAAAAAATAAAAAATAAAAAATTTTGTGATTTTTCGCTGTAGAGGCGCATCCCGGTACGCGAACCGGGCAGCTAATCGGGAAGCTAACCGGCAGCTTAACGGGAGTCTGAGGAGAAGCTGATTGGCTGTCAACATTGTAAACAGTCCGGAACGGCCGCCATCTTGTCTCTTGGTAGGATCGAGAGACAAGAGGTGGAAAAAAAGGGGGAAATAAAGGAAAGGGGGTAAGGTAGACCCCTCCTGACCCCCTAGGATTGATGAGGGGGCTTTTAAAGTGCCCTGCGGGGCAAAAAAAAAAAATAATAATAATAATTCGCGATTTTTTGCGGTAGAGGCGCGTCCCGGTACGCGAACCGGGCAGCTAACTGGCAGCATAACGGGAGTCCGCCATCTTGTGTTTTTGGAGCGTCCGGTTCGCATACCGGGTAGCGTCCCGGTAAGTGTAACAAGGGGAAAACCAAGAGAAACAGTAAAAAATTTTTTAAGGGAATAGATTTCCACCAAACTTTGTAAAATTGTAGGGATTGTTTGTTTGATGTGCCTTTGCAAGGCCTCAAGATATGTGGCCGTGTGGATTTTGTCTAATTAAGGTTAAAAAAAATATATATATCTGTAAGCGTGCTCCGGCGCGCTTACGTTACGGGTTTTGTTTGCGCTGCAGAGCCGTTACGTCACGGTTATGCGACACATCATGAGGCGTCTCACGTGGCTAAGTGATACGTCATGTAATAAAGAATATATTTTACAGCTATAGATATTAGCTTTTAAAAAACCAATAAAATTCACTGAAAAAACCATAGGTTATATACCATATATAGTTAGGGATTAGCATTTACAAAACCTTATTTTACTCGCACAAAACCATTGAAATTCGCATATATAGATAGTTGCACTAACTATATATCGAGCACCCGTAATCCACTGCTGATGATGTCACATATTACATCATTCATGACATGGTCAGTGACATCACTGATGACATCACTGATGACATCTCATTTGACAAGCAAACCCTTCCAGAAAGAAGACGTCAGCCCACACAGGTAAGTTGAAACGGACCTCCTTTATTAACAGGAAACAAACGGCATGATGCATTTCGGCACAACGTAGAAACTGTGGTTATCTGTTCAAAATCATCCACAAATGCCAATAAAGAGCAAGAAACCAACCCCTCCCCCAACTCCCTCTCCCTCTGTGAAGTCATCTCCTACCCTCACTGGGTAATGACTCCCGTTTTCATACAAAAGGGCCCCCCCCTCCTACGAACGGATCATGGATCAACCTTTACTTTGCTGTAATACATTACACAAGCATTCAGCACTTCTTCAAACCCACGCATGCGCCAAGCATGGCGTCCCATCGCTAGGGATACTAGCGGCCCCGACGGCTTCCCATAGCTACACTTCTCGGGCACGTGACGCAGTCACCACGTGACCGCACCCGGAAGCAACGCTCTCCTCATAACCGGCATCAAGCCGCACGGCAATACTAGCCGAGCAGCGGAAGGTAGAAGTAGGTTATTGGCCTCACTCTTCACCGACAGACTGTAAGTAAAACGTATTCTTTCCTCCCACAGAACCCCTCAGTTCCCACTGTGGCATTTACCGCGCACCATGATGATAACGATGCGGCCACTCATACCGCCCTTTGTCAGTTCGCGGACCTATATCTCACAACCGGTATATATTCATATTTATTTCAGAATATGTCGTACAGCGAGATGAGCCTACCCCCTGCCCGCCGAAGCATTTGAAAGCACTTGAATAAGTAAGCCTGTCCCCTGCCATGCAGTAACTGCGTGCCTCTCAATGTTACATGTTTGTAAGTCCTTGTACGTCATTTTTAACATTACAGGCATAGTTTGCACCCTGATTTTCCTGACCACTATAGTCTGGTTTATGAAATATGTTATCGCGCCGTGTGTGATATCTACAGAATAGAGTGGAATTGTGATAAAAATAGAAATAATGCATGCGACAGAGCACGCACTTATTGATACGTATACCTGTCCTAGCCACCCACGGACACCAGATCATCACGCTGCTGATCATTAGAAGTTTTCCTATATTACCGTGGCATGAAGTATGAAAGCACTGAGATACAGCACAACGTAACAGACTAGTAAGAATGTTCACGCCTGACAACTGTTTACTTTCTCTCCTCCCCACAGGTTTTTTGCTTCTTTTAGCACATATGCTCAACATTTTTTGAGCATATTACCACTGGCAATTTTGCTAAGAGGTATAAAAGGATTAAGGATAGGGTGTGCCTTTTAGGGGGCCCACACCATCCATCTCCTTATTCATGGTCCTGCGGAATACCGGGTACTAACCCATATGGTAGAAACATGTTGACCAACTCACCATTACACATATAGAGATACTTAGGTCGTAACTCCCCTTCCAGTATCTCGCTCTCTGTTTTTTTTTTCACAACAAAATTTATTGATTTTATAAAGCAGGTAAAGCAATAATGCAGACCTCCACAGTCAGGAGAATCCTGCCACAATATTAAGCATATGGGAGCAAAGTGCAATCCCAATCAGAACAGCCCTACCCGCCCCTTCCACCCCGTACCCCCCAACAAGCCCACTACCCTCCCCTTATCCCACCCTAACCCCATGCACGCAATCATCACCGGTCACCAGTAATCGTCCGTAGTCAGTAGGAGAGCCAGCGTCTCCTCAGGCCCGCTGCCCATCTATCGATTCTGTCTCTCCGTCATCCGGCTCCGCCGGGGGATCCAGTGTCAAACCCCTATAGTCTGCCCACCTCTTCCAGATCTTGAAATGTTTACGGGGGCACCCTCTTGCTTCAAACACTGGGTGCTCCAACCCATGCAATAATCAATCCCCGCCATCCAAGCACTCAACGGGGGGGCCCGCTCACTCTTCCACACCTGCGCCAAGTACCGCTTGGAAACAACAAGGCCCAGCAGCAACAAGTGACGCTTGTAAATGTTCCCCCCAACACCCTCCAGTATGTGGAGTAGGGCCAGTCGATGGGTCTGGGGGAGATCCCATCCCAGTACCTCTGACAGACAACTCCATACACCCCGCCAGAACCTGGACAGACCAGTACAGGACCACACCGTATGCAGCAGCGTACCCGTCTCTGCACCACATCGCAAACACACGGGACCCAATCAAGCCCCCTTTCCACAATCGCTCTCGCGTATAGTAGGCCCTATGTAGATATTTGAACTGGATCAGGCGCAGGCTCACCGCTATAGCTGCACCCCGCGGGGACTCCAGAGCCTCCCTCCAATCATCCTCATCTAGTGGGCCAATGTCCCGCTCCCAGGCCTCTTTTAGTTTAAGGAGGGAGGAGGAGCAGTGAGTGACCAATGTTTGGTATATGCGAGACACTTTCTTATCGCCGAGGTCCTCCATAAAGACCTTTGCTTCCATAGGGCTGAACTCTGGCAGCGACTCCAAACCCGCCAAGCTAGGTCCAAGCGAATGGCGGAGCTGAAGGTATTTAAAAAATTGGGTGTTGGGCATCTGAAACTCAACTCTGAGCTCTTGAAACGACTTAAGTGTTGTACCGGACACGACATGCCCCAGCGATGAGATCCCAACCGAATCCCATCCATCAAACCCCGACAGCGTGGCCAGTGCGGGGAGTTGCCCATTACGCCACAGTGGAGTCTCGGCCGTCAGCCTACCCCACCACCCCATGCGGCGCAGCGCTTGTCGCCATATCGTGAATACCCCCCCGACGGCTTTGCTGACCGTCCGAGGTACCGATGGATAGAGCGGTGCCTCCTACACCCTGAGCTGTTGCCAGGTGGGGTGAGGTTTGATCTTCCTTATCTTTAAGAAAAATTGAAGATATTGAGAGGGAAATGGTATCGTGAGAAGTAGCACTCACACTATATCCTTTTTCCAAGTGTTATAAATAGCAGTTTAAATTAATTTGTCTTGTTTAGGTCCTGACGAAAGCACATGGCTGTACTTCTTGCCGCTAAGTGCTGAAACATGTTGGCCATTATTGCATAGGACAGCTATTTATCAAAACTAGTCCTGGCACTCACGTCTTTTTAACCCTTGATCGTGACTGACACCACACGATTTGTTAGTCTGTTCACGCACCAATTTTATTCTTTTGCACTTTATTATTCTGCACTGCATTTAAAATATCACTTCCAAAAAAACTTGGTCCCACATAATATATCTTGCTCATCTTGGTTTACATACCTTCCCGACATTCATTGGCTCTCATATCTATAGAGCCGGTCTGTCATTGTGTACATCCAGGGATACCCAAATGATGAAGCTAATCACCAGGCTTGGTGTATGATGGGAATCCATATTCATAAACTTGTATGTTTATTGCAATTTCACATGCTTTGATTCACAGTAGGAACTTCCTTTTTCTGCTCTCTTTTTTGACTAGACGCTGGAGTATATTTTGTATGTATAAGTCAGTTTAGGGGCTACATATTCCAGTCTGTCTTTAAATTTTGGCCTTTGACCCTAGTTAACTCTCTTGTTGTGTGTGGCAGACCAGTACAGGACCACACCGTATGCAGCAGCGTACCCGTCTCGGCACCACATCGCAAACACACGGGACCCAATCAAGCCCCCTTTCCACAATCTCTCTCGCGTATAGTAGGCCCTATGTAGATATTTGAACTGGATCAGGCGCAGGCTCACCGCTATAGCTGCACCCCGCGGGGACTCCAGAGCCTCCCTCCAATCATCCTTATCTAGTGGGCCAATGTCCCGCTCCCAGGCCTCTTTTAGTTTAAGGAGGGAGGAGGAGCAGTGAGTGACCAATGTTTGGTATATGCGAGACACTTTCTTATCGCCGAGGTCCTCCATAAAGACCTTCGCTTCCATAGGGCTGAACTCTGGCAGCGACTCCAAACCCGCCAAGCTAGGTCCAAGCGAATGGCGGAGCTGAAGGTATTTAAAAAATTGGGTGTTGGGCATCTGAAACTCAACTCTGAGCTCTTGAAACGACTTAAGTGTTGTACCGGACACGACATGCCCCAGCGATGAGATCCCAACCGAATCCCATCCATCAAACCCCGACAGCGTGGCCAGTGCGGGGAGTTGCCCATTACGCCACAGTGGAGTCTCGGCCGTCAGCCTACCCCACCACCCCATGCGGCGCAGCGCTTGTCGCCATATCCTGAATACCACCTGTGTGGCACGGGGCAGCCGCCGCCTTAGTCTGGCCGAGTAGAGAATCGTATGTAAGGTGTGGTCTCCCATCAGCAGGTGCTCCAGGGCGTATGCCGGGTCCCCTCTATCTCCATACCACCATTCGTTGAGGACCAACAAGTGGGAGGCCTGGTAGTAGGACAGTATGTCCGATGTCGCAAGCCCGCCACAGTAAGTGGACAGAAAACATGTAGGCACCGCCACTCTCGCGGCGCCCCCAGCCCATAAGAAGCGTCCCAATACAGAGTTGACCTGCCGAAACCACTGGGGTGCAATCGGATGCGAGTGATTCTGTAACTGGTGTAATAGGCACTGAAGTGCAACCATCTTGAATATCGCGGACCTGCCAAAGATAGTAAGTGGCATCCGCGCCCACGTTTTAAGGTCCGACGGCACTTTATTCCAGACCGGCGCCACATTTCGCTACCAGGAGATCGATGCGGATTCGGACAGGAACACATCCAGGTACAATAGGCCTCCAATCGCCACTTTCAAGGCTGACGCCCAGTGGCCCGCCCGCGCTCCATCGCCCAATACCCATAGGGTGGACTTACGCGGGTTAAGGTACAGACCCGCGATTTCTCCGAAAATGCGCATAATTTCTAATACCCGCAGTCCTGACCTATCCAGGTCTGTAAGGAAGAATAGGACATCGTCCGCGTACAGAGCGATCCTATCAGCGCGCCCTCCGTCCCATCGGAAACCTTGCAACTGCGCATCAATGCGCACCCAAGAGGCCAGGGCAGTAGCGGTCGGCAGTAGGTGTTTCTATAGGGCGGTGACGTGGGCAGGAGGAGGGGCAGGGTGGGGGGAAATAATGCATGGATTACGGAGTTTTACAGGTAAGTAAACATTTAAATACATAAAACGAATTTCGTTGCGCGCACTGCGTCACATTTGGTGATGCAGTGTGCGCAACGAAATTCGTTTTATGTATTTAAATGTTTACTTACCTGTAAAACTCCGTAATCCATACATTATTTCCCCCCACCCTGCCCCTCCTCCTGCCCACGTCACCGCCCTATAGAAACACCTACTGCCGACCGCTACTGGGCCAGGGGTTCCATAGCCAGCGCGAACTGGTAAGGGGACAGCGGGCAGACTTGGCGGGTCCCCCGACCGAACGGAAACCGCGCGGACACAGCACCCGAGACCCGCACAGCTGCCGTGATGTCAGTGTAGAGCAACCGAATATATGAGATAAAGACTGGGCCCAGATTAAGGTGAGGCAGAAGCGCAAACAAGTAGGCCCAACTCACTGAGTCGAACGCCCTATCTATATCCGCTAGAAACAGGGCCGCCCGCTCACCCGTGGCCCCAATCGCGTCAATGGCTGTCAGCGCCCGTCTAACATTGTGCCGCGTCGCCCTGCGCGGCATAAAGCCTGCCTGATCTGGATGAACCAGATCCGCTACATAGGGGAGAAGCCGGTTCGCCAGCGCCTTTGCCAGTATTTTAGCCTCGATGTTAAGCAGCGATATGGGGCGATACGAGTCTTGCCTAGCAGGTGGCCTACCCGGTTTCTGGAATACCACCACCTCAGCATGTCGCCAATCAGCGGGCAACCGACCCGATCGCGCGCAGCCTCCAGGACCACCTTGTAGTGGGTCCCCAATTGGAGCTGGAACTTCTTGTAGAATTCGCACGGGAAACCACTTGGCCCAGGCGCCTTTCCCATGTTAAGTTGCGCCAGTGCGTCTCCCAACTCTTTCCCCATAATAGGACGGTCCAATATCGCCCGTGCCTCGTCAGAGACAGCCCTTGGGGGCAGATCGGCAATAAACTTGTCCCCCGCTTCTGCTGGGAGGCAATCCTGCGGCGCATATAGGTCTGCGTAGTATCGCGCGAAGCTGGCCGCCAGTCCCACCGGGTCTGTCACAGTAACACCAGCATCATCTGTGAGACCAGGTAGCGTAATCGGCTGCATGGTATTCTGACACAGTCGATGGAGCATAGTTGACGACTTGTCCCCCCACTGATAAATCCTACTGCGGGTGGCGAGCCATGCCTGTCGGGCTTCATCAAGCAATACATAGGCATAGGCCTGTTGCGCCTGCAGGAGTAACCGCACGGCGTCGCCACCTCCCTCTCCTTGGCTCTATCTCTCGAGGACCTCTACACGCGCCGCTGCCGCAACTATAGCCTCCCTGCGCCGGCGGCGAGCCGCCGCACACCACGCTATGTCCACCCCACGAAGCGTGGGCTTCATAGCTTCCCAAGCTAAGGACACCTCCGTGTCCCCGCCCAGGTTTTCCTGCCAATAATGGGCTATCGCCCCCCTCATATGGTGGACATAGTCAGCCTGCTGGAGATGCCATGGGGACATTCGCCACCGGAACAGCTGCCTCCGCCTGCACAGCTCAACATCTACAGCTACTGGGGAGTGATCAGACAACCCACGCGGCAGAATGGCCGCCCCTCGCACCCTACTTAAGTACCCACTGGGCACAAACACACAGTCTAGCCGCGAAAAGGAGTCATGCACCGCCGAAACATACGTATATTCTCTGGCCTCAGCATGCAGGTGTCGCCAAACATCAACCCAGCCCAGGGCATCCACCATCGCACTCAATCGAGAGGGGGCGGCCACCACAGGCGCTTCCCGCAACCGATGGCGATCCAGAGTCGCATCTAGCACGTCATTCCAGTCTCCACCAAATACAGCCAGGGACTCTGGGATCTCTGCCCACACCGCAAACAGCCGTTCAGCCAAAGACCATTGCAGAGGGGGAGGGGCATAGACACTCCCAAACACAACCGGCTCCGTACCCACCATCCCTTTCACCACAACATATCTGCCCTGTGGGTCAGACCAGAGTCTCTCATGCACATACGCAAGTCGTCTATGGATCAAGATGGCAACTCCTCTAGAGCCCCTGGAGAAGCCAGCATGGAAAACCTGGTGCTAGCCAAATCTCTGTAGGCATAGTGCTTTCGTCCCCATCATATGTGTCTCTTGCAAGAGCAGTACATCCGCCCCCTCCCTCTTTGCCCATCGCAGAACTGCACCCCTCTTTATTTTATCCAGCATACCCCTGACATTCCAGCTCAATATGCGCATAGACACCCCATGGTGCCCCGGAGGCAGTGCATCAACCATGATCCCAGGGAACACAAAGCAGAGGCACCCAACAGCAGGCCCGAATACATAGCACCAGCTCTAGCTCAGCATGAAGACCACGTGCACGATCAACTAACCACCCCCCACACCCCCTACCCGCACCCCCCCAAAACTCCCCCCCAAACATCCCAACTCTCAGCCCCCGCCCCCCACCCCTATACCTCATAGAACACAGAAGTATCTGTCGCGGCATGGGCGACCTCGGGCCCAAAACAGAGCGCCCAAAGCCAACCATACCAATGGATCCCAACTACCCACACAACCCTCAGAACCCCCCCATACCAAAACCCCACCTAGAATGAGGGATGTAGCCCCTAGAACATAGCACCCCGAACCCCAACCCGCAGCCCCACCTCACCCCAAACCTGTATAGCAAACACTGTCAAGGTATCCAGTTCCAAAACTACTTAAGCAGCAGGACATGCAAATCAGCCACACACTGCCAAGATCTACCACCGCAATAGGGCACCTTACACTCCAACGTCTTTCAGTTATCCTTGGCAGATTGGTCCGAGTCTGTAGGTGCTCCGTCTTTCACCCCAGTGTGGGAAGAGGAGCGCTGCCGTGACCTAGAGCTCCTGTGTCTCTTTCCCCGGACACGTTGGTCAGCTCGCTCTGATGAGGAGCTCCTGGGGGAACCCGGGTTCAGACCCGGTTGAGCATGCGGCCGAACCCTCACCGTCTCATCTGTCCAGTTGAAAACGGCTTCTGGAGTGTCAAAGAAGAGGGTCTTCGATTGGAAAATCACTTGAAGGAGGGCCGGGTAGAGTAGAGAATATTGGAGCTTCAAGCCGCGTAGCTTCGCTTTGGCCGCCATGAAGGAGTGTCGTTGCTGCTGCACCAGTTTTGTATAATCCGGGAAGATCATGATTTTCTGATTGTCGAACAAGACAGTATCCTTCGCCCTCGCCTCCCTCAAGATGGTGTCTCTGTCGTGAAAGTTCAGAACCCGTGCAATCACCGGTCTGGGCCGCTCACCTGTCGGCGGCTTCTGCGTCAGGGCTCTATGGGCGCGCTCTATCACAAAGCATCGTGACAGCGTCAGGGGGTAGCCATGTCTCCAACCACTTGGACAAGAAGCCTTCCATATCCCCCTTCTCGCAGCCCTCGGGAAATCCCACGAAGCGGAGGTTATTCCTGCGCGCCCGCCCTTCGGCATCTTCCGCCCGTAGCACCAGGCCCCTCTGAGTCTTCTCCATCACGGCCACTTTCTGTTTCAAGGTCCCCACATCATCCTCTACGGTCGAAAGCCTGGATTCCGCCTCCGTGATGCGGGCCACTGCGTTGCGAAGGTCCTGGCGCAGCAAGGTCACATCTGCCCCAACCACACCTATCTTGGCGTCGAGCATGTCCCTGGATTGGGTGATTGCCTCCATGAGCGCAGCATTGTCCGGTCCCACACTCTGGCTCCCCCCCGACGCACCGGCCCCTCCACTTGGCCCAGTGAATTTGTCTATGGGCCCCTGTTTGGCGGGACCACTGCCCCCTCCGCCCCTGGTCATGGTGTAGGCTGTATGTGGTCCGCTGTGCCAACGTTTGTCCAAGGGCCCCAACACAGTTTGCACACCTCAGGGGTCCCGACACACCACAGCCCAGGGTCCTCGCCCGCCGGCCGGCGCTGCTCCCAGACCAGACCGTATGTCCACACACACTGGGGCCGGAGGAACTTACAAATCGTGGTGCAGCACTCCAGCCACCGTCTCCAGGCTCATGTAGGACCCAGGATCCACCTCAGAATAAGCTGGCCGCTAGTTAGCAGACAGGGAGTCCAGTCTGAATACCAGTGTCGCCGCCAAGACTGCAGGTAGGACCACCCCCTCCGCTGTGCCCGTCGGCCCTGGGCAGCACCATTCGCAGCCAGGAAGCACGAAAATCGAGGCCCCGGTCTCAAGGCCTCCGCTCCTGGCCACACCTTCCTCTGGCGTCGGGTGCACCCGGGCGGCCACTCAAGGAGCGGGGGGGGGCACCACAGGGCAACCACCCTCAGCTCCGGTGCCCTGCAAGTGTTCAGGGCGGCGCCAGCAGCTGAGGCCGGAGACGAGCTCCAGAGCCGCCCGTCCGGACGCCACCAAAATCGAGGCCCTGGCTTTTCACGCTGGACCAGGCCTCAAATCGCCGCTGCTGCCGATTCGGCCCCAGAGCACCGGGGAACACCGCTCGCCTCACCGGAGGGCACCTCACACCATCCGCCACCAATGCCAAGCCTGTATGCTGCTAGGTAGGTCCGGGAGCCAGGATAATTGATCGGATAATGGTCGGGCCGGTGGGAGCTCTTAGTAAGCCGCGTCCACCATCTTCGCCCGCTAGGCCACGCCCCCCTCGCTCTCTGTTTTTAACATTGTCCAGTTGCTTTAAAATAAAACTCATTTTTTCAAGTTAAACCAGAACAATTTTTAACATTTATTTTTTTGCACCTACATTCACAACCAGCTCCACTGTACTACAGGTGTCGAAGCACACCCTGGTGACGCTAGGCCACCAGGGTGGACCCCGATGATGAAGCATGTCACCACTAGGTGGTGAGTGAGGGGTTTCTTACAAAAGGATGAATCTTTCCTTTTCATTATTCTAAGAAAAAAACCCTTTAGGAAACCTTCAGCTTTACTTCGGGTGATACTCCTCCATTTGTTTTTCTAAGAACAATTGTGTTGTCAATTCTTTTTCTATAAGAAAATACCTCGAGATTTATTGATCACTATTTGAGACCATTTGTTGTACCATTACCTGCATATATAGGAGATACAACATACTTTCTCACTGTGATAGATAGCATCTTTTGGAAAAAGAGTTATACTCTGATTACTCTGGATGTTAGTAGTCTATACACAAGCATTCAACATGATTTAGGTTTCCCGGCAGTAGACATTTTTTCATCAATCTCTCTATTCTATCAGTCTGAAATGTTATTGGATATGATTTATATCTGTCTCAGCAATACCTTTTTTATCTTTGATGATTCCATCTACATAATTTGTGCAACAGCGGTGCGGCACAAATTAATTCCAGTGAAAAAATAGTACATGCATAATGGTATATATTACAGTAAATGGTAGTACATTGGCTTCATATGATTTCATCTGTTCTTTCACCAGAGAAAGGTCCAAGCACATAAGTGGAGTACTGTTTCTATCGGGCGCAGTTTGAGGACACTTGAAGATTGGAAGTTTGAAATTTGGTGGACCCCTGCAGATTCCAGAGCCCTATCTTAGAAAAACTTAAATAAAATGTGTGATTTTTTACAAGGTTTGAGGTTTTCAGAGCATTCCAGGTAAGAAATTATAGTGTGATACCTGAAAGTCATACCACCATGGACTTGCCTTGGTGTCCAGTTTTCAGAAATGTCTGGGATTAGTAGGTTTCATCTAGGCGGCAGCCAAGCACAAATAGCTCAGGTACGCCCATTGCCAAAAACCATGCATTTTCAAGGCAACACATGTATGTCTCAAATTGCGTTTTGGTGACATTCCCGTTATGGGCAATGATGCCACCCACGCAAGTGTGGTCTTTTTTTATTGTGAAAAGATAGGTAACACAGTAAGCATTCAACATTTGGTTTACTATCAATTTAATTTCCATCTATTTTAGCTTCCAAATATAAATAGTAGGCAAAAACGACCACATTTTGTGAAACTCAGGGGCGCATTTTCTACTCTTTCATGCAACGAGGCACAGCAAGGGCAAAAAGTTATGAAGGCTTAAGAGTGACAAAAAAAGGGGTCCGCACAAGGGGGCAGTTTGGTTTAAGGATTAGCAGCCAAGTAGTTAGTTCACCTATTAAATGTATTATGCATACAAAACATTGAAAATATTAAGTTTATTATGCCAGAAGAAATACCACTAGTGGATGTTTGTCATTCCATTCCCCACTCTGCCATTTTTTTTTGTTAGTGTTCTGTGTTATGCCGGGAGGCAAAAAAATCACTTCAAATGTAAACTACCACTACATGAACATATACTGATAGAGCATAAAATTGCATGCATTTCAGTAGCTAAGGTGGTTATTAAGGTTTTTATTTGAACTTCATTGCAATAAAAACACAGCTTTTCAGAATTAAAATAGTTAATTTAAGGAAGAGTGAGAGGAACTTTGTCGCAAGAAAACATTCACCTGTTGTTGCTGGATTTTGTAGTCGCTATAACTAGCATTTTTTTCAGGTAAGGATAGCTGACAATCAATTTGACACTTAAAGACCATCTAAAATTTAATCTAGTTATGTTAAACAATTCTACCATTTTTAGACATTTATTGTAAGGAGAAAGCCTTTGGTAATGCATTCATCATCCGAGATATGGTGCCAATCTTCTAACCAGCAATACTCGGGTTTGTAATCCGTCCATTGGCTTTAGAAAGAGGGCTGTATTTTCCTTTGTTAAAATGGGCAATATTTAATGCCGAGGCTACTTCCAATAACCAGTGGCTGTGAAGTTACCAGGTTTTCTGGATTTTCATATAATTCACAGCAGGGCATTCCTCATTCTTTATTGCACTACTTTAAAATTAAGAGTGCAAGAAATAGTTCTCTCTCCCTCTGTAATGTGCTTCTATAAAATGCAAATATGATGGCGAGTGGGACACAATGCAGCTTTTTGAAGGTGGAAATGAAGAAAAAAAGATTATTCAGCAGAATGAATATAAATGAAAAAAATTCAATGTCACATTACAATGAGAGGTTATCAAATAATTTTAGCATTCAAATTTTAGGACAGGGCGAAATTAATGAAGTAGTGGTATACATCTGCTGTGCAAATAAATCATGTTTCAGACACTGAACTTCTGTCCTTTAACTTTTAAGAATTGCCTCCTATTACTCATTTGACACTTACAAATTCAATTTTCTGAGCAGATTTTCAATCATGCAGTATTCCTATTTCCATTGGTTGCATAGATTCGATACAATAACACAGACGCTGCAATAGTTATTATTGTGTCTTGTGATTTAAATTATAACTGCGCATCTTCAAGGGTATGACAGAAAGAACAACCCAAAGTCATAGCTAGTTCCCATTACAATCTCGGACAGACTGACACGTATAACTGGAACGTGTGCAGTTTAGTATAGGAAATTACAGTATTCGTAAAATATAGGAAAAAGGCATTCATTGTAGTTGATATACAATAGGAAAAGATGAGTGCTTCTTTATGCATAAAAATATTACTGTTTTAGAGTTCGATGTATATTGCACAGAACATGTTTATATGTGCATAGAGTATGTATGCAGCTGCACAGAGTGTATTCAAGCAGAATCAGTCTCATTGCATAGACCAACAGGCAGAGCAGTGAAGGTACATGAGGCTCCTGGTCTTTAAGACCCAGAAGGCGTGTCTTTACTATGAAAAACATAGGATATGACCTATGCATTGTAGTAATAAATGACAGAATGTCCGCCTATTACTACACTTACACCAAATGACAACGCACACCATAACTCACTTCGTCCATCATGTTTTGTTTTTGGTAGTCTGCATTTATTTCCTATAGAATTTGGAAATGCGTGCTCTTGTGTTGTTTTATACTTTCTGCACAGTTTGTGACATGAGTTATGGTGAGCACTGTGTGCATTTGTTAAGATAACTTAAGAATTTTATTGTTTTTGTGTGTTTGAGAAATACCCAAACTCAGTTTTAAGTGAAGTTTTTTTCATTTAATTTCTATTACTTTTTTACTGTAAACGTTTTTGCCCAACCGCTGCTCTGCATGGCCTTCAACGTTCCGCAGAAGCAGTTGGCTGCAGGGCCTGGCCTATGGCCATTCCCTTTCCCAAATCCACCACAAGTAGTCAACTCCCACTGTGCACTGCTTTTGTCCACATGCAACAGGAATTGACCACATGGCCTGGCATGTTGCCAGACCCTGCACTCAACCTGTCACATAGGCAAATGTTGCAGCATATGCTGTTTGGCCAGGCCTGGCTTCTGAGCATGTCTTGTATTCAATGGATGGGTGCCCACCGCCTTCTCTGCATAGCCATTAAGGGTTGATCAAAACACCAGGACTTTTAACAAGATGCAGCATTTGAACACGTACTGGGAACCCCAGATGCCATATTGGAATTTGTCTGGCTCTGTGATTTATTTTTGCATTCACTGTACCAAAACACCTAAAACAATACCCAGGATCCCTTATACATGGGCAGGTTTTCAGACATCGGGCACCATTGGGTAACCCAGGTTCCATAAACCATATTAGGTGTTACAATACTTTGGAACCGGAAAAGTCTTTGCGTAGAGTACAGCACCTTTTATGATATTTTAAAACCATTCTGAAGGTAACTGTTAAAGGCCTGGGATGCAGGGTTTACTCACCTTTTCCACTTATATGGCATTTGATTTAGTCTGTCTAGTGAGTTTACAACATGGAGGATGAAGGTGTGTGGAATGCTCTGGTTGGCTGGACGCAATCTGAAAAGTTGCAGCTGCCATTTTATCTATTGGGGACGGTTTCCAGGGCTTAAAATGTGTGTGAAAGCCCACATAGGGGGTAACAGAAGTTTTAAAATTTAGGCTCACAAAAGTTACAAAGGATTACATACCTATGCCATGCAGCTGCTACATTCACCTTGCAGAAAGTATGATCTCTAATTTCTAGACAATTTTAGGTCATTTTTTCAAGCCTTTGTGACTCATTCTATCTCTTGTTTTTAGCAGGTGATGTGGAGCCTGTACTCTCTGGTGGTGTTAGAGACTGACCGGCAAATCAAGTTGAAAGTCCCCCACCTGATCCATGGATCAATGCCTGGCCCTGGCCTGATACATCTGAGCGATATGAAAAAGGTTTGCAGCCTTTATTCCTGGCCACCAACCGATGCCTGCAGGTATGATTATAATGTCAAAGACAGTCATTCCTGGAAAGAGCAAAATACATTATTCTTCCTTCCAGTGTTGGTCTCTGCAGTGTCAATACACCCTAGGGAAGATGCTTACTTGATCAGTGGCTGTCCCTCCTCCTGTGCTGTTTTGAGTTCAACCGTAAGTAAATTAAGTCTGTGATATTATATATAAAATGTAAATCTTAAGTTCACAGGGTCCACAAACATATACAAGATAGATTGACTATATGTGCACGTGTGATTGTCCAAAACAAAAAATGTGCACTATTGGAGACAAGTCTGATTTACTATGATGAAAGGTACATGGTTCATAGTTTATCTACCAGTTAACCTTTAAGTGAAAGCAGAAGTGTTTAGTTTGTAAAATAATGATTGCTGGTGCCCAAAGCTCTGCTCAGGAGCCAGTGGATGGTGCAATTAAATCTGCTTCCAGTACCAAGTTTTAAATCCACCTCATGCCTCTTTAATACACTAATAGATGCTCCCTGCCCCTTTATCTTACTCTTTAAGGTGCATACATTCTCTGTCTACAAAGCTTTTTCCATCCTTCTCTTCGTCCGTCTTTCCACTTTGTTTGTTCCCTCTTGCTCTCTGTAAATGTTCGATGCAGAAAAATAAAATTGTATATATATATGCAATTAAATGGACACTGGGGGACTCGTCATTTAATTGCAGCGGGATGAAGCACAACAAGCAGCCTACTTAAGGTATCAAATCAAGCATCATGCACCCAAGACGATCGATGTGTTTGCATCACCATGGACTACAAATCCCATAATTCCAGCCAAACAGGACACATGCCTGTCCACGGATTTGCCTGATAGAAAGTGTCCATAAAACAGGTGACGAACACTGAGAGTCGACTGGAAGCAGCCCCTGAAGACGGGGGGAGTCCCCCAGAAACGCGTCGGGCATACTATTCCTTGCAACGTGGTGAAGCGTGCTGAGACACTGCAGCCCGGAGGGGAGAGCCCTGCAGTGTGCCTCTCATGTCACAGGCATCTTGTATAAACATTTCTACGCGGCTGCCTGGCCGCGGGGAGAGCACCATCGCCTGCTGTTCTAAAACGGCGAGCGGCAGGATGAAGCTCATCGCATCCAAACCCTTGGTTGTGTAAGGAGCGCAGGACTCGTCATTTAATTGCAGCGCGCTAAAGCACAACAAGCAGCCTACTTAAGGTATCAAATCAAGCATCATGCACCCAAGACAATCGATGTGTTTGCATCACCATGGACTACAAATCCCATAATTCCAGCCAAACAGGACACATGCCTGTCCACGGATTTGCCTGATAGAAAGTGTCCATAAAACAGGTGACGAACACTGAGAGTCGACTGGAAGCAGCCCCTGAAGACGGGGGGAGTCCCCCAGAAACGCGTCGGGCATACTATTCCTTGCAACGTGGTGAAGCATGCTGAGACACTGCAGCCCGGAGGGGAGAGCCCTGCAGTGTGCCTCTCATGTCACAGGCATCTTGTATAAACATTTCTACGCGGCTGCCTGGCCGCGGGGAGAGCACCATCGCCTGCTGTTCTAAAACGGTGAGCGGCAGGATGAAGCTCATCGCATCCAAACCCTTGGTTGTGTAAGGAGCGCAGGACTCGTCATTTAATTGCAGAGCGCTAAAGCACAACAAGCAGCCTACTTAAGGTATCAAATCAAGCATCATGCACCCAAGACGATCGATGTGTTTGCATCACCATGGACTACAAATCCCATAATTCCAGCCAAACAGGACACATGCCTGTCCACGGATTTGCCTGATAGAAAGTGTCCATAAAACAGGTGACGAACACTGAGAGTCGACTGGAAGCAGCCCCTGAAGACGGGGGGATTCCCCCAGAAACGCGTCGGGCATACTATTCCTTGCAACGTGGTGAAGCGTGCTGAGACACTGCAGCCCGGAGGGGAGAGCCCTGCAGTGTGCCTCTCATGTCACAGGCATCTTGTATAAACATTTCTACGCGGCTGCCTGGCCGCGGGGAGAGCACCATCGCCTGCTGTTCTAAAACGGTGAGCGGCAGGATGAAGCTCATCGCATCCAAACCCTTGGTTGTGTAAGGAGCGCAGGACTCGTCATTTAATTGCAGCGCGCTAAAGCACAACAAGCAGCCTACTTAAGGTATCAAATCAAGCATCATGCACCCAAGACGATCGATGTGTTTGCATCACCATGGACTACAAATCCCGTAATTCCAGCCAAACAGGACACATGCCTGTCCACGGATTTGCCTGATAGAAAGTGTCCATAAAACAGGTGACGAACACTGAGAGTCGACTGGAAGCAGCCCCTGAAGACGGGGGGAGTCCCCCAGAAACGCGTCAGGCATACTATTCCTTGCAACGTGGTGAAGCGTGCTGAGACACTGCAGCCCGGAGGGGAGAGCCCTGCAGTGTGCCTCTCATGTCACAGGCATCTTGTATAAACATATATATATATATATATATATATATATATATATATATATATATATATATATATATATATATATATATATATATATATATATATATATATATATATATATATATATATATATATATATATATATATATATATATATATATATATATATATATATATATATTTGCCAAACTTTTCCAACCAAGGAAAATAACGGGTCGCACAGCCAACCTGGATTCCAACAGTGATCCTCTTTATTCTCAACAACAGGGAAAACCTTTGGAAGCAGCTTTATTTTCTTTATTTCCTTGGAATGGCGAATGCATTTCGGCTGCTGATACAGCCTTCCTCAGCGCCCAAGTAACAGGAGGTTCCAAGCAAGCTGTTGGTAAATCCTGCCTCCTTAATATTAGTCTCAGGTTCGCTCCGCCCCTTGTGTGTCAGCTCACCTGATGTGATTCCGGTATCCTTGTGGACTGCATCACCCAGAATCCATCATCTTGTTACCAGGTAGGTGACGTAGGGGGTATTTGGCAATTGAATCTTGTAATTGCGCGGAGGTGCACGGTCTGAAGGCCCGCACATTAGAACCAATGTCCTGTTAAAAAAGTCTTTTGAAATGCGCTTCCTCCGGTCCCCGTCTGCCACTTCAACCACAACGTCCGGACATGTGTAGAGGGGACAGCTTGCCGTTGCGCGCCGTCCTGGATGAGGTCTGAATACCTCAGCACTACTGCCCTCTTTTGTTCCGTGCTTGAAGGCAGACTCGGAAATTCCATTACCATGGAAGAAGACGAAGGCACAGCCGCGTCAGTTTTTTCTCCGAGTCTTTTTGCGAAGTGGAGGCCTCTGTAAAGCGTCTCTGACCGACGCTGAATTTATTAGCAGAACCCCTCCTGAACAGAGAGCAGAGGCCACAACAGGGAAAACCTTTGGAAGCAGCTTTATTTTCTTTATTTCCTTGGAATGGCGAATGCATTTCGGCTGCTGATAGAGCCTTCCTCGGCGCCCAAAGTAACAGGAGGTTCCAAGCAAGCTGTTGGTAAGTCCAGCCTCCTTAATATTAGTCTCAGGTTCGCTCCGCCCCTTGTGTGTCAGCTCACCTGATGTGATTCCGGTATCCTTGTGGACTGCATCACCCAGAATCCATCATCTTGTTACCAGGTAGGTGACGTAGGGGGTATTTGGCAATTGAATCTTGTAATTGCACGGAGGTGCACGGTCTGAAGGCCCGCACATTAGAACCAATGTCCTGTTAAAAAAGTCTTTTGAAATGCGCTTCCTCCGGTCCCCGTCTGCCACTTCAACCTCAAAGTCCGGACATGTGTAGAGGGGACAGCTTGCCGTTGCGCGCCGTCCTGGATGAGGTCTGAATACCTCAGCACTACTGCCCTCTTTTGTTCCGTGCTTGAAGGCAGACTCGGAAATTCCATTACCATGGAAGAAGACGAAGGCACAGCCGTGTCAGTTTTTTCTCCGAGTCTTTTTGCGAAGTGGAGGCCTCTGTAAAGCGTCTCTGACCGACGCTGAATTTATTAGCAGAACCCCTCCTGAACAGAGAGCAGAGGCCACAACAGGGAAAACCTTTGGAAGCAGCTTTATTTTCTTTATTTCCTTGGAATGGCGAATGCATTTCGGCTGCTGATACAGCCTTCCTCAGCGCCCAAGTAACAGGAGGTTCCAAGCAAGCTGTTGGTAAGTCCTGCCTCCTTAATATTAGTCTCAGGTTCGCTCCGCCCCTTGTGTGTCAGCTCACCTGATGTGATTCCGGTATCCTTGTGGACTGCATCACCCAGAATCCATCATCTTGTTACCAGGTAGGTGACGTAGGGGGTATTTGGCAATTGAATCTTGTAATTGCGCGGAGGTGCACGGTCTGAAGGCCCGCACATTAGAACCAATATATGAGAAACGCCCGGGAACCCGCTTGGATATATATATATACATATATACATGCAAAGATAATACATACATACATACATATGTAAATGTTAGATGCAGAAAAATAAGTGCTAAGGGCTGGTTTCCCAAAAATGAAAAAAATTATATATATATATATATATATATATATATATATATATATATATATATATATATATATATATATATATATATATATATATATATATATATATATATATATATATATATATTCCAGATATTTCAGAAGACCGCAGTTAAACTCAGTTAGACTGACACAACTATGACCAGGAAAGGTGCAGCAAATTGGGGGTTTATTTAAGTCATAAACCCACCGTGATGCCTTTTCGCCACTGTAGTGGCTTGTTCACACAACATTAGAAAACACAGCATCGTCCTTACATGCAGTAATTCACGGACTTCATGTATAACCTGTACTTTCAAAATGGGCGCCATCTTTAAATGTCAAAATAAACTTTAAACAACACAAGATTCGTAATAAAAATGCTATTCAATGGGATAAATGGCGCGTGTCCCTTTTTGTCAGTGCTGTCTAATTCATTTTTGAGTGTGAGAGAACATGTGTTATGTCCTGTGACAAAGAGCGTGGCATTCTAGTTAGTTTGTATTAGCACCTACTGGGCGTACACTCCTTACGATCCTAGGAGCTATTGGTCACTTTTGTCATTCGTGATGTGCGCATGTACTCCTTGCTGTAATGGGAGCTGAGACACTTAAAATACCTAACAGTAGTGCTCGTTCCAGAAAATAATGACAGGAAAATAAATTATCATCAATTTACAACCATCAAGTAACACCCTTGCTAGTGGGTATAAGCTCTTCCAATAGCAGTACAGATAGACAAAGTGTCATCATCTCACAACATTTAAACTAACACCCTAGCTAGTGGGTATAAACTCTATACTGACAACAGTATACCTGAGACAGTAAAAAAAAATTCAACCCTTGTTAGTAGGTTTGTGGTTAGAAAAAAAAAATTATAACAGAATTTCAAGTTCATCCAAGTCACATGAATCGTACCTCTTGCTGTGTATACCCCCTGTGTGTCATACCCCTCTATTTCAAAATAAACAAACAAAGTGCAAGTTAAAATCTTATCTGTGACTTGGAGTTTGATAGAGGATGGTCTGAAGAAAAGGGTAGGGATTCAGCTGCCACCAGCTTGTGACGGGTTCCCTTCCTTTCCTCCTAGGGGGAGAAGATGTATATTTTTGTTAGAATGGATGAAATATTATGGCTGAATAATCTACAATTTAGTAAAAACATAGTCTAAAACACAGTACACAGCTAACTTATACTGACAGAATATATACAGAAAATATATATATATGCAGAAAAAAGCAAAAAGAAGAGAATGAAAATATCTGTTAGGCAGGATGGGAGAAATGGATGTCATTCTTCTTGCAGGTGTATTGCCATTTCCTCATTCATATTGTACCCATTTGGGAAACGGGTGCACATACCCACAATGTGCCTAGATTCTCTTTGTCTAAGTCTGAGCACACAATTTCCCCTTCTGGCTTTAGCTGTCACTTGTTCTATAGCATAATAGGTGAGTTGCGTGTAGTCAGAAAAATGATGACTATTGAAATGGCGAGCAATCGGATATTGTTTATCCTTGTTTGTGATTGCCCTCATATGTTCAAGAACACATTTTTTTGCCAAGTGTGTTGTGCTTCCCTCATATCTAAGTTTACAAGGGCATTCCAATACATAGATAACAAATGTGCTTGTGCAGGTCAGAAATTGCGATATGCTAATCATGGTATTCGTACTTGAATTCCAAAATTCCTTAACCATATTACTGTTTTCACAGGCCTTACAATGGCCACATGAAAAGAAGCCTTGTAGGTCCATACCTTTCCTGGCCGAATTACGTGTAAGGTCATTGTGGACCAGCATATCCTTTAGGTTGCAACCTCTTCTTTATGTGATGATCGGTCTCTCAGGAAGGTTCTTACCAATAATGGGTTAACTCTTTAGAATCCCCCAGTGTTTGCTGACCACCTTTCGTTTCTGATCTGAGTTACCATTGAAAGTCATGATCATGCGTGTTGTGTTTTCATTTTCACTTTCAGTGGTCACTTTCTCATCAGCGCTAAGAGTGTTTACTCTCTCAATTTCCTTTACTCTATCAATTGCTCTCTTTAAGACCCAATTAGGATACCCTCTATCCTTGAACCTTTGGGCCATGACCAGTTCTTCTTTCATGTAGTCTAATGTGCTACTGCAGTTCCTTTTTGCCCTGAGTAGTTCCCGTAGGGAATGCTCCATTTGAGATTGTTGGGGTGACTACTCAGGGCATGAAGGAGGGTATTGCCTGCTGTGCTCTTGCGGTAAAGGATTGTTTCCATTGAATTGTTTTTAATCTATACACGCAAATCTAGGTATTCAACCTCCTCTCTACTTATGCAGCTAGTTAGGGTGATGTTTCTGTCATGGCGATTAAGATCCTCAATGAAAATTAAAGCCTCATCAGCCTCCCCCTGCCTTACCACAAAGATATCATCTATGTACCTAAGCCATAGCTTCACCTTTGTGAAAGCTTCCTGGTACCTTGTGGTGGTTTTGATGTCCTTCTCCCACGCCCCCATGAAGAGATTCGCCAGACTCGGCGCAAAGCACGTACCCATCGCAGTACTGTGCTCTTGTTTCTAGATTCTATCGTCAAACATGAAGAAATTATTCATGAGGCAGAATTTGATCATGGCTAGAATCATGTTGGTATGTTCCAAATACCTGATATCCTTGCGTGAAAGGAACCTGTTGCAAGCAGCGATACCTAATACCCTAATACCTTGTTCATGGTCAATTATGGTATAAAGTGAATTAACATCCATAGTTATAAGGATGTAATTTGTTTTCCATACTAGACTAGCAATTTTGCCCAGGAAATCTTTGGTATCTCATATCTAGGAAGGTAGAGTGGACACAAACTGTCTAAGAAAATGATCCACGTATCTTGAGATGTTTCCTAAAGAGTTCCCCCTTGACAAGATTATGGGTCTACCTGGGGGATTTTTTTGTTTTTGTGAATTTTTGGAAGAAGATACATGACTGGTAGGATAGGGTAGTCTTTTTTCAGGAAACAGAATTCCTCCCATTCTATTAGTCCCTTATCCTTCCATTCCTGCAATATCTCCCATACATTTGTGACACTGCTATTATATTCAGACCGGGTGGAAGTGCTGTAGGTATTACCATCATTCAACTGTCGCAATGCTTCCATAGTAAACATCTCCCAAGGAAGAATAACAATGGTGCCACCCTTGTCAGCTGGTCTCACTGCAATACTTTCATCGGCAGCTAGATATTCCATGACTTTTTTCTGGGTGGCTGGAAGATTATGTTTGAAACTATTGCTTTTTTTGGGCCAGTTCTTTTGTCAGAAATTGATAAGTTCATTACTCACTAGATCCTGAAACGAATCGATGTTATCATGCATCATCTTAGGTACAAAAGTAGATTTGGGTCTAAAATTACTGCTAGCTGCCTTATCATACCTAATCTCTAACTCATCCAAGATGAGTGAGGTATTGTACTGATCTGTGACTCGTCTGGGTTGTTTTGTAACTCGTGCAGGGCTATCATGGTGTCAATATGTCCTATGTTCAAACCCTCCACTTGTGTAAGACCCTCTGTGTTATGTTGTTCTATATTTTTTGCAGGTTTCAATTTGCGTCAATTTGTGCCACTTTCTAAGTTTAAGCTTTCCACAAAACCTAAAAACATCAATTTTACTGTCAACGTAATTCATGGGAACTGAAGGACAGAAGGATAGACCTAAGCAGAGTGTTCTCTTGTCTTTGTTTGCTTATTGTCTTTGTGGTAAGGTTCACAATAGTTTGATTTACCATCTCATCTCCCATCATTGTAGCTTCTTGGAAGAGGTTTGGCATCTTTCCATGTATTCCGTAATTTTCTCTTTTCTTTCTTCTTTGTCTGATTCTTTTCTTCCTCCTCCTCTGGTACCCCCTTCCTCTTCCTCTCGGTTTCGGTGAGTTCTCCGCCTGGTTCATTCTGGACATTGATCTCGTTGTTTGTCGGCTCTCCTTCATGAGCCGGTACTTAGTTTCTGAATCCTCAGTGTTGGTGTCACTTATACTGGTTACTTCTTCACAAGGTGATTTATAATGACGCGCCTTGTTACTGGGTTTAATTTCATCACATAATTAACATATTTTTTGCTGTAAGTTAATATCCTGCCGGATTCATAATCACTGCAGTCTCTGTGTATTTTTCGTTGTTTCCTCTTCTTAATGTTATCTTCCATTGCTTTGAGACGCTAATTCATTTCTTCTAGGAATTTTATGATTGTTTCTTGGTCCTCATGGGTATTCAAAACAAGTTTGATTTCTTCAATTTCTGGTTTGATCTTATCCCTGTCTGACCAGGCATATTTCATCAATATTTGTAGCATATTCTTTGAGCTTGTTGCCGAATTGATGGACCAATCCTCAAACATTTGTGTATCTGGGGAGTCATATGAGGGAGAGATATAGACTCTCAATCCTCATGGTACCATTGATTTATCAATGTAGTCTTGTAAGGAAGTTGCTTCCTACCATTTAGATATCTCTTCTTTATGGAGTTTCTCAAATCTTCTGAGTATCTTCATGATTGTTTTCTCTGTGGGATTTATTGTTTGTTTTGTTCTGTCAACACCTGGCGCCTTTGAAAAGAGCTTCTGAGCAGCCTTTCTCCGCTCCCTTTCTTCATCCATCCTGGTACTTGGAAACCTGTCCAATTTTCTTGCATACAATCCTGTAAGTCATGTCAGTCTATTCTCCCTCTATATAACATTGAGTTCCCCTTGTTCTAGGATGTATGTTTCACAGTCCTGAGAGGTAAATGAGCAAATGGGGGTATCTATAGTTTAAATATCTTCTTTATTCACTTGCCAATCTCTATTGCACATTCAGTCGCGCTTCAGATGCGGACTCTCCATAATATCCCAATGCTTATATATTTTCTGTATATATTCTGTCAGTATAAGTTAGCTGTGTACTGTATTTTAGACTATGTTTTTACTAAATTGTAGATTATTCAGCCGTAATCTTTCAGCCCTTCTAACAAATATACATATCTTCTCCCCACAGGAGGAAAGGAAGTGAACCCGTCACAAGCTGGTGGCAGCTGAATCCCTACCCTTTTCTTCAGACCATCCTCTGTCACATTCTAAGTCATAGATAAGATTTTAACTTGCACTTTGTTTGTTTATTTTGAAATGGAGGGGTATGACACACAGGGGGTTTACACACCGAGAGGTACGATTCATGTGACTTGGACGAACTTGATATTCCGTTATTAATTTTTTCTTTCTAACCACAAACCCACTAACAAGCGTTGAAAAGATTTTTACTGTCTCAGATATATTGTTGTCAGTATAGAGTTTATACACACTAGCTAGGGTGGTAGTTTAAATGTTGTGAGATGATGACACTTTGTCTATTTGTACTGCTATTGGAAGAGCTTAAACCCACTAGCAAGGGTGTTTCTTGATGGTTGTAAATTGAAGATAATTTACTTTCCTGTCATTATTTTCTGGAATGAGCAATACTGTTAGGTATTTTAAGTGGCTCAGCTCCCATTACAGCAAGGAGTACATGCCCACATGACATATGACAAAAGTGGCAATAGCTCATAGGATCGTAAGGAGTGTACGCCCTCAAGGTGCTAATACAAACTAACTGGACATAACACATGTTCTCTCACACTCAAACATGAACTAGACAGCACTGACAAAAAGGGACATGCGCCATTTATCCTATTGAATAGCATTTCGATTACGAATCTTGTGTTGTTCGAAGTTTATTTTGACATTTAAAGATGGCGCCCATTTTTAAAGTACATGTTATACATGAAGTCCGTTTTCAATGTCAATGAATTACTGCATGTAAGGACGATGCTGTGTTTTCTAACGCTGTGTGCACAAGCCACTACGGTGGTGAAACACGTTACGGCGGGTCTATGACTGCACCTTTCCTGGTCATCGTTGTGTCAGTCTAGCTTTGCGAGCATGAGTGTAACTGCGGTCTTCTGGAATATTGATTACTGGCTCTCTCCGCCGGTGTCACCCCACCCCGAAGAATGGGAGTGGTCAATGGAGTAACTTGAAGGAAATATATATATATAAATATATATGTATTATTCCAAACAATCCTTACCAAAGGAAGACAATGCCTCTTGCGATATTTCCAATGTTTATTCCATCAGCTCACTCTCATCGGATGCGTTTCGGCAGATCCCTGCCTTGCTCACCAATCATGACTGAGCATTCACGCCACATTTTTAAAAGTCACAAATTCAAACGTGAAGAAGTACAAGTGCATGAATACAAACAACAAAATTGTAGTTTTTGCCATGATACGCATTGAACTACTGAACATTCGACATAAGCAACAGATCTGTAGTTTTTGTTGTCAGTTACTCCGGTTTTGGCTACCATACAGTGCATGAGTTTGCTCATATATTTCAATCTTCAATACTACATTTTGTACAATCTTATGGATTTGAGACCATTGTGCAGTACTGCCCTAGTGGGCTTGTGAATTTTACATATCTCAGAATTACATACATTTTTCAAGGAGGCTACGGTCATTACTACGATAGTATGATGCATAGCAAATACCTCATTACTTAATATAAACAATGAGGCTGTAATTTTACGCACTAAACATTTCTTAAATTTACATGTATATTTCTCATTCGATATTCCTCCTCCGATATATTCAAGATCTGAATTTTTGGGCAATTTTACATTAAAGATTCTGCTTATTTCACGCAAGATATTGTAGTAACCTGCCCAAGTGGGCTCTATGTCTGTTGGTTTACTAGAAAGTGCTCTCTTTTTGATATGTGTCAGTGAATGTGAAAGTTAAAAACATGTTACATTTAAAAACTTTTTCAAATGTTTTATTTGTATTTTTACTTCTTTTTACATGCTCATCGTAAAGGTAGGATTTCATCAGCTCTGAAGAATTTATAAATGTGTATGCAGGTACTCCTATATTGAGACCAAAGGGGCTTTTAGAATTAAACTCAATTATATACTTTGGCTCAAGTCTCCTCAAAGTCTTCTCTCGATTACCTCATCTTTCTCGTGGGGGTACTGAATCGACCACATAATAAAAAAGGCCTTTAGTATCTTGATTATGTTTCTTGCTAAAATGACGTTCTACGGGGTAATTTTTATCCCGATTTTCGTTGCACGTAAGTGCTGCAGTACACGTTTGTGTACTTCCAAGACAGTACTGCCCACATATCTTAATTTACATGAGGATTGCAAAATATACACTGCATGGTCTGTTTTGCATGTGTATTTACCTCTGATTTTCTTTAGTTTTGGGTTCAATTTAGTATTATAAGTCTCCGTGTTTTTGCAAAATTGGCAGGCTTTACACTTTGTACATTTCAGGAATCCTTGTAACTTTTTAAGCCATGTGGGGCCGCTAGTAAATTTTACATCTTTTAAAGTATTTCTCACCCACTCTGTTTCATAATGAGAGCTCTCCTAAAAGTAATTGCTGGATTTCGTGGGTCCTTTTTTCCTACAATTGGATCTTTTAGCATTATGAACTATTATTTATTTATAATTTTCTTTATGCTTGCTTGTTGTAGACTATAAGTAGTTATAAGTCTAAAGTAAGATTCCTGATCTTTGTTCTGGCTGTCTTTTTCTTTATTCTTAAGCAACACTTGTTCCCTATCTTGTTGGTTCACCTTATTTAGGGCATTATCGATATATATTCTTTAGGATAACCTCTTTTAAGAAATCTGGATTTAAGGATTTTACTCTCTTTTTCTGCTTCAGTTTTTTCGCTACAGATTCTTTTTATCCTTACGCCTTCTCCATAAGGTATACTTCTGACTAGACTTGTAGGATAGAAACTATTAGCGTGCAGCAGGGTATTCCCTGCTGTGGGCTTTCTATACAGTTTAGTTTCCAAACAATTGTTCACCACACATACTGTAAGATTTAGAAAATTAACACTACATGAACTGAGTGTGCTGGTGAAGTGCAGATTTAGATTATTTGTCTCAATTTCTTTTAAGAAACATTCTGCCTCTTCTTTCGTGCCCCTCCAAACAACAAACAGGTCATCAATAAACACATAACAAGGGCCCACATTATTTTCCCATATTTTGCGAAACTGCGTATGGATCACCTGCTCCTCCCACCAGCCCATATGCAAATTAGCATAGCTGGGGGCGAAGCAGGTGCCCATCGCAGTGCCACATTTCTGATGGAACAATTCATTGCTGAAGATAAGAAGTTATTATTCAAACACACTTCTACCATTCTCATCAACATCAATGTGTGGCGCCATCGTTTTAAAGACCTTGCACCTAAGAAGTGCTTCACTGCATTAAGTCCATCCACATGCTTGATGCTTGTATATAATGTGTAAACATCAATAATCATTAGCAGAAAATCATCTTCCCAGGGAGTATCAAATATTCTTTAAAAAAAAAAAATATATATATATATACAAACATACATGCATACATATATGTATTCATGCATACATACATATTTATATATATATATATATAATCAAATCCCTTCCTTTGTAAATTTCGCATAATGCACTTTACTTATTTGCTAAATATTGCACATGAAATGTTTGTACATATTATATCCACTGTGATTGATTGTACATAGTAATATTAGCAATTTTGCACAAATGTAAATATTGTTTTTAACATATTTATTGCGTAAATTTGCAAATTTCTAAGGATTGTTTGTCGTTAAGAATTTTGACAAATGGGGTTTGTAAATAGAAAAATGAATGAAAAAATTGTTGGTTACTTAGTCTGGTCCAGGCTGAAGTATTTTCTTTATTTCTATAGGCTTGGGACCATGTGACCAGACCAGCACTACAAATCACAGGGTGTAATTTGACCATGTCATGTGATCAAGGGCTCCAGGGCCCGAAACGCGTCATGGCGATCGTGAGGGTGCACAGTTTGAAATAAAGACGCTTGAAATGATCTCATTTGGGTCCGTTTTCGTTATTTGGCTTCCGCTGAATGTCGAAGTTCCAGTCATGTTTTACACACCGGCAGGCTTCTAGGTGTGGTATGGATCCCCCCAGCGACAAGGGTAAGCGGCAAATGAAGCGCAGCTGACGGTGACCCGGAAGCACTTTACAGTTCCGGTAGGAGCAACCGCTTGTTACCCCTGACGTTCCGACTGAGCGAAAACACGAGAAAACGCCAATAGTCCCCACGGCTGTGAGGAACCACCAGGCGCAGGAAGAATTCGCAGCTTGAACAGCGGTATCGGCGGTGCTGGGGAAAGAGACACGCAAGAGAGCAAAACCCGTGGAGGTGAAAGTATACAACTGCTCGAAGCGTGGAAAGCGAAATTATACTTAAAGACATAGTACTGTTCTGTGCACCACCATGGACGCCGACTACGTGGTCAGACGAAAAAACAGAGAGGAAGCGGCAGTCAGCCTATTCGATGACAGCCCAGCAACAGAAGCCCAACAGGCGAGTGTCAGCACAACATCGGGGACCGGCAACAGCCAGATAAGGGAGCTATTCAAACAACTAGAAAAGGCCATGAAAATGGAACAAGCCAAGTGGTGGGAGCAAAAATCGCTCAGCAGGTACTTGGAAGTGGGGCGGGTCCCCCGTGGCCTGAGAATAATGCTGGCTCCCAGCTTTGAAAACCCCGACCCGAAGATGCTCCATGATTGGGCACAGTGTAATCTGGACAATTCTAGTCGCCTCATGCGGATCTTGGTGGGATACGCCGAGAGTGATGGGGCCAAACTACAGATCCAAGTCAAAGAACTAAATAATCAAATTAAGGCACTGAACGAAGAGGAGTTGGAAAAGAAGCTAAGAGAGACGATGACAGCGAGACTCTCAAAAGAGGAGGATATAATCATGAAGAGAAAAGCCTTCAAGTTCCAAAGAGACAAATTGGACTATTTGAATGGCCGCATTTACACCTTCTCTAAGAAACTCGATCCTCCCACGGCGAATAAAACTCCTAAACAGGCTCAGGCGAGGAAAGGTCAGAAAACACCGTCAATGTCATCCACGGATCTAAGCACGATTCCGAGTAGTGACTCCGAATTAGATCAGGATTTAAATGCGGCGGAGGCGGGTTTTACGAAGCGGTCATTGGGACAGGAGGTGGAGTGCCTCCAGAACGACCGCAAGAAGTCATTGAGGTCCCATGCCGCCAGACCGGTAAACAAAGGAACAATGCCAAACGCAACCAACGAAGAAAGCACACCGCAGCCAGATCAAGGCACAACAACAACAAAAAAGAAACCATACAGGAGATGGAATCGGCGTTGAGTCCTCAAGTAAGTGACAATATGACGATTATAAATCTAACTAATACACGCCTAAGGCAGAAAGAACAGAAGATTTTGTCATTAGGGTTATCATTCTGCCCTCCATGCAGGTTTGACTATGCAAAAACTAGAATGGACTTTTTTAAATTCGTGAGGAAATTGAAACTCAGGAAACTGTTTTTGATTAATAAACAAAAAGCACGCAAACCTCGAGAAATGGTCATGGGGGCGGACAATGGTTTATCAGTGAGGGAATATGAGTTACAATGTGATCTACAGGACTTGCTGAAAGAGGGGGACTTAGACAACATCCAAGAGACAGCGGATGAAGTGGTAACTAATTTCCCTGGTAATACATCTTTTAAACCAAAATCAACATATAACCCGATAATGGCACATGATAACATAGATGTATTCAGTGATTTGATAATTTCAGAAATGAAGAAATGGAACAAAAAAACTTTGACAAATAAGAAGAATATGTTACAGCACAACAACCCCTTTGGTAGCCTGATGAAAAAATTACAGACTGATGAAAAAACTGTGATCAGGCAATCTGATAAGGGAGGTAACATTGTTCTTTGGCCCCTATCTGCATATGTAGAGGAAGCGCTAAAACAACTAAGCGATAGACTCTGTTACAGTAGATGTGACCGATCAGCATTTAAGCAAGCTTGGGACAAATTGAACACAAGACTATACACATGGAGGGGACAAGGACTCCTGAGTGGGGATGAATTAAAATTCTTGAAAACCAACCACCCCATAACTCCAGTGTTTTACTTGATTCCCAAGATACACAAAGACAGTGCAAAGCCACCGGGGAGGCCCATAATTTCAGCTTGTGGGGGGACATTTGAAAAAGTGTCCAGATACATTGATCACTTCCTTCAAGATCATATGAAATCCTTGCCCTCATACATCAGGGACACTATGGACTTTCTGCAAAAAATAAAAACAGTAGTGTGGAGTACAGAGTATTTGCTGGTCACACTTGATGTTACTGCTCTGTACACAAGTATCAATCATGTGGATGGAGTGAGAGCAGTAAAACATTATCTGAGCAGAAGGCCCATGGGTATGCTGGAACACAATAACATGCTTGTAGAAATGTTGGAAATGTGTCTGTACAATAATTACTTCATGTTTCAAAACCAGATGTTCCAGCAATTGCGAGGAGTGGCAATGGGGGCCTGCTTCTCCCCCAGTTACTCATGTTTGCACATGGGGCTGTGGGAGGAGCAGGTCCTAGGCAATGCCTTTAGTGAGGTCATGAGCAGTAAAGTGCTAGTGTGGTACAGGTTTATCGATGACCTATTCATAATTTGGAATGGGACTGCAAGGGAAGCAGAACAGTTCATTAGTAAAATCAATCAGAATGAACTGAATCTGCATTTCACAGGCACTATTAGTGACGGAAAGTAAATTTCCTTGACGTAGAGGTTTTTGTAGACAAAGGGGGACTGCAGACAAAATTACATCGTAAGGAGACTGCAGGTAACACCATCCTCCATGCCTCTAGCCAGCACCCCAACCATCTGATCCGCAGCATCCCCTACGGGGAGATGCTGAGGATTAGAAGAATATGTAGCACCGATGAAGACTGTCTTGAAGCACAGAAAAAAAGCAAGATGCGGTTCCTACAGAGGGGCTACTCAGAAAATATAGTGTCTAAAGCAATGGAAAGGGCAAATAAAACAGCATTATCTCCAAAAACACCAAGGGGGCAGACACAATAGTGACTAATGCAGCAGTGGACCAACCAAGATTTATTCTTGGTTACAGTTGCCAGCATAGACAACTTCAGAGGATGGTGAAGAAAAACTGGCATATAATCACAGGGGATCCTGTGATTGGGAAAACTATGTCCACATGCTATTACATACAGCCGTGCCAGATCCATGAACGACATGCTAGTCAGCAGCAGCCCGGAGGTACCAGCGCGAGGCAACTGGCTAGGGAAAAGTAAGGGCTTCTTGAAATGCGCGGTATGCAAAGCGTGCACCATAGGAAAAAGTAAGACCACCTACTATTCCCCACTTAGTGAAACAGAACTCCCCATCACCAAGAAAATAACTTGTAAATCAGACTTTGTCATCTATGTCTTGGAATGTGTTTGTGGACTTTGCTACGTTGGTAGTACTAAACTACAAGTCCATAAACGCATATTGCAGCATATGAGGGCAGTCATAAACAAAGATGAGGCTTACCCAGTGGCGAGGCATGTTAATCTTTGCCACAAGGGTGATGTCAACTGCCTGAAATACTATGCTATAGACATGGTGGAGCCGCTTCGTAGAGGAGGGAATAGGGAGGCACGTTTACGCGTACTAGAAACCCGTTACATTCTTGAATTAGACACTAAGGCTCCAAACGGTCTGAACGCGACAGAAGATTTATATACTTGCTTGAACACAGAGTCTTGAGAATGTATTGATTATTGGAAATGAGGCGTAGAGTCATCTGTATAGGCTATTTTATTTATTTATTTATTGATTTCAGCCAGATTTTAAACACATAGTATATGAAACACAATTGGGAAATCAAACTTTTCTTTTTAATAGTGTTGGGAGTCAACATGAATACCCTAGCAATGTAGAAGCAGTGGTCCAGAAGAACTTTTTAACCAATGCCCACTTGGGCAATATTAATCAAATCCCTTCCTTTGTAAATTTCGCATAATGCACTTTACTTATTTGCTAAATATTGCACATGAAATGTTTGTACATATTATATCCACTGTGATTGATTGTACATAGTAATATTAGCAATTTTGCACAAATGTAAATATTGTTTTTAACATATTTATTGCGTAAATTTGCACATTTCTAAGGATTGTTTGTCGTTAAGAATTTTGACAAATGGGGTTTGTAAATAGAAAAATGAATGAAAAAATTGTTGGTTACTTAGTCTGGTCCAGGCTGAAGTATTTTCTTTATTTCTATAGGCTTGGGACCATGTGACCAGACCAGCACTACAAATCACAGGGTGTAATTTGACCATGTCATGTGATCAAGGGCTCCAGGGCCCGAAACGCGTCATGGCGATCGTGAGGGTGCACAGTTTGAAATAAAGACGCTTGAAATGATCTCATTTGGGTCCGTTTTCGTTATTTGGCTTCCGCTGAATGTCGAAGTTCCAGTCATATATATATATATACACAAACAAACACTTTACACACTGCCTCTGCTGATAAGCCTAACTGCCCTGCTCCTAGCTGCCAGAGGGTGAGCACAGGTTATCCTTGGTGGTTAACTTACTTACCCTGACAAGAGTGGTGGGTTCTGCCTGGCTTAGGTGTTAACCCTGGCCAACCAGCAACCCTATGCAAATGTATATGTGTATATATACACACACACAAACACACACACATATATATATATATATATATATATATATATATATATATATATATATATATATATATATATATATATATATATATATATATATATATATATATATATATATATATATATATATATATATATAAATATGTATATATATTCACTGAAAATACCATAGGTTTCACACATGTTATAATTAGCTGGACATTTCACTCATACAAGACCATTGAAATTTCCCTGTTATAGTAAGTTCAGCTAACTATAACTCGCACGCCTGCAATGCACTGCTGATGACATCACATATTACATAACTCATGACATGGTCAGTGACATCACTCATGACATCACTGATGACATCTCAAATGACATCACTGATGGCATCATCCTTGTGAAAGAGTTGCAGACCTCCTCTCACCCTAATATAAACTTTGATACACACATTCAAAAATAGAACCTAAAAATTTCAAAGCAATGGAGATACCCTTGCATACTGGTGGTCCCTGGAGGCCAAATAGCCCACCAGGAACCTCCAGTATGCGCCAGGGAGCTGCGGTGCAGAGAGGTGTAAAAAGGGGCGTGGCCTCATTACACCTCTCTGCAACGCAGCCTCGTGGCTCGTTTGCAGAGGGGGAACTGATTCCCCTTGCATACTGGAATTCCCTGGGGGGCCAACTAGCCCACCAGGAACCTCCAGTATGCACCAGGGGGCTGCCTTGCAGAGAGGTGTAATGAGGCCACACCCCTTTTTTCACCTCTCTGCAACACAGCCCCCTGGCACGTTTGCAGAGGGAGAACTAATTCCCCTTGAATACTGGGTTTCCCTGGGGGCCAACTAGCCCACCAGAAACCTCCAGTATGCGCCAGGGGGCTGCATTGCAGAGAGGTGTACTGAGGCCATGCCCCTTTTTACACCTCTCTGCAACGCAGCCCCCTGGCAGTTTGTAGAGGGGGAACTAATTCCCCTTGCATACTGGGGGTCCCTGGAGGCCAACTAGCCCACCAGGAACCTCCAGTATGTGCCAGGGGGCTGCATTGCAGAGAGGTGTAATGAGGCCACGCTCCTTTTAAAACCTCTCAGCAACACAGCCCCCTGGCGCGTTTGCAGAGGAGAAACGAATTCCCCTTGCTTACTGGAGGTCCCTGGGGGCCAACTAGCCCACCAGGAACCTCCAGTATGCGCTCTGGAAGGTACAGAGTACGGTACTTCGTACCCTGCGATTTAAAAAAATATATTGTTTTCTTGCCTTGAGGGTCCTTCTGGGACCCCCTGAGCAGACCATGGAGATCAGGGTGTTTCTACCCTGCCCCCTTTGCGTGTTTTGCACATTTGTTTCACTGCTACCGAGGCACAAGATGGCTGCCAACACTTCCTGGTTTGGAGTGTTGACAGACATTTGACAGCCAATGACCATGCAGCTCGTGCTCGGGAAGGTACAGAGTACAGTACAGCGTACAGTACAGAGTACTGTACTTTGTACCCCACGATTTCTTTTTTTTAAGTATTTATTTGGCCTTGGGGGTTCTTGTGGGACCCCCTGAGCAGGCCTAGGGGGTCAGGGTGTATCTACCCTGCCCCCTTTGAGTGTTTTACACATTTGTTTCACTGCTTTCTTGTGCCTAGGTTGCCAACACTTCCTGGTTTGGATTGCTGACAGGCAGTTGACAGCCAATCAGCATGCAGCTCATGCTTGGGAAGGTACAGAGTACAGTACAGAGTACTGAACTCTGTCTCTAGATATCGCTATGATTTTACTTTTGATTTTCTCAGGAACTACTGAACGGATTTACATCATTTAACAAAAAGCACAATCTGCGAACCGAACTCTACCTCTCTCCCAAATCTGGTGTAATTCCGTTCAGGTCCCTATGGAAAATTGCTTGTGGAAAACACGTTTTGGGACCCCCCTTTTTTCTCGGCCCCCACTTGACGAATCACCACCAAACTTTCAGGGAAGGAGCGGAGCGGAGCAGGCCATTTTCTTCAAAACATTCCAGAAGATTCGTCCACCGGCGCCAAAGTAATTCCAAACAGAATGTTGTGGTTTTCCTATGGAAACTAGGTTTTAGCTATAACTACCTATTGGCGACCGCCAGTAGGTAATATATATATACCGCAATGGGGACATCTTTCGCCCCAACATATGCGAACCTCCTAATGGCTGTTTGGGAGAATGAAGTTGTGGAACAGGAAAAGAAGAAACATACAAAAATTATAGCATGGTGTTGTTTCTTCGACGACTTGTTCGTCTTATGGGACGGAAACAAAGCGGAACTCCAAAACTTTATAGACTCATTGGAAACCAACGACTACAATCTCCACTTTACATCTGCCATAAGTGAAAACAATCTGATATTCTTGGATGTGGAAATCTTCACATTAAACAATCAACTATGTACCAAGATACACAGGAAACCAACTGTCTGCAACAGTATCCTCCACGCCAATAGTGGGCATCCAGCCAAATTGAAGTAGAGCATACCCTATGGTCAGATGTTAAGAGCCAAAAGGAACTGCTCGCAAGAAGAGGACCTCAAACAAGAAATTGAGAAAATGAGTGATCGTTTTCTGGAAAGGGGGTACATGATAGAAGTGATTGAAACGGCGGTTTCAAGAATGAATCTAAAAGAAAGAACAGACCTCCTAATATCAGCTAAACACACAAAAAATGTAGAACATGGAACAGGAGAGAAAATGGATGAAATTTGTCTAATACAGATTTTAATAATCAAAGTGTTGAACTGAAGAAGGCATTGAGAAAACATTGGAAAATCCTATTATTAGATGAAACCTTGAAAATGAACCTAACGGCATTTCCAAGTGTCACCTACAGAAGAACGTCTTCATTACGAGATATCCTAACCAACATTCATCTGGAGATCAAACCATTGCTAAAGACTTCATGGCTAAATACCCCTGGATTCTGGAAATGCATGAAGTGCTAGGCCTGTGAACATGGCCTTAATATTACAGAGTATAAACTGCAAAATGGCAGGTCTGAGAAAATTACAGAGCACATCACTTGTGAATCGAGGTACGTAATTTACAGACTTGTGTGCCCTTGTGGGAAATCCTACATAGGGAGTACCATTAACAAATTAAAACTTAGGATACTCCAACACCTACGCGCGATCAAGAACAAGGACCCCAATTATCCAATGGCCAAACACTTTGAGGAATGTCATGAAAGTGATTGTAGCCAACTTAAATACTCAGGAATAAAAATCAGCAAATTTTCACAAAGAGGGGGAGATCGCACAATGCAATTACATAAGCTGGAATCGAGAATGATTCTGGGAATGGGGTTGGAGTACCCTTATGGACATACCCAAGATGCAGAACTGTATGTACATTTGTAAATAGACTAAAACATCAGGAAAAGAAAATAAGATGAAACATGAATTTCCAAAATCAATTGACTGCATGTATATAGATGTAAATATGATGAGAAGAAGTGGTCTAACTAGTCCTGAGAACTTGAGTGGTAATGAATTATTGCAGCTGTGAGTTAAATTGTTTGGTAAATGATGCACTCATACAATAGAAGGAAGAAAGAAGAATAATTGATTGTACACCAATGCTACTACATGAAAAATGATATAGAATATGAATTGAACCTAACAGGACATTTTATAGAATGTCATTGAGTATTAGAAAGTGGGTACTTTACAGTTACATCAGATGTAATAACATCATCTAGGAACTATGGAACTTGAAAAACGTTATAGATAATTGTAGCTAGTGTCCATAGTGTATATAATCTAGGAAAATATAGGTGCATAAATACCAAATGCAGTGGTAAAAACTCACAATATGAAATTACTTTAATTTGAAATAATGAACTTTGAGTACTTTACAAGGAGAAAAAAAACACTAAAATATGGATTGGAGAATATGCTGCATTGAATAACATCGTAATATTTTGATTCAATAATCGATAATGATTTTACATGAACTTTACTGTAAATATCTTGATTATGTTTTGAAACAAGTAAGAATCCCCTTTTTTCCACTTAAGAAAATGGCGTTTACCTTTTGGCCGTAGTGTGTAAACAAGGTTGACTGTCTAGAGGAGCAATAGAAATGGTAGAAGGGCACGCTCACTTAGTTTAAAAATAAGGTCTAGACATCAGGACTCTATGGTCCAGTGGAAGGCTAGTGAATCCGAAACGCAAAGGCTGTCTGATTTTGCACGGAATTTTGCACATGGTGTGTAAAAACAAATAAAGAACTGTAAAAAGCTTACCTGCTGCTGTGCTATGACTTCTGCCAGTGGGGAACCAGAGGGCAAGCAGATTCAAATATATATATGCATATATATATTACCTACTGGCGGTCGCCAGTAGGTAGTTATAGTTAGGATTTTTTTCAATGCAAAATCTCAAAATTCTATTTGGAATAACTTTGGCGCCGGTTGACGAATCTGCCTGAAAATGTCCTCAAATTGGCCTCGCGGAGCTCCGGTCCTTCCTTGAAAGTTTGGGGGGGGATTCGTGAAGCGGGGGCCGAGATAAAAGGGGGGTCCCAAAACGTGTTTTCCCCATGTTAATTTCCTTAGGGCGGTCAAACTCACTTTTAGCCCGAACGGCTGAATGGATTTCCACCAAACTTGGCAAAATTGTAGGGACTGGTAGCCCGATGTGCCTTTGCTATGTCTGAAGATATGTGCTCCAGTGGTTTTTGAGTAATTTAGGTTAAAAAAATATATATATTTATAGCAGCGCCCCGGTACGCGCACCGGGGCGCGTACCGGGCGCGCTACGCGACCTGTGTGCGGAAAGCTGATTGGCTCTTGGGTGTCTGTAAACATTTCAAACAGTCCGGAGCGGCCGCCATCTTGTGTCTCTGTAGGATCGAGACACAAGAGTTGGCTAAAACAAAGGGGGAATTGACCATAATGGGGCAGAGTAGACCCCCCCTTGACCCCCTAGGTTTGATGTGAGAACCATAAAAGGGCCCAGCGGGGCAAAAAAAATATATATTTTTTTTATTTTCGTGGGGGGGAGCGCCCGGTACGCGCACCGGGGAGCGTACCGGGGAGCGTACCATGGGGAAAAAGAATGACAGTTTTTTAAAAAAGTAGCTGTTTTAGAAAAAAACTTATTTTTGTTGTTTTTTTATATATATACATACACATACATATATATAAATGCATATGCATATATATGCATATATGTGTATATGTGTGAGTGTAGAGAGAGGTAGAGAGGTAGAGGTGTAGAGGTAGAGAGGTAGAGGTAGAGAGGTAGCAGAAGAGAGGTAGAGACTAGTAGAGAGAGAAGTAGAGAGAGGTCGACAGGTAGAGAGTGAGTAATAGAGAGTAGAGAGTGAGTAGTAGAGAGTAGTAGAGAGAGTAGCAGAGAGTAGGGTAGTAGGGAGTAGTAGAGTGAATAGTAGAGTGAGTAGTAGAGAGTAGTAGAGAGTGAGTAGTAGAGAGTGAGTAGTAGAGAGTAGTAGAGAGTAAGTAGTAGAGTGAGTAGTAAAGAGCAGTAGAGAGTGAGTAGTAGAGAGTAGTAAAGAGTGAGTAGTAGAGAGTAGTAGAGAGTGAGCAGTAGAGAGTAGTAGAGATGAGTAGTAGAGTGAGCAGTAGAGACTAGTAGAGAGAGAGTAGTAGAGTGAGTAGTAGAGACTAGTAGAGAGGAAGTAGTAGACAGTGAGTAGTAGAGAGTAGTAGAGAGTGAGTAGTAGAGTGAGTAGTAGAGAGTGAGTAGTAGAGAGAGAGTAGTAGAGAGTGAGTAGTAGAGAGTAGTAGAGAGTGAGAAGTAGAGAGTGAGTAGTAGAGAGTAGTAGTGAGTAGTAAAGAGTGAGTAGTAGAGAGAGAGTAGTAGAGAGTGAGTAGTAGAGAGTAGTAGATAGTGAGTAGTAGGGAGTAGTGAGTAGCGAGTAGTAGGGAGTGAGTAGTAGAGAGAGAGTAGTAGAGTAGTATAGTAGAGAATGAGTAGTAGAGAGTGAGTATTTGAGAGTAGTGGAGTAGGAGAGAGTAAGTAGTAGAGAGTAGTAGAGAATATTCCAAAGTTTGGCACAGCACCACTTCCACAATGAGTCCAATCAAAGCATATCACTTAGAGTCCTTATTGAAGCGCAAAATGTTGGTGTATATTCAAATGCTTATATTTTCCTTAAGTTTATGTACCACAGCCAGCCGAAACGTTTCGTTCTGTACAACAGAACTTCTTCAGGGCGTTCTTATTTCCTTCAAGTTATGTCGGTATCCTGTTGTCATATAACTAGATATTTCTTCCAAATGTTAGACGAGACATAAGTACATTCTTATTCAAAGTGACAAGGTATCAATTTTACCCACACAATTCGGGCATACTTGAGTAATTTATAGCATCCTCAAAGTCAGTCTTTCAAAAATTCCAAAGTATAGGACATGATAATCCAAATCCAAATGTTTCTCAAGAAAAGTCATTTTCAATCGTTCGGAATATCGGTGTTTGGGCAGATATGACCCAGGGACCCCCAGTATGCAAGGGGAAATAGTCCCCCCTCTGCAAACGCGCCAGTGGCCTGCATTGCAGAGAGGTGTAAAAAGGGTGTGGCCTCATTACACCTCTCTGCAATGCAGCCCCCTGGCGCATACTGGAGGCTCCTGGTGGGCTAGTTGGCCCCCAGGGACCCCCAGTATGCAAGGGGAATTAGGTCCCCCTCTTCAAACATGCACGGGGGCTGTGTTGCAGAGAGGTGTATCAAGGGTCGTGGCTTCATTACACTTCTCAGCAATGCAGTCCCCTGGCGCATACTGGAGATTCCTGGTGGGCTTTCAGGTCTTATATAGTTAGGAATTAGCATTAAAAAAACCTTTGAAATTCACTGAAAAAAACATAGGTTTCACACCAGTTATAGTAAGGAATTAGCATTTAAAAAACCTATGAAATTCACTGAAAAAACCATAGGTTTCACACCAGGTATAGTTAGGAATTAGCATTTAAAAAACCTATTAAATTCACTAAAAAAACATAGGTTTCACACCAGTTATAGTTAGCTGAAAATTTTACTGACATAAAACCATTGAAATTCCACGTTATAGTTAGATGTACTCACTATAACTTGCGCGTGTAATGCACTGCTGATGACGTCACATATTACATCACTCATGACATGGTCAGTGACATCACTCATGACATCACTGATGACACCATCCTTGTGACAGAGTGACAGTCCTCCTTTCACTGTAACCCTTGAAACACATATTCAAAAATAGAAACTAACATTTTCAAAAAAAAGGAGATACCCATACCAGTTACAACAACCAATTCAGTAATTCCACCATTTATATACACATCCACTAATTCACCAACAGTTAGTTATAGTCACTCATATATATACTCATTCATCATATGTAGTGATACACCTATACATCCTGTTACACATCGACAGTCTTTCAAAAGTTGCTCACACACATACTCACACATGCAAATAAACTATTGATCATCCATGTATTTGCATATACAGCTATACACACACTACCACCTTACTTCTAAGGAAACTTACACATACTTACTCTATTAAACAATCACTTATAGAAACACATACTTATTTAAACAGGAACTCTTACAATCTCTCACTCTCACATATACTCACTTATATACATCAATACTCACATATACTAGATTACCATATGTAGTTACTGATAAAGACACTAGTGAGACAGTCATTCACTCACTAACACACACATATACACACTCATCCATCCATACAGTCCTGCACATATGCCGTCTTCCAAACACATACAAACAGTGAGTCAGTCATTGATGCATCTATGTGCTAAGTAATACCCCCACCAAACCATACAGACAGTCATACTGATACTTAAAAAAACATCTAATAACCCATATACACACACATGTAGCTACTCACCAACCCATGCAGCCACTTATACACAAAGTGAAACACTGATACAAACATTTAAATATTTAAACAATATTCGCTAATATATGTATTCACTAAAATACACTTAATAAGCCAGTTAACCAATCAGTTTTTAAAAAAAAAACATCCATTAAGATACTTATTTAAACATTTATTCTTCCATTGACCTTTACATATACATATATAAAACATATTTATTTTTCAGAAAGGCACACATTCACTGGATGGTGTCATCAGTGATGTCATGAGTGATGTCACTGACAATGTCATGAGTGATGTAATATGTGACGTCATCAGCAGTGCATTACACGCGTAAGTTATAGTGAGTCCAACTAACTATAACGTGGAACTTCAATCGTTTTATGGCAGTAAAACTTCCAGTTAACTATAACTGGTGTGAAACCTATGGTTTTTTCAGTGAATTTAATAGGTTTTTAAATGCTAATTCCTAACTATAACTGGTGTGAAACCTATGTTTTTTTCAGTGAATATATATATATATATATATATATATATATATATATATATATATATATATATATATATATATATATATATATATATATATTACCTACTGGCAGTCGCCAGTAGGTATATATAGTTAGGATTTTTTCCCTATGGGATTTCTGAAAATTCTTTGTCTAATAACTTTGGCGTTTGTGGACGGAATCGGCTGAATTTTTCAGGAAAATGGCACATTTTGTTTCTGAGCAGCCCCTGAAAATTTGGGGGGGGTTCGGCAAGGGGGGGCCGAGAAAAAAGGGGGGTCCCAAAACGCGTTTTTCCCATGTTAATTTCCATAGGGCGGTTGGGCTCACTTTTAGCCCGAACGGCTGAATGGATTTGCACGAAACTTGGCAAAATTGTAGGGACTGTTAGCCCGATGTGCCTTTGCTAGGTCTCAATATATGTGCTCCAGTGGATTTTGAGAAATTAACGTTCAAAAAAAGATATATATCTGTAACAGCGCTCCGGGTAGCGCTCCGGTTCGCGTACTTTTCGCGTAACGGAACTTTGCGATGCGAAGCTGATTGGCTCTTCGGTGTCTGTCAACATTCTAAACAGTCCGGAGCGGCCGCCATCTTGTCTCTCGGTAGGATCGAGAGACAAGAGGAGGCCAAAACAAAGGGGGAAATTACCATAAGGGGGCATAGTAGATCCTCCTTGACCCCCTAGGTTTTATGTGGAGGTTTTAAAAGGGCCCAGCAGGGCAAAAAAATATATATATTTTTTTTTTGCGTGGTGCGCGCCTAGTACGCGAACCGGAAAGCGTTCTGGGCAGCGTACTATAAGGATAAAAGAATGATAGACTTTTTAAATACTGTATGTTAATTGTTTGTTGTTTTTGTTGATTTTTTTTTGTTTTCTTTATTTTTAAAGCATTTTTTTTATTTTGATTGTGTTTCATAATTCATTAAACTTTCTAACATTTCATTGTCAGAAATTTCAAAATTGTCATTGAATATATTTTGTATTCTATGAGGGTGTAAAATGTCCTCATTTTTAAGCAGGTTATCCACTGCTTCCACACATTGTAGTAGTTCCTGGTCCCTACTTTCATCCATAAATTCTTTTTGAATTTCATCAATGTTTCCTTGGCTGCTCTCTTGCAGTACAATTTTAAATTGAACTTGCTGCTCGCCTTCCATTTTGCCTGAAATTTGGATTAAAAAAATATATATTAGTAGAGATAGGGCACTGTTGGGATTAATTTTAGATAGGCAGTTTTTATCAGTGAATGTATCTTTTGGCAGTGTATAGTATCAGAGTGGAAATAGGACTATAAAAAAGTGTTTGTGATTTAACCAAGAGAAGCCTAACTCCATCCATAACTATAACAGAGAAGTCTATCTAAATCTATAACTACTACAGAGGGATAGTATATATCTATCATATTAAGTTATAGTGCACAATATACTTCAGTTTTAAAAATAACAACTTACCTTCACAAACAAGTTGAAGTGTTTAGTAGCTATTCAAATGTAATGTACAACAAGAAGTAGCAGTCAAAATGGCTGTGTTTTCTTCTCTTCCTTTATATATATTCAGGTATATAACCAATCAAATGTCAGGTAATAAAAGTAGAAAATGAAAGTAACATTTTCATTGGTTGTCAATTCCAACACTTCAGATGTGTTTTGTGAAGTAATTTACCTCACGGTATTTAGAGAGGTCTACAGGCTTAATGGCTAAATGGAATTTCAATCAAATTTGTGAAAATGAAAGGGATTGTTATGTAGTATGAGCTAATCTATATTTGGTGAGAGTGTCTCCAGTCGTTTTTCTGTGAATTACTTTCCCACCTTTTTTTTTGGACCGCTTCCCGGGAAGCGGTCCGGTCCGCGAACCAGGAGCGTAACGGGAGTCCACCATTTTGTGTTTCGGTTGAATTAAGATACAAGATGGAGGGCAAATAATGTTCAGAATGGGTAGAAGGGGGCACGGTACAAGTATCTTGACCCACTAGGTTTTCTGAGGGTGGCTGAGGAGGACCATATGTGCGGGGAAAAAACATTTTTTTTAGAAATTTTGCGTGGTTAGCTTCCAGTTCGCGTACCGGGTAGCGCTCTTTGAGCGTAGTTTGTTGAAAATTAGAGAAAAAAGTCTGTTTCCTTCCCTTATACTTACTGTTCTTTTTTTTAAAAAAAAATTTTTGGGTTGCTCCCGGTTCGCGTACCGGAGTGCGAACCAGGAGCGAACTAAAAGAAATAGAGGTTGGCAGAGTTTCAAAAATTCTACCAACTTTTTTTATAATGGGGAGGTAGTTCTGAAAAGAACTTTTTTTTTGGTTTTTGTTGTTTTAATTTTTTTTTATTATTTTTCTGAAAATTTTTTGTATTTTTTTTGTATTTTCTGAACATTTTGATATTTTTTTGTTTTTTTGGGGGGAGGGGGGAAACAAAAATGATTCATTGAAAAGGGCTCAACAGGAGCAACGAAAAAAAGAAGAATTTATTTTTTGGGCCGATTCGGGCAAACATGATTATTGATAGCTTTCACTATTAGAGTAATGCTACTTTCTCTGTAGCAAATGATTTGGTTACAGCGCACGCACACTTGCTTCACTTCCCCAAAGTTCATTTGAATGTTTGGGACCATCTCCCTCGCCTCTGGTCCCGACACTTCTTGGACAACAGATCTTCTTGCCATCGCAGGGGGATTTTGTTGCTCATCACGAAGCTGGGCAGCACTATAGTTGTTTGGGTGCCACCTACTCATATGCCTATGCATCGTGTAATTGCCGTAGCTGTATTTTTTGTCAGTCCCCCTTGACAGTCTATCGTCGCAAATACGGCAAAACACATATCTTGCATTCACTTTTTTTTGCCCCTCAGGAAATTAAAAAAATTGCCAGATGAAGTTTTCTTTTCGATTATACCTCCTGGGCTCCTCTGGCAAAAACTCTGGCTGTTCCTCCTCTTCCTGATCTTCCTCTTCTTGTATGATTACTTGAGCAGGTGGTCCTCTCTTTCCATGAGGAGGTGGAGGTGGTGGTGGGGGTGCACCAGCTGAAGCAACTACTGAAGCCATTGCTCAACAATGAAAAAGGGTCTTTCTCTCACCAAGATGAAAGTCAGAGTGAGGAAAGAAGGAGGGGTTTTCATCATTTGAGAAAAGTATAAGTTCTAAACCAATGAAAAGTGATAATTTTAGATCACATGACCTAGTATTACATCATTAGGAAACCAAAAGTGAAATGAACCAATGAAAAGTGTTATTACCGAGTCACATGACCTGCTGTGTTTACGTTTCGCGCTTTACTCCGCTTTCCGGTCCACTTCCGGGTCCGCTAACTTGGCGCGTCAAATGACGTATTACGCGACAACGCAAAACGTCATTCTAACGTAACAGTTACGCTGAAGGAACGTTTACCGGTTCGCGTACCGAGTCGCGGCTTTAAATTGAGCTAACGGGAAGCTGACCGGTTCGCGGACTGGGAGCGAAACAAAAAAATTTTTTTTTTTAAATTGTATAAAAAACATGTAAAATATATTTTAAGATTTAAAGAAGAATACATTTTACAGCTACAGATATTAGCTTTTAAAAAACCATTGAAATTCACTGAAAAAACCATAGGTTATAGACCATATATAGTTAGGAATTAGCATTTACAAAACCTTGAAAATTCACTGAAAAAACCATAGGTTATAGACCATATATAGTTAGGAATTCGCATTTACAAAACCTTATTTTACTCACACAAAACCATTGAAATTCCATATATAGTTAGTTGCACTAACTATATATCGCGCACCCGCAATCCACTGCTGATGATGTCACATATTACATCATTCATGACATGGTCAGTGACATCACTGATGACATCTCAAATGACATCACTGATGACATCACTGATGACATCTCATTTGACATTACTGATCACATCACTGATGATATCATTTATGTGATAATACAATGAACCTCTTCAGACTCTAATATAACCTTAGATACAATCAGTGTAAACAGACACTCACAGACTGTCACTCATCCATGGAGTTACTCACACACCTAGTCAGTCATGCAAAGAATCAATCACACCTCCATTTCCTCAACTATACAGTTATACACACCTTACTTATTCAAACATATACTAACACATATTTACTCTCTTATACAATCCCTGATACAAGTTCTGAATGATCCATACAGCCACTCACACATTCACTGGCTCTTATGCACAGTTATTTATATATGTCAACTCTCACATGTACTGTGTTTTACATATGTACTTACTTTGACATATAGCACTGAGAAATCCATTCAATCACCAATACACTCATGCAGACAGTCAACCGCCCATACAGCTGTTTCCACATACACTTTTGAACCCATACATATAGTGAATCAACTACTCACACATCTATGCACAGAGTCACACACCTCCCAGCCACCCACGCACACACACTCAGTCTCCCATACAAATACTTTGGCAACCAAACAATAACCCATATAGTTACTCATATAGCTACTGATCAACACATGCAGCAGTTTACAGAACAACAGACATAATGATGCACAAATTAAGACAGTTTAGTCACTAACCCATGCACTCAGTGAGACACATTAAATCACTCACTCATACAGTCAGTCATGCACCTACTAAATCCTTCATCCAGACACTTATACATCCACTCATTCTTCAATATGTAAGACATATTTTAACTTTACAGAAACATACAGTCACTGGGTGCTGTCATCAGTGATGTCATCAGTGATGTCATTTGAGATGTCATCAGTGATGTCATCAGTGATGTCACTGACCATGTCATGAATGATGTAATATGTGACATCATCAGAAGTGGATTGCGGGTGCACGATATATAGTTAGTGCAACTAACTATATATGGAATTTCAATGGTTTTGTGTGAGTAAAATAAGGTTTTGTAAATGCGAATTCCTAACTATATATGGTCTATAACCTATGGTTTTTTCAGTGAATATATATATATATATATATGTATATATATATATATATATATATATATATATATATATATATATATATATATATATATATATATATATATATATATATATGTGTGTGTTTGTGTGTGTGTATATATACACATATACATTTGCATAGGGTTGCTGGTTGGCCAGGGTTAACACCTAAGCCAGGCAGAACCCACCACTCTTGTCAGGGTAAGTAAGTTAACCACCAAGGATAACCTGTGCTCACCCTCTGGCAGCTAGGAGCAGGGCAGTTAGGCTTATCAGCAGAGGCAGTGTGTAAAGTGTTTGTTTGTGCAACACACTCACATAGAAACACAATGAATATACCAAAAACAGATTCCACACAGGATTATATCAAAATATATATGGTATATTATACCTAATAAAAGACCAAAATGACAAGAATCATACATACAGTGCATACTGTGTCAGAACGTGTATAGTACTCACTATCCTATACAATGCAAGCCAAAATAACACATATCAGTGAACATCTAGGTTGTCTAAGGCATATCAGCTTATGAAAACGCACATGAATTACCACATAAGTGTAAGTATTATAAACTTGTATAGAGACAAAACACATGAATCATCATGAAACCATAGGGCACCTGTGTTCCTATTAAACTTTATACAGTATTTAGCCACCATGCATAGGGTACAAAGGCACCTGCATGCCTATTACACTTGATACAGTAATTCTCAGATCTCCATCTCCTGAAGTCAGGGAAATCTCCTGCCCTACCCTTTGGTATTCTGCAGTACTTCAACTGTTTCCCTGGTTGCAGCAAAGCAGGGGCCTCCATCGAGGCTCTCGTGATCCAGTGAGCCCCCAGGTATGGTCCCACAGGGGGAAACACCTGTGCTATCAAGGTGAGTAAGGTGACCTTGCAGAGAAATCAAAGGCTGCAGCCCCACAGGGTGCATTGCAGCTACTGAAGCCCTTTTGCAGCGCCTCATAGGAATGTGTGAGAGGAACACTTGTTACTTTTCTGGGTCCCGTCCACTTTTAAGCCTCAGTACCTGGGAAACAAAAGTAACAGGGAGCTGATGGCTGCCAGGGTGGCAATCCCTTTCAGAGGTGAATAACCCCGACAGCCAGAACACCATCGAAAGAGTTCCTCAGCAGTGCTCTCACCCCTCCCTAAGGTTCCTTTGCAGCAGTTCTCCACATGTTGCTGCAGGTAAGGGGAAAGCAGTCTCCACGTGCTACCTGGAAAATGTCAGCCGCTAGCAGCAGGACTCACCATGTGCTGATTGTCATTAAAAGCACCCATCTGCTTGGAAAAAAGGTCCATAAGCTGACATCAGACAATGCCTATAACCCAAAGGCAACACCAATGGTTGTATGATGGAACTACACATGCGATTAACAAGCATGCCTTTAAAACACGGTGGTCACAACATGTGTACCATTACCACTAGATACCATTACCACGCAGGATGTTACAACAAATATGCCTTTACCATGCATGCATTTAGAACAAATGTCATTGCAAAGGCAGAACTGGTAAAGGCATTTGTGGGGTAAAAGTTATGGATGTTAACAGTACTGCGTTGTAACTGCCAGCATACACCACAGTCCCCATGCCTGAACACAAAAAATGTTCTGAACCCAGCCCTCCAGATCCAGGGCCTATTTTCTACCCCTAAGCCATATACCACTCCTTCCCTCTCCCTATCCATGAAAACCATCCTGTCCCCAGCCCTGAGCCGTAAAACTCATCCCCCTGCTCTGAGAACAACCCCAACCCTAGCCCTGATACTTCCAAGGGCCCAGCAACTGGATTTCGTAAATTCGCAGCCTTCAGCACGTTGTCTGGCCTCACTATAAATGAATCTAAATCGCATGTGTATTATTTTGATAATGCATAGAAGGGGCTTAGTATGGTTCAACCCTTGGGTATTCCAGCTTGCACCTGCCACCTTTAAATATCTAGGGATAAGTATTTACCGTAATACTCAGGACCTCCTAGACGGGAACCTGGGCAGAGCGCTCACAGCACTTGAATCCCAGATTCAGTTCTGTACCACCCTGCCTTTGTCAATAGCGGGTAGAGTAGCCATACGAAAATGGTGGTGCTACCGAGGCTGATATATTTTTTTACTAATCTCGCACTCTCCATACCCACACTGACCTTTAGATTAAAGAATACCTTATTAACAGACTTTATATGGGGCATGGGATGGCGCCGTATCAGTCTGGCAAAGCTGCAGCTGCCCACCACCCAAGGAGGCATGGGGGTCCCGGATTTGCAGGCATACAGTTATGCATGCCAGTTGCAATGGCTTGTGTACTGGATAGCTGGATGGAATCTTCATGAACTAGACATGATGGAACGAGACACAGATAGGGGAGTTATATACAGATTGCTCTTGCCCCATGCTCCCATGATGCCGGCACTGCCGCCCTTGCTCCGGCTGGCGAATCAGGGCCTGGTCAGAATCTGGGATTACGACGCTGGGGGATTTCTTCCAGGAGGGCGTCTTAATGACGCACGTGGAATTCATGAGAACACATGGTACTCCGGCTACACTATTCCTATTGCACACCTATGTTGCTCACTACATCCGCACTACATGGGGACCTAATAGGGATGAGCCTCCCACGAACGCACTCCTCACTATGCAATACCTGATGGGTAATGGTGCTCGGCTGGTAAAATGGCTGACCCATGGGATAAGAAGCGAAAAACAGCTTTCCCTGCAACTCACACCCATCAAATGGGAGGGGGAGGCAGGCCGCACATTCACTTACGCAGAATGGAGCAGAATCTTAGAATTCCCTAAAAAGGTCTTGCGAAACCCCAAATTTAAGTTCATACAGCTCATGCTGCTCCATAGAGAGTACTTGACCCTGCGGCGTCTGCGGGCTATGTTCCTGGATGCACGGATGAGTGCCCACGATGTCTAACGCCGCAGACGTGCTTATTGCACATGCTGTGGTCCTGCCCTAGGCTGGGTCGCTATTGGAATGCAGTGCGTAACAGCCTGGCAGCGGTGGTCCTGGCGCGTCCGTATGATTTCCTGGACTATTGCATCCTGGGATTGGGGCCACGAGCAAAGAAGGGAAATCCCTCCACGCTCTTTGTTAACCTAGCACTTCTTCTGGCCAAACGAACGGTGACCACCCGGTGGAAGTCGGCCAGACTCCCATCCCCAATGGACTGGAATGCAGAGGTAATTCAGTGGGGTGGTGCAGAGGGGACAGAATTAAGCAGAGAAGAATTCAGGGGGCTAAGGAAGAAGCCTATCTTATTGGAACGTCACGCATTGCTGAATGACTTTGCTGCACGGGATGTCACTATCTGCTGTGCGTGCTCCGACTTATGAGACATGCTCTGTAATAGCGTTTGAGCCAATGGTGAGCACTCCCGATCCCACAAAATGCACTTGAGTGCAAAAGCAACCATTAATATATCACGGTTGAGTGGTGACCACTGGCGATACAATTTGCGAACCTGTTAATGACAGGACCCTACACACTGATGCAGAATACTTGGACCTGAGCGTGGGGGAGGTTATGGGTGGGGGGTTTCATGTTTTGTTGTTTATATCTTGATTGCTAATTCTAGGATACTATTGGATGCATACAGGACTAATTGTTCGTTATTTAATAATTGGAAGGTTGTTATGATCTGGTAGCTGATCCAGAACCGCGCTGATCTGTTCTACATGCTGGGACTATACATATGGACTAGTGAAACATTTATAATTGCAATGTAATATTTTTCGATTTTACAATCTAGGTTTGGAATGTTGCAAGGTGTAAGCAGCTGATAGATGTAACTAAGACAGAGACAGCAGCGCCGTGAGGGAAACGGCTTACTGGCTTACCTGATTCACCTCACCTTGGGGCCACAAGAACAGTGCCTCTACTCCGCCGTGAGGGAAACGGCGCGACGAACAGCCGCACTTGGGACGACGCCGCCGAGAGGGCAGGGAACTACATTTCCCAGGTGCCCCGGCGGCCGTGACGCCAGCAGAGCGCCCGGAGGCGTAAAAAGAGTGCAGCGACGAGCGTTCACTGGGAGCTTCCTGTGACTAAGACAGAGACAGTAGCGCCGTGAGGGAAACGGCTTACCGGCTTACCTGATTCACCTCACCTTGGGGCCACAAGAACAGTGCCTCTACTCCGCCGTGAGGGAAACGGCGCGACGAACAGCCGCACTTGGGACGACGCCGCCGAGAGGGCAGGGAACTACATTTCCCAGGTGCCCCGGCGGCCGTGACGCCAGCAGAGCGCCCGGAGGCACGTAAAAAGAGTGCAGCGCCGAGCGTTCACTGGGAGCTTCCTGTGACTAAGACAGAGACAGCAGCGCCGTGAGGGAAACGGCTTACCGGCTTACCTGATTCACCTCACCTTGGGGCCACAAGAACAGTGCCTCTACTCCGCCGTGAGGGAAACGGCGCGACGAACAGCCGCACTTGGGACGCCGCCGCCGAGAGGGCAGGGAACTACATTTCCCAGGTGCCCCGGCGGCCGTGACGCCAGCAGAGCGCCCGGAGGCGCGTAAAAAGAGTGCAGCGCCGAGCGTTCACTGGGAGCTTCCTGTGACTAAGACAGAGACAGCAGCGCCGTGAGGGAAACGGCTTACCGGCTTACCTGATTCACCTCACCTTGGGGCCACAAGAACAGTGCCTCTACTCCGCCGTGAGGGAAACGGCGCGACGAACAGCCGCACTTGGGACGACGCCGCCGAGAGGGCAGGGAACTACATTTCCCAGGTGCCCCGGCGGCCGTGACGCCAGCAGAGCGCCCGGAGGCACGTAAAAAGAGTGCAGCGCCGAGCCTTCACTGGGAGCTTCCTGTGACTAAGACAGAGACAGCAGCGCCGTGAGGGAAACGGCTTACCTGATTCACCTCACCTTGGGGCCACAAGAACAGTGCCTCTACTCCGCCGTGAGGGAAACGGCGCGACGAACAGCCGCACTTGGGACGACGCCGCCGAGAGGGCAGGGAACTACATTTCCCAGGTGCCCCGGCGGCCGTGACGCCAGCAGAGCGCCTGGAGGCGCGTAAAAAGAGTGCAACGCCTCTCGCCCCGCGAGACGCGAGCGGGAGCGCCCGGGGTTAAGCCCGGGCAAAGGGCGGGCCCTCTGAGGCCCTCAGAGGTCATCAGTGGTCGGGCGGGCCACCCCACCAACATTTCCCCAGTAAGGTCATTTTCCTAATATTGTCAACGCGATGGCCGACTGCACTGTTATTAGTACTACTGTTGATGTACTTACCCAGGACACTGAATCCCCCGTTTCATTGATATCATCCTTTGAGTCACTGATAGACACCGCGTTTAATGAGATTGTTGAAACAGAAAGGAGATTCTCCATGGGTACAATGATTATCAACCAACCACATGCCACGAGCCGTTTAAACGGCAACACTCATATAAATCCTGAAGTTATCGTGGTTAAATCGTCAAATCCTGTTGTTGATGTGCCCATCGTCCTGGATGATGAAAATACTGTTGCATATATAGCCCCAGATGTAGCTCTTGACCCTACCTCGGTATCAACATCTACAGAGGCTACCACTAAGGTGTCTGAGAATGCAGTAGCCAAGAGAAAGAGGGGCCCTGTAAAATTAACCCACAATAAAAGGAAGCAGCCACTAAGGAGTGTAAACCAACCAACACCACAAAGTATGTGGAACAGGGGGAAGAAACAGAAGCCAAACCAACAAATTGCATCTGTGCAGGAACAATCTCATCTGGGTGACATTGACGTCATAAATAATGACGACCCAAACTCTAGGTCCATTTCCACCCAGACTGAACCCCCCAATGTAAACAATATAAATAGTCACCACTCTAAATCAGAGGGGAACCTCATTGAGACTATTGCAGATACCATTTTTAAAAATCTTGACGGTCAAATGATCAAACAATGTAATAATATTTTTAAAAGACTTGACAGACTGGAAAACCTAATTAAAAACGATGATGCCAAGAGAAAAGGCATAGCAAGCTTGGACAAAATAAGAGTAGAACGTCTCCTAAAAGATCTGGAATCGACCACCCGTGTTCTTACTAGCGGTGACCAGGGTATTATTAGGGTTGAGGAATCATGGGCTGCCACCAATCTACCTCCGTCTGCCACATCTGCAGTGACTAAAAGTAAAAGCACAAGAGGTGGCAACCCGCCTGACTCCCAAACCAAATCCTCCTTGCCATCAAGTAATGTTACCTGTGCTTCTGACCCTTCGACTAAATCCTCTGCTCCTGTTATCACTGCAAATGGAACATCATCAAAAAGTAATAAGAGTAATTCAGCGATACAGACTAATACAACACAGAAGGCCCCCGCAAATCCCAGCCAGCAATACAATAAGATCCCACAGGAAGACACTAGGCCTGTCAAACACCAAGGCCCTGCCTTACATTTACCACCTGAGGCCTGTCCTTATGTTTTAGTTCTGGCTGGTATTCCACCCCTCAGGGAAGGCCAAGGAGAATCGTGGGTCCAATTGCATAATAAGTGCATAGACTGGTTATCGAAGCACAAGGGGGTGGGCTATGACATTTCTAAAGAGATCATATCTACAAGGCGAGTAACCTGGGTTGGTCCTCTCTTTAAAAACATTAATGGGGACTGTATAGTAATTAACTTTAGAAACCCGGGCACTGCAAAATTCTTGCTGAATAAAAACTTTGCTCGACATGGTCCTTCTACTGTGGTGACCCCATTACCATTAAATTACTTTTATCGACCCCCACACAAAATGATGCAGCCCCCACCTGTTTTCCCGTTACACAACAGGTTCGCAATATTTCATGATCTGGAAACGTTGGACTGACTGCCTTCCACTACCACTGAACTGTCCTCTGTGTGTTCCGCTATAGACCAACTAGTGGAAATACCTCTTGAGGCACCTCCGTTAACACCTAAGACTCCTAAGACTCTTGTTATGTTATGTTATGTTACCTAGCACACCATGTGTACAACAGGGGTATACCACAGCAAAACCTGTTTCAGGATCTGACCAGGGTCCTTGTTTGAGGCTTGATAATAACCTGAAAATTCTTAGCTGGAACATTTCTGGTTTGAAGACTAAGATGGAAATTACTTCCTGGAAGGACTGGGTCAACTGTCATGACATATTAATGTTCCAAGAAACCTGGTGTACTGAGGACTTGTTATTTGAGGGGTACAGTTGCCACAACAGGACTGTTTTAGCCCCCCAGTTTGGTCGTCCAAGTGGTGGATTATCTATCTGGATAAAAATTACTGCAGAAGTTAAAGTTGATACACTACTAACTAATTGTCCTAGCTTCATGGCATTATCATATACCCAGAGGACAAGACTATTTCTGATCAATTTCTATAACAATGACTTTTTGTCCCTACCCAATCAAAATTTTATTCTTTTATTTGATTTTATTGATAAAATCATGGATGGTCAGCAATATGGGAAATTTGACGGCATATGTCTAGGAGGGGATTTTAATGCTCATATACATCCAAGAAATCCCCCATGTAAAAGAGGTACAGAACTGTCAAATTTACTCGCAACTAGAGACCTTGTAAACTGTATGGAATATGTAGTTATGGAAAACAGTGCCGCCCCATTCCCCACTTTTATTGGCCATGGGAGCGGTACCACAATTGATTATGTTTTTGTTTCCCCTCCTGTCGCTAATGCTCTAACAAGGGCCGAAGTGGTATGTAAAATTTATAGCGACCATCACCCGATTGTCATTCACCTATCACTTCCGAGGGGTAAGTGTTCAAGAAATGAAATAGGTGCTAGGAACTTGAAGGTCTCAACTGATAAATTGAGGGTAATTTGGAAGGGCGTAGATAATAAGGGTATTCTAGCTGAAATTATTAAAAAATACCCAGTCTTGATCGAAAACTGCCTCACTACTGATGACCACGGGGTTAACATAATCACATCATTCTCTGAACTCTGTTCTGTAATAAAAGGTGAGATTTCCAGACCAGCTTCTAGTAAAGCTGAGGAATCTCCTAGATGGTTTGATGCCCTTTGTTCCAAAGCAAATAGGAAGCTAAGAGCTGCCCTAAAAGCTGAACCTAGGGATACACCCCGAATAAGGTTGCTCAGAGCAGAGTATAAATGTACCCTACGTACTAGATCAAATGAACTGCTTAAAACACATTGGGATTCCCTGGCACACTCAGCCAACCTGCAAGATACCACTGGGTTTTGGAAGGAGGTAAAGGAGATAAGATCTATAGGTTCTAACTTAACTGAAATTAATTGTAACATCACTGGTCCTATCTGGGTTGAACACTTTGCAAAAATTTACGCAACACCAGACAACCCTCCTTTAACTTTAGTCCCCTTAAACCCACTTAATATTTCTGTATCTGAGGTAGCGGATGCCATATTAGAAAGTGCTGGGAATAAAGCGCCCGGCCCTGATGGGCTCTCAATTGACCAGTTAAAGTGTGAGCCCGATTTTTGGGCTCCATTGCTTTGTAACGTTTTTAATAACTTAACAACCGGGCAAATTCCAGAAACATGGTCCTGTAGCATAATTGTTCCCATTTTTAAGAAGGGTGATAGGCTGGACCCTGGGTGTTACCGCCCCATTTCATTAATCGATAACACCTTGAAAGTTTTGGGGCGTATTATATTCAAAAGGATCAGAACTTGGGCAGATGAGAATAATATTCTACATCCCAGCCAGCTTGGTTTCCGCAGCAGCGTTGGAACGGTGGAACAATGCTTAAACCTGAACCTGATTATGGCAAAATATAACATAGCTAAGAAATCCCCTTTATATTTTGGTTTCATGGACTTGAGCTCAGCTATTGATTTTGTTAACCGTTCCCGCCTATGGTCCATCCTTCTCGAGTATGGCTTAGATGATTACTTGGTCCATTTTTTAGCCTTTTTACATCGTGATTTAAAAGCACGTGTGCGTGTAAATCAATCTGGTGAAGTTTCTGATGATATCAGAATCGGTAGGGGGGTCAGACAAGGGTGTGTGCTGGCCCCCCTCCTGTTTATTTTGTACATCAATAATTTAAGCGGCTCCTTGAGTAATTTAACCAGAGATGTACCCCATGTAAACGGAGTTCCCATACCTACCCTTCTTTACGCTGATGATGCGGTCCTGATGGGCCGCACTCCAAAGGCACTTCGTACTTTAATCTCAGGATTTGTTCTTTTTATGGGCAATTTAGGTTTGACAACAAATTTTAAAAAATCCCTAATCATGAGTTGTGGTCCTAAAAATTATAAAATTCCCGAGATCAAATCAGGGTCAAATGTCTTGAAAAGCACTAGTACCTTCCCTTATTTAGAGTTGTTATTTTCAAACACTGGTTCATGGCATGCACATGTATCTTATGCTAGGTATAAGTTGGGGAAAGCTATAAACTGTGTCACCTCTCTGAGACAACCCAACCACGCCGATGTAATTACACCACTAGTTAAGATCTATCAAACCCAATGCATGCCAACCGGCACTTACGGCGCCGAGGTTTGAGGTTATACTAACTGTTCTCATATCCAAATGGAAGAAAACAGGTTCTGCCGGAAGGTGCTGGGTGGGGTCATTTGTTCCCCCAACTATGTATGCCACAATGAATTAAATATTTCATACATAGAAGACTTTGTAAGATCTAGACCAGTACTCTTCTGGATAAAGATATGGAATAACCCGGCTGCCATTTTGACCCGTGAAATCATATGGCCGAGATACCCGCCACCCCCTCTCAACACAATCCCCAAAAGGAGGGAAACCGGAAACAGTTCTTGAAGTTTTTTGGAAGTGGGATGGAGTGACCATCCCGGCCGTATTTATTAAAACAAAATTAAAACATTAAACGTTTCATGTTATGTACAATTTCATTACCATATTGCGATGTTTGGCTAACCTTAACAGATTCTCTAATACAGAGGTTCTCCTAGCCGAACTAGCATCCTACAAAACATTTCTTGACATATTGAAATTGTACAACCTAACGTTTAAGGGCCAACGGCAAGGTCATAACCGGTGTCAAGATCCCTAACCAGACTTACCCCTCCCACTTGGGATGGGCGACAGCACGGAGGCGTACCTCAAGTGCAACTACTACCAATTTCCCTTGACTTGACGGGGGCACCTAAAGACTCGACGCCAGTTAAAGGTCGTTCGAATACTCGTGTGAGGTATCTCGAAGGTATCGTAGACCTTATCCCAACCCCACACAACTTACCGCATCTGCCGTCGCAGATGTCACTGGCCCCGGGAAATTCCCCAGGAGGGGGCTGTAACCCCTCCTACAAAGGAAGGGGCCTTGACCGCCTTTCCTTTACTTCCGGCGACCCATCCTTAGAAGGGACCGCCTCCCCATTGAGGGGCCAATGGCCACCTCTCCCGAGCGCTCCCATCCGTGTTGGGTGACGCCCACTCATAGGGATCTACTAATTAGTGCTCACCGATCATGACCTTACCGCCTACCAAAATAAATACGACAGTGCTAACTAAACCTAAGAATATATTGGCCACTATGACCGAAAGAGCATGCATAAAAATTCAACACTAAATCTGAATCTCTTTAATGGCAAAACGTACTCAAACCGACCATTCTTTATTAACTCAACATCAACATGACACTACAACCTGTAAACGAAAACAGAAGCAAAATTAATCAACTTCATTATACACAACTGGCTGTCTTCAGGGGCTGGTGGGTGGGTCAAAATTGGCTCTTCGTTCTGTCCCGAGCTCACGTGCAGCGAGGAGGTGCAGCTTCAGAGCACAAGAACAAGAGGATGTCTTCTGGTTTTGCGTCCCTTTTTATCCGTCTTCAGGGCGGGCGTATACCCGCCCCTGCCTGCCCCGAGGGCGTGGCTGGCTGCGTCAGTGTCTAGGCCAGCCCACTCTAGGGCGGGACCGGGCGCGCCCCAGCTACGCCGCTTCGGGCATACCAGCTGAGACGCGCCTCCCGCCCAAAAATGGCTTCCCGGGGGGATCGAGGCACTCGGCCATACGTTCGGGGGGACCGAGTTGGTCGCCCCTTTCCATATGGCCGAGATACCCGCCACCCCCTCTCAACACAATCCCCAAAAGGAGGGAAACCGGAAACAGTTCTTGAAGTTTTTTGGAAGTGGGATGGAGTGACCATCCCGGCCGTATTTATTAAAACAAAATTAAAACATTAAACGTTTCATGTTATGTACAATTTCATTACCATATTGCGATGTTTGGCTAACCTTAACAGATTCTCTAATACAGAGGTTCTCCTAGCCGAACTAGCATCCTACAAAACATTTCTTGACATATTGAAATTGTACAACCTAACGTTTAAGGGCCAACGGCAAGGTCATAACCGGTGTCAAGATCCCTAACCAGACTTACCCCTCCCACTTGGGATGGGCGACAGCACGGAGGCGTACCTCAAGTGCAACTACTACCAATTTCCCTTGACTTGACGGGGGCACCTAAAGACTCGACGCCAGTTAAAGGTCGTTCGAATACTCGTGTGAGGTATCTCGAAGGTATCGTAGACCTTATCCCAACCCCACACAACTTACCGCATCTGCCGTCGCAGATGTCACTGGCCCCGGGAAATTCCCCAGGAGGGGGCTGTAACCCCTCCTACAAAGGAAGGGGCCTTGACCGCCTTTCCTTTACTTCCGGCGACCCATCCTTAGAAGGGACCGCCTCCCCATTGAGGGGCCAATGGCCACCTCTCCCGAGCGCTCCCATCCGTGTTGGGTGACGCCCACTCATAGGGATCTACTAATTAGTGCTCACCGATCATGACCTTACCGCCACAGGCCCAGATAGTTGACCGGCTATCCGGGCCCCCCACAAAAGTCCTACCTAAAGGTCATGTTTCAACGTTTTTAACCATGCTAAGAAGTCTCCTATGAGTAACTCATTTCCCACCCGAGACAAATGCACACCATCCCCTAAATACATACTGTCATTATTAATACAACCATGCGAGATAGAATGCAATGTCTTGGAACGGAACAACCTACTCACTTTGTTATTAAGTTTTCTAACAGAATGGTTCAAAGCACGAATCGAAACAGCCCCCCGCCACACTTTTCGTGGGATCATATGAGACCACGCAATTATGCACCCCGGAACTTTCCTTGCCAACCAACTTACAGTGGAAAGCATTGCCTCTAGGAGAAGTCGTCTACCGGTGGTGACCAAATCATTGCCCCCTAAATGTACTATGACTATAGACGGCGGTGACCTCGTCCGCCCTAACAAACCCTCAAAGAATGCCTGAAACTGGTCAATACAGAGACCGCCCCTTCCGTAGAAGGACATTCTGTACCCGTATTCCCCGGCTACGTGAATCATGTCACCTGCTTCGAATACGTCTGCGGCACGCCTCACGTATGAGTGGCCCACGACCCACACCTCCTTTCTCACAGCCGGTGATGTCTGACCGCTGGCCTGGTGTTGGGTCGACTGCATAGTCCGCCCCGCCTCGAAGGCTTGCGTAACTGAAAAACCAAACAAAGACAAGAAGCGTGAGTACATTATTACAGCTTCACAACATGTGCAACCGCACATACCTCTTATAACAATTGGAGGACCAACGCCCCACTCGTTTTACTTGTTCCACATTAAGACCCCTGGCTGTAGCTTCAGTGGCAGCCCCTATCCGAAAGGAATGGGTCCCAAACTCGCCCGGGTCCAAGCCCGCTGCGGTAATTGACATCGCAAGCACCCGCTGAAACTGAAATTTCGTCAGTGGGGTGGCGTCAGCGTGTCTCAACAATGTCCCTCCCCATGATGCCACCCTTCGTGCTAGGTAATCTTCTAAACACTTTACCGGACACATGGAGGACCCTGGAATCCTGCGAATGACTATGCAGTCCCCTATCCCATCTTGATCGGTTTTGGACCTGACAAAGGATACGGTCATCGTCTCACCCCTGATCTGAACGTGTTCCCGGCACAAACCCCCCGCCACATCCTGCTTGTTCCTTGCCACCAGCTCACTTATCCTCATTGCCCCGTGAAATGCAAGCGTAAAAGCAGCTCGGAACAAACAGGCCTCGAACTGAGACGAGCATGTGGCGGGGAGTGTGGCCAGCAACTGGAACAACCTATCCAGACCTATCGGGCGCCTCTCGTCTACTCTGCGACCCTCAAGGCGTTGCCACCCACGCAGCGCCTTCTGTACCACAAAAGACGCTGTCGGGTCCTGGATATTATGAGCCCTGGCAACAAAGGAAATGGCAGCACGATGCCTCTGGGCTGTAGCCACCGACTTCCCAGCCCTACGCAAGGACATCAGAAAATGTACTACCCAATCCTCATGCCCCCAAAGCCCCCCTCTCTCAGTCCCCAAAAAGGCTAAATATGCCCGAAACGCCCCTTCGTATGCCTTCCTCGTCCTTGGTGCTAGACTCTCTCCCACGAGGTAACGAAGTTCGGGGCACCGAGAGACCAGAGAGCTTCGGGAAAGGGTGCCGGCTCTGGGTCCGCTGAGGGAAGGAAACCCGAGAAAGCCTGCATTTGAAAACGAGACAGTGCATCAGCCGCCTGATTCATCACCCCTGGGACATGTTTCGCTCTGAATACCACGTTCAGTTGCATACACAGTAAGACAATTTCTTTAAGCAGCCTTAAAATCATTTTACAACGTGCTGCCTGACTATTGATGCATTCTACAACGGTCATATTGTCAGACCAAAATACGACAGAGTGATTTTTGAATCCATCGGGCCAGGTTCTGAGGGCCACCAAAATGGGAAACAGTTCAAGGAAAGCAATATTACTCGTCAGCCCCTCTTCATGCCACCATGTTGGCCACCTTTGTGCCGACCATTTTGTGCCGAAGATGGCGCCAAAACCCATGCTTCCCGCTGAATCCGTCCATAGACCAAGCTCTTCAGAGGACAAGGCCGGTTTGTTCCAGACGACTCGACCATTGAAATCCGCCAAAAATGCTAACCAAATACGCATGTCTTGGCGGACCTCAGCCGATAATCTCGTGCGATGATGACCCTCCTTTAGGCCGACCATCGCCTGGGCAATTGAACGGGAAAAGGGGCGGGCCATCGGGATCACCCTTAGAGCAAAGTTCAACTTCCCCACCAATTGCTGCAATTGATGCAGCGTAACTTTAGATGCATTTATACACATTTGCAGGTCTGCCCTGAATTTCGACACTTTGGCAGCTGGTAAACGAAAACAACCCTCACTAGAGTCCAACTCGATCCCCAGAAACTCGAGGCAAGTCGTGGGACCCACAGTTTTACCTGGTGCCAATGGCACGCCAAATCGATCCATTAATACACAATATTCAGTCAAGGCCCGGGCACATTCGTCATCCCCAGCGGGCCCAAGGAACAGAAAGTCATCAAGATAATGCATCACATTTCGAAAACCCGTTTCCTTCGTGTAAACCCATTGTAGAAAACTACTGAATTTCTCGAAATATGCACAAGATATAGAGCACCCCATCGGCATACACCTATCCATGTAATACGAACCTTGAAACATGAATCCCAGAAGACGTTGGTCGTCCGGGTATACCGGGAGCAAACGGAACGCTGACTCGATATCTGATTTCGCCATCAGCGTCCCGGGCCCCAGGCGATTCAAAATGGCTACGGCCTCATCAAATGATGCGTACCGCACCGAACATACCCCTGGATCAATTGCATCGTTCACAGAAAGGCCATGAGGAGCTGATAAATTGTGGATCAATCGAAACTCACCTGGGTCCTTCTTGGGGACCACCCCTAAAGGAGAACAGACAAAATTCTGTACCGGGGGAACACTAAACGGGCCGGCAACCCGACCTCGGATAACCTCTTTCCGGATCTTATCCTGTACTACAGTCGTATGCTGCAAGACGGAAAGTTGGTTTTTGCACGTCCCGACACCCTGAAAGTCCCCCACCGGGATGCGGAAACCATATGAAAAACCGTTTCGCAGCACCCCAGCAGAAGTACGATCTGGGTATTCGCTGAGCCAAGGAATCATCGCCAAGGTATCAATCGGGGTTGGTAAGGGCGCCCCTCGGACTACATTAGACCTGTTTGGCGCCTCCTCTACCCCCATTTTCACCCGTTTTGGCTCTGCACGAGGACTCAGGATGGGGTGCCCCGCAACCACTACATTCGTGCTTGAATTTGCAAGATCCCGGGGGCCTAGTACATTTACCTTTGTTGAAATTGAAACAGAAACCCCTCTTCCCTGTATTGCCGGCGGGTCTCGGATAATCGTCGGTACCCGTACCCGACCAAAAGGGCGTCCCCCCATATTGGCGGGAGGACTCACCAACAGTACTCCCCACCAACGGCATTTTCAACATCCCTGACTCTTTCATTTTATCCCATGTCAAAGAATCATAACAGTCCCAGGTTAAACTTTTGTTATGCTCCATCGCTTTCCTGAAAAGGTTGTCATAACAGAACCATTGGTTACCTTGGTGCGATGTCGAGTACCCCATAATTCGTGACTGATATACTGGAAACTCAGGGAGCAATTCAGGCCTACGTTCCCCCAAAATTGACGTAAAAATTCCCCATGCATTGCCCCAGTTGCCAATATTCTCATTCACTTTAAAGGCGGCCATTTTTGCGCGCCAAACACTTGGATGCATCAGATCCTTTTGACTCTTAACAGTTTCAACCTCATAATGATCAACAAGCAAGGAGAAAATGTTTACATATTCCCCAGCCCAAATCTTTTCCTTTATTGCCAAAGGAACATGTTGCCCCAATTTTTCTCTACGAGAGGGTGTTGACTCATCCCTCGCGATCGGCAATGGCCGCTTACCTGCACCGGACGCTGCTTCCGCCCCTCGTGGCTTGTCTATCACCGCATCCGGCGCGGGCACCTTGGCTGTATCACTTTTCTCGCGCAACTGTTTCATGAGTGCTTGCGCTTCGGCAGCCGTGGCGCCCTCACTACTATCCCCCAACCACGCCGCTAACTGTGCCGCCAACTCGGGAGGCATATCCTCAGCGGATGTCGGGGTGACTACGACGGGAATCGGATTCCCTTCCTTCGGTACCGGGGCCGGTACCGGGGCTGGCGCCTCGAGCGGGGAACAGGGAACCGGGACGTCTCCCCCGACCGGCCCCCTTCTCGGCCTCTTTGGCCTCCCTCCGGCCGGTGGACGCCCCGATCCCTCCTCTCCGTCTCGCCCCGCCAACTGCTTCTTTATTTCGGACATTTCCTTCATGAGGACCCGAACCATCTGGTCAGTCGACATTCTCTTCGCGCCTTTCTTGGGCATCTTTCAGACGAAGTATCTAGAAGACAAAAAGAAAGATTAAAACGCTCAAAATTGGCTCTTCGTTCTGTCCCGAGCTCACGTGCAGCGAGGAGGTGCAGCTTCAGAGCACAAGAACAAGAGGATGTCTTCTGGTTTTGCGTCCCTTTTTATCCGTCTTCAGGGCGGGCGTATACCCGCCCCTGCCTGCCCCGAGGGCGTGGCTGGCTGCGTCAGTGTCTAGGCCAGCCCACTCTAGGGCGGGACCGGGCGCGCCCCAGCTACGCCGCTTCGGGCATACCAGCTGAGACGCGCCTCCCGCCCAAAAATGGCTTCCCGGGGGGATCGAGGCACTCGGCCATACGTTCGGGGGGACCGAGTTGGTCGCCCCTTTCCATTTTGGATTGTTTAAAATGCGATAGGGCACACCACATACCATGGTTGAAAGCGGTAAAAGATTGCCTTGAAAGTGTAGGGTTGGGGTCTTTGTTCACCACACCGTATCTAATAAATCGTTCCCATAAGACCATTATCTTTAAGGCATTATATGAATTGTACAGAGTAGAGCGGGAAAGAAAGAACTTGACTAAATGCACTGTTACAAAATATTTGGGCTACTCTGAACCCCACATTAAAAATCCTGGCCCACCATACAGGTATTTACGTTTGCATCTTGGCAGATGGGATAGGGGTTTACTGTTTCGCTTCCAAGATGGGAGTATAGTAAACTTACTAAACTTCCCTTTGGGTTACAATAAACATCTTGAAACTTTAAATTGCCCATGTAACCCCAATATGAAACAGAGCCTTATGCATTTCTTGTTCTTTTGTGGTTTTTATAAAAAGTTTTCTGTTCATTATTTAATGCCTTATTGTAGAAAACACGAATTGACTAATTTTAAATTAGCACTGAGGTCTTTCTTATTACTGGGATCAGACGAAGTTATATTCAGGGTGAGCTGCTTCCTTAAAGCTGCCGTCAGATCACGAGCCACTCTTTATACTGAGGTTTAATCATTGCACACTGCACTTTTTCTTATGCACTTTAGAGAACCTCTTACTTGCACATTTTCCTTCTTTGTAAGAGTTTTCTATGCGGATATACTTACGATGTCGCTATTACCCACCCACTTTTAAACTATGTTTGTTAAAATGTACTTTCTAAATTGTGTGTTTTTAAATTGTGTTTTTAAATTGAGCATAAAGCTGTTTTTACACTAGGGAGGGACAATTTGCGTGTAGATATGAAATTAATATTTAAATCTGTTTATGTCTGATTGTTCTCTGATTTTCCAGATGCCATTATTGTAATGAACTGTTTTATCGCATTTTGCATGTACTTTTATGGATGTTTTATTCCGAATAAAGATCTTTTGACTTGACTTGACTTGATAGATGTAACAATGCCAATTATAATATGCGTTACTGGAAATGTAGCATCCTCTGTCTGAACTTTCAAAATTGATAAAAAACAGATTGGAAAAAAAATAAAAAAAACAGTAAGCAAGCTCAGCTCAAGCCATTGGAGAGCCTTGGAAGCAGGATACAGAATTCAAAGCCCAGTCAGAAGGCCAACACAGCAAAGCAAACAGCAGAGTGACACTCCCTCCTGACAGCTTATCCAGCTCTTCTTCCTGGCAGAATGTCATCAACCCCAAAGTGTTGTAAAAATATGGGGTCACAGGTCCAATAATCAATCAATCAATCAATCAAGACATTTGTATAGCGCGCTACTCACCCGGAAGGTCTCAAGGGGCTTGGGGGAGGAGGGTCCGCTACTACTCGAACAGCCAGGTCTTGAGTTGCTTCCTGAAGGAGAGGTGGTCTTGGGTCAGACGGAGGTGGATGGGGAGGGAGTTCCAAGTCTTGGCTGCCAGGTAGGAGAAGGATCTTCCTCCCATGGTGGCTCTTCAGATGCGTGGAATGGCGGCGAGGGCAAGGCTGGTCGATCGAAGCTGGCAGGTGGGAGTGTAGAAAGTTAGGCAGTTGTTGAGGTACCTGGGGCCCAGGTCGTGGAGGGCCTTGTGTGCGTGGGTGAGGAGTCGGAACGTGATTCTCTTGTTGACAGGGAGCCAGTGAAGGTCTCTCAGGTGTCCGGAGATGTGGCTGTGTCGGGGGATGTCCAGGATGAGTCATGCGGAGGCGTTCTGGATGCGTTGGAGTCTTTTCTGTAGTTTGGCTGTGGTTCCGGCGTAGAGGGTGTTTCCGTAGTCCAGTCGGCTGGTGACAAATGCCTGGGTGAGCGTCTTATAACCATTTTAGTGTTTGAAGTAGGTACACCTCAAAGAGCAGTATTTGTAATGCACAAGACCTTGCCTTTCCCTGCCCTGGCTCAAGACACTATACAGGGTGGTGGAGAGGGCATTGGATGAGAACAGACACAGCCTTATTCAGGTGTTAGTGTCAACTCCTCCCACCACTCTAGCTCAGGAAGACCCATCAACCTCTTGATGGGCCATCAAGTTATGCAGGGCACAACTCAACTTCCTTTGTGTGACTTTTTAGAGTGAATGCACAAGCAGCCAACTGTCAACCTAACCCGGATGTGTATTCAACAGACATGGAGAGACATAGAATGGTTAAAGTAAGAAAATTACATTTTCAGACCTGCAATTAAAAAAAAAAACTTTACTAAAAGATGTATTTTTAAATTGCAAGTCCAGAGCCCCCAAACACCAAGTTTTAAACAGCTCCCAATTGGAAGACACACCTGTACGATGTTACGAGGCAGCTCCAGTGCCAACCAATTGGAGAAATAGGCCTTGCTGTAGTGAACTATGAAATTAGCAGTATTTCAGTAAGAGGACATTTAAAACACAGCAGTACATGTCCAACTTTTAAATACTCTGCACCATACCCATGGGGCCACCTTGGGCCTACCTCAGGAGTGCCTTACATGTATCAAAAGGGAAGGTTTGGGCCTGTCAACTGGGTTCACTCGCACAAAGAACCTGCAGTGGCAAGTCTGAAACATATTTGCAAGAACACGCATGTGGTTGGTCAAATCAGTGCTGCAGGCCCAATAGTAGCATTTAATTTATAGGCCCTGGGCACATACAGTGCCCTATACTAGGAACTTACTAGTAAATCAAATATGCCCATCATGGAAAACCCAATTACCATTACATTTTACACTGGGAACACTTGCACTTTAGCACTGGTCAGCAGTGGTAAAGAGCCCAAAGTCCTATACCGAGCAAGAATGAGATGCAGCACACAATCAGAATCCAGAGGTAGGAAGCAAAAAGATTGGGAAATTCACACCAGAAGAGGCCAGGTCTAACATTGTCAACAACCTATTTTTTCTTTTTTTTTGTCCTCATTAGTGCCATATTATTAGTAAGGAGTTGTCAGGGCCCCAATCTCTCTTTTGTTCTTAGACTTCACTGTCATGTAACGGAATTTATGTATCTCGACAGTTCCCCTGTAACGTTTGAAAGAGAGGAGGGTCCCCTTGTTTCCATTACTTTATAGAAGGATTTGATGCGAGGGGGGGGGGGAGTTAGCCATTATGGCTACTCATGCAGGCTTTCTCCTGGCTTTCCATTGCTTACACATAATCATTGGACTTTTGCGTAGGTTTATCTGATCCGTGCCAACCTTTTGGACAATATCCCTTCAAATTATCCACCAAACAATTTAGCTAGAACCTTGCTGGTAATTTTCCCATATGTCCCAGAACTTAAATTGTTTACTAGGGGCTTTTCTTTTATCAAGTCTATATATTCTCAGTATTGATGTCAACCATTCACTGTGAGTTGGTGGGACCGGACTTACCCATTTCACACAGATTTCTCTCCTTGCCAGCAGTATTAACAGGAATAGGAGATTTTCCTGTGCTGTAGAGAGTTTTTCTGGAACATTTGAATTCCTTACCCCAAAGATAATTAAATCAATACTTACAATTAGATGTCTTCCTAGAACCCCATCAAGTGTCTTACCCTCATCATTCCAGAAACCGTCGAGGAGGGGGCACTGCCGAAACATGTGTGAGTCGTTGGCCCTTTCCAATCCGCATTTTGGGCAGGCTTTCACTGTCGACCCAGTGAATTTCGACAGCTTCTTTGGGGTCCAGTAAGCTCTATGAGAAGTGAACAGATGATTTCTCTTTAGGTCAGCTGATGTTACAATTGTCCAACATTTGCTCATAGATACTTGCCAATTGGTTGTTTAATTCCAGCGTCGGCAGATCTTTCCCCCATACTCTCTACGGTATCCGAAATTCTTCTTCCCCTGCAAGGATCAAGGACCAGTACCAAAGCGAGATTTCTGTATGTATAGTATCTTTTTTCAGCATTTCTTTTTCCAGGGTTGGGTTTCCCGCTCTGACTTCTTTTAGGGATTTAGCCCAGCTAGATAGCTGATAGTACTTGAATTTAGCTACTGAGCCATTAGTTTTTGAAAATAGGGTATTCCAATCCAGAAGAATGTTTTGAGACATCAGATGACCCCACTTGGTTATTCCTGCTGATTTTATCGGGTGAGCTAGTTTGTCTTTAAGACACTCTGGGGTGCCAGGGGAGTCCCATATGGGCACGAGATCGCTGTAGTAGGGGATATTTAGAGTACATCTTATGCCAAACCAAGATTTGGCCGCAGACTTCAGCATCTTAAGTTTAATTTTTTGTAAAAATGTAGGATGTCCAAATTTGTATACGAAGTGGCTGGTTTTATTAGTCATAGTTTGGAAGTACAACGGATAGTTTTCAAATGTGTTTAGGAGCTTTCTGTTTGATTTAAATTGGAAAGCTCTGCAGTACTCAAAGAGATCAGGGCTTGCGATTCCCCCTGGTCTTTTTTTCTTCTTAACTTACTCCAGGCAATTCTGGGGTTTTTTGAAGACAAGATGAAACTTGAGATTTCACTCTGGATTTTTTTAATTGATTCTATTTTGAATTCAAGAGGAATGGCGCCGAAGGCAAAAGTAAATTTTGGTAAAATAGACATTTTTATTATGTTCGATTTGCCTAGTAACGTCAAGGGGAGTCCCCCCCACACTTTCAATAACCTTTGGACTTCCTTTTCTATTCTTTGGATGTTGATGTGAGATACCTTATCTAAGTCTTTGACTAGGTCTATACCAAGGTATCTGATTTTATCCTTATTATAAGGGCTGATGAAGTTTTCATTCCAGCTCATTGTTTCCATCTTATCTTGGTTGATTTGGTAGCCAGAGATACTTCCAAAACTGGTTAAGGCCTCTTCGACTGTTGTTAGCGAACCACTGAGGTTGTCTGTAAAGATCATCAGATCGTCTGCGTAGAGGGCGATCTTTTAAGACCAGTCTTGGAAGACAAAGGGTGATATTGAGGGATCTATCCTGAGATGTTCCGCCACTGGTTCAATATAAAAGTTGAAAAGCAAGGAAGAGAGGGGGCATCCCTGCCTAGTTCCTCTCTTTATCTGTATATTAGTAGTAAAGCTGCCTTTGATTAAGATTTGCGCTCTAGGAGAAGTATATATTTTTGCCACCATATTCAGGATATTTTCGCCCAGGTTACATTTTTTCAGAACTTCGCTTAAGTATACCCAGTTGACTCTATCGAAAGCTTTTGCGGCATCGATAGTGATTATCAATAAGGGAAGTTTCTCGTTGGAGGCAATGTCTATGGCGGCAAACAATTCTTGAGTTAGGTCTTGTAAGTGCCTTCCGGGTATGAAGCCTTTCTGATTGTTATTTATTAGAAGCCCCGCTAATTTCCCTAGTCTCTTTGCCATAATCTGTGTAAAGATCTTATAATCACAGTTCAGGATCGAGATTGGATGGTATGATTCGCATTTTTTTGGGCTTTTACCCTGTTTTAGAAGAATGGTAATTGTGGTCAACAACCTATTACCACTTTCACGAAATAGTATAGGTTAACATTTTTGTTTTGAAAAGTGTACTTAATATGAAGCTATGGATTTGTAAAAATATTATACCATAATACCTTTGTGTCTTTTTGTGGAATATCTACACTTTTAGCATACGTATTCCACTTGTTAAATTCAAAATTTAGTAAAAGTTTTGTGGGGCTGGCTGAAGGGGATATGAAGAAGAAATTGTGGTCTCAGAACACGCTTATATCAAATATAAGCTTTAATAATGTACAGATACTTATGAAATACTTACCTGCTTACCTGAGGTACCCCCAAGAATAATCTGTGCACCATAATATATAATCTATCCAATTTTTTTCAAAATCGGACTGTCATTTTTTGCGTTATGCTAAATACAAAAATCTATGTAAAATGCACTAGATCTTACACCAAATTCGGTACCACCCCGTTTTTTCTTTCCACCCACTTGATGAAATGGTGTGACACTTTCAAGACTCCAAGACTGAAATGGGGGCACCAAGTCAATGAGACAAATGAGTGCAAAGTTGAGTGACAAAAATCCCTATCTCTGGTAACCCTAACTATAACTACAAAGTGAATATATATATATATATATATATATATATATATATATATATATATATATATATATATATATATATATATATATATATATATATATATATATATTCACTGAAAAAACCATAGGTTTTAGCCCATATATAGTTAGGGATTAGCATTTACAAAACCTTAATTTACTCGCACAAAACCATAGAAATTCGCATATAAAGTTAGATGCAATAACTATATATCGCGCACCCGCAACCCACTGCTGATGATGTCACATATTACATCATTCATGACATGGTCAGTGACATCACTGATGACATCACTGATGACATCCAGTGATTGTATGTTTCTGTAAAGTTAAAATATGTCTTACATATTGTAGAATGAGTGGATGTATAAGTGTCTGGATGAAGGATTTAGTAGGTGCATGACTGACTGTATGAGTGAGTGATTAAATGTGTCTCACTGAGTGCATGGGTTAGTGACTAAACTGTCTTAATTTGTGCATCATTATGTCTGTTGTTCTGTAAACTGCTGCATGTGTTGATCAGTAGCTATATGAGTAACTATATGGGTTATTGATTGGTTGCCCAAATATTTGCATGGGAGAGTGAGTGTGTGTGTGGGGGTGGCTGTGAGGTGTATGACTCTGTGCATAGATGTGTGAGCAGTTGATTCACTAGATGTATGGGTTCAAAAGTGCATGTGGAAACAGCTGTATGGGCGGTTGACTGTGTGCATGAGTGTATTGGTGAGTGAATGGATATCTCAGTGCTACATGTCAAAGTAAGTACATATGTAAAACACAGTACATGTGAGAGTTGACATATATAAATGACTGTGCATAAGAGCCAGTGAATGTGTGAGTGGCTGTATGCATCATTGTGAACTTGTATCAGGGATTGTATAAGAGAGTAAATATGTGTTAGTATATGTTTGATTAAGTAAGGTGTGTAGTTGAGGAAATGGAGGTGTGATTGATTCTTTGCATGAGTGACTAGGTGTGTGAGTAACTCCATGGATGAGTGACAGTCTGTGAGAGTCTGTTTACACTGATTGTATCTAAGGTTATATTAGAGTATGAAGAGGTTGATCGTATTATCACATGAATGATATCATCAGTGATATGATCAGTAATGACAAATGAGATGTTATCAGTGATTTTATCAGTGATGTCATTTGAAATGTCATCAGTGATGTCATCAGTGATGTCATTTGAGATGTCATCAGTGATGTCATCAGTGATGTCACTGACCATGTCATGAATGATGTAATATGTGACATAATCAGCAGTGGGTTGCGGGTGCGCGATATATAGTTATTGCATATAACTATATATGCGAATTTCTATGGTTTTGTGCGAGTTAAATTAAGGTTTTGTAAATGCTAATCCCTAACTATATATGGGCTAAAACTTATGGTTTTTTCAGTGAATTTCAATGGTTTTTTAATAGCAAATATCAAAAGCTGTCAAATGTCAAGTACGTGATAGGTAAAAACATTTTCGTGTTTATGCACGCTGATGTGCTTTGAACGCTGCCCCCCCCTCTTTTCTCTTAGGAGTACTCTCTCTTTGCAGATAGTGAAGGGTAGTTAACGCAGGCCTTTGCCCCCGTTGTAATCCGTCGTGCCTGCTTGTCTCTCCATTTGATTGATTGTTATCCAAGCATTTACTGTTTTAGAATTGATTCTCTTTGGTTCATTCTCTATTTACAAACAAGCACAAAGTCGCAATACTCTGTTTTGTCTTTGCAGATAGTGAAAAATTGTGTAAAAAAACAAAAGTAATCGAGCAAAATCAGTAGGCCACTAATGGGATCTCTTTTTGACCTTGCTAAAATAGAAACATTAGGAACAACCCTTCATGAGAAATACGAAACTAGTGAGATGAACTGAGCTCCACACCATGATGGCTGCAAGACAGCTCGGCTCCGCCACACACCCCACCCAAAATAACGATAAACTCTATGCAAATATTATAAATATATACAACACACCAGCAAAGTAACAGGGTAAAACATTTTATTTAATAACTATTTACATAACTGTTTTATACTTTTTGCTGCCTGATCCGGCTAGCTCAATCGATCGAGCATGAAACTCATGCACTCTGATAGCAAGCGTTGCTGCTGATGCTATGCAGACAAAAACTGGTTTTCAGTTTGTACATTCATCAAGATTTTTCCATCCAAGGCTGGTTGAGAGTTTGTAGAACGATGGCTTCAGATTTTCAACATACGGTGTGGTGGCGTGGACTGGGAGGGGGCGCTTGGCTCCTGCCCCCTCCCTAAGTCGTGTTGCCCTGGTGTGGCCTAAGATCGCCCCCGACATAGGCGGCCGGCTCCCGGGGTCCGGCGGAACTTTTTGCCTTTTGATGACTCTTCCATTCTGGACCTTGTCCCACAATCCGTTTGACCTGAAGACACGCTGTAGTGGGGCGCCCCTTTACCGTTTCAGTTGCCATTCCGCCCGCTTTTGCTACACTGTGCCTCTTCAGCCATTCAGCTGTTTACCGCCCGCTCTTGCGACTACAGCGTCTCGCTCACCATGTAGTTGAGTTGCTCCCGCTCTTGCGATGCAGTGATAGGCGGCTGCCACAGGACTCTTAAAATGGTGGCCGGCTCTTCAGATTTGGGCGTGGTCCACTAAAATGGCCCTGGGACACCTTGGAACTCGGACGCTTGTCTGCTAGGGCTTGGGCCCCATTCTCGAAAGCGTCCACTGAGCCTTGAAGATTCTGCAAAAGTCTTGGGGCCCCCGACTCCCGCAGGCTTCTGGTGGGGAGCGGCTGCCATGATTGCTCGTGGAATGGCCACGACTGAGCTACGAGATGGTGGTGCTCTCATGCTGACGCCAGCTTCAGTCTGAAACATCCAGAAACACTGTAGACTACCAATTCGATCAGTTCCGGTAGCGCCCCAACGTGACCCGGTAGGGAAGAACTTGCCCTCCCCTCTTTGACTGATGGTTCTTGTTGCCTGTCCCTTCTGTTGTCATTTAACAGAACTTTTTAGACTGCTGAAAGGGGTTGTGTTCCGACCGCTGGTTGGTGGAGACATTTTGACTATATTCTGGACCTACGTTGTCGCGTAATGCGTTATATGACACGCCGCGTTAGCGCACCCGGAAGTGCTCCGGTGCGCGAAGCGCAGCTTCCCGGAAGCGATCCGGGGCGCGACGCGCAGCGCGTAACGTAAGCATAACAGGTCAAGTGACTTGTTAATAAAACTTTTCATTGGTTCATTTTACTTTTGTTTTTCTAATGATGAAAGGCTTGGTCATATGACCTAAAAATCACGCTTTTTATTGCTTTCGAACATTATTTTTTCATAAACATATATGTTATAATGTTCCAGGCTAATGTACTTTCCCGGAAAATTTACAACTGTCCTGCAAGTAAAATATATTCCTTTTTCTAGAAAAAAGGGCGTTTCTTCGTCCCATGACGGAGCCGTTAAGCAAAAGATGCTCGGCATGCTGTCTTTGTCGCCGATACGCCTGAATATCAGATTCTTATCGATCACTTTATGTTGCAGGAGTAGAAAACACAACAGCCCTTGACCATTTATCTTTACTGCGTTCCTGCGTATTATACCTTTTATCCGTCATGTAATTGGACTGCTTTATTTCACTTGCCTTTTACTGATTCGAAAACAGTGACTAAAATTAAAAACTTTACCAATGTAAATACTACTACCATGTTTTGTTTTAAAAACCTTTATTGTGAAAATGTCAGTATACAAATACGGGCCTATAACCACGTGGGCCGGCCACGGAGCAAACTGGAATCGTATATGATGAGGAGACATTTACACTGTAGAGGAACGTAACGAGCGGGCCATTAGGTTGCAAGAACTAAGGTGTCTAACAGTTGCGGAATCGGTGGACGTACATTTTGTAATTAAAATACGACAGGGCCACTTACAATAAAATTATCTAGATATACATTTGCGGGCAAGTACCATGGGTGACGTTAATTCGAACTTTCAATAGTACAGTAATCAATAACACATCAGAACTTAATATCAATAGGGATGTCGAAATATTCAATCAATTCTCGTCCCCGCCCGCCATGTGCTTCAAAACTGCATACCTATCTCGTGATAGTAAGGTTGTGCAGCCAGTACACAACAAGGAGTTACGAGTCCCATTTATACCAGCGCCATTTTGGGCAAGGTCGGGCAGGTCCAGGATATAGTCAAAATGTCTCCACCAACCAGCGGTCGGACCAGAACCCCTTTCGGCAGTCAAAAAAGGTTCAGTTAAATGACAACAGAAGAGATAGGCAACAAGAACCATCAGTCAAAAGAGGGGAGGGCAAGATCTGAAGCCATTGTTCTACAAACTCTCAACCAGCCTTGGATGGAAAAATCCTGAAGAATGTACAAACTGAAAACCAGTTTTTGTCTGTATAGCATCAGCAGCAACGCTTGAGTCAGCTTTGTGTGAAGCCGCCATTTTGATTCAATCAATAGCGTCCCCCTGCACACATTCAGGGACCTGGTCGTGTCTTCAGGTTAAATGGATTGTGGGACAAGATGCAGAAAGGAAAAGGAAAAAAGTTCCGCCGGACCCCGGGAGCCGGCCTCCTATGTCATGGGCGATCTTTGGCCACACCAGGGCAATAGTGAAGCTGCAGCAGGTGCAAATAAGCTTCAGACAGTGTTACAAGCACTGCTCAGAACTCTCAACTATGACACCACCTCCGTGCCATCCGGATCTTGGCGCCTTGTGCTGGTTCTGACCTATTGACACATCGGTCCGCTAGTGACACCACCTCATAGGCCAACGGGGCACCCCACGCCGACTTTCGGCGCAGCATTGTAGGATGGCCACACCAGTGCGGCAACTTGCTAGACACCACCTCGGTGCCATCCAGATCTCGGCGCGTTGTGCTGCCTTCGGCCTACTCTAGCCGCAAGTGCGGACGCAACTCAGCTGGATAGAGAGTGAAACACCAAGGGGCACCCCACTGCAGCCAAGGAGCCTCCATCTTGGGGGCGACGCACAGCATCACATTGCTTTCAAATGCAGTCAGATCCTCAAACAGCCCCCACTGACTGACGCGACCTCACAGGCCAACGGGGCACCCCACGCCGACTTTCGGGTGCAGCATTGTAGGATGGCCACACCAGTGCGGCAACTTGCTGGACACCACCTCGGTGCCATCCGGATCTTGGCGCGTTGTGCTGCCTTCGGCCTATGCGCACATCGGTCCGCTACTGACGCCGCCTCACGTGCCAACGGATTTTCTACGCTTTTTATAGCAGCGCGTAACGTAAGCATAACAGGTCATGTGACTTGTTTATAAAACTTTTCATTGGTTCATTTTACTTTTGGTTTCCTAATGATGGAAGGCTTGATCATATGACCTAAAAATAACACTTTTCATTGGATTAAAACATTTTTTTTTCCCAAACGATGGAAGCCCCACCTTGTTTCTGGATGTTTCAGACTGAAGCTGGCGTCAGCATGAGAGCACCACCATCTCGTGGCTCCGTCGTGGTCATTCCGCAAGCAATCATGGCAGCCGCTCCCCACCGGAAGCCTGCAGGAGTCGGGGTCCCCCAAGAGTTTTGTAAAATCTTCAAGGCTCAGGGGACGTCCGAGTTCCAAGGTGTCCCAGGGCCATTTTAGTGTACCAGGCCCAAATCCGAAGAGCCGTCCGCCATTTTAAGAGTCCTGTGGCAGCCGCCTATCGCTGCACCGCAAGAGTGGGCGCAACTCAACTACATGGTGAGCGAGACGCTGTAGCCGCAAGAGCGGGCGATAAACAGCTGAATGGAGGATGAGGCACAGTGTAGCAAAAGCGGGCGGAATGGCAACTGAAACGGTAAAGGGGCGCCCCAGTACAGCAGACGAGCCTCCACCTGGGGAGACCCGTTCACGCCGCCTCCCCCCCCCCCCCCCCCCGGGGCGCCCCACGCCGTTTTTCGGAGCAGCATTGTAATGATGCCAAAACCAGTGCAGCAACTTACTGGACATCACCTGGGTGCCATCCACATCTCAGCGCGTTCTGCTGCCTTGGGACTATTCGCACAACAGACCGCTACTGACGAGGCCTCCCCCCACACCCCCCGGGACGCCCCACGCCATTTTCGGAGCTGCATTGTAGGATACCAAAAACCAGTGTGGCACCCAGGTAACATCACCTGGGTGCCGTCCAGAACTCAGCACGTTGTGCTGCCTTGGGACTATTCGCACAAAACACAGCTACTGACCATTGTTGCTTCTTTTTTCAAAAAAATGTTTACATGTATTTACTGTTTTTGTTGCGTTGTATATATTTATAAGTTATTAAAGTGTTATAATCCTACTACTTTGTTGGAGTGCTATATATTTTTAATGTGACACATAATTGTAAAAACTTTGATGTACAAAGAGGCATCCCTGGAATCTTCCGCTTCAGGCTCGGACCCACACACCCTCACAGTGAGAATCCCCTCCCCAAGCACAATACAGGATGGTTATCAGATAGTAGGAACGCGTGTGGTGTGACGGATCTCATCTGGTGGGGGCCTTGATCTACTGTAACTCCTTTGAAGAGGGGTGATTCTCTACAGCTGAGGCCATAAACTACATCTGCAGGGCTAGGTGATAGCCTGGGACCGGCCTGGACAATCGGACACAGAGGAAGAGGAGTGTCAGAGGGTGCGGTAGTGAATAGGGTGAAAGGGAGGTGTCGGGCGGGCACAGGGTGTGATTCTCAGAGAAGAACAGCGCAGATGGGAGGAGGTTTCTGGCCCATGCATGAGAGAGAGAGCGGGGGTGACCAGTGCGTGGGGGAGATGCTTGCGAGGGTGGGGAGCCATGCTGAGGATCGGCGGCGTGCAGAGAGTGGGTCTGGTCAAGGCATCTAAAATGGCTGCCGTGCTCAACAAAAGTGTGGCATTGCAAAAAAGGCAAGATGGCGCAGACAATGTTTATCAATAAGGATTAATTTATAACAATTATTTTTAACAAAATATTTACTTGCAGTGACAAAATGGCGGTCAACAGTTCCTGATTTCCATCGAATCGAACGTTAACAGACGTCACGCAGCAAAAAAAAAAAAAACGCTCACGCACAGCCGCTGGAAGACATGTATCAACATATATGAGCCTCCTCAGCCACCCTCAGAAAACATAAGGGGTCAGGATACGTCTCCCGTACCCCCTTATACCTTGTCATTTAATTAAATCGAAACACAAAATGGCGAATTCACGTTTCGCTACCAGTTTGCGACCCGGTTCGCGAACCGAGAAGCGCTTCTACCGCGAAAAATCAAATTTTTATTATTTGCCCCACGGGTCCCTTTAATAACCCCAATATCATTCCTAGGGGGTCAAGAGGGGTCTACCTTGCCCCCTTTCATTAAATTCCCCCTTCGTTTTTCTCCTCCTCTTGTCTCTCGATCCTACCGAGGGACAAGATGGCGGCCGCACCGGACTGTTTAGAATGTTGACAGACACCGGAGAACCAATCAGCTTCGCTACGCAAAGCTCCGTTACGCGAAAAGTACGCGATCTGGAGCGCTATCTGGGACGCTGTCACAGATATATCTGTTTTTTTAAACGTTAATTTCTCAAAATCCACTGGAGCACATATATTGAGACCCAGCAAAGGCACATCGGGCTAACAGTCTCTATAATTTTGCCAAGTTTTGTGTAAATCCATTCAGCCATTCGAGCTAAAAGTGAGGCCAAAGGCCCTATGGAAAAATGAATGGGAAAAACGCGTTTTGGGACCCCCCTTTTTTCTCGGCCCCCCCTTGACGGAACCCCCCCAAATTCAGGGGCTGCTCAGAAACAAAATGTGCCATTTTCCTGAAAATTTCAGCCGATTCCGTCCACAAACGCCAAAGTTATTAGACATAGAATTTTCAAAAGTTCCATAGAGTAAAAATCCTAACTATATATACCTACTGGCTATCGCCAGTAGGTAATATATATATCATTTTTTTCTTCATCTGACATGGATATGAGAAACTCAAACATTACCAGAAAGGAATGTGAAGCCATCGAGTCACTTAAGTCCGATCCAAGTATTGAAATAAAACCTTCGGACAAAGGTGGTAACATGGTGGTTTTTAACAAAGAGAAATATAAAGAAGAGGCTATGAAACAGCTAACAAACAAGGACTGTTATGCAAACTTGTTGGTGGGAGAAGCACGTGGCCTGGGGCGAGGCCAACGAAGGCTGGTTGGAAAACATAATGATCTGGGCAAGGTACATAGATGATCTCTTTGTCATTTGGCGTGGTGACCGAGCCTCGGCTGAGGAGTATGTTGCCGCACTGAACGACAATGAGTTGAATTTGAGATTCACCAATACCATATGGAACACCTTGGTGAATTACTTGGACCTAGAGGTTTACGTGCCAGGAACGGTATGTAACTGTTACCACGCATCTTTTAGCACGCATACTGTTACAACGCATACCATTAGAACGCAGGATCCTTTACAAAGCATACCTTTACAACGCAAGACACTACAACGCAGATACTATTACAACGCATGCCATTACAACATAAGTATAGGTAAGTATATTATTAGATTTAACCTTTTACAAGGGTATTTTTAGGGTTCAGGGCTGGGTTTGGGTTTTGAGGTACAGGGGTATTTTTAGGGTTCAGGGCTGGGTTTGGGTTTTGAGGTACAGGGGTATTTTTAGGGTTCAGGGCTGGGTTTGGGTTTTGAGGTACAGGGGTATTTTTAGGGTTCAGGGCTGGGTTTGGGTTTTGGGGTACAGGGGTATTTTTAGGGTTCAGGGCTGGGTTTGGGGTTTGGGGTACAGGGGTATTTTAAGGGTTCAGGGTTGGGTTTGGGTTTTGGGGTACAGGGGTATTTTTAGGGTTCAGGGCTGGGTTTGGGTTTTGGGGTACAGGGGTATTTTTAGGGTTCAGGGCTGGGTTTGGGTTTTGGGGTACAGGGGTATTTTTAGGGTTCAGGGCTGGGTTTGGGTTTTGGGGTACAGGGGTATTTTTAGGGGTCAGGGTTGGGATTGGGTTTTGGGGTACAGGGGTATTTTTAGGGTTCAGGGCTGGGTTTGGGTTTTGGGGTACAGGGGTATTTTAAGGGTTTAGTTTAATAAAAATACTTAAATTAAATCAAATAAATTTATTTAACTAATTTAAATATTTATTAAAAAAAGTTTATATATATATATATATAATTTTTAAATTACAATGACATTAATATAAAATGTATTTAATAAATAAAATTAATTAAAGTATTATTAATTAAATTTCTTTAAATAATAATACACTTACCTATACTTACGTTGTAATGGTATGCATTGTAATAGTATCTGCAATGTAATGTAATGCGTTGTAAAAGTGTTCGTGGTAAAAGATCCTGCGCTGTAAAAAATGCGTTCTAATGGTATGCGTGGTAAAAGTATGCGCTTTAACGTCATACATCCCAGGAAACACTCTAAGGACAGACCTATACAGGAAACCCACAGCGGGTAACGCTGTATTACATGCAGCAAGCCACCATCCCAAAAGCTTAATACGAAACATACCTTTTGGAGAACTACTCTGTCTGAAGCGGAACTGCTCGGACGAAGAAGACTTCAAAAAAGCTAGGGATAATGCCTCCATGAGATTTCAGGAAAGGGACTACTCAAAAACAATATTGGTGGATGCCATTGAAAGAGTTGAAAAACAGACAGAAAGGAACTTTTGGTGGACAGAGTAAAACAGGAAAGTGAGGGTGTCACACGTATGATCACAAATTATAATGTGAGGGCAGGAGAAATAGTACATGTGTTCAATAAGAACTGGCACATTTTACAAACAGACACCACCCTGAAGAGAGTTCTACCTTCACATCCATCTATAACATACAGACGCTGCCAATCACTAGGTGACCACCTTGTGCGTAGCCATTTCGAAGGTCCACCAAAAACCATGGGGATGAAAACCATAAAAGGTTTTTATCCATGCCTTTGATGTAAGGCCTGTAAATACAGTAAGAAGAGATTTGAATATGAGGGAAGACCAAGTGTTCCATGCCCCACGAGAAAAATTACTAAGCATCTTAACTGCAACTGAGAATTCACGGTGTACTGCTTGGAATATCCGTGTTCCAAGAGATACATCGGAAGCACCATTAAACCCACGAAAAAACGAGTATTAGAGCACATGCTTGCCATAACAAATCAGGACAAGACCTATTCCGTGGCACCCCACTTTGAGACACACCACAATAGCAACTGGGACCTCCTTACATTCTTCTGTCTGGATCAGATAAACAGGAAAGAAAGGGGAGGGGATTGTGTCAAAGCTCTAAGGGTGCTAGAATCCAAATACATCATCGATTTGGAGAGTATGTGACCCATAGGGCTTAATAACGATGAAGAACTATGGTTCCATCTGTAACTGGGCGGCCAGATTAGTAGAAATAAGGGGTCTATAATAAATACAGGAATAGGAATAGGAAACATCAATTCTAAACTGAAAGCACACAAATAGAAATTTAGGACATGCAGCTAATATTCTTTGACTTATTTTTTTCAGTGCGGCAATGTATATAAGTAATGCATTTGTATCTCTCCTTCTGGTTATAACACACTAAATATAAGCAAGCCCATACAGGGCATGAAAGCAGTTGAATAAGCCCATTCAGGGTGTGATGCATTGTGGAGATAGGTATGCTAAAAAGCCGAATACATACAAATATAGAGTTATTATGTTTGGCGTATGGCATTATAGCCTTATTGTGCAAAATATAACACATTGCACATATTTTTGAAAAGGGTATCAATATCATATATATGAAAAAGAGAAAACACATTTTAAACTTGTCAAAAGGAGGTAATCAATTTCTTTCTTTCTCATTTTCTCCATGCTAATATTGTATCTTTATATAAGAAAAATGTTTTTAACTTTTCACTTGCACTTATTTAGTGACTGTCTTTATTTTGATGTATTGACCCAGTGAAAAAATATGTTTAAAGATGGCTGTCATAGTGGCACTTACAGAATTAGTCCAATTTTTATGTTCACTGGCTGTCCGTGGAAATGTATGAACAAAATGGTCACTGTTTTTTACACATGCCAACACTGACAAAGCCGTGAGGTGAAATGCGTCTGTTGGAGGGGTAGGGGGTCCACAATTAAACACTTTTGCAAATCGGAGATCCGAGTGCTTTTCTTCTTCGATATCGTATTGGATGTTGAGCTGTTTTGTAATATATATACATGCATCCCTAGTCAAAGACAAAGCGCTAGGTGTGGCTGACAAAGACAGGTGGCAATCTGGGACAAGCTTGAGCTCTGAAGCAAGCTCCATCGATGGCAATGCACAATGTCCCACCGAAGTAACGTTTTTTTCCGACGAGATGCGCCTCATGCTGGAGGCCAACGAGCAGTCCACAAGCGGAAGAACCTGCTTTCAAGGCCGAAGAGGCAGAGCAAAACTAAGAGAAGGAGACAGCGGAGGAATAAAAGCCGACAATACTGGTGTGGGAAACAAAAACCAGGCAACGAAGAACAAGTAATGGAGGAACAAACATCAGAACTTACGGTAATACATTTATCTAATAGACATTTGTCCCCCACAGAAGAGAAAGTGTTAAAACTTGGACTGACCTTTTGTCCTGATATGCTATTTGACTATACTCAGACACGGATAGATATGTATATGTTTGTTAGAAAATTGAAACTGTATAAAGTTCATCATAACAGAGCTTCAGATTCACTACCACATGAGAATAACGAGAGAGAGTCCCAATCAGAGAGCGAACTGTTGAGAACGCTAGAGAGTTTAGAAAATGAAGATCCACCAGATATGACACAAATCCCCAACTCACAGAACACCACACTATCAGTCATAACCCAAAGAAGGGCCTTACTAGAGACCGTAGATGAGAATTTAGCCCAACCTAATACTGTACCTATGCATTTTAGAGTAAAATCTAAGTACAGACCCCAGTTACCCAGAGACAATATTGATATATTCCATGAGCTTGTGAAGCATGATATGTTACAACTCTTGAACAAACACCTAGGGAGACAAAACCTTACCCCGGAGATGAGAGCTACACTCACAGATCTACGCAATGATGACACTATTGTCATTAAACCCTCAGACAAGGGCGGTAATATAGTCCTTTGGGAAAAGAAAAAAATACATATTAGAAGCAATGAGGCAGCTATCAAACACTACATGCTACAAGAGAGTAGATCACTCATATATTTTTTGTGTGGAAGGGCAATGAGAGAGACCTTCTGAGGTTCATCGAGACATTGAACCAGAACAGTGTCAATCTTAAGTTTACTAGGCAGCATAGTCAGGAGAGTGTAGATTTCTTGGATATCAAACTCAGAGTGCTTAACAACAGAATAGAAACTGAGATATTCAGGAAAAAAAGAGCAGGAAACTCCCTGCTCCATGCTTCAAGCTGCCACCCCCCCAGTTTCGATGGGCCATTCCGTTTGGTGAGTTTTTACGCGCCAAGAGGAATTGCAGTACCCATGAAACCTTTGACAAACATAAAAAGGAAATGCAAGAAAGATTTAGAGCAAGGGTATGTCATCTAAATATGCTCAGAAAAGGAGAGGAAAAAGTTGAACTGATTGAAAGGATGGAGGCACTGTACAAAGCACCTAAGGCCGCTCCCAAGAGAATTGAGGCACCTATCAGGCGTATAACAACTTACAAAATAAACAAGAAGGGTAGAGAAGGTTCACAGGTGGATTCGTACCCCCTGATCAGTAGTTTGTAAACAAAAGGAATCCACTATAGGAAGGGTTTCCCTAACTTTGGTTGGGAACACCCTGTGTTGTAAAATACCCCTCACACACCAAAAGGACCCTTGGTGTCATGCTTCATCATTGGGGTCTTCGCACCCTTCTACGGGATGCGGCGTGCTACGACCTGCGACTACACGGGAGCGCTTAATCAAGACTATGTGTGGTGTATCTGAAGGTATCTTATGTGAGTGGTGAGGTTATAAATGGCGAGTGAAGTTTAAAAAGTGCCTTGCTCGTGGGGTAAAAAGGATTTTAATCTGCCTCCGAGCTGGCACTATTAAAAACGTGCAGTAAACGGAGGTTTGAAGTGCGAGGCTATGTGCACTACCTCCTTTGTGTGTGTCTCGACATGTTTCGGAGACTGGGCTCCTTCTTCAGAACAGGGTTCACAAATCCCCACCTTACTCACGTGTTTCTACTTATAGCATGAAGTATATTTACAAAAGTGAAATATAAGTGCAGGACATGTAATGTACCTACAGGTTGATATCGAGTCGCTAAACTCGACCTGTAAAGGAAGGGGACAAATAATTTCTTTGGGTGGTCCACTCCTTTATAAACAAAAAAACATTAGGCGCAGTGACCTGTGGAGAAAAAGAATGTGTGTGCTCCGATCACTAGACAGTAAAAGTCAAACTACTGGTGAATTTGTGCCTGGTGTGAAAAAATATACAAATACAAGACATACATTACACTTAAAATAAAACACACTCTCTAAGAAACAAGTTCTTTATCCAGTTTCATCTATGGTGGTGATAATACTCTCGGTTTTTGATGTAAAGTGAGTAAAAGAGGACAAAAGGAAAGGAAATGAGAATGGCATACTGTAATGATTCACTTCCAATGCCTCATGAGCCTGTGGAACGTAGGGGATTACATGCTGACTCGCTACCTGAAAGAAGAAGTGCATTCAGCCAAAGATACTTTACTGGTACTTACATTTTGGTATTGGTGTTTGACCTTTACCCCTATTACATACTCACGAAGGTCTAGGAGACACTGCTGCCTGACTGCCCCATACGCGGCTCCGCTGAGAGTGCGCTGGCTGATGTTCTCGTGCCCTTTTTATACTCGCGTTAATTGTTTAATTGGGATCTTTGACTAAGCGGAATTGCCCATATAAAGTTATTCCGTTGTAGTTTATCGTGATTGTAATCAGGTGCCTTGGTTGAACACCGGAATCTCGCGCATGCGACCTGTTAGTAGCGTTTCTCACCCACGCATGTGCCTTCAATGGATATTGAGTCTTAGTGCGCAAGCGCCTTAGTAGTAACATAACTCCGCTACACGTACATGATCTTTCAGGACGTTTTGTGGGCTTGCATAGAACGCACGCTGTGTAATGGGCGTATTCAACTCCTGAAGCGCTCTGATGTATTTAATGGAGTAGAATACATAGATGGCAGTATAGGTTGTAATATATCCATCTCAACGGAGTCAAAAGGGTAAAGAAAGGGGTGAGAAAGGGTGTTTCGAGATCCATTTTAGTTTGAGTATCATGACAGACCTTTCTTGTAATTAGAGGGTGTACGAGAGCGCACCCCTCCTAGTTGGCGTGCTTGCATTCTAAGGCCCTGTGGTGTTAACATATATAATAATTAATAAACAGGTCGCTACATAAAAAAGGCTCGAATAGGTTAATTATCTACTTTAAAGGGTCATAATAGTTGACTCAGTGTTATTGCTTAGGGATGCGGTTCATAGTTCTTTACTGTGAATGTAATTGTCTAAAGATATCTTAGCACGCCCTTCCCTGACTATATACAAACTATATCGGAGGTCCCAAATCTGCATAGTTAGTGCCTGTGTATGCCCATAGCTAAGGGGCAAATGTCAAACAAAGGAATTGTGATTCCTTAATAGCGATTATTAAGGAATCGATATTTCGCATCACACTGATACTCTTGTTATCAAACTCCCATATACATCTTCATTCCAAATGCAAGTTTGTTGTCTAATTAAAAAGTTATATACGTACCGTTGAATTGAGTTCATAGATTATATTGTTGTTTTAGATCTTTCTTGATAGTTCTGTGACTGTTAAGATTTTTAAAAAATTAAGCACAGGAATGGTACACCACTCTCATAGAAAGCAACCCACTAAAATGGCTTTCCAGTCTATCATCATGAGAAAGGCAGTAAATGAAACCCTGTCTTTCATTTGAGACTACAGCAGCTCCACTTGTGAATGGTTACCACCTGTTAACCCTTTTCCTCTCTTTTAAAATGAGGTTCCTGTTAGTGTGTTTTCATGATGTTTTCGTGATGATCGCAGAGACATTGCAATAAAATGGGAGTTCAAACCTATAGCTAGCTTCATTTACTTTACATGTAATACTGAACAGCAGTTTATTACATAGTTCTCAGTTGAAAATTAAAGCTTGTCTTTACTTAAATTGCGTCACCACTCCTCAACTTAAAAAAACAATGTTTTGTCTCTCTACCACCCTTTACCTCAATATATTCCTAGCACAGTGTAACTTAGCAACACAGTGGAACCAATAGGTCACAAGTTCAAACAACCACCAATAGTAAGACTTCTTGCTACGGCATCCAACACACTACATAATTGTATTTACTTTCATGCTGACGGCATCCAATAAAATACATCTTTAAAAAACAACCTCATTCAACTCCAGCCTTATCCTGACTACTATTTCTCCTTCACTTCAAAATGCTTAGAGTATGGTTTATGGGCCACAGCTATAGCTATTGGTTTAAAGAGGCTGCAAAATAGAGAGGCGTTCACGGGGACTTGGGTTTGCCAAATGTGTAGTTTACTTGGTTTGGCAAGAGCGGGATAAAGTTTCATCAGTTGTTGGCTTTGGTTACATCCATAGTGGATTCCCAAGCTCCTCACCTCATGTTTGTGTACTGTGGTGGCAATGACCTTGGCACATTGTCTGAGTTATGGCTCAAAATACTAATGAAAGAAACATATGCAGAACTGATGTTGCTTTTCCCTCACACTGTCTTGGTGTACTCTAATACATGCCAGAGACAGAAATGAAAGTGGTCAAATCAATTCTGTCCACAGATTGACAAATCCAGGAAACAAGTTAATAAAACTGTTTCTGCATTCCTCAAAGACCACTGCATGCGCCCCATCTATAACAACAATCTGCGTTTTGACATGCATGAAAGATATAGAAATGATGGAGAGCACTTTACAGATGAAAGCAACAGGGTGTTTCTAAGTAACCTGAAACTCTGCATCCACTCTTATGCATAGCAGCCATATACACACAACCAACGTAACAGTTCTTGTCAGAGACACCCTAGTACCTGAAATATTGTCAAGTATTTTTCTAAAATGTTTTTTTCCCTTTCATTTTCGAAGATTTTTGTATTGACATTGTGATCCCTGTGGACACATTACAAGAACAGAAAACAAAAGCAGACATTCAGTGACCACCAACACATCCAAAAATGATATGTAAAAAAATCCATTCTGAACATTACCCTACACATATTATTATATGCATACTTCCTTAAAAACATGTTTAAACTCATGTTTTTGTTCTAAGTTTCTTTAAAATCCATATTTAAGATCTACTGTCTGTTTTCGCGGTTAATCAGGATGTTGAGGTGACGCCATTAACTGCGATGATCGCGCCATTCACATAAAGTCTAAAACACATATATCCACACATAATACAGTATTTTAAACACTAGAGGTTTCTCGCAGTATTCTCTAAAGTCATGTTTGTATTGAAAGGTTCTATAAATACCATCCCTAAAACCTATTGTATCTTTCCGCTGTGACTCCGTAAATCGCAATGACGTTCGTACTCATGAATCCCCCGGATAAGTTGCAAAAACAGAAACAAAAGCAGACATTCAATCACCACCCACACATCTATAAATAATATGTAAAAAAGTCCCTTCTGAACATTGCCCTACACATATTACTTTATGCAAACTTCTTTCAAAGCATGTTTAAACTCATATTTTTGTACTGAGTTTCTTTAAAAATGGTCCTTAAGACCAACTTTCCATTTTCGCGGTTATTTGAGACGTTGCGATAGCGTTATTAATCCCAATGATGGCACCTGTTTTATAAAGTCTAAAATAAATATATGCATACATATTACAGTATTTTACACAGCATGGGTTTCTTTCAGTAGCCTCTAAAGTCATGTTTTTCTAGAGAGTTTCCATAAAAACCATCTTTAAAACCTACTTTTATTTTAGTAGTGAGTCCAGAGATCACCATGACATTGCTGATCATGATCCCTGCGGACAAGTTGCAAAAACGGAAACCAAAAGCAGGAATTCAATAGCCACCAGCACATTGAATATTGAAAACTATATAAATAATTCTAACCATCACAGTAGATAACTCACTATATAAATACTTCTATAAAAACATTGATCAGAATCTCAATATCTCTAAAACAATGTGCATTAATGATTCACTGATATCATTTTATATATTTCCATCAATACTCGCAATGGCGCAATAGTCTCAATGTCCCTGCGATGATAGACGGGGGTGTGCTGTCGGTCGCATCGATGGTGTAAATATACTACATGATTAAAAAACTCTATTTTGGACTCATAACTTGTGTTAATAACACACCCATTTCTTAACCATGAGGTCAGAGTATCTCACTCCTAATCCCTTATGTGGGCTTTCACGCAACTTTTCAGCACTGGGAACCTTTCCCGCTAGATAAAATGGAGGTCACACTTTTCTGTTCAGATTGTGTCCAGCCAATCAGAGCATTCCTGTTGTCGGGTGAATTTTTGTACATTACAAAACCACTGTGAAAAATCCACGGGCAGAGATATCACTATGCTTTTCGACTTACATTTCTCAAAAGCTACTGAAAAGATGTACTCCAAACAGGCACAATGCACTTCCTTGAACCGACATCTACCTCCCTGACAAATTTGGTGTAAGTCCAATCAGCAGAACTTAGTGGTCATGAGCCCCTGCCTCTCCCACCTTCCCCTGCCCTCTGTTCTCCATGCGATTACCCCGGCCCCTTCACCGCCCCTTTACCGCCTCCCCCTCCACCCTCCGCCCCCAGGCCGTAGACCTCAGCAGCCAGCCTTCGCCTCCCCAGACTCTTTGGGCTCTATCAGCTTTGCCACCAGCCCTGCTATCTGCCCTTTTACCAGTCTTCTTAGCCTCTTGCCCCCCCTCTGGACTGGGGGAGCAGTGTAGTGTGCTTATCCTAGGTACCTCTCCCTCCGCCTGGGACGACTCTTGGTGGCCAGAGGCCCTTGGAAAAGCACCCATCCCGTCGAACCACGCACGGAACCTAGGCGTCATCCTGGACTCCTCTCTCTCGATGAACAGACAAGTCAACGCCGTTTCATCATCTTGCTTCAACATTCTTCGCATGCTCAAAAAAACATTTAGCTGGATCCCCACCGAAACCAGAAAAACGGTCACCCACGCACCGGTCACGAGTCGCCTAGAATACGGGAACACCCTGTACGCCGGCACCACCGCAAAACTTCAGAAAAAACTCCAACGCATCCAGAACGCATCAGCCAGACTCATACAAGACATCCCGCGTAACAACCACATATCTGGTCACCTGAAAGACCTCCACTGGCTCCCCGTTAATAAGAGGATAACATTCCGCCTCCTAACCCACGCACACAAAGCACTTTACGAGCTCGGACCCGAATGCCTCAACACTCGACTTTCCTTCTACACCCCCCCGCCAGCTACGCTCCTCCAACCAAGCCTTTGCCACTGTACCTCGCATCAACAAGACTAATATGGGAGGAAGAACCTTCTCCTACCTGGCAGCTAAAACCTGGAACTCACTTCCCACTCACCTTCGCCTCACTCAGAACCATCTAGCATTCAGAAAGCAACTGAAAACCTGGATATTCGACAAGTAATTCCCCACCCCATCAAGCGCCTTGAGACCCTCTGGGTATGTAGTGCGCTATATAAATTATTTGACTTGACTTGACTTGACTGTGCGTCATTAGGGGGGCTGTACAGAGCTAAGGCAAAGGCACAGTTGAGTATCTCTATGACGGACTACTGCTTGGCCGCTCAGACCAGCTGGGGGGTCGCCCAGAGAGCAGAGAGGAAAAAGGCGAGGAGCGTGACCAGCAGCTGAAATCCCACACCTGTGGTAGACTCCTCCCAGGTGTAAGGAAGAATGCGAGGAGTGTGCCTGCTACATTAGTGGTCTGCAGCTTCAGCTTCAGCTTTAGCAATTGGGACATCGGAACATCGGCTGACACGCACGTCCATCGGCCCAGTTTTTCTACCGGTTATTTCACTAGATCTTCGATCAGTATAGTATACTGGTTCTCATTATGTATCAAGTATTAAACTAGACACGGTCTGTGGAGCCAGTCATGAGATCGGGCCGAGTGAGGAAGATGCCCCCGAAGTCAAAGTCCAAGTCCAAGTCGAAACAAAAACAAGAAAATGCAATAGCGAGTATAGAAGAGTCCAGTGGCCCTTGACGGGGGTCTGTATCTATCAAAAAAGGGGCAGAAGGCACAGAGGACACCCCGGTTATGGGGACTTCTACTATCTGCTCTAACACAAATTCTCCTGCAAACGCCTCCATTAATGACAACGTGGTCAGCGCAAAGCCAAGAACGGGTAAATAAACCTCTAATCTACCAGTTAACCCAAAGCAATTATCAGTAACTCTAGGAAGACAAGGGGACTGCACACTTATAAACATCAACAGGGCCTCTCAAAGAAAAAAGCCTTGCACTCTCCAACCCAAAATTTATACGTAATTCGTGTTTTTGAAAGATCCAGGGACAGTAATCTATTAAAAAAGCGCAAATGTAAAAGGGCTGCAATCACCATTGCCGGCTGAGAAGTTCGTACTGACTTATCAGCCAAGCAAACAGACAACTGACCAGCTAGTCGATCAGGTGTTTCTTAAGCCTCTTTCAACATCATTTGTGCCCCAATCTCAACCCTCACTTTACCAATGTAATAATCAAGATGAAAACCAAGTTCAAACCGTTCAAAGGAACACATCTACGACAGATGACCAGATTTCACCAAAATATTTAACAACAAGGGGTGGTGATGGACAGAGATCCTGAATTAAGCAGAATACTCTCACCCAGTCAAGAGATCAGGGCTAGATCCAACACCGTTTTTTATCTCACTGCACCATCCCAGCTCAGAACCTGGCTATATGCAAATTAGTCTGCTCCTGTCCCAGTGCATGATGGGAACAGGGCAAACCAAACTACCAAGCCAATTCTTACACTGGGAAGGAAACAAGCTTGCGGGGACCGGTTTCTGGCATTTCAGCCGTCGTCAGCCCGGCTTGCTTGAATCCTGATGGTGCAATGAGCATGGAACTCACATCTGAGTATACCCTTCCACGCTTAGGGTGGACAAAATATTTAACAACAAGGGGTGGTGATGGATAGAGTTTCTGAATTAAGCAGAATACTCTCACCCAGTCAAGAGATCAGGGCTAGATCCAACACCGTTTTTTAGCTCACTGCACCATCCCAGCTCAGAACCTGGCTATATGCAAATTAGTCTGCTCCTGTCCCAGTGTATGATGGGAACAGGGCAAACCAAACTACCAAGCCAATTCTTACACTGGGAAGGAAACAAGCTTCCGGGGACCGGTTTCTGGCATTTCAGCCGTTGTCGGCCCGGCTTGCTTGAATCCTGATGGTGCAATGAGCAAGGGACTCACATCTGAGTATACCCTTCCACGCTTAGGGTGGACAAAATATTTAACAACAAGGGGTGGTGATGGACAGAGTTTCTGAATTAAGCAGAATACTCTCACCCAGTCAAGAGATCAGGGCTAGATCCAACACCGTTTTTTAGCTCACTGCACCATCCCAGCTCAGAACCTGGCTATATGCAAATTAGTCTGCTCCTGTCCCAGTGCATGATGGGAACAGGGCAAACCAAGCTACCCTATCAGTCTGTCCCTGGCCCATGATGCACTGGGCCAGGGACAGACTGATTTGCATATAGCCAGGTTCTGAGCTGGGATGGTGCTGTGAGATAAATAACGGTGATGGATCAAGCCCTGATCTTTGGACTGGGTAAGAGTGGTCTGCTTAATTCAGACACTTTGTTCATCACCACCCCCTTTTCTGAATCAGATTTCACCAAAAAGCACCGCTGACATTAGCCAACCAATCGGCCAGCCTTATCAGCTAATCACTCAGCCAGCCAGCCAGGCTTCCCATATGCCGCCCAATATGCCATTTGAATCCCAACCTCAATCCTTATTTCATCAACTTAATAATCAAGTTGTAAACCAAGCCAAAACCGACCAAAGGATCTTATTCCCTACAGAAGACCAGCCTTATACAAAAAGCATTGTTGATAGTATGCCAGCTGGAAACTACTTAGAAGAGGTAATAGGGGCAAGGGTTGGAATTGATACATTAGGGGCAGCACCCGGAACCAGCTCACAGATCGATCGAGAATGGCTCTCTTGCAGTCTCCAAAAAACATTTTACCAGTTTTCAAGAGCTTAAAAAACACGGTTGCCATTGCAGAATCTTGGAAAGGATCTAATATTAGCCCAAATTTTAAACAAGGCAAAAGAAATTATACAAATAACTACCGATTGATCGCCCTCCTTGACGTAGACGCCAAATACTACGCCGGTACAATCTTGGAAGAGGTAACATCCTGGGCTTCAGACAACTCCATCATCCCTATTAATCAAACCGGGTTCCAGAGTGGCCAAGGAACTACAACAAACATACTGGCTCTCACAATTCTAATGGATGCGGCCAAAACTTTAAAAATGCCTCTCTTCCTGTGTTTTATTGACTATACAGCCGCTTCGACCATGTCGACCGTTTCAAACTTTGGGGAAAACTGGATAATTGGGGCATACCAACCACTCTTTTGGATTGGCTAAAACAGCTGCACACAAACACATGGATCAGGGTCAAACTAGGTGCAGGGTGACACATCTCAAAATGTATCATGACCTCGAAGGGCCTCAAGCAGGGGTGCGTCCTGGCCCCTACCCTTTTTAATCTTTTTTTGGCTGATCTGCCTGGGGAGCTAGATAGCTGCGTATCCCATGCTCCCAAACTGGGAAACAAGCTAATGTCAAACTTGCTATATGCTGACAACCTGGTTTTAATCAGTAGGACACCAATTGGACTTCAGCATCTAATAAACACGACAAGCAGTTTTTCTAAGCAGAATTCCCTTAAAATAAACCTCAATGAAAATTATGGCAGTTAACTATCACAAAAAGAAGATCAACAACTGGTTCCTTGATGGCCAACGCTAGGACCAAGTACAAAGTTACCTGGGAATTCTAATGGAACACAAAAACACATTTAAACTCCAGCTAGAGTCCATCCAAAGAAAGGGGACCACCACGTATTTAGCCCTGAAGTCACTGAAGAGACGGCTCCCCAACCTCATGCTTGAACCCTTTTTACAGGTCTTGAGGCCAAACTGCTGCGGACACTGACTTATGGGAGTGAGGCTCTAAAAGGTAAAGATGCAGCAGTTTTAGACGTCGCAATTGCCAAGTCCTATAGAGCAATTTTCCACCTCCCAAAATACGTCTCCCCGGCTCAATATCCGGTTGGACTTTGGGATTCAAAGACAAACGGTGGAAAGGAGAAGCTCTTACGTTAAAAGTTGGCATAAAATCCGAAGCGCTGAGGCAGGATCTTTAAATTTCCAGCTTTGGAAAGCCCTTGTCAACCAAGAAAAATGCCCAGCCAGGGATAATCTGTTCGATTCAAGGGAGTTACCGGGCCTGTCTGATCTCTAGGCCGTTCCAACGGATCATCTTTCTTTCAAAAAAGCAGTACGAAAAACAACATCAATGCTATCTGTCTTAGAAGACAATGCAATTCTCACTAATAAGGCACACAGCTGGATAGTGCTCAGTAACTATGCAAGGCTGAAACCCCAAGCCTACTTGAGCACCAGAATCAAGATAAGCAAGAAGGAAAACGTTCTGATGTTGCGGCAGGGGGTAATTGTGATTAAAGCCCATCTTCCGCCATGGGAAAGAAAAGGAGGCACTCCGACTTGTTGACTATGTGGAAGTGGGAAGGAAGACATCATTCATGTCATCTGCAACTGCTCCAACTTAAAGGACATAAGATGCACCTTGTTGCGCCCTTTTTTCAGGCATTACGGCATCCGGTCCTGTAGGCAGGCAGTGAAGCTCTGCTTCAACCCCATTGACGTTCAGCTCAACTGTCAGCTAACACAAATTTTTGAGACTGTAACAAAGAGACGTAAAACCCTGTTATTATCCAAAATACGATGATATGCTTTATAAGTACAATATTAACTCAATACTTTGTTTTAGCTGTATCCGTATTTTAATCACCAAAAACTTTAATCCGGACAGTGGACTTGATTAAGCTGTTCCATTCAATCTGAGAAGTTGTTGTAGTCATTGGCAGATGGCACTACATGAGACGAAAGAGTGAATAATGTATTAATGGGGAATATGTAATTGATGATCGTTTTTACATTATGCAGCTTTTAACTGTTTTAATTGTATTTAATTTGTACAATGGGGAATATTTCTTATTATGTATTTGCAAATATTTTAACTAATCAAGCAAAATAAAATATTATCTTATCTTATCTTATCCTTCACCTTCTCTCCATGATCAGTTGTGCTGCCAAAAGAAATTTGATTTAAGCTGCAACCTATTTCTAATGTAAATCTGCAACTCACACCCACTGAACCCAGTCTCTACCATGTTTAAATGAAGTACTATATGCAGGTGCCTAATCTGCACGAGTAGTTTTTTGAGGGGGCCACCGACACTCATTTTTTGGGAACCAGCACTTATTTTTCTGCATCGGACATTTACTGAGAGAAAGAGAGCAAAATAACTAAGTGGAAATATGGAGGAAGAGAAAGCATTGTAAACGGAGAATGTATGAACCTACAAGAGTAAGATAAAGGGGCAAAAATAATCTATTGGTGTATTAAAGAGGCATGAGGTGGATTTAAAATTACTCCGTCTTGGTATTGGAAACATATTTAATTGCACCATCCACTGGCTCCTTAGGAGAGATCTGGGCACTAGTAATCATTATTTTACAAACTAAACACTGCTATTTGCACTTAAAAGTTAACTGGTAGTTAAACTATGCACCATGGGCCAGATGCATCAAGCATCCATTTTGCGATTCCTTATTAGCGAAAAATAAGGAATTGCTAATAAGGAATAGCAAAATGGAATGCATCAAGCAATCACTACAAAAATAGCGATTCCTTAGAATTCCTTAATTGCGACTCGCAAATTGCGAGTCGCAATTAATGAATACCTCCCAATTCATTCCTATGGGCCTAGAGGCCCATAGAAATGAATGGAAAGACAATCTCAATTTGCGAATCGCAATTAGCGATTCGCAAATTGAGATTGCGAGTTCAAGGGTGCAGGGGTGTCCAAAAGACACCCTGTTGCACCCTTGAATTTGATCTGTGCACATATGTTGCACACACACATGCCCTTAGGGCATGTGTGTGCACAACATGAAACTTTGAAAAATGCACAAAAGTGCATTTTTCAAAGTTTTTGCAAATTACCATGAAGTTGTACTTCGTGGTAATTTGCGTGCCCTATTAGCGAATTCGCTATTTTTGAAACTTTCATCCATTGCATTTAAGGAATCTTAATTTGAGATTCCTTAAATGCAAACAATCGCAATTTAGCGAATTCTCTATTTGCGCTTTTTGCATTTGGGATGATGCATCCCAAATGCAAAAATACCAGTCGCAAAGGGGCAGATTATGAAAATCTGCCCCTTTGCGACCGGTTTTTAGCTTGATGCATCTGGCCCCACATACCTTTCATCATAGTAAATCAGACATCTCAAATAGTACACAGTTTTTGTTTTGGACAATCACATGTGTACATATAGTCAATCTATCTTGTATATGTTTGTGGACCCTGTGAATTTAAGATTTACATTTTATATATAATATCACAGACTTACTTTACTTACTGTTGAACTCAAATCAGTACAGGAGGGATACCCACTGATCAAGTAACATCTTCCCTAGGGTGTATTGACACTGCAGAGACCAACACTGGAAGGAAGAACAATGTATATTGCTGTTTCCAGGAACATTTGTCTTTGACATTATAATCATACCTGCAGGCATCGGTTGGTGGCCAGGAATAAAGGCCTCAAACCTTTTTCATGTTGCTCTGATGTAGCAGGCCAGGGCCAGGCATTGATCCATGGATCAGGGGGGCACTTTGAACTTGATCTGCTGGTCAGTCAGGCCCCACACCACCTGCTAAAAACAAGAGATAGAATGAGTCACACAGGCTTGAAAGAATTACTTAAAATGTTCTAGAAATTAGAGATTATACTTTGTGCAAGGTAAATGCAGCTGCTGCATGGCATAGGTATTTTATCCTTTTTAGCTTTTGTGAGCCTAAACTTCTGTGAGGCAAATCTCATAATGACAACATGCAATGCCATAATTTTTACAAAGCTAACATAATTTTCCTATTTAAAACCCATTGGTTAATACGCTACAGTATTTCATGTCATTACTTGCACATTTTTATTTATAATCATCTTCTTTTGTATACTACTTCTATGAACATATTGTATATGAGTGTCTGTGCATCCTATTGTGCTAGCTTGCATGCTTGTAAGTGTGTGCTTATTTGTTTTTGGGGTGGGGTTACAAGATGGTGTACTTAAGCGGAACAAGGCCAGAAATCCTGTGCCTTCTTTTTCTAAATTTAAATGTTTCTAAACAAAGCTTTTGGACTCGAGATCCCTCATGACTCTTCAGAGATTGCTCTTTAACGAAGGAGGCATAAACTTTATAAGTTATTATAGAGTTTTAAACTTAGTTCTAGCTCTAATCCAACCACCGACGGTCCTCTGGGATTTCATGATATATGACCAGCATTCTGATTACAACAATGTACCAGACCACAACATTGAGACATATTAGCATGAAAAGGTTTTCATAGGCCATCTTTCACAGCAAATCGGTTAACGATGCTGAGAGTGGTTGTGCCACAAGCTGGATTTTCAGGAAATTAATGAGGAATGAATATGTCCCACGGCAGAGGTAGAGGTGTTTCCATGGGTATTCGATCTGGAATGGACATTGCTGCAAAGAAAAAGGTTACTGCTTGTCACCTCTGTCATTGAGTGAGGCAATGGAAGCAAAAATGTTGATTTCATCATGAAAATGCTGGAAAAGTTAAGCAGAATTCCCTAGGTACATCTGTTCCAAAAATGCCTATGCAGCAGAATCGAACTACTATGCAAAATCAAGCCCAAATGATTCCCCCTGCTCCTGCATAGATGGGGAATCCCAGGTTTAATTTAAATCAAATGCCGAAGTTTGATGCAAACCAGTTTCAGAATGCTATGCCACAGTCCCAAAATCAGAACCAGAATGCCTTAGCACAATTTCCTGTATTCAAAATGATTTGCTTCTGATAATTCCCAATGAAGGTTCCTGAGAGAGGATGAAAATTGCGTACTTGGCATAGTCTTAGATGTAGATCAGAGTGGCCCATATGTAGATGCAAATATTTATGGTTATAAGGTGTCATTTTTGATCAACGCCGATGCTACCCATTCCAATTTTAGAACAGTGGAGGTACCAGACTTGCCTCTGACTGGGAAAATTATTCAAATAGTTGGGGTTACAAATAAACAAATGCAAAATCCGATTTCAGAAAAAGTCCCAGTGAAAATAGGAACCTTTAAACAGAATCATCAATGTGTTGTCTGTTACACAAGCACCATTTATCTGTTAGGGAGGGATTTGTTGTGCAAGTTAAACAGTACAATATTCTGCACACCAGACAGTGTAGGCTTTCAGATCCATAATGAGGATATAGACTTTAAAATGATTAGGCAAAATGCCGAGGTGGTTATGATCCCTTTTCTGACAATTTCTGAGCTACCTAAAGAGCTGAGAGACATCGTAAAGACAGAAGTCTGGAACTTTACAGGGAAATATCTTGGACTTATAAAAGGTGTAGAACTACTATAAATCAAATTAAAGCCTAATGCTATTTACCCCAGAACACCCCATATCATTTGACTCCCGAGATTATTGCAGATATAAAACCAATGATTGAAGACATGCTTCAGAAAGGCATAGTGAGAGAATTGATTGAAAGCCCATGTAGTTCTCCTATTATGAGCTTACAGAAGCGAAGTCCAGCGATAAATATAGAATCGTACAGGATTTGAGATGACTTAATGAAATAGCGGGGCCCTGTCTTATGGTACCGAATCCTGCCACTATTCTTCTCCAGATTCCAAGTCCAGCAGAATTGTTTACTGTCATTGATTTATGCTAGGTTTTATTTTCAGTGCCTTTGTGTTAAAAATGGGATTTCTAGTTGGCTTGGGCATGCGCCTAAGCCAGGCAATAACCACCACTATAGTCAGGGCAAGGGAGTTATACACTGAAGATAAGCCTTGCTCACTCCCTTGGTAGCTTGCCACCAGAGGCATTGTGTAAAACATTGGCGCAACACACTCACACAGCAGTGACATTCTGGGCATACCACAAAAGAAACTCCACACAAGGTTATATAAAATAATAGTCTTTTGTATTATGAATAAACACACATTAGAAAATAATCACATATATAAACTGTGCCACCAGGCACTTGTCATGTATTTATAGGGATTGCATAAGTCATTCGGCCAATAGGGCCACCGTAAAAACATATTACAGTAAGGGCAAACAGTAGCTACTGGTAGGAGTGCACTTACCACAACACACTGTGCAAAACATGATTAGCAGAGCAACATAGTAAACATTTGCAGCAGGGCACATCATAAACATCTTATTCCCACCTTAGGCATCTGAAGGTCATCATTACGGTACCTAGGGTGCAGGCCAGACAACGTAATACAGATTACATGAGCTCCTCACTGGCAACGTACCCTTACATCAGGGCACAACATATGCATATTAGGCACCTCCCAGTAACTGGCAACTTACCCTTACATTAGGGCACAACATTTGCACATTAGGCAACTTTTCAGTATGTGCAGGCACCCAAATGCATGCACCTCTATTCTATCTCAGCTGCCACAGTTCTTCAGCCCTATTCAGGTTCAGGTGCTACTCCTCCCACTACTCCAAATGCAGATCAAGCCTATTCAGCCTAGCGCCCAGACCCTCTGGAGCCACTGCTCCTCCCCAGCTCCTGTTACTCTAAGGCCAGACCATTAATACACAACAGGCAGGCAGAAAGACACATAGCACACAGAAATGCCTACTTCTAAAAGTGTCACTTCTAAAATAGTGATACTAAGTCTGTGAACACCAGTATGCAGCATTTATCACCACTATTCCAAACATACCGAACTTGATCACGCTACTCCTCTCGTGTCAGGAATTACCACTGAAACACATATCAGGGAATCCCCAATGCATTCCTATGAGAGGGCAGGCTCACAGCAGTGAGAAACTAAATAGGCTGTTTGTCACTACCAGGACATGCCACAGAGTTAAGGCACATGTGCTACCTTTTACCCACACCGCATCCTGCCCGTAGGGCGAGTTAGGGCCTACCTTAGGGGTGACTAATATGTAGCAAATGGGGAGTCACGGACGTGGCAACCACTCTATGTGTCACGTCACAGGGGCAGTAAACTGCACGCGCAGGCCCTGCAATTGAAGAGGACTGAGACAGGTTTGAAAGACTACTTTCGTGTGTGGCGCAAGCAGCACTGCAAGCCCACAAGTAGCATTTATTTTCCTTACCCTGGGTATATGAGATACCAATTTACAAGGAACATATAGGACAATTAAATACACCAAACAGGTGCAGACCAATCTTACCATAGAGAGCACATGCACTTTAACACTGAATAGCAGTGATAAAGTGCTCAGAATCCTAAAACAACCAACAACAGATTAGAAAAAAATACCGGAAGAAGGCAAAACGTTCTGGGATGACCATGCAAAAAGTGCCAAGCCCAACACTTTCCGTGAAGATAACAAATATTTACTATCATTTACATTCCAACAGAAGACAATAATGTGGTGTTGTGTCCCTCAAGGGTATACAGAGAGTCCATACATTTTCAACCAGATGCTACAAGGAAATCTAGAATCATTGCAAATGCCTTGTGAGTTTAACCTTGTTCAATACATAGATACCCTATTAGTAGCATCAGAAACATGCAATGCTTGTAAATGAGACATCATTGCACTCTTGAATCACTGGCAGAGAACAGACACAAAGGGTCTCCAGGGAAATTAAAGTACTGTCAAAAAGAAGTTCCATATCCTGTATACATTTTCATGAAGGGAGTCAGAGAGGTGTCATCAGTGAGAGTGGAAGCCATCCTACAGATGAATCCACCACAAACACTAACACAAAAGGAGGTCACTGTGTTTTGGGAAATGGTTGTCTACCGTAGACAGAGGATAAAAAACTTTTCCTTGGTGGCAAATACTCTACTGAGGTTGTGACACACCGAGATGCTTCTGATCCACTTCCATGAGACAACGAATGTACAACAGCATTTGTAAATCTGAAAGAAAAATTGTGCTGTGTCCCACCTCAGGGATTGCCTCATTATACAAAATAATTTACTCTGTTTTACAGTGAGAAAGATGGGTGCGAACTCTCAGTTTGGACACAGACTTGTGGCGGAGACCAAAGACCTCTGGCTAACTTTTCTAATGCACTTGGTCCTGCAGCGACTGGTCTCCCTGGCTGCCTGAAGGCGGTGGCTGTGGTGAGTGCTAGTCTGGAAAAGAGTGAGAACATAGTGATGGGATATCCTTTATTTGTTATATTCTCACACTCAGTTTTGCTATACTGCTGTTTCTTTTCTTTGGGTAGGCTTCCACACATCTTGAGAAAACACAAACAATTACCAGGACATATATCAACTCGCTGTGCACAGGCATTTCGATAAAATTTGCCTGCAATTTGTTGGAGGGATTGCTTGATCTCCCTAAATGTGTGCTTCTAGCTTGTCTATTTCGCAGTGCATTTAGCTGTTGACAAGTTACATTAATTTAGAAAATAAAAACAAACTCAATGTTAATTGAAGAAAAACTGTGAATTATGCCTACTCAATGTTAGTTATTTTAGTTATTTGTTTCACAGAAGACCTAGGTCTGAGAAGAAAGTTACAGAAGAATAGGGATAACATTTTCAGAAGAACGCAAAGTAGGGTTAAGGATTGTCTCTTAGGGAACTGAGCAACTAAGAACAGATGAAAAATCATAACAGCGTTAAAGTAAATAAGCTACAATCCTCTACAAAAAAATGATTACATTCTAATTCAGAATGATCTGTTGCCTTAGAAATAAGTGTAAATATATCATGAGTGTGGTTTTCATAATAACAGTTATAATGATCACAATAGTACTAATAGGATTTTTCCTAAGCCTGATTCAGAACCACCAAGCATGAATATCACTAATACACACACGAACCATATTAAAGATAGCGTGTTAACTCAAACACTTGTAAGTTACAAGAAAGATGATTATTCTACCAATGTATATTCTAGGCTACTTCAAAAATATGCTAATGCCATGTATGCTGTTCGCACTTACCTACTTCCGACTGTGAGGAAGTCACATACTATCACATACCTTTGTCATACACAGTATCCTGTAGTATTTTGATTTCACTAGTTTATAGACAAGGACATTTACAATCCTTTTATTCTAATTATGACTTAGTATTATCTAGTGTGCCTTTAATAGAGACCATGAATTTACACCTGCAAGCAAAGATGATGGACACAGCTTGGTAATATTTATTCCCTCATATACCTGTAGATAGTGTAAAAGCTTACAAAAATAACATAACGTGCTTGATGAAAACTGTAGAGATGGAATACATAATGTCTTTAGAGGAAAGATATATGAATGTTACAGAGACTACAGACAGAAAGGGAGATGTCTTAGAGAATGTATGGAAGAAGGAAGTAAATAAATTTAGAAGGCACACTGTAAACTATAAACTCAGATTACACAGCTGACACACCAGAAATGTTAGCTTTCACAAAAGAACACCAAAAAGGAAGAGACCTTTAGGGATAAGGAGCTACAAACACACATGTGTACTGACAGGGGGAACATGAAAAATATTGCATGGAGACAAAATCTCAATTCCAGGGGTTTATTACATTTGCAGAAAAAATTTCCTATTACCTGCTGATTGGGAGGGAACTGCTATTTAGGCATACTAATCCCAATGATGTACAATGTTATATGCTTAAATGCATTAACCATAACACTCGCAGACAGACAGAAATGTAGTATATGAAGAGGAACTGGTTTGGTAGGAGATATATTTGGAGTAGTGATACCAACTGTAGGAGTCTTCCCGAATGATGAAAAGATCTTAGCATCTGTCATAGACAAAATGGCAACCAGCACTTCTGGAGCTTTACTCTTAAAAACACTGAACTAAATGCAATACGGTCCAGGATTTTGCAGGACCATCTTGACTTAGACATATATTTCTCACAGTGGAGGGTGGAGTCTTTCACATGCTGAAATAAACCCACTGCTGTGCCTACATACCAGACGAATGCAAGGAAATAGAAAGTTATGCAAAGAACATTTCAGGTTCAAATCCCGAATTACGTGAATTGGAAACACAGCGTTTGTACGAAAAGTTGGAAAAGGATTGAGCATCATTGAAAATTGGGTTTCAATAGCTTGGAAGGGCATACTGAAAGTGATAGTAATACCAATATAATCAGTGGGGCTTTGTGTAATATATCTCTATGTAGTATTGCTGCGCTGTGAATTTTTCATACACAAACAATAGGAAGATTTTCAGAAGAAAATGTACAAAAGGGACAAGGGATTACATGGCATTATGAATGATGAATACATGAAGTTACTCAAATTCAGTAGGGGGATCAAAAGAAAAAGACAAGACACATCTTAAGACGAAAGTGCTTCTCAATGAAATTTGCATGTGAACAAAATTGTGCGATGATTTCAAAATCATCAGGAGGTAGGGATTGTAAGAAATCCATTTTAAAAGCACGTTTTACTTGTATACTGTATTAGAATTGCACCTTAGAATGTGTTTAAACCTTTGCAGAAATTATTTCACATAGTGAATCAGTTGAAGGGAAAATGTACCTGCTTTAAAAGTATAAATAATCACTTTAGAATGCATTCCAACTCTACTAAAAGAATGCATAAGTAAATCAATTGTAGGGGAAATGTGCCTGCTTTAAACGTGTAGGAACATTATGTGAATAAACCTAAATATAGTAGGTAATCGTCCTTAATGTGCCTCTGTAACTAGGCCCAAGCCGTATTTTCTTGCAACTCTTGCTCACAGTTAAATAGACATTTATTTAGAATTTTGTCTAGCACCAACATCCTGCTAAAGAATGTGCTGACTTCAAGATTATGTTATTTTGCTGCATCACACCATATTAGATAATCTTGCCTTAACAATGAACTTTGCTGTTTATTCGTAATGAATAAATCGTTAAAATGAAGAGTAATTTAGATATATTTTATGTATGCGTAACAAAGACATTGTTGATAGATTTGTTTCATTGCATTTGACTAGCCCTTTGTATTTACAATGGGACATTGAATGCAGCTATTAGCTTAGATCAGAAGGCTCTAATGAGAACTTTCCTCCATATTTAAAATTGACAACACTTGCTAACTATGTGCCGGCATGAATGTATACCATGATGAGCAGTTTCCATTGGATAAGAGCATTATACACCTACTAATGTTTTTACATTATTATGTGTTTTATATTATATTTGAGTGTTCCTAGTTAGAGAGAGAATGGAGAGTCCTGTCCTAATTCCTCACGTTGCCCCTTGCTGCTCGAGGCTACTGGTGAAAGTGACATTACCTTTTCTTAATCTTGATTTTTCTAGATCAATGCTACTGCAAGTAATATTCCTCTATCACTGATTTATTTCAATAGTTGCCACTTTTTTTTGTCTTTTTGTCCTTATGTCATAACGGATTAGCACCAGTCGATGCACCCTTCATGAGTATCCAGAATCGGCTACGGGCCAATCAGATTTACTGAGTTGTTTCAAACTTTGCAATGCCCTCCCAGTTACTAAATTGAGAGGGTGTAATCATTGGACAGAGAATCATTCAATATTTTAGCAAATTCCAAAACCTGAGGATTATTTTTATCCATTTCCTTGTAAAAACCCACAGAATTCTTCCAACCCTGCCAAGAAGGGGTCTCCGATTGAGTCCAGAGTTTACTGATTCCTCTTCTTGCTCAGTTTACTTGCAAATTGCATTTATCTTTAACCTGCTGGGATATCCCAAACATAATCAACTCTGGGCTTACCTCCATGTTGACACCCACGGAGCGCGAAATGGTCTTACCTACTCCTGACCAGAATTCTCCCAATTTGGAGCAGTTGGCTAACATGTGCACATCATCCGCATCTCTCGCACTTGCACTTCAACTCTATGCCTCCTTTTATCTTTCCCAGCTTTTATGGGGTCCAATAGATTCTATGCAAGGTAAAAAAGTGATTTTTCTTTAAAGCAGCAGGTTTAACCACCAGACAAAGTGTAGCACAAAATACCGACAAGCATCCATCCCATGCGCTATATGGTTATTTCATTTCCACCAATTCTGCATCCAGGAGGAATTGATACCAAAGTGCCACCTCTTTTTGCCTTGCCTCTATAGTCTGAAGTTCCAGCTCCATTTTGTTTTGAGTCACTATCTAGCCCATTTGAACTCTTGAGCCACGCATTGATTTGGTAAATTTTAAATCTGGATATTGCCCCTTTCTTCTTGTCATGCCAGTAACTCCAAGTTAACTTTTGTCCATCATCTACCAGTTGACCCCAATGCCTAACATCTGACCGTTTCAGTGGTTTTGCTAGGCTATCTGATAAACATTCTGGGGTTCCTGTAGAATCCCATATGGTAGACAGTCTGCTGTAATAAGGCGCAACTAGAATCGATATTATCTCGTACCAAGTTCTTGCCACTGCCGGGAGGCATTTAAATCTAACTTTTACAAAAAATTTGAGAGCCCGTACTTATAGGAGAAGTCCTCCTCAGATAAGTCCACCATTATGGTTTTAAACATGACCCCTATCAGAGATTTACCGGGTTGTTGTAGAAGCATTCTATTGTTTTTAAGTTGGAACACCCAACAATAAATCTGGAGATCAGAAAGATCCATACCTCCCACTTCCGCTTTCCATCTCAGCTTTTTCCATGAGAGGCGTATTCCTCTACTAGCTCATATAAAGGAATAAATCTTTCCCTGCAGTTTCAAGAGTGTTGTTTTTTCTCAAAGTGCAACAGAATAATATCAAAGACAAAGGTGTGTTTAGACAAGATGGACATTTTCACCAAATTAATCCAGCCATAGATCGTAAGTGGAAGGTTCTGCCATCTTTTCAGTAATATATCAATCTCCTTTCCTACTCTTTCCAGACTAACTGCCACTATCATCCCGAGGTCTTTAAATATTTTAATCCCCAAATATCTCAATTCCTCCATGCATTTCATTTGTCCACCATCTTGGTTCCAAGTCATTACTTCTGTTTTTTTCTTCATTTAACCTTAATCCGCCAGTTTAGCTAGGTAGATACTATGTCCGAGGTATAGACCATAAGGTCATCAGCGTAAAGCAAGATCTTCCTAGAGTATGCCCCAATTTTAAAAGATTTAATCTCTTCATTTAACCTCAGACTTTGAGCAAAAGGCTCTATGTAGAGATCAAATAATGCAATGGACAAAGGACAACCCTGGCTTATACCTCTCTCAATTCATACAGGAGACAGAGTATAAAGAACTAGAACCTTTGCAATTGGAGTTCTATATATTTTAAAAATAGTGTCTATCATATTTTTAGTCAAACCAAAGTGTTCTAATGCAATCCTTAAGTATCTCCAATTAACACGATAAAAAACTTTTGCAGCATCTAATGTGACAATTGTGAGGGGGTGAATCTGTGTTATGGCTAAATCTATGGAACCTATCAACAAATAGTTAAGCTCATTCATATATCTCCCGGGGAGAAAGCCTTTTTGGTCTTGACGGATCAGCAGCCTCATTACTTTATTCAAACTTGCGACAAGAACCCCAGGAAAGATCTTATAACCATTATTAAGTAATGATATTGGCCAAAATGACTGACAGTGTGTTGGGTTCTTGCCTGGCTTCAAAATTAAGGAGATTACTGCTTTGTTGCATTACATCGGAATTGATCCCCCATATATCAGGATAGAATTGAATAGTTTGACCCACACCGGGGTAATATAGTACAGAATACAATTCAGAGGGAATTCCTTCTGGGCCTGAAGCTTTCCCATTTCTTTGCTTTTTCAAAATTTCCAGCATTTCACTATCATCGATTTCTCATCCTAGATAGATGGCTTGAGCTTCTGTAAGCTTAGGAAGCTGCTTACTTAAGAGCCAACATAGTATTTCTTGCTCGGTCATCTCTAGATTTTTTGTATATAACACTCGAAAGAAGTTAGTAAATGCAGTTTTGATTTTTTCACCCTCCTCCACTATTAGCTCTGTCTCCTCATCTAGAATCTTCACTATAAAGTTTTGATTTCTATCTAATCTTACTTTTCAAGCCAAAAGCTTTCTACAGCATTCTCCTTGTGTAATATCTCTGGATCTGCTCAACTACCACTGTTGAGTTACTTTCTCCTCCACTTTAGTTCTAAACTGCAAACGTGAACCTTGCAAGTTATCTGCCCACTCCTTTCTTACTCTTTCCAAGCCTTTGTTGTCTTTTAAGAGATTCTCCATTTTGTCTATCTCCTCCTCTATTTCATTTAGGTGTTTTTTTCTCTTTCCTAATCCACCATACAGCTGGATTTTTAAAAATACCTCTCAACTATGCCTTAAAGGTATCCCATACCATATGTACAGGGGCTGATCCCTGGTTCCAACAGAAAAAAATCCTCAGTATTGCAAAGCACCTTCTCTATTATCCCGGGCTGTAGCATAATCCTTCTGTTCATTGTCCACCTACCGATTGAACATATATCTCTTCTCTCAATTTTTAATAACAATGCTGCATGATCCGAAAGATGTATAAGCAAATGATCAATCCCGACTACCAACTCCACTTCTTTCTTGCCCATAAACAGGTAGTCTATTCTTGAAAAATGCCTGATCTTCTTACTACCAAGGGATTACCCCTACATTTACCCCCCACTCTACAGTAAATGTCACATAGATTAAAATTCTCCGTCATATCCAATATATATGCTCTCATCTTAGGGGTGGTAATTAGAGTCCCAACTGATGACCTGTCAAGATCATTATTCAACAGGACAGAAAATTCCAACCAAGAATATTAGGAGCTTGAAAATCAACCAAGTTAGAGAAGAGCTTAGTTAGAGGTGTTACGTCATCTGTATTTGGGCCGTAATAGCTTACTAGTGTATATGTCACAGAGTCTACTTTAATCTCTGCAATTATCCAACACCCAGCCTCATCTGCTCTGTACCTAAGTAGCTCAATCCCAGAGATCGCCTTTAATAATATTGCTATCGCTTTAGTAAAATGAGCCTGGTCAGCTGATATCCACTTTCCTATCCATCTTTGATTAGAGAAGAATTCCTTCCATTCTTGTCTCATAAGATTCGTCTCCTAAAACATAATTATTTGGGCGTTCTGGTCTTTTAGATATTGCACTATCATTCTCTGCCTTCTTTTAACCCGCAACCTATTCATGTTCCAACAAAGAATCGTCAGATCTTTCTTATTCATACTTCTTCAATTTCCTCTTTTGGTATCCCAGTGGGCCTTGTCTTTGGTGATTTATAACAGGCAGTCCTTCACGGACTTGAGACAAAACTATTTTTTTAATTTTTTCCCTATGCTCTGCACCACCAGTGCACCCTCCCATGGAAACCGTCCCTCCTGCCTATTGAGCTTATGCTAGGGGGCAACCACATTTCTTATTTTACCTTCACTTCCTCCCACCACCTACCTTCTATCTGTTGCTTGTGTTTCCTAGTTTCACTTCCTGAATACTGAATACATTTGTACACCTGAGCTGGGTCTGAGAATGTGTGCATTTTTTATATTGCACATCACTTTTAGAAATGCAGGGAACCTCAGTTGTACGGATGCCCCAAGTTTCTTTAACTCGTCCATTCCGTTACCCAGTTCCCACTGTCTATCAACAGTTTCCCTTGAGATATCCAACCTATCTCTGTAGGAAGCACCTACCTGGTGCGGCGCATGCTTACAGTGATTTTTCTTTTAGTGCTAACCCCAAGATTTCTTCTTTTACTGAATACAAAAGAAAGTTTACCAAGATCTGTTGTGCTTTTTTCTCGACCTGGATGTAGTTTGAAAGTATCTCACGGGAGTTAGACAAGCGGCTGAGAGTAACAAACTACACTAAACAACATATCCAGCAGCCAGTCTCGAATCCCAGGTCTATGATGCCTGCCCCACACATGTTGCTTTGCCAGCAACAATGCCAATGAGACAAAATGAGACAAATGGTGTACTGTATTTAGTACCACCCCCCCGGTGTATTTCAGTGAGGTGATATTTGGGGTCAAAACTAAAACATCTGTGACCAGATCTGACAGCCTCCCCCTAACCACTCACCAGTATTCAGGTATCACGGGGCACTGCCACACAAGGTGCAGAAAATCAGCCTCTGGAGCACCACTTCTTGCGCACCAGAAATGCCATGTGGTTTGTACGAAAATGGTTTTAGGGGGTATGGTAAACCCAATGAACGTATTTAAAGCAGATGAGCCAAAGCCTACCATTACGAGTTACGAGAGAGTACCCCATTTTGCAACAGCAAAAGACCCCTTCTTTCTCTGAAAGGATGTTCCCTAGATCTATTTCCCAGTGCAATCTGCCACTAGGAGTCAGTGAGGGGGTCTCAGCTTGTATGGTGGAGTTTAGGTTAGTTATCATACGGTTGACCATGGAGGTAGTCAGGAACATCAACAATGTGTTTGAGTTTGGGGTTTCTTAGGGGAAGGTTGGGTAGTGGTCTCTACACAGCACCTGGAGGTGTCTAGTATGTCTAATATGTCTATTGTGGTAGGCGTGTAGACATCCACCTCTGTAAGGCAGTCCAGGAAATGGGCAGATGGAACAAGATCACTGTGGTTGTGTATTACCCTTCTATTCAGTCAACAGAGAAGGGTTGTGGCACATGTAAGTGAGATAAAGAGAAAAGTGGATCAATAGCTGCTTAGTGGGGTGAAGAACTGGGGGTGTGAGATGCTTATGTATCTTTTCCCATGACTGTTATGGGAAGGTAAATGTATCAGTCTCCACACTGCTGCTGTATGAAGTCTGTTCAAGCAATGTTTCCAGGGGAGCTGGGTAAACATTATAGCTTTCGAAGTGCATCATGTATGTTGGGGGCCAATGCAAGAAGTATGCAAAAAGTGCCTGCATGCACCTAGTTTGATATCAGGGGACACAGGGACTGCTCTTTCATATGGCAATGCAAGGTTTCCAACTGTCCCCAAGGCTATTTACCCACTAAATCAACATTGTCAGCTGTAAATTTAGGGTCTTGAAAAATTGTTGGGACAGCATTATAGGGATATTGTACAATAGGTAAAGAAATTTGTGTAGGATGACAAATCTTGATTAGTGCTATTCTCATCCTAATAGACACAGACAGCAATATCCAGCAACTGATTTACTCCTTGTTGAGGTTCATGGCTGTTCCTTACTATTGTTGTTTTATCGTGATGAATCCAGACTGCAAGATATTTTATGAAGTGTCTATTGCAGCAAAGTGGGAAATGTAGTGTGTGAAGTGCTGTAGCCTCCATAAGTGGAAAAAAGCATGGATTTGTTACAGTTGATGGCAACGCTTGATATCTCATAAAATAAGGTAAATTCTCATATATCGGGGTACAGGTTCTGTTCAAGGTTGGATATGTAGAGGGTTATATCATCTTCATAGAGAGACACTATCAGGTGCAGGTTTTGGGGGAATTGCAAGTCCTGCTTCTCATGTAGTAGGCAAATGGCACAGGGCATAGAGCATTGGGTATGATGAGCATCCCAGTGGAGTATGTAGGCTGACAGGGAACAGTACAGACAGGAGGGCCCCATTCTAATTTGGGAAGTCGGAGATTAACAAAGAAGCTGCACCTATCTGGCAAAGTCCCTGGGTATGCGTAGTAAGACCGTAAACATGTACTGCCATTCAACTGAATCAAAAGCTTTAGAGGCACTGAGAAACACATTTGCCTCTTCTTCCTTCGGATCCAACTGCTGGATAATACCAAATAGCGTTCTCAGACTGTGTATTGTGGATCTTCCTGCTATGTTTCCCGCCTGATCCGGTTGGGCCAGTTTGGACAGCAAGAGAGTAAGTCTATTGGCTAGAGTTTTGGATAGAATCCTTGCATATATATATGTATGATGGACAGTGGGTTGTAGGAGTCCAGATGTTCATGCTTTTTAACCGGTTTAAGTAAAGTGACTATTATTGATTCATGCAGCGTGGGGGGGGCATGGTCCCCCCCCTTTCCTGCATCATTATAGGCCTCAAGAGCCAAGAAATGACCTGTACAATTCTACAATAAACTCATCCCTTCCAGGGATTTTGTACATGGGGAGCATCACTATTGTGGCACTGATTTTCTCAAGCGCAAGGGGTTCTCCCAAAACTGCTTCCGTTGTGCCTCGATCCAGGCTAGACACGCTCAAAGTTTTTAGTGACTTCTTTGCAGGGTTGGGACATGCACGATGTGTACAGCCCAGAATAATACTAGCCAAGTTCATTCATGAATGCATCAGAATAGTGCAACATAGTGCCATCCTCTCTCTGCAAGTCTTTGATTGCTTGTATTGTCAGTGGGGCCATGACAGTGAGAGGCCTGCTCAGTCTCTCTATGTCTCCTTACTCTCGAGTTCTAGCATACTGGTGTGCGTGTTTGGCCTCTAGCTCTGCTGTTTTAATGTATTTATGTTTGATCCTAATCTCGAACAGTAAGTAGGATGATGGGGTGGCAGCATACAGCTCTTTCAGTCCTATAGATCCTTAAGCTCTTTTTCAAGTCGTGCATGAAAGCCATGAAGGGTGTTGCGGATGCCATGTTGCTTTGCAATGCACATGCCTCTCACATAGTCTCACTTAGGAGTGAGCCTAGTTTGTTTATTTTGCCTCCAATTGCAGTTTCTCTTGCCTTGCCTGAGTTGCCTCTGATTTCCCCACAATTGTTGGCAGCGATATTCGAGGCAACCAACTGCACAGTTGTGAGTTATTCCCACAGCAGGTCTTTCACCCAGTTATCGCACTGGATGGTGGCTGTCAGCACCGTTGCAGCCAATGAATGCCGGCCAATTTAGTCAGGCTTCGTCGCAGTAGGTGCTGCCGCTGTGGGGCTCCCCGCAGGTCTCGCCTTGACGTCTTAAACAGCAAAGAGCTCCAGGTGCCTCTGGTGTGTATGGTGTTACCAGATGAGTCCCAAGAGTGCGTAGCTGCAGCACTCAGTGGAGGCGCAGCCGCGAGGCTCTCTCCTCATGTGCGCTACAGGCTAAGGCGTCAGCAATGATCCTGGCAGTCATCATCCCTTGGGCCGCCAGATCCAAAGATTCAATGAGCCTCACAGGCGAGTGCTACCGGGAGAGGGCCCTGCACCCCCACCCCGGGAATTACTCAAGACTGAGAGGCATAAGCAGACACATCCTCAGCATTCAGAACGCCCTCAATAGACATATATATATATATATATAAGGTCCATAAGAATGTAAGACCAGTGCCTGGTAGACCGATTGTGTCAGCTATTCATAGCTTGTTCGAAAACACCTCGAAATACATTGACCATTATTTGCAAGACTTTGTGACCACCCTTCCAGCGTACATTAGAGACAGCACGGACTTTCTAAACAATTTGGAACAATGTATATGGTCTCCAGATTTTTTGTTGATCACTATGGACATTGCCAGTCTATACACTAGCATATCACATCAGGATGGTATGAAGGCTTTGAGATTTTTTCTTGGCAAAAGACCAGTTGAGTTACACAAACATAGTGCCATGTTGTTATCTATGGTTGAAATATGCCTCAATAATAATGTTTTCTTGTTTGATGACAAAATGTTCAAACAATTGCGAGGTGTAGCTATGGGGGCATGTTTTTCCCCGACCTACGCGGGACTCCACGTGGGTTGGTGGGAGGAGCATGTCCTCAGGGCGCAGTTCTCCACCATTTGGCAGGAAAATGTAGTCAAATATATGAGGTATATTGATGACATATTCATCATTTGGAGAGGGAGCAAGGAGGAGGCAGAAAGTTTTGTCAATGCCATCAATGTTAATAATTCCAACCTCATCTTCAGTGCAGATATTAGTAAGACCAATGTCAGCTTTTTGGATGTTCAAGTGAGCATAGTGGATGGCACCATAACAACAAGCCTGTACAGAAAGAGCACAGCAGGCAATACCATTCTGCACGCTCACAGCTTTCACCCGGGGCATACGATTCGATCTATCCCGTATGGAGAGTTCCTTAGGATACACAGGACGTGTAGTTCAGTAGAACAAAGGAACTTCCATCAAATGGAAGCCATGAAGAGGTTGGAAGCTAGGGGTTACGAGAGTAGGACCCTGACAATAGCAATGAGCAAGGCCAACAAGATTGATAGAACTAGTCTCCTGCAGGCTCCTTCTGGTGTGATATCCTCACATGAAAACCGTGATGACAGCCAAAGTGCACTGAGATTGATCACTGGCTTTAGCCGACAGGCTAGTCAAATTTCGAAGTTAATTAGGAAACAGTGGTCGGTTATACTCACTGACCCCATCCTTAAAGAAATCATGCCCAACAAACCATTAGTGACGTACAGGCGAGCATACAGCATGAGAAATGCTCTAGTTTTAAGTTCACCAGAAACGGCTAAAAAAGATGATTGGTTGTCCCCTCGGAAGGGCTTCTTCCGATGTATATCGTGTAGAGCGTGCAAGTTTGGCACCAATACCAAATCATACACGACACCATTCAATGACAAACCAATTAACATAAGATCCCATTACACTTGTAAAACTGAATTAGCAGTTTATGTCCTCACTTGCTCGTGTAATCTGAGGTACGTTGGTAGTACAAAATTACCAGTACACCAGCGTATCCTACAGCATTTGAGGGCAATAGTGAACTGTAATAAAAACTACCCTGTAGCTCGCCATTTCGACCAATTCCACAACAGAAACCTATCGCATCTCAGCTACTTTGTTATAGATGCGGTTAGAACTAGCAAGAAGGGAGGGGACTACGAAAAGAAATTAAGACAGATGGAGTCCCTGTACATAGTTCGCCTCAACACTAAGATCCCGGGAGGTTTGAACATGGGGGAAGACCTTAGCACCTTTCTGTAAACATCTCTGCTGTTGTTGACCAGTACTAATGGTATGGGAGTTTGTGCAATGTCAGTCCGGCTACCTCGTTTGCATACTTACAAAGTTGCGCTCCTCTGCTGTCTTGTTAAAATTATTGCTGTATGCGCCATTCTAATATTCATCTTATGTTTCTGCTTATTGATAGGCAGACCTATGATCTGTGGCAGGGATCTTAGGCTACAATCATGTGTCATTACTAGTTACATCCACCTGTGCAACTAATGGGCAATGCTGAATTCTTATGCAGTGGCATATTTTAAATGTAACTGAAGCAGCTAAGCTAATGAGTTTTTGATTGTTTTGTTTCACATAAACCTTGATGTCTTTCTGGTTAGTCCAGCAGGACATCTTAGCACTCCCTCACCTTCACATAATTTTTGCACTTTATACGGTACAGTTACACTTTAACATCAACTAACGTTATATCTATCATGTGCATACATTGATCCTCTAAGCTCTGATTTCTCAGGAACCCAGCGATGGCAATTCATCATCTGAATTTATAATATTCCAATTATGGAGGTTATAGCACTTTATGGAATCAATATTTCTGGCCTTATGTTTTAAATTGTATAAACATTTGCGGTTTTAGACATACTACAAATCGAGGCACAAAAGAATGAGTATATGGAAAAGATTTTATTATGTGTATATATATGAAATATCTTCATGTGATTATTCATGTATTTGTACAGGTAGTATTTTGCGTATTTGCACAGTCATCAATGCTTGCGTATTTGCACAAGGCGAAATTTGCACTTTGAGGATATCTATGCATTTGCACTTTATATTGGACTATTCTTTTATCAAATGTGCCGTTGCCATAACTATTAACTTTTGATTCCATATGTGTAAACGAAAACAACCTAACTGTTGATTTTTACAACCATAGCTTGTCTCAAATTCAATCGCACACCACTCCAATATGGCGGGTCGATTTTGTGTGCGTTTTGAGATTGGGTCCCTTTTTGAGTCCTATCTTCATTGCACTGAATTGTTTGAGGAACATTTTGGCGCGTTGTTGCAATTAAGTGTTGTATTTAACTTGATGTTGTACCGTTAACCCGCTGACAGTGAGCAAGGGCGTTCACGCCCGAAACGCGTCTGTTTGGCAGTGTGTTGCACCTCTGCACTTCATGAAATAAAGGAAGAATATCCGAAGAAAGTCTGGCTTGGATTTATTCAGCTGTGTCTGCGAACCGGTTTTGGTGTAAAAGCCGTTGCACTAACCTTCCGGTTGGAATTCATATATATATATATATATATATGTCTTTTCACTTTTTCACTGGAAAAAACAAAGGTTAAATGGACGTAATAGATAGGTGAAAATGTCAATTCTAAACTAACAGAACTACTGATATTCACCATATATAGTCATCTCAAATATCTGTTTCTCATGCCCTAAATTGGGCATATATATATATATATATATATATATATATATATATATATATTGATTCAGTTTTCCTGTTTCAGGGAGTTGATTCCTCATGCACTCTTGTGTTTTTCAGAATTACGCCACACGTTCTTTATATCAAATATCCAGTATTCGCTTTTTGTTACAGCAAGCCAGCAACACCTTACGCGTTTCGGTCTCTACGGAGACCTTGCTCACAGGTAAGCTAAATCGACATATTTTACACTTTTAAATTACGTGAGAGTGCTCATGTGTTACATCACTTCCTGATTACTACACAGGATTTCTGAGACATGTAGTTTTGTTTTGGAACATTGTTATCATGTTAGTCTTTTATCACCAATTTATATGTGCTTGTCATATAGGTCAGATTATTGAGCCACAACGGTATTTCAACATAACCATAACGTTTGACAATAAATTATCATTGAAGCCCTCAAGTGGGCATATGTAATCATTTTCAAAACAATTCCTGCATCATACTGGTGCTTAGTTTTGTCAATTATTTACAACTCTTTGTTTCATATTGAAGCCCTCCGGTGGGCTTTGAAGTTCAACATTGGGTATCAATATAGATCATGGTCCATCAATTCTGATTCAATGTGCAAATCTTAGTGACAAACACAAAGTACATGACCTTCATTGTGAAAACATTTTTTTTAAAGTGAAACTACAGTGCAAGTTAAAAAAAATTGTGTTCAGAGACGTAACCCTATTACTCATCAATGTTCATAGGTCAAAGACTAAGTTTGTTTAAAGGTGGCAGTGTAGTTCTTCGTCCTGGTTGTGCCCATACGGGCTCAATGTTCGGAAACTCATAATGTGTTTTGATTCTTTCTGTCTCATTACTTTTTCACGATCACCTCCTCTTTGATTTGGCCCAACACTCTCAATTCCATAGAATTTTAATTCTTTCCAATTGCCGTTATGTTCCAGTTCCATATGTTTTGCCATTGCGTTGCTGCAATCTGAGTTGATAGTGGCCCGGACATGTTCCAGGATACGCAGTTTGAATTCCTTTTTGGTGCTTCCAATGTACTTTAAGGAGCAAGGACATTCCAATATATGAATGACAAATTGTGTTTTGCAATTGATTAATTGATCAATTTTCCAAGTTTTTGTATTCGTCATTTCAAGTTCTTTAACTTTTTTGGCAATGCAGCAAACTTTGCATCCAGAGCATTTATAAAAACCCTTGGGTTTGTACCAAGCTTCAGGTTTTTTCTTTTCTTGGAAATGACTGTGAATTAGTTTATCTTTTAGATTCTTAGCCCTTCGATAAGTCACATTGGGATGGTCCCCCACAATTTCCGCAATTTTTTTATCCATATGTAGAATGTGCCAATTCATTCTTAGGATTTTGATTACTGATTGGTTGGCTGTGGAGTGAGTGGTAATGAATCAAATCTTTTGATCATCCAAGTTAGATGTTTGTTTATCCTTGAGTAGATCAGTTCTTTTGACCTTGGAGGAGCGATTTAGAGCTGTTTGAATGCTTGAAGGATTGTATTTGAGTTTCTCAAATCTGTTGCTGGCTAGTTTTTTATTCATATTCTAGTCTTCCTCTTTCGAACAGATTTGCTTTATTCGCAAATATTCTCCGTAAGGAATATTATGAATTAGGCTGGATTGGTGAAAACTTTGAGCGTGCAGGACTGCGTTTGTTGCAGTACTCTTGCTATGCAACGTTGTTTGTATTTCATTGTTTTCAATAAAGATTTCTGTATCCAGAAAGGTCACTCTAGACTCGCTAATTGTATATGTGAATTTGAGACCAAAGTCAGAATTGTTAAGAATTTCAAAATAGGCCTAAAATTCCTGATAGGTTCCATCCCAAATCAACAATAAATCGTCTATATATCTTAGCCATGCCACGGTTTTTGATACAGCTTCATCATGTTCAGATCTCCATGCCCACATTTTCTCCCATCGCCCCATTGTTAGGCATGCATACGACGGACTAAAGGAAAAGCCCATCGCTGTGCCTTTGGATTGACGATAAATCTCTTGCCCAAACAAAAAAATGTTTTGCTCCAAACACATAGAAATCATTTCAAGAAGCATATCATTGTGATCTGCAAATTGAATATTTCTGTCCATGAGGAAGGACTTGCATGCCTCCAAGCCAATTTTATTTTGAATGTTTGAATACAATGATATGACATCCATTGTGATTAACTTGTAAGAGGGTTGCCATGGAGTATCTTGTAATCTTCTCAACATGTCCCCGGTATCTTTTATGTATGATGTTAACCCCTTCACATATGGTAGCAAAAAAAATCAAGATAATTTGCAATGGGTTCTAATAGCGCTCCTTTGGCCGAGATTATCGGTCTCCCTGGTGGTCTGGTGGGGTGCTTATGGATTTTGGGCAGAAAGTAAATCGTGGCCATTTTTGGATATGGCGTTTGAAGATATTTATATTCGTCACTGTCGATTAGATTTCGATTGAACCAATTGTCTAATTTCTGGTCTAGTTCTTCTTTTAGCTTTGGCAGGGGATTCACTTTAAATTTTTCATAGTATTCCTTGTTTCGAAGTTGAGAATGCGCTTCTCGCATGTATGCCTCCTTGTCCATAACTATTACATTTCCACCTTTATCTGTCATTTTAATTTCGATGGTATCGCCTTTTGTGAGTTTGTTTAGTGCTTGGCGTTCTTCTTTAGTTAAATTGTCTTTTTTGTATGGAACTTTGAGTTGATAAAGATCCTTTACTACGCATTCATGGAAAAAAGTCTATTTTATTTCCAGGTGGTAGCTGTGGATAAAATTTCGATTATGGCTTCATTTTTGAGATTCCTGCTCCTAGTTGTCCACAGAACGCTTGTACTTCCTCACCACTTTGTTGTGGATCCTGACTTAGTTCCATCAAATTTACAAAATGTGCAGCATCTTGTATCGGTATTCCCATCGTGGGTTGTGGTATATTCCTTCTGTAGTTGGCCATATCGGGTTTGTCAATGAATAATTTTGCCAATTTTATTTTTCTGATAAACTTATAGAGGTCTATGCGTATTTCTGCCAAATTCATTCCACTTGTTGGACAGAAATTCATGCCCCGTTTGAGTAAATTAAGCTCCAAGTTGTTGAGGTTTTTTTGGATAGATTGATTACTAGTAGTTCCTGGTCAGCAGATGTTATATTTTGATCTTCATTTAGTTGTTCCATTTCTTTCTCATGTTGCATGTCATAGTTCCCACGCGGTTTGCGCCAGAAGGTTGTGCCGTACTTTCGCTTGCCTCTTCTGGTTTGTTTTGAGGCGTATTTCCCCGTCCTTTTCCTCTTCCTCTCCCTCTTTGATTCTGACTTCTCGGAGGGCCCATTGCTTTTTCCCAAGTCTTTTGGTTGAATGCTAGTTTCATCTTGTCTAAAAAAGAATTCCTTGCTCTAGCTTCTCTTTGTTCTTCTTCCCCTCCGCTGACACTTGGTTTGTTTGATGCAAGGGAGGATAGTGAGGACATACTTCCCTGTTTGCGAATTCATTTTATCAGAATTTTTCATATTTCCTGGCGTAAGTGAAGATACGACCATCCTCGTAATCCTCTTTATCATGTTGGAATTTTGTTTGTTTTCTCATGTGGACACTTTCTTCGTGTTTCTCAATATATAGTTCCAGATCTTCCTTGAATTTTTTCATTTCCGGATTCAAATCCAATGTGGCCAATTCTTTTTCCATTTCCTTAAGTTATTTCGTTGTATTTTCCAGTGCAATCTCTATTTGCTTTACTAGGATCTCCATGAGCTACTGCCCTCCTTAGAGCTACTGAGACCTTAAGAGCAGGGGCAGATGCAGGTCATACTATGGCCTTGATTATGCTTGACCTAAGTGCGGCTTTTGACACCGTAGCACATTCCATCTTGCTACGGTGTCTACAAGAAGCCGGGGTCGCTGGTTCTGCGCTGGGCTGGCTACAATCGTTTCTGACGGAAATATGCTTCCAAGTACAGCAAGGGACTTGCCGATCAGTGGAGGTGTCACTAGACCAGGGAGTGCCTCAGGGCTCAGCTCTGAGCCCTACTCTTTTTAACCTTTATATGGCCTCACTTGCGAAAGTTGTACATTCCTATGGGGTGGAATTGGTGTCGTACGCTGACGACACCCAGCTGCTTATCTCCCTATCACAGAACACCTCCAACACCCCTCACAACTTTAAATCCTGTATGCAAGCCCTAGCAGAATGGATGGACGCCCACTGTTTAAAGCTAAATGGCTCTAAAACAGAGGTGTTGGTGGTAGGGGGTAAAAGTGAAAACTGGTCGGAGGAGTGGTGGCCTTCATGTCTGGGCCCTACCCCTATACCATGTCAGGAGGCAAAGAATTTAGGGATCTGGATGAATCCTGCCCTCTCTTATGATGGCCACTTCAGACGTCTTGTAGGCAAATGTTTCGGAGTACTGAAGACTCTAAACAAAACTTTAGACCTCCTCCCTCTATCGGCCAGAAGTACACTAACGCAGGCACTGGTGACCTCGCGATTAGACTATGGCAACATCTTATTCCTGGGGGCTACCGAAGGCAGCATAGGTCGCCTACAAGTCATACAGAACTCCGCCGCCAGACTGGTGCTAAGAAGACCCAGGAGAGCCAACTCGAAAATGGCGCTGGATGCGCTTCATTGGCTACCTATAAAGAAGCGTGTGCGGTATAAGTGCCTCCTCTTCTGTCACCGTATCGTCTGGGACAGATCACCGACTTACCTAAAAGATTTAATCAGCAGATACGAACCAACTAGGTCCCTACGTTCAGAGGGCGCCGGACTGCTGACAGTCCCTAGAACTAAGAAGGCCAGAATGGGTGGACGCTCATTTGCACTCCAAGCAGCTCAACAGTGGAACAAACTTCCCTCTGTACTGAGACTGGAGAGCAGCGAAACGCGGTTCAGGGCTCTGCTTAAAACTCACTTATACTCTTCATAAATCCGGGTAGTTTGTATGCTGATTCCTTGGACAGTGTCAGCGCGGGGACACGCCGTGATGGCGTTACTGAGCGCTCTACAAACCTTATATTATTATTATTATTAGATGAGGATGAATTCCCCCATTCGGGTAATAAGTCATTGCTTGTATCTTGATGGCTTGGCATTAGACTGATGCGTAAGCCTTGAGGTACTCGTTAGACTTCCAAGTATTTTTTTAATGCTGCCACTTCCCACCACTTATTAATTTCTTTCTTTGACAATTTTTCCCATGTGCGTAGTCTGTTTTTTAAGTCTGTGTTTTGAACGCCCCCACTTGCTCCAGTGACAGTTGTTTCTTCATCAAAACATGTCTGAATAAGAGTATTTCTTGATACCTCCCTTTTATCCATGATGCGCTGGCACTTATGTTTTAAGCTGTATTAAGTTTCAACAGTTTTCGGTTGTACTTGTGTGATTGTGTGGTTTTGTAATTCCTTTTTAAACACGACCCCGCTTGTGTCACTACTTTTTTCAATTCAATCACCAGGAAAATTGTTCCTCGGGTATCACTTTCACTCGGTGATTTTGAATTGCGTGACAAGCATTTAAAGACCAACCGAAAGTTAGGCAATTGCACCTTTTATATTGTCATTTTTAGATGCTAGGGAATGTACTGAGGTTGCTTACCAGTCCAGGGTACTTCGGAAAACCTGCTCCCTCCGGAACCGCTGCCTCCCGTTTCCAGCCTGTCCTGATAGGTTGCCCCCAGTTTTGTTCCACGGCACTCGTTATTTCAGTGTCGATGCTTATGTCGGCATTCACCCGAGCCTAATTAGAATTCGCCTCCTGTTTGATCCAAGTTCGAGGCTTCCGGGTGCTCTGTGGCGGTGCACGCGAAGAGCGGCAGGACCCGCCGCGTTGCAATTGATTCCGTTTTCCCGTTTCAGGGAGTTGATTCCTCATGCACTCTCGTGTTTTTCAGAATTACGCCACATGTTCTTTATATCAAATATCCAGTTTATTTGCTTTTTGTTACAGCAAGCCAGCAACACCTTACGCGTTTCGGTCACTACGTGCACCGCCACAGAGCACCCGGAAGCCTAGAACTTGGATCAAACGGGAGGCGAATATATATATATATATATATTCACTGAAAAAACAAAGGTTTCTGGGACGTTATAGTTAGTTGGACATTTCACCCGTACAAAACCAGAGAAATTCGGCTGTGATAGTTAGTAGAGCTAACTATAAGTCGAGCTCCCGCAATGCACTGCCGATGATGTCGCATATTACATCACTCTTGACATGGTCAGTGACATACCTCATGACTGCGGGTGGGCGTAGTTGGCAAAGTAGCGCTACGCGAAGCTACGTGAAGTGCACTTCGCACTATGCGAACTGCACATAGCACTACGCGAGCTGCATAGTAGCATGTTCGCACTGTGCAAGATGCATTTTCAATGACTGCGTGCAATCATTGTAAACGGCATCTTGCAAAAAATGACAGCTACGCTGCGCTACGCGTGTTCGCACTGTGCTACATGCAGCTCGCGTAGTGCGAAGTTGCGCAAACTACGCGAGCGTAGCGTAGTGCTTCACCCAGGGTTACGACATCACGGATGACATCTCAAATGGCATCACTGGTGACATCACTGATGACATCATCATGTGAATGTGTTTTTTTTTCAAGTTTAAATATGTTTTATATAAATAAATGTCAAGTTGTTTTGAATAATGAGTGTCTATATGAGTGTCTGCAATTAATGATTTAGTAGGTGCATGACTGATTCTTTAAGTGACTGATTAGGCATATCTTATTGAATGCAAGGGTTAGTGCAGTCATTCCCAAACGGTGCGCCGCGGCACCCCGGTGTGGTGTAATGAGGTGCCAGGGGCACCGCGCGCACACTGTGGGAAATTAGTACCAACGGCACTCAGCCGTTCGTTATTTGGCGGGCATGGCTTGAACACAGTTTAATGCTGTGTAACATGTGGTTGGAGGCAAGGGCGCAAATAAAGCCAAATTTCGGGGGGGGGCTGAGCTTTAAGCAAAATGGAGAGTGGAGCTGCAGGGCCTCTTGGGGTGAAACACCATCAAGGCCTCATTAACATGCACAAGGTCTTTTAAAGACCTGTGAAGTGCTCGGGTGCAGCTGTGTGTGTGCCCGAGAGCCGTCTGAGCCCGGGCTGCCACACAGGACAGGGGGGGGGGGGGCTGGACTGCTTTCACTGGAGGCGAGCTTGGGGGCCAACTTGATTATTGCCATGGCCCGCGGTGGCTCAGGCCTGAGCCTGTCTAAAGCCCCATGCCAAGGTGTACTGCAGGCTTTCATGTTACACCACAGTCCACTCACGGGTGGAGGGGCGGCCGAGGGGATACCAGAAGTTGGTTTTCTACAGGACGTTCCGGCCGGGCAGCTTTGTTCCACGGACTGAAAGAAAGGATGGTTTTCAAGGCACGCCCCGCCCGTGCAGACATACATCTCAGTACTGGTGAGGGACGGTATGCATCCTGTGCTCAAGGGCAATAAAGGGGCTGGAGGCTATCATCACTTTCGGGGATTCTTTCACTTTCAAAGCTGCTTCCCGCAGCTCGTCTCCCCATCTAGTGATTGTTTCCCCTTCTGTGTGAGCTCTGCTTAGACCAGCGCTGCTGCAGAAAATAAATGGGGGGGAAAATCTTAAAGCCAACCTGCTCATTAATGATAACAAATATGCTACGCACATTATCTTCATAAATCAGTTCAGAAATGCGCCTATGTGCTTGAGGCCATAGAAAATTATACGAAGGTGAGCAGAAGAAGAAAACAGTCCCAGAAAGAAAATGACTGTGCTTACGTGGGGGCTCGCATTTCTATAAATACCAGGACAGCTGTGGAAAAATTGCGCCACATTCAATCTGCACTTACCTTCCGTCTAGTTGTGCTCTTAATTGCAAATTAATACTTTATACATCATCTTCAAATACATTGAAAATGGCTGCACGTGAGGATGTACGTGTCTACAATTTCAGAAGGTCCCAGAAAGCAATCCAGGAATTAAATACAACGGAACAGAGCGAATTACTGCTCAAGTTAAACACGTTTTATTTATAATTAGTAAAAATGTGCATCTGGTAAAGGACAACAAAATCCTTTATTATAACCTGCTACTCCAGCATAGACCAAAAGAGACCTCGTCCCACGTACCTTTATTTACACACCGCAGCTGTGTGTACATAAAGCTAGCTGGCGAAGCGCTCAGCTTTGAGACACGCTCCCAAGCGCTAGAATGGCAGCAGTCGGGGGAGTTAAGCACCATGCCTAGTGTTGACACCTTTCCAAGATAAGTGTACTTGTTGTTTCAAGAGTCTGTGATACCAAATAGAACTAAAAACAAAATCGGATTTATTAATTTGTAACTTGCCATTTCTGTACTTGTTTACTTTTAAATATTAGCCATGGATCAGTGCTAGAACACATTTAAAAGAGGTTTTTTTTATATTTGTTCTTTGAAGTATGTACAGATAAAACAAATATTTACCAGCTTTAGGTGATTTTTTTTGTACCCGCGGGAAGAACAACATATCTACCCTCTGTTCTTTTCATACCTGTAGCAAATGCTTACTTGCTAGGGTGCAATAAAGTGCAATGGCATGGGGATGTGAGACGTTTTATGGTGATTGATTTACTTTTATATCTTCTGGCCAGTTAATAGGTTTATATCAGTATCTTATCCTTCCATTTCAAGGGATTTGAAGTATCATGATATTTTGGGGCTTCCTTTTGCTCAAATAAGTTTAATTACTAATATTTATGTTTTCCTCTTCTTCATTGCTTGACTTTGCTTGTGAGAAAGTGTCTCTCATAGACGTTAAATGTCACTCATAATTACACAGAAGTTATGAAAATGTCACACATAAGAAATCTGAAACCATGGCAGCTATGGCCCTGAAGCCCCTTCAGTCTAATGGGTGTTGCGCGGGCGAGCATGAGTGAGTACATGGAGGGAGCGCCTGTTGGAGGTATGGCTGGAAGGCTCAGGCAGGAGGGGTCGGGAGGTAGGAGGGGTCTGCCACTGCTTGGGAAAAACTTCCAAAACTTTACATTTTCAGATAAAATTAATGAAAAGTTAAGAGCCAGGAAGGGGCAGAAAGAGGAGGGGGCACAGGAGGGAGAGAGAAGACTAAAATAGAACAGAGGCAGAGAGGAATCCATAACACTTGGAACACTTTGGCAATCCGTGTGATAATAGAAAATGTCAACAGAGCTCCAGATGCCGCCAAAGTGATTGCCAGTGGATGAGATTAATAATTCAAGCATTCGAGGGGAGGAGCTTCGCGCGTATCCAAGATAGACGCGTGAGCACAGGGCTCCCGAGACCCTTTCTGCATCCCGCATCTATCCTGCAAAGTATCCTGATTTGGACGACGGGTACTTTTAGCTGATGCCCTGCTGACACGAAAGTCTTTTTCAAAATTCGATTTGGCCGCCGAGAACAGGACTTACTGCACTTTGAAATTTGCGGCCTACACCGAAGACCAACCACGGACTTCAGTCCCCGAGGTACCCAGGTGGCAATTGAACAACAACGGCTGATGCGACACGTCCACTGCCCCTGTGGTACTTTCGGTTTCGCTTTTGGTCATTGTTGACGGCGATGTGCTGCCGGTCGACAAGGCTGACCTGATTCTTGCTGCCAGCCCTACGCTTGTCCCTTTGCTTCTCCAAGTCTGCTGCGCAGGGAACCATTCTGACTAGATCCCAAAGGTTCCGTCAGAGCTCGTCGCCCATCATGGCGGGCAAGGCGGATACCGAGAAGCATGCAACCAGAGGCACATATCGAGGGGGGTTGCCCAATCCCATACCATAGATCGCTTTACCCGCCCGAAAAGATCCCCTGGCGGAGCTAGTAAGGTCTTCGAGGAGACTGGAGATGTCTCTCCTGCAACCGAGGAGCCGACATTGAAGGACGTTATGGGCGCCATCGCAAGTGTTCAGACATCTATGGGCAAGCAGTACGAAACCCTGGCTGCTAAGATAGACACAGTGGCGATCGAAGTCAACCTTATCAGGACGAACTTGGGGAAAACCAAGGAGCGGGTCAAGTCCCTGGACATCAAGACCGCAAGCCTCACTACGGATGTCTCGGATCTCCAGACTGAAGTCCGCAATCTCCGGACGTCTAATGACTTGTTTGCCCGTCGGCTGGATGATTTTGAGAGCCAGGCTAGACGCAACAACGTCCGCATTGTAGGTGTTCCAGAGAATTCCGCAGACTTATCTACAGATCTTTTGGTGGAGGACCTTGTTCTGAATCACTTGGCACCAAAGGGCCTCAGTAACTTTTTCACGGTGGAGCGTGCCCACAGAGTTCCCGGCGGGAAGCCCAAACTGGGAGCCGCCCCGAGGCCTATAATAGCCAGGATTTTTAATTTCCGGGACAGAGACGCTATCCTTCAGGCATCCTTCACCAATGGTCCCACCAAATTTGAAAATGGGTTGATCAGCTTCTACCCGGTCTTTACAAAAGCGGTGCAGAAACAACGCATGGGCTTCACGGGGTTAAAAGGTGACTCAGAGACATGGGACTGAAATACGCCATGCTTTTTCTGGCCCGCCTGAAGATTTAATATGAGGAGCGTGCGTTCTTTTTTGATCGCCCCGAGGTGGTTAGCGACTGGCTTGACACTCTACCGACACATCGTACCAGCCCTGAAAGATCGAGGGGCGCTGAAGGTGGCCTGGAAGAGCAGGAGTAGTGAGTCTATACCGGCGAGCCAACTTTATGGACTTATGGCAGTGGCTCAATGACTGTTCTGTATATACGGTGTGAATACCCGGGGTGGGGGGGAATCGGGACTCTTCCTCCTCTGGGGGCTTTTCTCTCTCTTCTTGCAGGGGGCGACAGGCACACTGCAAGTTGGGGTGGCTTTTTGGTCTACCGCAGGGGTGCAGGGTGGGGGTGTGTGTTTTGGGGGTTCTCTGGGGGGTGGTGGGGGGGGTTTTCATTTCTTGTTTGTGTCGAGGCTGCGCTTTGTTGCATATCGTATCTTTTGTGCCTGTTTCTTGGCGGGGGGCAAAGTGTTTACTTCTGGGATGGGGGGTAGGGGGCTGAGGGTGTTGAGCTGGAACGTCAATGGCCCGGGCGATAGGATAAAGCGGGGGATAGTTCTGCAATACTTGAAGCGCTGCTACCCGGATATAGTCTTACTCCAGGAGACGCATCTCATTGGAAACACGTGCCATGCACTGAATAGACGGGGCTACCGCCTGGCGGCTCATTCTGGATTCACCACTGGGTCGAGGGGGGCGGGCATCCTGGTTAGGAACTCCCTCCCCCTAGAAATAGACAACACCGTGCTGGATGATAGAGGCTGCTATGCGGCAATTACGGGCCGATTGAAAGGAAAGACGATCTCCATTTTGTCTGTGTATGTCCCACCCGGTCTACGGTCTACCACATTTTCTGATTTGGGCAGGGTGGTCCTGGGACTCCCTGAGGGCATGCTGGTTGTGGGTGGCGACGTTAATTCGGTTGTCAGTGGGGAGGAGGATCATAGCCCCCCAGAATCCTCCCGACATCGCAACTATGGCTGGGCAATTTTTTGGACGCTCTGGGTCTAGCGGATTGTTGGAGGCAACTACATCCCGGACAGTCCCAATATACCTTCTATTCGGGAGTTCATGGGAGTCTCTCAAGGCTCGATTATATCCTTATACCAGCGGTGCAGATGGTCTCTGTAAGGGAAATTAGGCATTCAGCTAGGGGGATCTCGGACCACTATCCACTCTGGCTCACTATTGATGTACAGTTGGGGGCCGGGGGTCGGGTTGCTCCGATTAACCCCTGGCACCTTCGTAACCCTAAAATTAGAACCGAGGTGGTTAAGTGTATGGATTACTACTTCGCCGAGAATGAGGGTTCGGTGTCCTCCCCCATCTCCTTGTGGGAGGCTTATAAGACAGTGATTCGTGGTCAGACTCTGTCCTTGATTGCTAGCGAGAGGAAGCGTAAGTGGGGAGTCTGGAAAACGAAATCACCGGGTTAGAGGAGCAGATGGAGTCTGGGGCTACACCCGAGAGAATGCATTCTTTGGCCCTTAAACAGTCTGACTATAGAGCTCTGGTGACTGATGAGGCAAAGTCGATGAATCGTGAGCAACAGGGGCGTTTGTATGATGTTGGTGATAAAGCGGGAAAGTTGATTGCTTGGTTGGACAAAAGAGATAGATTGAATCGGGTGGTGCCTGTTGCTGAAAAAGTGGATGGTACGCGAGTGGTGGACCCGGTTGAGATAGTTGAGGTCTTTGCCCAGCACTTTCAGAAGGTTTACGCGCCGGTCTCGGATAGGCCGGAGGAAGACTCACATTTGTTGCTTCGGGATATTGCATTGCCTAGCCTGTCGGATTCAGACAAAGAGCTTATGGAGGCGGAATTTTCCACCGATGAAATAGCGCTCGCTTTCCGCTCTATTCGCTCGGGGAAGGCCTCAGGCCCGAATGCCATCCCGGTTGAGCTGTACAAGCTGTGCCCTGATAAAATGGCGCCACATCTTCGCAGGATGTTTTCGGCATCGCGAGATCTCGGATCCCTTCCCCGGGGCCAAAGACTGGCATCCATTGTGCTCATCCATAAAGATGGAAAACCCTGTGAACAATGTTCATCGTACCGGCCGATTTCGCTTCTGAATGTGGAACCCAAGATCCTAGCGAAGCTGTTGGCGAACCGGCTGATTACGGTGATTAGCGACTTGGTACACCCGGACCAATCTGGATTCATCCCCCATCGAAACACTGTGCTTAATCTTCGCCGTCTTCACAGCGTCTTAGCAAGGGCGGGGTCTCTTGGTGAGCCGGCCATCTTGGTTTCACTTGATGCCTCGATGGCCTTTGACATAGTGGAATGGCCGTACCTGTGGGCGGCCCTTGCCAAATTTGGCTTTGGCCCTAATTTCATTGGGTGGGTCAGGCTTCTATATGAGCAACCGCTGGCCCAGGAGGTGGTCAATGGCAGGGCCTCAGAACTAAGCATGGGCGGAAAATCCGTTTCGCTCGCGGATTTTGCGGATTTTCGGTAAATTCGCAATCCGCGAGATTCGCGAATCTCCCGCAAAATCCGCAAATCCGCGAGCAGCGGATTTTGCTCGCACTGCTCGCACTGTTCGCGTGAGTTCGCGGCTTCCCAGTACAACTTCGCGCCCCGCGAATAAGTGCAAAATTGCAGAAATACGATCTTAGCAAAACTGAAACTACTTACCAGGTTCAAAAGTTCAGGCTCATCATTAGTAGCCATTTCCTGTAGTGCTTCCTGAGGAGCCCCTCCAGAGTTCAGTTGCCAGTTGCAACTATTATGTGACCCTGCTCTGAACCTCAGAATAGTTACACATATGCCACAAAGGTCCTGAATTACAGCTAAGGGAGACAAGCAGGAGCCAGGCTGGAGGTTCAAATCCATTAATCAGCCCCTAATTCATTATTGTCAGTTGGGGCAGGGCAGGTGTTGTAACTAATTTTGCAACAATGAAAGCACTTAGCAAGTGCAAAAGATCACTAATCAGGAAGCACTAAGGAAGCAGGTGCCAGCTAAAAATATATTCTGTGACACATTAATCAGCCCCAAATTAATTCAGGTCACTTGAGGCAGGGAAGGTGTGCTTGCGTTGCCACAATAATGTACACTGACTGGACAACCAGAGGGTGCTGTGATGAAACAGAGGGTGGCATGGGTGGGCCAGAGGGTGGCATGAGTAGTCAGAGAGTGGCAGTGGTGACAGAGAGTGGCAGTGATGAAGAAGAGTGTCCCAAACAGGCTGGACACGTAGAAACAACAAGTTCGCGAAACTTGCAACCCGACAGGTAAGTTCGCAATTTGCGACATTGTACAAAACCCTCGCGAACTGGCAGAAACCCGCGCAAACACAAAAAAAATCCGCAAATTTGCGAGAATTCGCGGATTTTGCGGATTGCGAGTTCGCAAATCCGCAAAATTCGCGAACGCGAGATTCGCAAAATTCGCCCATGCTTACTCAGAACCCTTTGTTCTCGGACGCGGCACGCGGCAGGGATGCCCTTCGTCGCCACTTATTTTTGCGCTTGCCCTTGAACCCCTTGCCGCGTGGCTCCGATGGGAATCTTCGCTCAAGGGCATTCGATGGTCCCCTGACTTCGAGGATCGTATATCATTATACGTGGACAATATCTTGTTGTACCTCCCCTCTCCCCGTAAGTCCCCGGGAGTCCTGTTCGACGTCTTGAGTTCCTTTGGGAAAAATTCTGGTTTAGTCATCAATTGGGCCAAGTCCTGTATCTACCCTCTCACGGGAGAATTGCCTCCTCTGCCCCGCATTTGCCCGATACCCGTCTCGAGCGTCGGTTTTAAGTACCTAGGAATCTATATATCCTTGGACCCCGCAGTACGCTACGAGTGGAATTTACTGCCTCCGCTTGCCGGCTCAGATCGGATGTCGCGGCGTGGTGTGGCCTGCCGTTGTCCCCTTTGGGGAGAGCGGCCCTCTTCAAGATGATGTCTCTCCCTCGATTCCTGTATGTCATTCAAAATACCATTGATTTGGTGCCTGCCAGCTATTTCCGTGAAATTGAGTGCCTCCAGAGGAAACTGGTATGGGGCGGGCGACCTAGCATAGCATTGGCAAAATTGACTTTGCCCTGGTATGATGGTGGTATAGCGTTGCCCGATATTAAACGCTATTACTGGGCATCCCAACTGAGTGCGGTCAACCATGCCATGTACGGTCCTGTTCCGAATCCCGCATTCGAGAGGGATAGGTGGCAGTTACTCGGGGGCGGCTATAATAGGGCGCTCTATTCTAGAGCTGCCAGGAAGAATCTGACGGGCCCCACCGGGGTGGCGGTACGAGTATGGGGTAGTGCGACTACGGCTATGGGATGGACGGACAAGCTGACTAGAGCAACTCCCCTATATGCTGCGGAGAGTCTGGGTAGCCTATGGACGACGAAGGGATTTAACAGATGGGACCTTATTGGTCATCAGTAAAGTGGGCGATCTCTGGGTCAAGGACAGAGTTAAGACCTTTGACGAACTAAAACGGGAATATAAATTGGGTGATAGGGAATATTTCCGATATCTCCAGGTCCTCCACGCACTTGAGTCGGTTTTCCCGGCTGGGACTACTATTCCGGAGTCCTCTCCCCTGGAAGATAGAGTGCTTGACGGGTATGTCCCTGATAGCACTATATCTCTCATCTACAAAAAACTCATTAATGACCATTCGGACCTCCTTGTACAGCTCCGTGGGGCTTGGACTGGTGATGGATTGGAGTTCGACGATGAAGACTGGCAGGCTGCGATATCCTCCCCCAAAGAGGTCACGATTCTGGCACGTCTCCGGGTGGTGCAATTAAAGATTCTGCACCGCGTCAATGTCACGGGTCCACGATTGATATGTATGGGTTATTCTGCGGATGGACTATGTAGGCGTGGTTGTGGTATGCTTGCTACCTTCCTTCACACTATATGGGAATGTCCGGAGGTGGTGGTTTTCTGGAATCGAGTGCATGCGGTTATGGGTGAGGTGACGGGTGTTGAGTTATTGCCAGAGGCCAGACGTTGTTTGTTGAACATCTAGGAGCCGAATGACTGCAGTGTTGCTCAGACCCAATGGGTCACCCTTGGCAACATGATCGCGAAACAGGACATTGCCCAATTGTGGGGCTCTCAGAGGACACCTTTGGTTTCAACTTGGACAGAGAACATGGACTGGTGCATGTTCAGAGAGAAAATTGTATATGTCTCCCGTGGTAGGTCCAAAAAGTGGGGTAGGATATGGGGTCAATGGAATTCATACCGAGGAGAGATTTGCACTCCCCCTTTTATAGAAGCCTCCAGCATTCCTCAATCCTCTTAACTGTGCGTTTCAGGTCATTTGCCTCCTTTTGTATAGGACCTACAGGTTTGCTCTCGGCCCCCCTCCCCCTTCCGGATTTCTCCTCCCTTATTGCATTGCTCATTATTTAATCGGCTCCCCTACCGTATGAGACAGTCACTACGGTGTATAGAACTTGCCTCGACCCTTTTTTGTGTGTTTTTCTTTTTGTTTATTTATAAAATATAAAATGTGAAACCTTTCATTTATCCTCCTATCGCCACAAGCTCGATATAATATTATGCGTTATCGCTGCCGGGCCCTCAGGTTGTCGGCTGATGAGCTGTGTATTATTGCACTATTGATATTGATCGCATCTGGCCGGCCTCCGTGGTTGTAGGTCTGTAACTGTACTTCTTTTTTACAAAATAAAGGTTTTCAAAAAAAATAATAATAATTCAAGCATTCTAACTATTGTTGCGTCCCAAGTACTTTAAGAAAGACATAAGGAAGTACTCCCGAAGTCTGGCTTACATCCCCCCCCCCCCACCCGCCCACCGGTAAAAAAATGGTGAGGAGCCACGGCCAACTGCAGATTAGGTCAAGGGAGCCACAGACAAAAAAGTTTGGGAACCACTGGGTTAGTGAGTAAACTGTGTAAATATCTGTATCAGTCTGTCAGTTGGTGTATAAGCGGCTGCATGGGTTGGGCAGTAGCTACATGACTATCTATAGGGGTTATTACTTGATTGATTGTCTGAGTATCTCTATGGGTCCCTGAGTGTCTTTGTGAGTGGCTGGGGGGTAGATGACACTGTGTATAGATGTGTGAGTGGGTGATTATCTGGGTGTATGGGTTCAAGAGGGCATCTGTGAAGGGCTGTATAGGTGGGTGAGTGTTTGTATGGGTCTGTTGGTGAGTGAATGGATGTCCCAGTGGTATGTGTGTAAGTAACTACATATGTGAAAGGTAGTATATGTGAATGATGGAGTTTATAAATGACTATATGTGAAAGTGAGTGATTGTGAGTGGCTGTATGGATAAGTGTTTGCTTGAATGAGTGATTGTATAAGAGAGTAAGTATGTGTTAGTATTTGTATAAATAAATGAGGTGGTCTGTGAATAACTGTATAGGTGAGTAAATGGGCATGATTGATTCTTTGCATGACTGAGGGGGTGTGTCAGTAAGTCTATGAATAAATGGCAGTGTGTGAGTGTATGTATAGGTGTATGAGTCTATACGATAGTGCTTTATTGATGAGTGACTGCACATGAGTTACTGTATGGGTGAATGAGTGGATGTGTGTAGACCTAATAATCAGTAATTGCACATGTAGTAACTGGTATTGGTGTGTCTATGGTTTCGAAAAGGGTAGTCTGTATTTTAGAGTGGGTGTATCAAAGGTTATATTAGGGTGTGAGGAGGTGCATCAGATTATCACATGGATGATGTCAGCAGTGATGTCATTTGAGATGTCATCAGTGATGTAATAGGTAAAGTCACTGACCATGTCATGACTGATGTAAAATGTGACGTCATCAGCAGTGCATTGCGGGGGCGTGAGTTATAGTTAGCTCTACTAACTATAACGACCGAATTTCTCTTGTTTTGTATGACTGAAATGTCCAACTAACTATAACGACCCTGAAACCTATGTTTTTTTCAGTGAATTTCTATGGCTTTTTTTAAATGCTAATTTCTAACTATAACGTGCCTGAAACCTATGGTTTTTTCAGTGAATTTCAAAGGTTTTTTAAAGGCTAATTTCTAATTATAACGCCCCTGAAACCTATGGTTTCTTCAGTGAATTTCAAAGGATTTTTAAAGACTAATTTCTAACTATAACATAGCAGTCGTGTTTGCAGAGTGATGAAGAAAGGTGAGTGTGGCCTTCAAACACCTTTTAGCAATCCCACTGTGTGGGATTTAGCAGAGGTAACAGGAGGGATAGTTAGCCCCCAACATCAACCTTGGGGGCCAACTACCCCTTTTATTATCTTCAGTAAGTCCCACACAGCTGGATTGCAAACTTGGTATATGAGGCCCCACCCCTCCATGCACCACTGTGCAAACGTGCCCCCTCACGCGTTGTACGTTGGGAATTCAGTCCCCTTGAATCCTGAGGGTCCCTGGGGCCAACTAGCCCACCAGGTACCTCCAGTAAGCGAAACACGCAAGGTGATGGATGGAATGCTGCACATTGGCAAAACATTCTCTTCAGTCACAGATCTGGGTTTAATCCATAGTTATTTTGCTCACCATGTCACCCCAGTTCAGACATGGTCATTTGCAAATCAGGTTTGACCCTGTGCCTCATGGGAACAGTCCTGCCTGCACTGCCTAGCCTTGTCTTCCATGGACCGGAACCAAGCATCCTAGGACCGGTTTCTGGTTATCAGCCGTCATCAGCCAAGAAAGCTTTACTCCAGTGGTGTAGTGAGCACGGGACTCACGCCTGGCCATACCCTTCCCACATAGGGCGAACAGCAAAACAAACAAGATGATGGATGGAATGCTGTACATTGGCAAAACATTCACCCCAAGTCACAGATATGAGTTTAATCTATCGTTATTTTGCTCACCATGCCACCCCAGTTCAGACATGGCCACATGCAAATCAGTCTTGACCCTGTGCCTCATGGGAACAGTCCAGCCCGAACTGCCAAGCTATGTCTTCCCTGGACCAGAATCAAGCATCCAAGACTGGTTTCTGGCTATCAGCCGTCATTAGCCAGGATGGCTTGATTCCAGTGGCGTAGTGAGCACGGGATCCACGTCTGGGCATACCCTTCCCACATAGGGCAAACAGCAGAACACACAAGGTGATGGACGGAATGCTGCACATTGGCAAAACATTCACCCCAGTCAGAGATCTGGGTTTAATCCATCGTTATTTTGCTCATCACGCCACCCCAGTTCAGACATGGCCATATGCAAATCAGTCTTGACCCTGTGCCTCATGGGAACAGTCCAGGCCTAACTGCCAAGACATGTCTTCCTTGGACCGGAATCAAGCAACCTAGGATCGGCTTCTGGCTATCAGCCGTCATCAGCCAGGATAGCTTGACTCCATTGGCGTAGTGAGCAAGGGACCCACGTCTGGGCATACCCTTCCCACATCGGGCGAACAGCAAAACACGCAAGGTAATAGACAGAATGCTGCACATTGGCAAAACATTCACCCCCAGTCACAGATCTGGGTTTAATCCATCGTTAGTTTGCTTACCACGCCACCCCAGTTCAGACATGGCTATATGCAAATCAGTCTTGACCATGTGCCTCATGGGAACAGTCCAGCCCGAACTTCCAAGCCATGTCTTCCCTGGACCGGAATCAAGCATCCTAGGACCAGTTTCTGGCTATCAGCTGTCATCAGCCAGAATAGTTTGACTCCAGTGGCATAGTGAGCACGTGACCCACATCTGGGCATACCCTTCCCACATAGGGCGAACATTAAAACACACAAGGTGATAGAGGAAATCCTGCACATTGGGAAAACATTTTCCTCCAGTCACAAATTTGGGTTTAATCCATTGTTATTTTGCTCACCATGCCACCCCAGTTCAGACATGGCCATATGTAAATCAGTCTTGACCCTGTGCCTCATGGGAACAGTCCAGCCCGAACTGCCAAGCCATGTCTTCCCTGAATCGAAATCAAGCATTACGCGCCACAGAGCTGTGTTGCAGAGAGGTGTAAAAAGGGGCATGTCCACAGACCACCTCTCTGCAACACAGCTCTGTGGTGCTTACTGAAGGTACCTGGTGGGCTAGTTGGCCCCTAGGGACCCTCAGTATTTAAGGGGACTGAATCCCCCATCTTACAACGTGCCAGGGGGTGCATTTGCAGAGTGCTGCAGGGAGGGGGCAGGGCTACGTGGACTTGAGCCGAGCGATCCCACTTTAATGGTGTGGTCTGTTCCTAGTGGGGCTGTAGGGACCTGTGCACAGATATGCAATGGGCACCTTTTCAGCTACATATGGCACTTGCGCCTTCAGCTCCTCCTGTGGAAGTCTGTTCAGGTGTGCTCTTTATGCAAGCTTGAGGGGCGGTGTATCCACAGCCAACTTGTGATCCTCGTCCCCTGTGCTGTTCTGCACACAGTAAATGTTGGCTGTCCTGTCTTTCGTGTAGAGCTGGTGTTCGGCCTCCTGTCCTGGTCCCCTCAGACTGGAGCTAGACTACCCTGTCCACAGGAGAAGCAGCTGCTTCCAGAACTGTACCCAGTATGCATCCCTGCCCAACCAGAGTGGGGCATTCTGCCCAGGGCACTGCTTTCTCTCCAGTGGAGGAGTGCAGTCCCCTGTCCACTGAAGGTCAGCTGGTGTCTGCCCAGAATCCTGTGCCATTCACAGTGGAAGTAAGCTGGCAGTCCTTCAGTGGGAGATGGATGTGCGGCCCAAAGTGGATGTGTGCTAATTAGGCCTGGGTGATAAATTCCGTCCCGCTGTCGGAATTTGCAGAATTTGGGTAATTTAGCGTTCCAAGCAGAACGCGGAATTGCCCAAAATTCTGCGTTCCGCTGCTTTGCTGAATTTTTTGCCTGTTTGTGTTCTCAAAATGCGTCTTCACGAGATATTTCTCCACGAGCACGCAAACAGCGATCGCGAACAGGAAAAAAGCATCGCAAACAAGCAATTCTGCGTGTCCGCAGAGTTTCTGCGTGTTCGCAGAGATTTTTTACCGTTTCGCTGAGTTTTGCGTAGCGCGACTACGCAAATTCCGCCCACCCATAGTGCTAATCCATCCCCGTGTAGGTGAGGGCTGGTGTGTTTGCAATGGAGTTCAGCTGGCCTCTGCCCACACACTTGTTTTGTTCATAGTGAAGGTTGGCTGGTCTAGGCCTAGACTGAGGTTCTGGATGTCTGTGCTGAACCGTCGAAGATGGGTGAGGGCTTGTGTGTTCACAGTGGAGCACCGCTCTCTTTCACACCCTACTTTCTCCACAGTGGTGCGCTGCTCTCTGCCCTGGGTGCACTTTCTCCATCGTGAATGAGTGCTGCTCTTTGCCCCAGGTGCACTTTATCCACAGTAGAGTGCTGACCTCATCCCAGGGTGCACTTTCTCCATGGTGAATGATTGCTGCTCTATGCCCCGGGTGCACTTTCTCCACAGTGAAGTGCTGCTCTCAGCCCAGGGTATGCATTCTCAACTTTCTGTAGATTGCTGGACTCTGCCCAAGGTGGTGTTTCCTCCACAGTGGTTGAGTGCCTGTACAGCGTGCACTTTCTCCTCAGTCATTGAGTGCTCGCCTCTGCCCGGCATGCACTTTGTCCTCTATGCGGTGTTGGTCCCCCACTGCCCAGTGCGGAGGTGTGCCACCTGCCCACAGCTCTTGCTGCACGCTCAGTGTGTTTGCTGAGGTGCTCCCCCGTGTCACCGCCAGTCCCATGCTGCCTGTGCCCTCCTCCACGCCCCCAGTCTCTCCTCCTCACGCCCTCCTCACAGAACATGCTCATATTCGCTCCTGGGGACTTTGATCTCAGCAGTGATGTCAGAGCTCATTAGCGTAACAAAGCACCTGGATTTGGGGCTTCAAATGGGACAAATGAGCTTTTGATGTATTGAGGCAGAGAGAGCCCTGCAGTTCAACCCTTGGATTGTCCTGCAGCCTCCGTGTGAAAGGAAAACAAGGCAGGGGCAGGCAGGGCCAGAGCAGGCAGTACGAGGGTGGGCCCCAATGAGCAGGCTGCTGATGGACTCTGCTGTGACCATGAATGTGACAGGCAGCTGGCCAGTAACCACCCACGGGCAGGACGAATGGGCAGAACTACCCATCCCATAGTACCTCCTGTGAAGGCTCTACGTGCCCAAGGGTCACACAGTCAGGTGGCAGGGGTGTGTCAGTACAGTGGTGTAGCTACCTTTGATGCAACACGTGCAGTGGCACTGGCGTCCAGAGCCCTGAGGGGTCCATTGCCCCCAGGACATGTCCCACCAGGGGGCCTCATTAAAATGAAGCACTTCTTTTTTTTAAACATTTTTAGAAGGATTCGGGACCCCAACCAGATTCCGTCATTTAAAAAAAAATGCTTTTTTTGGACCTGGGGGTCCTTGTGGACTCCTTGAGCAGGCCTAGGGGATCAGGGTGTTTCTACCCTGCCCCCTTTTCTTCTTTTTTTAACCTCTTTTTCACTATTTCCTTGTGACTCAGTTCTACCGAGTCACAAGATGGCTGCTAACACTTCCTGGTTTGGAGTGTTGGCAGCCAATCAGAGTGAAGTTCGTGCCCGGGAGGGTTCACGAACCGTCCTTGGTGCTCAGATATTGATATATTTATTTTGCTAATATCTCAAGAACTACTGAACGGATTTACACCATTTAACAAAAAGGACTCTTTCTGAACCAAGACCTACCTTTTTGCCAAATTTGTTGTAATTCCATTCAGCAGTTCGTGCTGTAACTTTCTCTAACCTCTTCCATGCTCATGATTGCTCCCAGCCGTCATGAGTCACGGTGGTTGTGTGCTGATGACGGCCGGGAGCCGTCATGACCATGCCCGCAATAGGAATGTTCAGCACTGCGGCGAAATTCGCAGCGCAGCGATGAGGTTAAAGTTTTCTTTGGAAATTTACATGGGGAAAATGCATTTTGGTACCCCCCCTTTTTTCTCAGCCCCCGCTTGACGAATAACCCCGGAACTTAAAAGACAAGAGCTGACCAGAGCACCCAAGTAGTTGTGAAAATTTCGAGAAGATTCGTCAAACGACGCCAAAGGTATTAGGAAAACAAAAAATGCTTTTTGAATAGAAACAAGGTCCGAACTATAACAACCTACTGGCGACCGCCAGTAGAGAATATATACTGTATTCGTTGCAAAGGAGCGATAAAATAAATAAATATTAAATTCTGTTAAGTGCACATGCCAAATGTGTATGTAATGTAAGAGGTACAAGAGTGCATCAAAACTTCGAAATCTGGAAGTACTAGCAACAATTCACAAGTAAAGGGTGGGGAGAAATAGGTGTGTCCCTTTATCCTGTAATTGTAGTACCACACCCCAATGGCTGTTACTTGAAAAATCCTTTGCTAGGTTATACACTGTTAATTTGACCTTGCATGGTTTATTGTGCCTTCTCACCATCTCACCCTCCATTTTCAATTTGATATCAGGCTAAGGGCCAGAGGGGAAGACGTTGGGCTAGGCAAGTTGGAAGCGTATGAGAAGTCAGTGCCTTTGAGAACATTTAATTGTGGACCTGTGAACTGCAGGTCATGAAGTCCCCTCTTTTTTTTTTTTTAATTTTATTGTTTTATTGCAAGGAAATACAGCAGTACGTAGTTACAAAAATAACACAATGTCCTCATAAAATACAAAACAATTTATAACACAAATATACTTCAAGCAGCGTAATAAATTAAATTCATTCGGCAATTGGTGGCCAAATTTTCTCCCCCAGAGCTCTTTTTTTAACCGACTTTAACTTGTATATAGCAGATTCAATATTGTACATAAACAATAGTTTTTCACGCCACATAAAAAATGAAGGTGGGTCCGGACTAATCCATTCCTTAGTAATACAGGACCTAGCTGCAGCCATACATAAAAATAAAAAGTAAGAAATTGGTTGTGGCCTAGTAGAAGTATGATCAATGCCCAATAACAACAGTTCAGCAGTTATCTTAATCTCACATTTAACAATAATAGAGCGAACATTTTTGATATGTTGAAAGAACGTAAAGAGTTTAGGGCAAGAAAAAAACATATGCAATTCATCAGCTGCAAATAACCTGCAGCGGCTACAGTACGTACCTGTCATCGTACTCCACTTGGCAACTTTACTTGGGGTATAGTAAAGATTATGAATACACATAAAATGTTGGGATTTCATCATCCCTGTAATGAGACAATCTGAAGCTATTTTAATCGAGAGCAAAATGTCGACATCAGGTATACCTAGGCTGTTAGCCCATTTCAGTTGACATTGTCCTAAATCATCCCCAAATTCCTGAATTAAACTTGAGTAAATAGTTCCTATACAGGGTTTTTTTTGCAATAATTCTAGCAATGGAATTTTCGTCATTCTAGTTGGGGAAATAAAGGGATGGCTTTGTAAGAAGCTTTGAAGTTGAAGAAATTTAAAAAAGTCATTTCTTACCACAGAAAAGTTGTTCATTAAATCCTGGAATGTAACAATTTGATCATTACTGAATAGATCTCCCAAATACCGTATTCCTTTCTGCTGCCATCTATACATGGTTAAATCACAGAAAATTTCTGGTAGAAGGCCCTTTGATATTAAGGGGGTATAAAAGTTTAATTTACATATATTTATATGTTTTCGAACTTTTTGCCACACTCCAAAAGCTGCCTTCAGTGTCTTATACTTTGTTTTTTTGTGGTAACTGGGCTCTACAATCCTCAGAAAGCTACCCTTAGCATTCTCACCCATATTCATTTCGTAGATTGGCGGAGTTTGGCAATTCAGCACTTCTACTCTATCTCCCATAATTAAGGGGCTTATATATTGTAATGCGGCAGATAAATAATAGAAAAAAAGGTAAGGAACATTCCATCCGCCACATTCGTTACTAAGTATCATTTTCTTTAATGCTTTCCTATGATGTTTATAGCCCCATAGAAACCGAGAAGTGCTTCTTTCTAGATTTTTAAAGCAGAGCGATTGAAATTCTAATGGTATTGTGCGATACATATACAGTACTTTTGGTAAAATCAGCATTTTTAAGATGTTAAGTCTACCATTTAATGATAAATGCAGATGATCTAGGCGCTGCAGTGAAGCATTAACTTGAGTTATTATGGGATTTATATTGCGTTCTGGTATCTTCTCTATGGGCAGAGAGATCTTAATTCCTAAATATGTGACCTCTGAGATAGTGGAAATATTTGAAGGTGGGTTATCCCCTGAACAAAGAATTTGTGTTTTCTCCAGGTTGAGTTTATAGCCGGAGAAGAGCCCAAATTGCTTAGCAAGGTCATCAATCGCTGGTAGAGCTGTCTGAACATCAGTAGTGGTTATCACAATGTCATCAGCATAAGCTAAAACTCGATAATTGATATTGGCTAGATGAATTGGTTTAATTTTTTATTCCAAAATAAAACGGTTAATTAAAGGATCGATATAAAAAGCAAAAAGTAAAGGAGAACAGGGACATCCTTGTCAGATGCCCTTGGTAATTGAAAAAGGAGGGGAGATATGCCCATTAATTCGAATACAAGCTTTAGGAACGCTGTACAAAGTTTTTAAAGCTTTTATAATGCCAGGGCCTAGTCCCTTCCTAGATAAAAGTTCCCAAAAATAGCCCCAAGCAACCCGGTCAAAAGCTTTTTCAGCATCTAAAAATACAAGAGGAAGTTCCCTCTTAAGGATTTTTGGGGGCTCTCAGTTCACAACATATTTTAATGCATTACCCATTTCTGGCTAATTCAAGCCATTGTGGTTTAAAATATTATTAAGTCATACGTAAAGCTTTCAGAGACAGCAGCATGCAAAAGCAGACAAGAGCTGAAGCTGTGTGATATCCACCAGCATATAATAATAGAAAAACATAAGCATGTATCGATTAAGCCGTTTTTCCAACTTGTCTGTGTTTTTCAACAGCAGTGGTTTAAGAGGAGTTCAGTATCAACCTAGACTATTTAGGGAAGTAGTACAGAATAATAAAATCACAAATGTGGCAATTGCACTTTAAGTTGTAACCTTCATTGCCTGGTCTACATAAAGGGGTGAAGGGATTAAAGATACATGTGCAGACAAGGTTAAAATGGTAGAAATCTAGAGGTAGGCCGTGAGGAGAAGAGAGAAATTTTATACTACAAGAGAGAGGTGAATGGATTTGGGGTAGAGAGAGGAACGAAAGGTAGTAGTAGTGGTAGTAGTGGTAGTAGTACATCTTTATTTCATTATTAAAAAAAATCATGAAAGGACAAGATATTACAGATAAAATGCATTAAATGAAACTAATTCATAAAATACATCCTGGATAAAAATATATATATAATTACACAGCCTAACAGAAGCTTTTAAACAACTTCCCACAGAGCCACAGTCTTTCATATAATTTCACAATTCTTAACAAAAAAAGACCAGAGCTACTCTTTTCAATTCCATAGCTTTTCAATACCGGAATTAAAAAATTATTGGCAAGTAAAAGATTGATGAAATTTACAAACAAACAAAAAATGCAACAAGGATTCTGGGAAAGAGTAATCACAAAGAGGGATATGAATTGAAGTACAATCATCTTGGCTACCTATTGCCATAGGTGTTACTTTGATGCCGTTGCAAGCCACAGGGCTGCACGGTAGCTGCTTGTTCTTTCTGTGATATTGGTAGCGGGTCTTTTCTATACCCATGGGTCATTTTTGACTTGATAGTCTATGTTCTTATCTTGTGACTACCATTGGATACCTGTTTCATTGTATTTGAGATATTGATAGTGGGTATATATAATACCCGTGGGTCATTTTGACTTGAAAGCCTACTTTTCAATTTTGCGACTTCCATTGGATACCTGTTTCATTCTATTTTTTTTGTTTAAATATCTTTATTGGCATTTTATTTTTTTAAATGACTGAACACATGCATCCATGCAAAAGCTTTAGATGTGAACATTAGAAATGCAAATTCCCTGTACAGAATAGCTTTAACCTACGCCATCTTATAAAAACAACACATTTACGCTATTCCATAATGCTGGCATTTATATCATACATTGTAGGTTACCAATTATTGTCATTGCTATATTTGATTTACTCGTAGCACATCTTCTCGAAGCAGTCCTAACAGGAGCTCGCGTATATGCACCAGGTGCATCTAGTGCATAGCCATTCGGGTCGTATCGGCAAATCACTTTTTAATAGAAGAAAGGACTTAGATAACTACAGAATGCATATATCGATCACTGATGAGTACCAATAAAGCATATTTTCCAAAATATTCTAAACAGAACTAAAAACTTAAAACATCAAAAGAACAGCTACCATTTATGAAACCCTATTAATGCTGACCATGCATGACTGTATCTAAATAGATATCATTAGAACACTACCACATATCTGCACACTCAATGATTAATTGTCACATCACACATATCAGGGCAGAGCAGCCATCAACGAGGAGGACCGCTGTGTCCGAGGATGGAGGGGGGAGAAGTGAGGGGAGACATCCGTAACAGACCATGGGGGCGAAATAAACCAGTTCTCCCAACACTGAGATGTGTTAACTCTCCTTAGCTGAGTAGTGGGGAGGAGGGCTGGTGAGTTTATCGCTGGTTGGCTAATGGAGCGGCATCGATTCCTATCTGATTGTCAGTTTGGAAGGCAACTAGCAGTGTGCCTCAATCTTGTGCAATGGGGAACTTGTGAAGCCCAGCTATCTCCTCTCTATGTAGCGCTGTACTCTCCGCCTGAGCCCAGACTATGAATGAACTCCTCCAACTAAGTATCTCCGGGGGGACTGCATTTTTCCATGTCTTTGTTAAGAGATGTTTTGCAGTGATGAGATCCAGGTCCCGAAATTTAGAGGTAACTTTATTCTTTTTTGATCAGGCGTACAGCCCAGGAAGGCACACTTCCCATAACAGTGGCATGTTCGTGTTTGTGCATGAAGCCAGGCTTGTGCCCACCTCCGGCCAATAATGCTGAAGGGATGTACAGGTCCACAGCATGTGGAGCAGATCTGCATCCACATGTTGAAAATATGGACGTGCGGAAGTGGTGATGTAGAAGTACCTATTGAACATGTCAGGCGAGAGATATGCCCTTTGTGTACTGTACGTGTGGATGAGCATGAACCTCGAGTTTCTGGGTATGTTCCTAACACCCTCCAATTTAGCATCCCATTCCTTGTCCGTCCAAGTCCGACCTCTATCTGCCTCCGATTTGTCCTTAAGTCATGTCGTTGGTCTCAGCATGTGTGTAAGTGCCTCCACCAGTAAAGGCACCACGTGTGACCCTGTGCCCATCATGTGCAAATATTGCACCAACAGATGCTTCAATGGCTCAGTAGACAGATCCCCCCAGGCAGTTGATAGAGCTTTCAGGAGGGAGGTGTGCAACAAAAATTGTCCCACTGGGAGTTCAATGTCCTCAACTAGCATCTCGAATGTTAGTAGTGTGCAGTCCCTAAATAGGTCGCCCATTGTCTCAAACACTGCCGCGTGCCAGGCTGCGAGAGCCGCCCCTGTGGTACCCAGCCACCTCCGTGGTGGGTGTCCCCATCAATGGTAGGATTGGGGCATATAGAGGCGTTGTGCGGGTGAGATATAAGCTTCTTTTATAGCATTTAAGGGCTTGTCCCAAATGTATATGCAGTGGCCATGATCAGTTTAGCGATGGGATGGAACAAATAACAAATTTGGGAATGGGACCAGGGCTGATGCATGGTCGCCGTGTCTTTACATTTTCCATGGTCTTCCCTTATTCCATCATAAATCCCGGGATAATCGCTCCAGGTCTCGGTATATCTTAGGAGGAACATAGAGTGGAATATTAGAAAAATAATAGAGCAGTTTGGGGAGTACGATCATTTTCAACAGGGTAATGCAGCTCATTACATTCAGCGGAAGTGTCTTCCAAAATTGCATTTGAACGTGTATAGCTGTAGTCACTCTTGTTAAGTTACCTTCCATTAGATCTTCAGGTGAGCGATATATGAATATGCCAGGATATCTGAATGGAGTATGATACCACTTGAGGGGTGTGCCATTAAGAGCAACGTCTACCTCCATGGTGTGAGCACTGAATGAATAGACCCCCGATTTGGCCTAATTGAGTCCTGACTTCTCTTCAAAGGATGTAATTATATCAGCTATGGACGTCGGGATTGTAGTAATATCTTGAAAATACAACAATAGATAATCTGCATACAAAGAAACAGCATGCAACCCGTCTCCCAGCCATATCCCCAACTCTTCACCGTCTCATCGAAGTAACATTGCTAAGGTTTCCATAGCTAGGGAAAACAGCAACAGAGATAGTGGGCATCCCTGATGTGTCCCCCATCTAATTCTGATATTATCTGAGATTAACCTGCCTGCACGAACCCGGACAGAGGGTTGTTGATATAGTAAGCAAACCATACTCAAGTAGTATTCCTCCAGTTTGTATTTACCCAGCACAGACGCCAAATAAGGCCACTCCAGTGAGTCAAAGGCTTTCTCCAGGTCAAGCACCAGGCAGCCCGAATGAAGGCAGGTCTGCGTGGCATACTGTTGCACTCGAAACAATCTGCGTATGTTTAAAGTACAGCATGCAGGGACAAAACCATTCTGATCAGGGTGTAACAGCGTTTTTACTAGCGGGGAAATACGCTAACAAGCTAACAATAATGCGAAAAGTTTATAGTCCGTATTAAGGAGCACTAGTAGGTGATAGGAGCCCAAAACGTCAGGATTCTTATCTGGCTTGAGGAGGGAGACCAACAGAGCCTCATTCTGTGTAGCAGTGAGGGTGGAATCATCCGGTGCTGTTTCATACACTTCGAGCAGTTGTGGTACTAAGATGTGTGTGTGTATGCTCTATAGAATTCAGTCGGCGGACCATCTGGTCCGGGCGACTTCCAATCAGACAGGGAAAAAATGCAGTCACAAAGCTCCTCTGATTGAATAGGGGTATTCAGATCATCGCTTTGTGTGCGCGTTGGATGCAGTAGATCAAGTGTGTCTAGGTATGTCTGTATCTCTAAAGGTGTGGCTTTCGCTCGCGACTTATATAAATCTCGGTAGTGTGTGACGAACGCTTTATGGATATCGCGCTGCGTATATGCTATTGCACCTGTCATTGTTTTACTGACGCTATGGGCACCGACAACACATTCTGTCAGATGAGCCAGGAGAGCAATTTGCCTGCCTTGTCGCCCATATGGTGTGTTCTCTCCGAGTGTGCAGCATAATTAAGGCATTGCAGTCGCTCAAGCAACCATGCATGTTCCTCCCTGAGGGAGCCCTGCTGCCCCTGATAGTCATCTATATCTGCTTGTTCTGTGGTGGCTAGTCTGTGCTCCAAAATGGTGAGCTCCTTTTCCAGCTATGCACGCATACCTGCTTGCATCCCCAGAGAGTGTCCCCTAACAGCCATCCTTAGGGGCGTCCCACTCCACCAATGGCGATGTGACTGTCCCTGCATTATCCTCGAAATATTCTGCCACATTAGTAGCCAATGAATCCCGGAAGGGCACGTCTAGGAGGCTATCTTGCTGAAGAGGCCAAACCGGGATCAGTGGCATCTCAACCTCCCACTGTAACTCCATAGTGTGTGGGTTATGATCAGAGTGTGTACGTCCCATGTAAGTAGAGTCTGAGATACACGGTCAGAGGTCGTTGGATACCATGAAGCAGTCCAGGCGTACATGTAGCCTAGGAGCCCCTGAATAGTTGGAGTATACCCTGTCCAATGGGTGTCTATGTCGCCATACATCGAAGAAGCGCCACTGCGATGCCCAGTGTCCCAATGCTTTAGCAGCTGTACATGTGACAGTTCCAGGCAGGGGAGGAAAGGACCTGTCCAGGGAAACGTTTACAGCCCCCACCCAAAAACATAGAGAGATCAGGTCATGTAGACAATTTTCACGATAAAAGATCTGGGCTGTGAATGGCATTTGCCTATTTTATTTGCTGCCATGACTAGGGAACATCAAAGGTATGTGTGAGTTGACTCAGCATCATGATGAGAGGGGATGAGAATGGGCGTACATGGATCAGTGTGGTGAGTACTTCTTTGGGGAGCCTGACTGTGTTACAATCATGCCCGCATCGAAGAGTGATGGTAGAAATAACAAAATAACAATAATGAACAATCGAAAATACCATGAGAGCAATTTTGCAACAGGCAATTGCCCAAATGTAGAGCACAATAGCACACAGTTAACCCCTGGGGATCTATTGTGCACAGCAACTTAAAAGACCAAGAGATCAAAAGAGGGGTCCGCCAGGTGTAGCTAAACCTGTCTCCGGCAAGACCCGTATCTGAATGGGACAACTGCCTGCGTAGTATATAGAAGATTCCCATATATTTCAGAGGTAACAGAAAGAGAATGATAAGAAATCCAGAACCCACCCCGCAATGACCCATACATAGGCAATAGGTGCAACCATATCAATGTAAATATAGCATTGCAGGCTTTGGCATACTTGCTTGTCCAAAGAGTCAATGAATCGCAAAGGATGGAGGGGGGGGAACAAACAAGCAGGGAGTGGAAATATATTCAAGCAATGTTATCGGAAGTTTGTGTAGTGAAATGTGGCAGTTCACAGGAGCCTTGGGAAACAGGGAAAGCATCCAATAGTTCCTGTACGGTTTGGCAGGTACTGTATGCGCTCTTTCAAACACAAAGTGTAGGGATAAGGCCTCTCCTAGCAATAGTGACCAGATCCAATCCTCCACGCAGCCTACTGCATTCCTCTCTTCCACCCCCTCCTGAAGGCCCACAACACGTACGTTGTAGCGACAGGCCCTGTCTTCTTCCAGAAATTCAACCCAGTTGAACAGGTCACAAATTTCTTTTTTTGCTTAGAACATCTGAAGTAAAACCTCAGCAATTTCCCCCTCAACGGCAGTGGTACCTTCTGCAAGCCTCCGATGGTCGGCATGCAGTAGTGTTAGACCAAGCGCCACCCTGTCAATTTTACCTTCCAGAGAGGTGCAAGTTTTATTCAATGTCTCTCCCAGTTTCTCAACTGCCGCCAGCACTGCATCCAGCTTATGCGACCTAGGATCTGCCGTCTCCGTCATTCTTTCAGACCGTGCCCGAGTCTTCGTACGGCCCTGCACAACATGGAAGAGTTGGTGGCAAGCACTAGGCTGAATGCACCACACCGCAGCTATGCGCGGAGCAGCTCCCAGGGTCGCATCCGCCATCAACAGGACGTAGAGCCCAGGCTCAATCCAGAAGGGCAGGCATGCCTGGCGCACAGTGCCATTCTCAGATATGCTGCTAATTGCTGAAGCAGAGATAACTAGGCAGAGCTCACCATCCCCGGGCCTGGCAGCATGGTTCCAGAAAATAGGGTGTGCCAGATGCAGCACGGTGTCGCGTGCCAACACACTCCAGGTCACATTCGCAACTGCAGCCACATCAGACCTGCCCATTGCAGTGGCCGAGAATAAGGTACCCAATGCGATGGTTCTCACAAGTAATGGGTGTATAGGGAAGGGTTATCAGTTTTAGATCCTACCTGGAAAATCTTATGTTGCCCAGCCACACAGCTGCGGCACACAAGCAGATGAGAGGCCCACGCAGCAGGGTGCAGCTCACCGTCCCTCCGCCACACTTTACCGGGCTGGTCTAATGGTCATGGCCAGACCCGGCCTCACGTAGGGCCCCATGGCCAGCAGGTGCCCCTAGGGAGGCAGGGGCCAATCCGTGGCGAAGCAGGATCCTCACCGCTACTCACCCTAATGCTGATGGAGTGATTGCTGGGCTTGTACAGCTGTGAGGGGTCCGGGAGGTAGAACAGAATCACAGCACATATCGGGGCCTAGGGGAAGGGGCTGATCCCCGGCACCATGTACTTTATGGTACCCAACGCCTTGGAGCCGTCCTCCAGCATCAGTATAGGCTGGGGGGTCCACAGTATAATTTCACCTCTCTGGTCACATAAACATCCGTCAGGACAACCGGACCACCTCCGGAGTAGCAGCGGCCAACAGCGGTCACGTCAGCTCCTGGATTAGTGGGGTAAAACGTCCAGCGAAGGGAGCCTCCGACGGCGCTCCTCATCTACACCGCCGCCTCCATTGCCGGCTAAGCCACACCCCATACCTGTTTCATTCTATTTGAGATATCAACAGCGGGTTTTACTTACACCTTGGTGTCTTTCTATATAGGAGTCTACGTTGCAATGGTGTGATTTTCACTGGACATAGCTTGTAACCGACTAGGACATTAATAACGGGTCCTATTCATACCCGGGTATTCTCAGTTCTTAGGAGTCCATACTTCTACCTGGTGATGAATATTGGATTCTAATTCTACCTTATCAAGAATCAGTTTAATGAAACACTGGAAGTATTGCTCAAATTTTTTTGTGATTCTTCCTGAAATCTTTTGTCTAACCCAGAATTGTGTGAATGCAACATGTGCTCATAAACGTCTATGCTTGATTGACCACAAAACATTCCAGCTCTCCATATCTTAATTGATATTTCTAGAAAGCCCTGACAAAGTTCCCGGGCACTAGGGAACAAAAAGCATTGGCTGTGTGCTGGTTTTAAACAAGATTAAATAAAAAGAAGAACTTTTTTTGGACTACAAGTGTGTCTCCTGTTTGACTTCTATCAAGTGCACCTTCCTTTTTGTGTGGACTCTTAGATTAAATTGGCATCTCTCAACGGCAGATACTGGGAGTTGTTGCACTTATCTTTTGATTATTGAAACTAGTAGAATTGGAGTGCTTGACCTTGGTCAGTTGTTGTGTTCTTTATTGTTTTTTGTAATACCTATTGCCATATCATTGTTTTTTCAAGCTCCTCAGCCTCTCCAGTGTTTCGTCTAAGCTCTTGAAAGTTAGATCTTACTCAAAGGTCTTTCTCTAGAAATGATTAGGTGCAGGTTCTTAATGTAGAGGAAACCTCAATTTATTTGAAGGAGCCCATTATAATCACACATGTAGGGTGCATCCGCAAATATTCCTTAATCGTGTTAACATGGAGTGTTAGAATTTTGAAATGTAATATTGTGAAACATGATGTATTTAGGCCATTGAATGGTAACTTGAAGAATTAACTAAGGGCGGGCAGAGAACTCCGCTCCGCCAGTGGAGTGTGTGAGTGTGTGGAGTTTTGCCTACTCCGCGCTCCGCTGAGAACGCAGAGTTTAGGCAGAACTTCGACTCTACAGCGAAGCGGAGTTAGCAAGCCATCCAACAGAAAAAGGTCCATGCCTCCAATCCCTAATAAAAAACATTAAGCCACAAATTTAAAAAGAAAAGAAAAAAGGCACTTACCTGTACTGTGGCATCTCTGGACTGCCCTGCTCCTCCTCCTCACCGAGGTCTCTCCCCCTCAAACCTCTATGTCCGACGTACGTCTAGCGAGAACTGCACAAGGCGTACTTCGAATGTAGTGGTTTGTAGGATTGAGACTCTGGTGAGGAGGAGGAGGGCAGCCCAGAGACGCAACAGTACAGGTAAGACCCTTTTAATTTTTTTAATTTGTGTTTTTTAAATATTTTTTATTAGGCGGGGTAGAGGCGGGGAGCGGCGCGGCGTTCCACTGAATTTTTTCTCAACTCTGTGGAACTCCGGGCAGTGGCACAATGCCAGCTCAGCCCGGGATTAAAATCAACGTGGAAAGTGAATGTAACTTACAGAAAACATTATTGTGAAGAACTCATGTTGTACAACTGACAATCCTTCATTTATTAAATGCATTTATTAATGTATCATTTTCCATTTAGGTAGGAATATTAACTGAAGGGGTCTTAATTTCTTATGAAATTTGTTAACTCATATGCTGCCATTCGCCCATGTTAGCCGAATCTTGTAGGCCTGAAATTTCCCTGGAAGCTCTTACTTTAAAATTAACAGTTTGAATTTCATGTGTACTGTGGATTACGTTCTTTCTCACGTTTTGTGTTGCAGGTGGAAGAAGCGCCCTTGTTAGCTAGAATAATGTCTTTATTTTCTTAGTCAGGCAAGAAGAGAAGGAGATACATTGTGAGCCTAAACCCATAAGGGAAGTTGTGTTTTCACATCTGAGAAAGCCTGGGAATCAAGGTCAACATGTTGCAGTTCAGGAACATTGCTTGATATCCCATGGAAAGTTACCTTTGAGAACATGGTCAGAGTGGGTGGCGTGACTAGCAAGGTCTCTTAGGAAAATACCAATAACAATGTGATGTTAGAGTAGGGAAAGTGCCCACTTCTTCTATGCCTTTGGAGAGAGAATTCCTTAGAGCAAGCTATGTCTTGATAGCTTTAGGCTATCAAACCTATCAATGGTGGAGAGGCTCTAGAGACTCCACATGCTGACACCTTTTTTTTCTTTTTCTTGAGAATGCTTAGTTAGGGATGTCATGTTAGTGTTAGTGTAGGGATAGGTAGATGCAGTATTTCCATCAGCCCTTGATACAGGGAAATATGGACTCATGCTTTTTTGATCCACTGCATCTTATTTCTGGAGATAATTGTTTAGTGCATGTTGCAGTGCCTCAACTTTATTAGCAGTTTTGGCTCTATGCTGATTCGCATGTATGTTTACACTCTCGTTTTGAGGTGTCTCTATGTTCAGTTATTTTTGGCTTTATAAGAATTAAATAACCTTTTGTAGTTATCTGTGGTCTGTGGTCAAGAGAAAATTCCTATTGCATTGATTGACATGAATAACTACTTTCTTTCCCCTCTACGCTTACATGATGCTAAAAAGATACATCGGTTTGTGATTCTTGAACAGGTCCAGAACTTATGGGCCCGGCCCTTTCATACTCATATAACTCAACTCATGCCTCCCTACATCATTAGCTACCTGCTGCTTGACAAGATGGAACCAGGGAATTTTACAGCCACATTTACAATCGTAGCAGTCCTCATTGATTCGTATATTTAGGTTGGCATCTTCACTGGATCAGGCTGAAAGGCCATAATAGCGCTGATGGTAGTCGGAGGCAGTCCTCAACATAGCTCAGCCCTAATTCTTCATAGCATAGAAATGGGGCGGCTGAGTGGTAATCAGAGAAGACGTCTACCGAAAAGTTGTTTTTTCATTTGTGAGCTATTTATATGGCTGTGATCCCAAGTACCAGCCCCATAGGTTAGTTATTATTAGGTTAGTGATGGCATGCCCTTACTTCTATATATTTCCAGCAGGGCAAGAATATGTTTACTCTCAACACTCGAAGCACAACTAAAAGAAAGCCCACAAATTGACAAAACCTTTGGGGCCTAAATGTCTCCAGAGAGGTAATGAGGGATGTTGAGGTAGAAGGATGAGTTGAAATTAGGAAAAATACATGAATTAGAAATATTATTTATCACATTTAACTGCCACCAACAGCATTGAGAGAGTTAAAAAAAATGTGTAAAGGAAGGAATGCACACAATGCTTTTGTGAAAGTGCACAGTCAAAGGCCTCATTAAAAATAAACAATTATGTATTGTGCATTGCGACTTCTTACTGTGCTGACTACTTTTCCGTGGGGGGAGGAGGGGCTGAAAGGAGAGGGACATGGGCAGTTGTTCACTTTGCCATGCCTTAAAATGGCTCAGAGGTTGAGGGTAAATCTCAACAGTCAGAGTTGCACGCATTGAGTTTCATTAAACCACATATGTGGGTTGTTAACATTAAGATGTATAATCAAATAGGAATACAGTTAAAACAGTGTAATATAAATATATTTTGTTGGGGCACCCTCCACTCCTTACTGTTTGGATGCAATGCAATAGGTCTCGCATTAGGAAAGTTTGAGCTATTGGTATGGTAAATGACAAATATTTTATTTATGTTTTGTTTTTAAAAATAGCGAAATTAATAGCTTTGTCATTTACAATGCCAATAGTTATACGTTTTGGAAATGTGGCACCTATAGCATTTGTAATGCAATATGTGTTGTATTTAAGTGACTTACATGTATTGATATTACAAATAACAATGGCTTTACATTTTTTTAAATAATTAATACTTAAATAAAAGTTATTGTAATTTCTAATGGCAATAGCTTAAAGTTTTGTAAATAACTTTTGTGAAGATTATGTTCAGTGTATTTTATTGTGACGAAAATCCAAGAACAGAAGTGAAATATTAGCATCTTTTTGTTACATTTGTAATAAAGCTTGTAACATTGAGAGAACATATTTGAACCAGTTGCTGTTGAATGGTTGCACATATTGATGCTGTGGTGGCGCTGAGTGATGGGATGGCGAATGAGTGATGCTGTGGCGTTCAGTGAATCTGTGGAGGCGCATAGTGATGTTGTGGTGCCCCTGAGTGATGCTGTGGTGGTGCTGAGTGATGCTGTTTGCTATGCTTTGTTTTGATATCCTATGTTTTGTTTTGTTATGCTATGCTATGGTTTGCTATACTATGCTATGCTATGCTATGCTTTCTTATGCTATGCTATGTTTTGTTGTGTTTGGTATGTTATGCTATGTTTTGCTATGCTTTTATATGTTTTGTTTTGCTATGCTTTTATATGTTTTGTTTTGCTATGCTATGTTTTGTTGTGTTTTGTTAAGCTATGCTATGTTTTGGTTTTGTTATGCTATGTGTTGTGTTTTGTTATGCTATGTTGTGTTTTGTTATGCTATGTTTGGTTATGTTATGCTATGTTTTGTTATGCTATGCTATGTTTTGTTTTGCTATCCTATGCTATGCTTTGTTTTGCTATGCTATGTTTAGATTTGCTATCCTATGCTTTGTTTTGTTATGCTATGCGTTGCTATGCTATGTTGTGTTTTGTTATGCTATGCTATGTTTTGCTGTGTTTTGCTATGCTATGAGTTTTATGCTATGCTTTGTTATGCTATGCTATGTTTTGTTGTGTTTTATTATGCAATGCTTTGTTTTGCTATGCTATGTTTTGTTATGCCATGCTATGCTATGTTTTGTTATGCTATGCTAAGCTTTGTTTTGTTATGCTATGCTATGTTGTGTTTTTTTAAGCTATGCTATGTTTTGTTGTGTTTTGTTATGCTATGCTATGCTTTGCGATGTTATGTTTTGTTATGTATGCTATGTTTTGTTGTGTATTGTTATGCTATGCTATTTTTTGTTGTGTTTTGCTATGTTTTGTTATGCTATGTTTGGTTATGCTATGTTTTGTTATGTTATGATGTTTTTTATGTTATGTTTTGTTCTGCTATGTTTTGTTGTGTTTTGTTATGCTATGTTTTGTTACACTATGCTGTGTTTTGCCATGCTTTATGTTATGCTATGCTATGGTTTGTTTTGTTATGTTTTGTTATTCTATGCTATGTGTTGTTGTGTTTTGTTATGCTATGCTTTGTTTTGTTATGCTATGATTTGTTTTGCTATCCTATGCTTTTTTGTTATGTTATGCTATGCTATGCTGTGTTTTGTTATGCTATGCTATGTTTTGTTATGCTATGCTGGTGAGGGCGTGTGAGTGAGGGGGTGTGAGGGTGGGTGAGGGGGTGTGAGGGTGAGGGTGTGAGAGTGAGGGTGTGAGGGTGAGGGTGTGTGAGGGTGAGGGTGTGTGTGGGTGAGGGTGTGTGAGGGAGGGTGGTCTCCCTGACGCCTCCCACTTCTCGCATGTGAGGTCCTGTTTTGATCTCATATAAACCTTTTTACGGATGTTGCACGAATCACAAACATGACATTTCTCTGCAAAATGTCTGCTATAGATGCACACATCACTCACATTTAAAAACAAGAAAGGCAAAAGGAAGACAAAATGCGCGGGTAACAAACTAATGTACCTTAATTTACCGGAGTCACACACTGTATCCAGAATAATCTGTGAAAAAAGTGTGTGAGATACGAATTAGGGGAATGTGCTTGAAACCCATGGAAAGTTCAGCACCAGCAGGAGCGTGTCAAAGCACAATTAAATACCTGTGCTACTGAAAGTGGGCCAACACAGCATGGGCGGGGCCGGGGGACGGGTGCACTCACCTATTCTCTGCGTGAATCTCTCCGTTCTGGAAGCGCGAACCGGACGGCTCAGAGATGGCTGCTTATATGGAGCCGTAAATTGCACGTGTCACCAGCGAACGTGCAGTGCAGCAGCTCGAGAAGTGGCGACCTGCAGATAAGGTCAGGGAAGAAAGACTTTCAACCTGACTCTAAGAATGTCTTACAATAAGTTAAAATATCATCTGAAAGAAATGTCCAAGTGATAAATGGTGAAACCAAGCACAGTAAGGATGTTGAAAACGCCGTGTGCATAGGCAAAAACATTGCTGGCTGTAATGCCAAGAGCTGGCCTATAAGGAGGGTTGCAATAACTAGACACTCTGTTATGGTGTCAATTGTGTGGGAGGAGGCAGGGGCCCCTATTAGCACACAGAGCATCCCTACTGTAGTGGTTGCAGAGGAGAACAAGCGACCGTAAAACAGCGGCAGACTCTCTACAGTGGAGGAGACGGTTTAACAACCTTGCAGGACAAGGTAGAGATGATTGGCTGAGCAGACCCAATGTGATGCTTGCTTTTGACACAAAACACAGATCCCTGCGGTGGATGCACCATCCACTGGATCCCCTTTAGTTAGCCAGATCACCCAGGGAAGATTCTACCAGTCCCTCCTTCAGGTTTGTAACTGCTCCTGCATAACAATCAAGAGGATACTTGCCACGAAGATGCACCGCCCTGAATGGTCCACAGATAGTAAGTACCTCATTGCCCTGGCCCATGTCAGCCTGTAAGCGCTATATAAATTTAATTAGAGATGAGCTTGTAAGCGCTATATAAATCGAAATACAGATCAGCTTGTAAGCGCTATAAAAAAAATCCAATTGTAAATGTTTGTTAAAGTCTAAAATTCTTGACTGAGTATGTGTGAGAACTGCTTCCTTGCACATCTCACTGCTCTAGAGGCACCGCACCGAGTCCCGGAAATGTTATGAAAACACAAATAAATATCGTATTAAGGGTTTGGGGACAGCTATTTGAGAAATCGATATTAATTCAACTGCTTTGCCTGAAGAAGCTTCAAGTTAGTTCATACGTCTATGCAAAGGCTCAGATTACACGAATATGTCCTGAAAACAGCATGTGAGAAATGGCATTTGAACTTGAAATCATTTTATCGTACTGGTATTAGAAAATGAAACATTTGTTAAAAAAAAAAGCACTGGGCAGAGAGTATTTGGGCTGCGAGGAGACGTGGGAGGGCGGGGGCTGCCCGCGCATGCGCAACATGCGCCATTCATAACTTTTGTTATGAGGAGCGAACCCGGAGCCAAAGCGATGTGCGGGAGCCGAAGTCCCAGGTCCCAGGAGGGGGCCCGGGTGAAGAGCAGCGGATAGCACGGCAGGCCTTCCATGCCTAAGGGGAGAGCCCCGCGTCGTGCTGCCAAAGGAGCTGGAGTACAGAGATGAGGTAAGGGGGGTGCGCGTGTGAGCGTGTGTGTATGCAGTGTGTGTATGCAGTGTGTGTGTGTGCATGCATGCGTGTGTGTGCCTGCCTGCGTGTGTGTATGTGTGTGTGAGTGTGGATGTGTGTATGTGTGCGTGCACGACTGAGAGAGGCATGGCGGCATGGCTGGCTTCCTGGGAATCTGAGATAGGATATATGCATGGCACCGGCCTGGGCGTGCGCGCCCACGAGGTGCAATTGACGCGCGTGGCCAAACCCTGTCCCAGATTCCCAGGAGACTGACAACAATAGTTGTCGAGCTAGAAGCATGCTTCGCATGCGCACTCTAGCTCGACCTAAAAATGTGGCATGCTAGACATTTGAAATACTATACCATGACAGTGAAAATCACCAGGAGTTATTTTCATTGTGTAAGAAAAGTTGCATTTCACAGCAAGAGGTCTAGTAATGAATAAAACCAGTTATTTCATATAAAACCATGAAACCATGCTAGAGCAATGATTAAAACTTATTTTTCACTTAGTTTAAAAAATCGAATTCAATGGGAAATTTGATTTTGATAAATGAAGTGGAAAAGTGACTATGAAATTATGCTTTGAGCTGCCTGAAAGTAAACTGGGTTAGAACTGGTTCGCCTCTATGCCGACCTACAGAATCTCAATAATTGGTTAACTTGGTAACTACCCTCATCCTGGAAGACAATACTTCGCCTCTGGCAACAAGAAGTGAGGGACTGTCGACAAGTGATGATTTCAATGAATTAGCCATCTAGGGTGTGGGGAGGGGGCAGGACCAGCTGGAAGAAGAATTAACAGTTTTCAAAGCACTTCCTTTGAATTGGAGTTTTCAGGCACAGCAGTCATTGATCACAGAAACCTACTTTCATTTCTGTCTCTGTACCCAGAAAGATAGAAAACCAGTTATAGCACAGACAGAGCATGTGGATGAGTGAGGGAGTAAATTAGGCTGAAGGATTCTGAGAAGGACTGCGGTAAACTGTGAAAGGGTGTACTGAAAGGGTAGGTTGAAATTTTTTGAGAAAGTAGCCAGCACTGGATGTAGACAATTCTCCAATCACAGGCTAGTGCATATGATAAGAGTGGCACCTCACCACCAAATCCTCAGAACATTCTGGGCTCTTGCAGGAAGCGCCTGGAAGAAAAGAAGATTCTACCTCACTGCTGGGAAAAGAAGAACAATGGCCGTTTAACTCCTGGTGGCACTTATGTACTTGGACTCTTCTTCCTTGGAGTTGTAACTGGGCTACCAGGTAAGATTGCAAGCACAGGAATGTACCAACGTGGAAGATTACTGCCGCCCCTATTATACTCCTGACCTCTGTGAAAAAATAAGTAATAGTTCCTTATTTTCAGTTTTGTTGTAAGAGGAGCCTTTGACAGCTGATTTCGAATAATGCACTGAAAGTGAAAATGACCATTACATTTTCATTGTTCCTATTGACCTTTTGGAACCCTTTTGCATTAAAAACATAAAAGCAAAATCATCATATGTCTGGTTCCCGCTATTTAATGTAAACTATTGTTGTAGTCTTTTCCCTATTAAGTTATACTTGATTTGTCTAAAGTGGTTTGGTAATTTATATTGTGTTATGTTCTTAACTTTAAAATTATTTGCTACTGCCTCAACTTAACACACTTTTTTCTGATGAATATCCAGCTGCTTCTGTCATACCGACCACAGGTTGAACAGATATTCACTTAGAAAGCTGTTGTTACCTAACTGGTGTTTATTACGTTAGTAGGGGTAATCCCCTCTCAAATTAATAACTCATATTAACAAGCCCCTTATCGCTGTGTTATCAGCACTTTTCTGCTGATAACATGGCGATATCTGCATCGCCCTATTATCAAGGCAGCGTTAAGTCAATTAACGTGGCTTAAAGCCAAGTTAATTGACTTAAAGCTGCCTTGGTAATAGGGCCCCTTTCACGATAAACTCATCGTGAAAGAGGGCGTGCAGTGGGTTTTGCAGTGGGCATTCCACCTAACACCCATTCACTTCAACGCTGCCACCTATTGTCAAGCTTAGCGATAATAAGTGGCAGCGCCGAATTTAAGAACAGGTCAGACCCGTTCTTAAGGTGGCGAAACCAGGAGAAATGCTTAATTTCTCCTGTTTTTGTTTTTTCAATGTGTGCTGCCTTGTGCAGCACACATGGAAAAAGCAAAATGCCAAGGTTTGTTTATGTACAGGAAGGTGTCCCTTCCTGTACATAAACAAACCTCTTTTTAAAAATGCCAATTTGTAACTTACATGTGTGCTGCATAAAGCGCACATGTAAGCTTTGTTTATGTGCTGGAAGGAACTCCGGGGCATATTATCAAGGGGGTTTATCTCCGCTTTTTTGGCTTTAAAAGCCAAGAAAGCGGAGATAAAATTATCTCCCTATTACCAAGCTGTCGCTAACACCAGTTAGTGACAGCTAAAAGGAGATAGCGACCATCTTGGGCCCCGCTTTGCATGTCAGTGATATTTATCACTAATGACATGCAAAGTGGGCGTGCCAAGATGTTAGCGACTGGAAACAGTCCCTAACATCGCTATCTCCTATTACCAACTTTTGGAGATATTCGCGCTAAGCGCGAATATCTCCAAAAGCTAACACCTGCCCTGAGCAGTTCTTAGCCATGTTATCCAATGGGAGGTGGATAACATGGCTAAGAGCATTTGCTCGATAATGCATGAATATCGCTGACTTTTCAGCGATATTCATGCATTGCGGCCGTTTTTTATCGCATTTGCGATAAACCTTGCTAATAGCAAGGTTTATCTGCGATAAAAATCGCCGATTTGCGGCGATAATTTTTGTCTCTAAACAAGTTAGAGACAAAAATTATCGCTAGTTGTTGGTAATATGCCCCTCCTTCCTGTACATAAACAAACCTTCCCTGCCTGCGCTGGCGTTGCGTTGTAAAACGTATCGCCATCGCAGGGGGAAACTCTAGGCTGCACCATATCCTTGGTAATATGGTGCAGCCTAGCGTTTCCGAAGTGGCGAAGAGAGGCGTTAAGCCAAGGCGGCTAACACCTCTCTTCGCCACTTTGTTGCTAATATGCCCCTCTATTTTTGACACACAGGATATGAGATGTATGAATGTATGTCTGTTTATACAACTAACCAGAATCCCTCCTAGGTGAATATTTAAAATAGTAAACTGTGATAGACTGGAAAGTTTTCCACTCTCATTAAGATCAAGGATTTTGTAGGAGAGTGTTGCCTCTTCCCGTGCCATGATTTAATATTCCATGCCATTTTAGTCCTCCCACTTTTAAAAAAAGAAGTTATGCATTGAGTGGAGTACATGCAAACCTGTACCAGAAGCCTTCAGGAATCATTTAATTATGAAAGACACAAAGTTAAATTATGGAAAGAAGGCGAAAATGCTATAGAGAGAACAGGGAAAACAAGGGCAGAGAAGTAGTGAATGAGAGAAGGAAACAAAAGCAACAGGGATAGGGGCAGGGATGGAGAGAAAACAAGAGACCAGAAGAGAATAAAAGGAGGGGAGACATTAAGAGGTAGCAAAGAAGTGAGTGTGAAAGACAGTGGAAGAACAAATCAATACAGCAACCAGTAGGTGAGCAGACCCATAGCATCAGGATAATGAATGGATTTTGTGTGCAAAAAAGACAAGGAGACCATAAAGGCATGCTTGTATGCATCCCAAGAAGCATATCTAAGCTCCAACAGGACCCTTTCCAATTGTGCTATCTGGTTACTTTCATGGCTCTCACCACACACAAAGACCAAGAGTTGAGCCTGCTGTGTATTCTCCAAGACTACATATTCTACTTTTTTGCTCTTCTTCAGTAATTTTGTATATCTTTTTGCAGGTTTTATTTTAATATTCCAATAAAAATGAAGTAAAAGGTCTATGGACAGCAACTTGTCTGCTTTACATATCCCATATTTTTCACACAATTTCCGGTTTCCATTTATCACATATATGTGGAAATCATTCTTGAATTGTCGCTAATTATTTTACATCGCACATCCTTAGGTACCTCCTAGTAGTGACTGCACATAATTGTCTCTCTTCCAACAGGTTCCGGTATTGTTGGGCGAAGACAAGAGCCCCATATGCACTTTTTCATTATATTTGCCTTCTCCTCTCTAACACTGTAAGAAACTAGGGGGCAGATTTACAATAACTGGTGCATCCCTGCATATTAGCAGGGATGTGCCAGTTATTTTGCGTGACTCAAGTAACCCCTTGTGCCACCATGGATGCGCCGCATTTACAATGCGGCGCACTGTGGTCCAAGATAGACAGATGTGTGACGCATCTGTCAGCGTAAGGGTGATGCAGTGCTGGAGTTGCATTGCAAGCGCAACGCAACTCCAGTACTGCTCAGGGGTGCCCTATACCTAATATGCTGCGTCACTCCGATTTGATGCAGCGGGGACGTGAAAGTGACTTAGTGAAATCTTAAGGATTTCACTGCATCACTTTTACAAGGCTTCCTTGCGACAGAACGCCCACCCTGCATACATTATACCTGACGCAGGTATAATGCAACACAGGGCTCTACAACGTGACGGATCTAACTAGATGCGTTACATTGTAAATATGCCACATAGTGGTGCATTGTTGACGCCACCGCTGTGTCACAAAAGTGACGCAACGGCGACGTAAAAGTGTTGCAAGGGGCTTGTAAATCTGCCCCTAGGTTATTAGTTGAGAGGGGTGAGAGCCCAACTCAAGTAATAAACACAACCTTTGTCAGGGTGAACCACAACAACCACTAAATAAGCCTGGACTTTGCCCTCTAGTTGCTTGCAACAAAAAGTAGTCATGCTTAACGTGCAGGCAATGTATAATGTATTTATGCAGCATTCTAAAAGTGATAAAATGCAAATACAGCTTAAGAAAGAAACTTTTTTTTAAAACAAAGTACATTTTAATAAAATTACAAAATCCCAATAAGTTGAACTGGAATGATACATTTGTAATGTTACAGGTAAACATAGCCACTTTATGTTATCTGGTTGCACTGGACTGATTCAATATCATATGATCAGGCTCACCACGATGGAGCATGGGTCTTCACAGGGACCAGGTGTACCCCTGTCACATGTTTACCTTCTCAAACAGTCCTAGTTCATGTGTGGAACTTCAGCTGGACCTTTACGTTGGTAGGAGCTGGGAAGAGATTGTTGTTGATAAATGCGGGCGGTTGTTGCTGAGGTGAAAAGCATGTCACCGTCAGATCTTTGTCATGGCAGGGAATATGGCAGTCATTGCTGGTGAGAGGTTTAGGTCACCATTGGATTTTCGCATAGGCGGGTGTCGAAGGGAGTTTTTTGCTGTCATGAAGACCCGAACCTCCTGGATTTTCACCTAGAGTTCAGTTCTTGCATAGTTGAAGCAGAATGAGTATACTTTGACACTTACCAAGTGCCATGGACCTGGGAAGATACCTATTGAGGTCAGGACTTACTCCAGTAGAGCCCAGGAGCGAGGCTCAGACAGGTTCAGTTTGTACTGGTCAGAAGAGAAGCTGCAGAGAGGCCTCTGGAAGCTTGTGGTGCCCCTGTACCTCAAACAGGGAGTCAGCTAAATGTCCTTGGGACTCATTTCTGGTTCCTTAGGTTCTAGGAAAGCACGTCTAGTCTTTGTTCTTCAGACAGCAGGGTAGTCCTTCATCTTTATCTTCCACAGGTCCAGGTGTATTCTGATTAGAGGTTGTGAGGGTGCCACTCTTTATCTATCATGTAACTGGTTCTGGTCACTTCTGTCCCTTAACCTGAATTTTGCTCAAAACTGTCTAGGGTGACAAAGGGTAGGCAGGACCCGGCATGAGCTGCATTTGCTAGTAGCAGGGCAGGCAGCTACAGAAGTACAGAGACCTTTAAAGCTCAGGAAGGGCTGTGTACAATCCCCCAGGTCCTCCAGCTCAGGAGGATAATACCCTACCTCACACTGAAGGACCCTTTCTCCCCTCAATCAATCAATCAGTGACACTTATAAAGCGCGCTACATACCCGTAGGGTCTCAAGGCGCTGGGGGGGGGGGGGTGCTGCTACTGCTCGAACAGCCAGGTCTTCAGCTTCTTCCTGAAGGAGAGGTGGTCTTGGGTCAGGCGCAGATCGGACGGGAGGGAGTTCCAGGTCTTGGCGGCCAGGTAGGAGAAGGACCTTCCTCCTGTGGTTGCTCTTCGGATGCGGGGGACGGCGGCGAGGGCGTGGTTGGCTGATCGGAGGTGGCGTTTGGGAGCGTAGAAGTTGACTCGGCTGTTGAGGTAGCTCGGGCCTTGGTCGTGTAGGGCTTTGTGTGCGTGGGTGAGGAGGCGGAAGGTGATTCTCTTGTTGATGGGGAGCCAGTGAAGGTCTCTCAGATGTCCGGAGATGTGGCTGGATCGTGGGATGTCGAGGATGAGTCTGGCTGAGGCGTTTTGGATCCGCTGGAGTCTCTTCTGGAGCTTGGCGGTGGTCCCGGCGTAGAGGGCGTTGCCGTAGTCCAGTCGGCTGGTGACGAGGGCCTGGGTGACGGTCTTCCTGGTCTCTGTGGGGATCCACCAGAAGATCTTCCGTAGCATGCGTAGGATGTTGAAGCACGCCGAGGAGACGCTGTTGACTTGCCTGGTCATGGAGAGGGAGGAGTCCAGGATGAAGCCCAGGTTACGTGCATGGTCTGTCGGTTTGGGTGCGGTGCCCAGGGCGGGAGGCCACCAGGAGTCGTCCCAGGCGGAGGGAGAGGAGCCCAGGATGAGGACCTCCGTCTTGTCCGAGTTCAGTTTCAGGCGGCTGGTCGTCATCCATTCGGCTACCTCTTTCATCCCTTCATGTAGGTTGGCTCTGGCGGCGGCGGGGTTGTTGGTCAGGGAGAGGATCAGCTGGGTGTCGTCGGCGTAGGAGATGATGCTGAGGTGGTGTTTGCGTACGATGGCCGCGAGGGGGCTCATGTAGACGTTGAAGAGGGTGGGGCTCAGGGATGATCCTTGGGGGACGCCGCAGATGACTTCGGAGGCCTCTGACTTGTACGGTGGTAGGCGGACTCGCTGTGTTCTTCCGTCGAGGAAGGAGATGATCCATTCCAGCGCCTTGTCCTGGATGCCGATGTTGCTGAGGCGCTGTATTAGGGTGCGGTGGCAGACCGTGTCGAATGCCGCGGAGAGGTCTAGGAGGATGAGGGCCGCTGTTTCTCCATTGTCCATCAGGGCTCGGATGTCATCGGTGGCGGCGATGAGGGCGGTCTCGGTGCTGTGGTTGGCTCGGAAGCCGGACTGTGAGGGGTCGAGGGATCCGTTCGTCTCGAGGAAGGCGGCCATCTGCTTGTTGACGGTCTTCTCGATGACTTTGGCTGGAAACGGGAGAAGCGAGATGGGGCGGTAATTCTTGAGGTCGGTGGGGTCCGCTGTTGGTTTCTTGAGTAGAGCGCTGAGTTCGGCGTGTTTCCAGCTCTCGGGGAAGATGGCGGTGTCGAAGGATGTGTTGATGATGTCTCGCAGGTGGGGTGCGATGACAGCGTCGGCCTTGTTGAAGATGTGGTGGGGGCAGGGGTCGGTCGGTGATCCGGAGTGGATTGAGTTCATCGTGCGGATGGTGTCTTCTGTGCTGATCGGGGTCCAGGCGTGGAGGGTGGTGGTGGGGGGGGGTGGCTGGTCGGTCGTGGTGTGCGTTGGTTGGTTGTTGAAACTGCTGTGTATGTCTGTGATCTTGTTGTGGAAGTAGGAGGCGAGGGAGTTGCAGAGGTCTTGCGATGGGGTGATGTCGTTGTTTCCTGCGTTGGGGTTGGAAAGCTCTTTCACGATGTTGAAGAGTTCCTTGCTGTTGTGTGCGTTGTTGTCCAGCCGGTCCTTGAATGCTGTTCTCTTGGCGGCGCGGATCAGCTGGTGGTGTTTCCGGGTGGCAAGTTTGTAGGAGGTCCTGTTGTCAGGTGTCGGATCCCTTTTCCAGGCTTTCTCGAGGGCTCGGCAGTTCTTCTTGGAGCTCTTGAGTTCATCGGTGAACCATGGGGCCTTCTTGCTGCCGGGTCTGCTAGGCGGGGTCCTCAGCGGGGCGAGTTCGTCCGCGCAGTTGCTGATCCACTTCGTGATGTTATCGGCGGCCTGGCTGGGGTTCGCTGAGCTGGCAGGAGGGTGTTGGCTCAGGGAGGTGGCGAGCTGGTCTGCTGTGATCTTGTTCCAGCTTCTGCGGGCGGTGTGTTGCTGGTGTTGGTGGGTCGTTGTTCTCTTGAAGGTGAAGTGGACGCAGCTGTGGTCCGTCCATTGAAGCTCTGTGGTGTGGCTGAAGTCGATGTCTGTGCTGGATGAGAAGACGGCGTCGAGTGTGTGTCCGGCGAGGTGGGTGGGGGTGGACACCAGTTGCTTGAGTCCCAGGTTGGCGAGGTTGTCGAGCAGGGTGCTGGTGTTGCGGTCGTTGTTGTTCTCCAGATGGAAGTTGAGGTCTCCCAGGAGGATGTAGTCAGCGGAGGGGAGGGCATGCGGGCTGACGAAGTCGGCGATGTCCTCGCTGAATTGCGTGCGTGGTCCCGGGGGTCGGTAGATCAGGGTGCCTCTGAGGGTGGTGTTCGGGTTGGTGTGGATCAGGAAATGCAGGTGTTCGGCGCTGGTCAGGGTGTTGTCGGTGCTGGTCGTGAGGCGGATGGTGTTCCTGTGGATGATGGCGATGCCTCCTCCCATCTGGTTGGCGTTTCGGTCCCTCCGGACGATCTTGTAGCCCTCTGGGATAGCGATGGCGATGTCGGGAGCTGAAGAGGGTTCCATCCCCTGTATGGAAGAGATACACATCACATCAGGGGAGAGCCATTAATAGTCGTTTGTCCATGGTTTAGGTAGGAAAAGTAGTATTTCTCTATCTGCTCCTAAACTGAACCTATCACCTATTAAGTGAAATAAGTTAACCTAGTGTTAGTTTATGGGAGAGTCAGTCTTGATATATTGAAAAAGGCTTTCGGAGTTTTTCACTGTCTGGACACATAAAACGTAAAGACAATTGTCATACTTTTTAATCACCATGCACCCTGAATTATGAGCCTTTAGGGCCTACCTCAGGTGTGACTTATATGCATTAAAAGGTTTGCCAGGTTGCAATGGCAGTTTAAAACTGAACAACAGACTGCCCCTTCTCCAGCTGGAAATAATATCGAGCAGCAGATAGCTTTGTCCTAAACCCTATATCATCAAAGTAGACCATCATGAGTCAGTGCCCAAAAAAAGTCTGTACACATAGATATATCTATTTAGTGCTGTGATGCCTTATGTGACTTACTACTGTTAGAAATTGAGGTTTCTAGTTGGTAGAATAAGTACCCTGTCCAAGCAGGAGCCACAATCCTAGTTAGGGTAAGCCAGATACACAACCTAAATAAACCTGTGCTCAGCCAGTTTGGCACAGAGAAGTAATATTTACTTGAGTAAAACATGCCCAAAATGACAAATATCCAATCAGTTGAAGTCGAGATATGAATTTTAAAGATTGAATTTCAAAACAGTTCTTAGAAGTCAATAGTGCTAAAAGGTTACTTTAGGTCGCACTTGACCAGAGTAAATCCAAAGTTCAGGCCAACTACAGGACCCAAGCAGGACCCACTGAAAAAGTATCTTATACAGAGCAAACGTCGAGGTCTACCTACGTCGGTTCTGATTCCGATTCACTCAGTCAGGTTGAGGTGTTGGAGTCGAGCCTCGCAGTTGGAGTCAAAGGGTCGGCGCTGCATTCGATTCGAGCCTCGCAGCTGCGTCTTTGGATTGGCACTGCATCATCGTCAAATCGTCACTGCATGTGCCTCGGAGGGCACTGCCTCAGTTCCAATAGGCGCAAATGGGTCACCGCACCAATTGCTAGTCCAGCGCACCAGCAGAGCTGCAAGGAGGCTTTTGTGACCCTGAGACGTCAGGGAGCATGAGGCAAGCTAACACACCCTTGGAGAAACTTGGGTTGAGGGATGTGGAAAGCAGGTCTAGTCCATCTCACTCTCAGGCAAGATGCAGCAGGAAGAAGGCCAACACAGCAGAGCTTGTAGCAAAGTGGCAGTCCCACCTACAGGACAGCAATCAGCAGCCCGCAGGCCAACACAGCAAAGCAGCTAGCAAAGTGGCAGCCCCTCCTGCAACACAGCAGCTCTTCTTCTGGGCAGAATGTCCTTGGCTCCAGCAAAGCTCTGATTTCGTGGTGTGATGGGTCCAAAACTTATATCCCAAATGTGCCTTCAAAGTGTGTGAGACATCAAAAAGGCTTTTGAGGAGCACAAGGTCCTTGACTTTCCTGCCCTGCCTTCAGACTTACTACAGTGGGTATACAACTCTTTGTGTGGGGACAAGCTTAGCCCTATTCAGGTGCAAGTTTCTGCTCCTCCCTCCCAATCTACCTCAAGAAGACTCATCAGCCTAGTGATGGGCAATCACGATTAGTTGTGGGTGGTGAACTCTGCTCCAATGGCAGAGTTCGCAAAGTTTGACCACTAGGCACTTGGAGCGCGAAGGTCTGCAAAAACTCTGCTGACTGCCACGTAGCTGAGTTTACCGGTGCCTCCATGTGTTTCTTTGTATGCTAATGTAAGATGGCCGGAGTGCTCTGCTGCTATTGGATTGCAGTCCTTATTCTGATGGATGGTGCTCTGCATGCCTTCAGTAAATCTGAACTGGAAGAAATCCTGGTCTCTTCCTGTGATGCTGAGCACTGTGGCGAAGGACAAAAAGGGTGGTCTGTGGTGCTATCCCGCCTCCAAGGGCCCCACACAGGACCATCTGCACTATGCATCCATCCATGCCAACGCAGCTAAGCTGAGTCCACAACAGGATTGCACTGGGACCCAGGGGCAGCTGCCTTCTCACTTACAGGCCAGCATTTCTATAAATACAGGCTGTGGCACAGACCACGATCAGACTAGTGTACTGCTAACAGAACTCAGGGGCAGAGAAGTGAGACTGGGGAAGGAACAGAGGAGTAAACCTGGACATATTCTCATGGCCCCTTCACGAGCAGGGCTCCCTTGAACATTGAGGGATTGCATGGCATCCAGTCCTCACCCTCAATACAGACCCAGTGCATACATTGGACACTGCCTTCATCACCAAACTCTCTCTTCACTCCTCTCGTCTATTCCTTGCACACAGCGATGCACCTTCCATAGCAACATTCCAACAGTGCATAAAGTAGAGGGCATCTACACTGGATTAAAGTTCAGAGATGCACTTCGAGGCCCTATAGAGCCAGAACACAGTTGTATCCCTTCACGGTCCACTCCATCTGAATGCTGCTCAGAAGCTGGGGGAGCGGGTGCTGCACTGTTGGGCAAACTGCACTCCTCCTCATGCAGGGGTAACCAGTCCCTTGGGGGCCACAGGGGCATCCAAAAGCGTCAACCCCAATACTGTCATGCATGACTGCAAGGAGCTGCAGAAGAGGCTGAATGTGAAGAAGTGGGTCCATGAATGGCTGGACGAGCTATACCTGGGCAGGGTGAGTGATGGACTATTACCCCCTCTCAAAGGGCTATGCATGTCGTTATCACTGTCAGCTTCAGTGCAAAAATGACAGCAGGCAGCATCAGACAGCCAATAACGTGACTGCTGTGTTTATTTGTCCAACCCCTTTCCCTTAGATAGACTACTGTTTACGGTTGAGGGGCAAGGCAAGCGGATGGGCAAGTACTGGAAGCTTTAGAATATAAAAAGGGATGCAGGAGCCGCATTTAGTTTCTATTTGCTTGTCCTTCATCTCCTGTGACACCTCTTACAGCTAGGGCAATCCAGGGATATGGAAGGGCAAATCAGGGGTAGTGGGAAGAGAGAAAAACCTCCACTTTCCACTTTATTCATACAGACGATCCATGGAAAACATTGAGAGTTTATCCACTCAGATACGGCTGCCGTGCTCTGATGACTTTGTCCTTCTTCTCTGTCTCTGATCACTGTAACTGGTACTTGTTGTTTACCAGCCGTCCTTCCCTGTGGTGACATCACTCTGCAGCCTCTCAGGCTACCCGCCCCCTGTAGCAAGTAAAGTCGCTACGTTATGACTGAACGGGCCTCAGCTCTGTTGTCGCTAATTGCCTGATGGCTCCTCCTGGAGTTCCACCCCTCCTAGTCCTATAGCAACCCGTTATCACTTCCCTGCTATGTGTGAGCTGAACTCCGCTGAATAACACATAGTTTTTATTTAACTCCATTGAATTCTGCGGAGTCAAACTCCGGGAGCTCCACCCACCCATAATCAGGCTGCAAATGGCACACCCCTTCTCCCTTTGTGTGACTGTCTAGAGGGAATGCGAGAGGCACAGCTGTCACCCAATCTAGACGTTTATTCAGAGACAAGCAGAGGCACAGAAGTGTTAAAGTAAAAAAATGACAACTTTCCAGCACCGTAGCGGTTTTGTTTGCTGTGGGTCATGGACTCTGCTTGGACCCTTCTCTCCCCGCTACCGGATTTACAACTTGCGGAACCCGCTTCGCGGGTCCCGCTGCGTATCAGCACGACAGGGGAGTCTTGCTGCATCAGTGCGTGAAGGTCCAGGGCTGCGAGCGTGCGGGGCAGGACTTCAAATCCCAGAAGCCCCTGCACACCGCGCCTCTCGTCACCTGGCCGCTCTCCCTGGACACACGCCCCGCCTGTAACCATCAAAAGGCTTGTGAGGACAGCTGAACGCGGGAACTCTTAGCACCGTAGCGGTTTTGTTTGCTGTGGGTCGTGGACTATGCTTGGACCCTTCTCTCCCCGCTACCGGATTTACAACTTGCGGAACCCGCTTCGCGGGTCCCGCTGCGTATCAGCACGACAGGGGAGTCTTGCTGCATCAGTGCGTGAAGGTCCAGGGCTGCGAGCGTGCGGGGCAGGACTTCAAATCCCAGAAGCCCCTGCACACCGCGCCTCTCGTCACCTGGCCGCTCTCCCTGGACACACGCCCCGCCTGTAACCATCAAAAGGCTTGTGAGGACAGCTGAACGCGGGAACTCTTAGCACCGTAGCGGTTTTGTTTGCTGTGGGTCGTGGACTCTGCTTGGACCCTTCTCTCCCCGCTACCGGATTTACAACTTGCGGAACCCGCTTCGCGGGTCCCGCTGCGTATCAGCACGACAGGGGAGTCTTGCTGCATCAGTGCGTGATAGTCCAGGGCTGCGAGCGTGCGGGGCAGGACTTCAAATCCCAGAAGCCCCTGCCCACCGCGCCTCTCGTCACCTGGCCGCTCTCCCTGGACACACGCCCCGCCTGTAACCATCAAAAGGCTTGTGAGGACAGCTGAACGCGGGAACTCTTAGCACCGTAGCGGTTTTGTTTGCTGTGGGTCGTGGACTCTGCTTGGACCCTTCTCTCCCCGCTACCGGATTTACAACTTGCGGAACCCGCTTCGCGGGTCCCGCTGCGTATCAGCACGACAGGGGAGTCTTGCTGCATCAGTGCGTGAAGGTCCAGGGCTGCGAGCGTGCGGGGCAGGACTTCAAATCCCAGAAGCCCCTGCACACCGCGCCTCTCGTCACCTGGCCGCTCTCCCTGGACACACGCCCCGCCTGTAATCATACGGACTACCTATATAAGGGAAGGCCAGTTCCCGCTAAGCGGGAGCGTGCGGGAGCGTCCCGGGAGAAGCCCGGGACAAGGGCGGGGCCGTCTGTGGCCGTCAGTGGACTGCAGTGGACGGGCGGGCCACCCCTCTAACAACTTTACTAAAGGTGAGCATTTATTACGGATACTAAAATGGGTGACAGCGAGAACTTTGATGTAGAAAACAAGATTGCTGACGCCTCTGTTTCCCTTATTACTTCCTTTGAGTCAATGATAGACTCTGCCTTCAACGAAATAGTGGAGACCGAGCGAAGGTTTTCTATGGTTTCTTTTCCCATTAATGACAAAACAACTTCCACAAGTAGCTCCAGTGGTATCAATGGTAATGCACATATAAATCCAGAAATAACCGTGGTAAAACCATCGTATCCATCTGCTAACGTGCCCACTATCCAGGATGATGAAAACACTGTCATCTACACAGCACAAGTCCCTGCCTCGACAACACCAGTGGCAGCAATGCCAAAGCCAACATTGACAATGACATCTCCGGTATCCCCTCAGATAGAGAGTGTTACTACAATTGTAACTGCTTCGCAGGATGATGTCATTAATGTGGACATCATCGACTCTAGTAGTAACAAGCCGGGCAGGGAGAAACGTAAAAGAGCCACATCTAAGCTAAGTGCGAATAAAAGAAAACAGCCTGTATTCCACAAAAACCAACCAACACCGCAAAGTCTGTGGAATAAAAATAAATCATCTGGGGTACAAATTGTCTTGACAGAGGATAAAGAGGATAAAGACTCCGCAGACCTGGATAGTACTTCTGATGTATCCATTACTAATCCTTGTGGGAACTCTAAAACTACATGGACCCAAACCACAATAATGGGTGATAATTTTCTATCTAGACAGAACGGAAATATAATAGAAACCATAGTTGATACTATTTTTAATCGGATTGAAAAACAAATGATCAGCCAGTTTAATAATGTTTTTAAAAGACTTGATAGATTGGATAACCTGGTTAAAACTAGTGAAACAAAAAGGAAAGGGTCAATCATCTTGGATCAAGTTAGAGCAGATCGCCTTTTGAAGGAATTGGAAAATGCAAACAATATATTGTCATCAAAAAAACAGGTTAACATCAGTACCTCGGGTGGGGCACTAAGCAATTCTGTTTCTGCCTCTCCTTTGATGGAACAATCATCAGTTAAACCCACAACCACTAAAAAGGGGCCAGCTATGAGTAAGACTGATACATCCACGAAACCAACTCCTATACCTGCCCCTAGGAAAGTTGTTATTCCATCGACTTCTAATCCCTCTGTTCAAAGCAACAATAGTGGCCCAACCATTTTAAGCGCAGCTCCTAAACTGACAGCGGTTAATAACAACGTGGGCACTGGCTCCCAAGGGTCTACTAAATCTTTCAAACATCAAGGACCAGCATTACATCTGCCACCGGATGCCTGTCCTTTTGTTCTGGTTCTAGCAGGTGTCCCGCCACTGAGGGAGGATCAGGGGGAATCGTGGGTGCAATTGCGGAATAAGAGCATAGACTGGCTAACCAAACACAAAGGTGTTGGTTTCGTGGGTTGGCCCTTTACTCAAGGAAAAGGAAGGTGACTGCGTAGTCCTCAACTTTAATAATCCTGGGACAGTAAGAAACCTCCTAAACAGAAATTGTAATTATTCAACCATTCCAACTGTTGCAAGTATGTTACCCTTGAGTTATTTCTACAGACAACCGGCCACTCAACCTCGCCCACCCCCTATGCAATTCACAGTACCAATAACGCATCCACAACTAGCACCATTTATGCATTTTCAACCACCATCTGTGCATTTTCGCCCACCTCCTATGCAATTCCATCAACCTTATTTCCCATTACAAATGTACAATAGATATGCACCACTTTCGGACCTGGATATGCAAGACTGACCATCTTCGACTACTTTTGTCGATTCTTCTCCGGTATCCGAACTCTTGATTGCCCCGGAAAACTCGCCTCAAAGAACCCTGAGCAAACCACTTCAGACCCCTGCTCATTTGCCTCTGGACTCAGTACTGTCTATTGTTAGCTGGAATATAGCAGGTCTAAATTCTAAATTGAAAATTTCAGAGTGGTTTAAGTGGGTTGATAATAATTGTGATATATTGTTGCTACAAGAAACATGGAGTACAACGTCACCAACAATTGAGGGCTTCTGCTGCCACAATCTTAAGGCTTTGCCGTCTCCCATGGGTCGACCTAGTGGGGGACTATCTATTTGGTCCAAGATAAAATACGGGGTGCATACTAAATTGATCCCTACACCAGGTATCTGTTGTTTTATGGCTATCAAGTACATTAACAGATTGAAATTGTGTATTATAGACTTTTATAATAATGATTTTGTTAGTCGCCCAAATGGCAATTTTATATTATTGTTTAATTTTATAGATGAAATTATGGGGGGGCAAAAGCATGGATCTTTCGATGGTATCTGCATCGGAGGGGATTTTAATGCACACTTGTACCGCCATAGCCCAATATGTAAGAATGGGGCAGAATTGAAAGAATTTATAGCTTCCCATGACTTAGTTAATGCTATGGAATTTGCAGGCACAAGTATAAATAATGTAACAACCCCCACTTTCATAGGTCAGGGCTGTGCTTCTACGATTGACTATATTTTCACATGCCCTGAGTTAAGTGAAATAACCTTAAAAGTTGAAGTCGTCTGTTCTGCATATAGTGATCACTACCCGCTTAAAATTAGCATACACAATCCCCAGACCTCAAGGGCTGCAGTGAAACCAGATGTAGGTCCTTTAAACCTAGCTTTATCAACCGATAGATTGAGACTAGCATGGAAGGGAGCTGACAACAAAGGGATACTTTCCAGAGTAATTAAAAAATACCCTGAGACAGTTGAGACTTGCCTGTCGCATACAAGTCCTGGCAATGAGGTGGTTGGCGCTTTCGGTAATCTATGTAGGGCAATTAAAATTGAAACATCCAAACCTGTTAGGCAGAACATCCTGCAGGGACCCCGTTGGTTTGATACCTCCTGCTCTAGGGCCAACAGGGATTTGAGGGCTGCACTTAATACCAGCCCGAGGGACCCTCAACTTGTGAGAACACTAAGATCACAATATAAAAGGGTCTTATACATTAGATCTGAAGCCCTAGTAATTAAACATTGGGAATCACTTACGCGCACCGCCAAATTGAAGGACTCAATGGGCTTCTGGAAAGAAGTCAAGTCGTTAAGATCCTTTGGTTCTAACATCAGCCAAATTAACAGTAATATAACGGGCGAGGCATGGGTAGAGCATTTCTCCCAAATTTATGCCATATCAGCTACCCCTTCAGATACTGTCTCCCTACCCCTTAGTGATACACCCTGGACCTTTTCATTACTTGAGGTCGAGGACGCGATCACTGATAGTGCTAGTAATAAAGCTCCGGGTCCTGATGGTCTTTCCATCGACCAAATAAAATCAGAAATCAATTTCTGGGCTCCTCTTTTATGCAACCTATTTAATAACCTAAATGATAGCTCAACTCCCGAATCCTGGTCGAATAGTGTCATCGTGCCCATATTTAAGAAAGGCGATAGGTCGGATCCCGCCTGCTATCGTCCGATTTCACTAATCGACAACACGCTAAAAGTCTTGGGAAGAGTAATCTTCAGAAGGATAAGGGATTGGGCTGAAGATAACAATATTCTTCACTGTAGTCAATTGGGTTTTAGAAGTAAGGTGGGCACCACAGAACAATGCTTAAATCTAAACCTGATTATGGCTAAATATATTATTGTTAAAAAATCCCCTCCTTATTTAGGTTTTATGGACTTGAGTTCTGCGTTTGATTTTGTTAATCGTTCTAGGTTGTGGTCACTTTTGCTTGATTATGGTTTAGACGATTCACTGGTGTATTTCCTTTCTTATTTACATAGGGATTTAAAAGCACGAGTACGAATTAATAATGATGGTGATCTGTCTGACGACATCCCTATTAGTAGAGGTGTTAGACAGGGCTGCGTACTCGCCCCACTGCTTTTTATTTTATATATCAATAGGTTAAGCAACACTTTGAGTGAGATTATTAAGGATGTCCCCATAATAAACGGCTCGCCCATCACTACTCTTCTTTATGCGGATGACGCTGTATTGATGGGGCGTACGCCGAATGCATTACGCACTTTAATATCCGGCTTTGTTGCCTTTATGTCCGACCTTGGTTTAAATACCAATTTTAAAAAATCTTTTATAATGAATTGTGGACCAAAGAAGTATAACATTGCATCTATTAAATCGGGTAATAATATTTTAAAATGTACCAGCACTTTTCCTTATTTAGGGTTGTTATTTTCTAATTCAGGCTCATGGCAGCAACATGTCACTTTTGCAAGCAACAAAATTGGCAAGTCGATTAACTCGATCCTATCCCTTCGCCAACCGAAACTGGCTGATGTTGTTACCCCTCTTCTTTCCATCTACCGCACCCAATGTCGACCAACTGGGACTTACGGTGCAGAAGTATGGGGATATTGCAACAGCTCGGCCCTTCAGGTGGCAGAAAATAGATTCTGTAGGAGGGTGCTAGGGGGAGTCCCCTGTGCTCCCACCCTGATTTGTCATAATGAATTGAGGCTGCCTTACATTGTTGATTTTATAAAGTCAAGGCCTGCCCTATTTTGGATTAAAATCTGGTTAAATCCAGCAGCAACATTGACTCGTAGTATTATATCAGACTGTTTGTCTAGTGACAGATCTCAATATATACCTTGGTTAAAAGCAGTCAAAACTAGTCTGCAACAGGTGGGACTAGGATCCTTATTTAATTCCCCCGACTTAATTGTACCTGCTCACAAAAACAGTATTAAACGGGCACTTTTGGAGGTATATACTGAGGAAAGGATGAGATCAGAATCTAGTAAACCTGTGGTCATGAAATATTTACGCATTTGTGACCCAGTTGCTGATAACCCTAACAGTTTTATTAGATATTTGACATTGCCAATAGGTAGATGGAACCGGAGTTTTTTATTTAGGTTTCGGGAGGGAAGCTTAGTTTATCTGCTTAGCTTCCCCATTGGCTACAATAAAAATTTAGAAGAATTGGATTGTCCCTGTTCTTTAGGTGGACGACAAAATTTATTGCATTATCTCTTCTTTTGTGGCCATTACAAATTGTATACATGTCAATATTTAAGACCAATCTTACGTAAATATAATCTACGGGAATCTATTCCTGCTTTGCAATTTTTGCAAATGCTGCATATGGATGATGTTATTTACTCTGTTAGCTGTTTTATAAAAGCCTGTGTGAAATCTAGGGCAACCATGGAAATTGGATAATGGATAACAGAGTTATGTTGGTTCATGTACTTGAGTATCAGTTACTAAATAGTAATAATATTGAATGATTCTATGAGATACTTTTATATTGGGCAACTGTGGTTATTGATGGATTAATACTCCTTAGTATCAGACACTATGCACTTTGTAAATTATATTATGCACTTTAAGTCATCTTGCTGCTTAACCTAATTCGATCATTGTCCATTGTCTTTTGTGTAAGAATTGTTTTTAATGTTTCTAATGTATTCTCATTCTGTATGTACTTTTATGGATGTATTAAATCCGAATAAAGATCATTTGAATTGAATTGAATTGACAACTTTCCAAAAGTGGCATTTTCAGACTTACAATTTGAAATTCAATGTCTCCATAAGTTGTGATTTTAATTTGTGAGTCTAGAGACACCAAACTTCCCATCCCTATCTTTTCAAAATTAGAAAGTACACTTAAAGGATGTCTTAAGGCAATCCAAATGTTAACCTATGGGAGAGATAGGCTTTGCAGTAGGGGGAAACGGATTTAGAAGTTTTTCTCAAACAGGACATGTGAAACTCAAAAATACATGTCCTACCTTTTAAATGCACTTCACCCACTCCATTGAGCTACCTAGGGCCTACCTTAGGGGTGACTTATTTGTAATAAAAAGGAAGGTTTGGGCCTGGCAAGTAGGATTACTTTCCAGATCGAAATGTCAGTTTAAACTTCTCAAACAGACCCTGGAGTCGCAGGCTTGAGCAATGTTTAAAGGGCTACTGAGTGGGTGGCACAATCAGTGCTGCAGGCCCACAAGTAACATTTAATGTACAGGCCCTGGGCACATATATTGCACTCTGCTAGGAATTTATAAGTAAATTAAACATGCTAATTGTGGATAAGCCATTGTTTCCAATTTTTGAGTACAGAACATATGCACTTTAGCACTGGTTAGCATTGGTAAAGTGTCCAGAATCCTAAAGCCAGCAAAACTTAACAGAACAGGAGGTCTGAAGGCAAAAAGTCAGGGGCAACCACACCAAGGATGGCAGTTCTGACAAATACCTTACCCCCTGAGTAGTCTATTGGATTATTGACAGATTGCACTGTTGTTCTCCAAACCTACTGCCAGAGGGGAAGACTGGCGGTGGAATGGCGATTATAGACCGCTTCAATTTCAAGTTCCAACTTCTTCCCCACCCCCCTATTGCAGCAGTTGACTCTTTGGTTGTTCGCTCTACCAACCTTGCGACCCCCCTCACCTGCGCGCTTTTTTATCGCCCCCCCCCAGGCAATGCCTCATTTCATTCCTGCACACAGGAATTGCTAGCCACTCTTGTGGTCAACAATTCCGCTGTATTACTACTAGGAGATTTTAATTTTTGGCCTGGTGACCCTCGCGAGGACCCCATGTCCAAAGATTTTTCTGATACTCTTCATTGTATCAATTTTACCTCTCACATTTCCCTCCCCACCCACATACATGGTCATACCCTTGTTCAAGTTTGGTCCACCAATCAGCCTATTTCCACCCCTACCGTTTTCCCCTGTGCCTGGTCGGACCACTCCCTAATCTCCTTCTGACCTTAGGTTGACCAATATTCCTTCCCCCCAAAAAATATTTGGGCTCTATATTGGAACCGTGTTGACTTGGCCGCCCTAGGTCACTCGCTAGTCTCCTCCGCTCCTGCTTTGGCGGATATTTCCCCCAATTCTCAGGTGGCTGTCATTAACAGCTGGCTGTTGGCTGCTTGTGATCAAGTGGCTCCCCTTAAACAGGTCAGAACACGTCGCCCCCATGACGCCAATAGATGGTTCACGAATGACCTTAAATCCCAGAAACTGGCGCTTAGGCAGGCCGAACGCCGCTGGAGGTGCAGTTACTGTCCTGACCTTAAGGCCCAATATTCGACCCTCCTTCGGTCATATAAGAAAGCCATACTTGCAGCCAAATCGGTATATTTCTCCCAGAAAATTCACCAGGCATCCAATAAACCCAAAAAGATCTTCACAATCGTACATGAGTTAGCAGCTTCGGATAGACTTGCCCCGAAGCCCATTCACTCTCAACTTCTTTGTAATGCCCTCAATGACTTCTTCATCGAGAAGATTGCTACTATCAAGCGTAACATACCCTTGCCTCCGCCCTCTTTTTCTTGCCCTCGACCGCCCCCGTCCCCTTCCACCCTTGACCAATTTCCAATGATTTCAAAGGAGGTCTTTCTCACTCTGCTAGGTAAAGCCAAGACGGGCTCTCTCGCTGACCACTGCCCTGCCCACATTTTGAGGGAGATCTTTTCCAGCTGTCCGGAACCCCCCATCACTCTTCTTAAGACCTCCATTTTTCAGGGAATTGTTCCAGACTTGTTTAAATCGGCCATGATTATCCCTATCCTTAAAAAGCTGGGCGCTGACCCCACTCTCCTCTCCAACTTTAGGCCCATCTCTCTGCTCCCGCTTTCTAGGTAAGATCTTGGAGAGTCACATTACGTCTTGTTTTTAAAACCCACATTGAGGCCAACCATCTCCTGGCTGCTCATCAGGCCGGCTTTCGCCCCGCACAATCCACGGAATCCGTTGTTCTCTCAGTGGTGGATGAGCTCAGGGGAAGCGCCAACATCAATTCCCCACAGGCTCTGGTCCTGCTCGACCTGTCCGCCGCCTTCGACACGGTCGATTATTCCATTCTTCTCGACCGTGTCGGGGGCGCCGGCGTTCGGGGATCGGCTCTAGCCTGGCTTACTTCCTTCTTAGTGGGCCGTACCCAGGCTGTTCGGTTGGAAGGCTTTTCCGCCCCCTCTTGCTTAGTTTCCTGTGGGGTGCTCCAAGGCTCGTCTCTTTCCCCTCTCCTTTTCAATCTTTACATATATCCTCTTATTGTTGCATTACAGGATATGGAGGTCACAGTGTTTAGATATGCCGATGACCTTCAGCTTATTCGTAATCTTTCTTCCTCCCCTGACTCTATTCCTAAGTTTCATTCCACACTGACATTCATCTACAATTGGATGAACCTCAACCAACTAAAATTGAACCCCGATAAGACAGAGCTGGTTCTTATCGGTGGTCCCTCTAATCCCTGGACTTCTGCTTTTTGGCCCCCAGCCTTCGGCTCCCCTCCCGTTCCCTCTGCTTCTGTGAAAACCCTGGGCATCAAAATCAGCCAAGACTTTTCCATACGCCCTCAAAATAGCTCGGTGGTCTCTTCTTGCTTCCTATCCCTCAGAACCATCCGCAACATTTCTTGTTACTTCTCTGTTGAAGCCCTCAAACTTATCATCTTGGCAATGATTTTATCCCGCCTGGATTATGGCAACAGCCTGTATGTTGGTATTCCTGCATACTAGCGCCGTCGCTTGCAGCTCATCCAAAACCAAACGGCCCGCCTTATCTACAGACTTCCGAAATCGCATCACATTACTCCCCTGCTAAAGACACTTCACTGGCTCCACATATGGGAACGCTAATTATTCAATTCAATTCAATTTAAATCTTTATTCGGCACTTAAAAAGACACCATAAAAGTACATAAACAATATATACATTTTATATATATATAAAAACAACTTTAAAAATGAGTTAAAAAAAAAAAGATCGGCTAAAATTAATTTCATTTACAAAGAAGAAGGGAAAATTTCCATACTTAGGTCTCTGTTTTAAGGAGCATTACAGTCGGTTATTTCTCTGGTATTCCTTAACCGCATTGCCACCCTGATGAAACTTACTGTACAAAACAAGGTATGAGCATCTGAGGCTTCCTGGAGAAACCTCAGGGCCATTTTTGCTTGTCTAAGTTCAGTTTCTTTCAGTATCCCTACTAAGAACTTACGTCTGGGAACAGAATAAAAGGGACATAGCAGAACAAAGTGAAGGGTATCCTGCGGAGACCTAGCGTCGCAGCCGCAGGTACCCTTCGCCTCCAGTGTTAAAGTAAATCCAGAGGGGACGGCAAGGAGATGGTATAACATATTTAGTCTAAATCGGGACACATAGAATCGGTCCTGGGCGTTATGCATCACAGCAAGGTATGGTTCCATTCCTTGTTTCTTTGTCAATAAGCAGTAAGATAAAACAGTAGGCTTACACCTTTCCACCTCGGCCCTATTCATAAGTGTCCATTCTGTAAAAAGTTTTTTAACCATTGTTTTATTGTGGCTGTTTAAAGATTCTGGTGCAATGAAAAAGTTTTTGCAGCCGATTGCCTCAAGAGAATCCTTTACATACTTCAGCCATGGAATATAGCCCACTCTGTCACGTTTCAAACAGTCTTTTAGGATTTGTCTTGTGAGGTCCGCTTCTGGATTAATCCAAATTTTAATCCAGGTGAGAAGGGTCTAATTTTAATACGATCTTCAATGTAGGGCTCCCCTACTTCCTCATGGATGATATAGGCCGGGGTACTCTGGGGGAATTTCAAGATTCTTTTAAGAAACTTGTTTTCTTCCACCTGAATCTGCTGCAATTGATTATCTATGAAACCCCATACTTCTGCTCCGTAGGTGACCTTGGCACAACATACCGATCTATACAGGTTTAGAATTTGCTCTGGAGACCATCTGCCCAGTCTTTTCCCGTAACCCATGATGGCCCCCGATGACGCCGCCAGTTTCGCTGCGTGTTTGTCCGTCAAGGGTTTAAAGTTTAACTGTTCATCGAACAGTACACCAAGGTACGAGAAAGTCTTAACCTGTCCAATCTTATGTGACCCAATTTTGTAGGTGAACTTCCCTTTTTCTTTGGCTCCTGCTGACATGACATAAGATTTTTCCAGATTTGCCGATAGGTCAAGTTTAGCCATGAAATCGACAAATCCATCGATCAGCTTCTGAAGCCCCAGGGGTGTTCTGGCTAGCAACACCGCGTCATCCGCGTAGAGTAATACGGGCACTGCTCGGTGTCCTATTTGGGGTGAGTCGACACACAATTTGAGTAGTTCTTTTTCCAGCAGATTAATATATATAGAGAACAGAAAAGGCGCCAAGATGCAACCCTGCCTCACTCCACTCGTACATGAAAAGGGCTCAGTCCTGCTTCCCTCTTGGTTGTATTGAACTGTTGCGGAAGTGTTCCAGTGTAGGGCTTTTAGGAGGTCTACCAATGATTGTTCCACTCCTAAGTTTAACAATAGGTTCCAAAGTTTTTCTCTGTTTACACGGTCAAAGGCCGCCGATAGGTCCATGAACCCCATGTATACAGCACCCTTGCCAGCGATGGTATATTTGGCTGTCAGGAGGTAGAGATTCAAGCATTGATCGGTGGTAGATCTGCCCTCCCTGAACCCATATTGTATGTCTGTCAGGACCTGGTTCTCCTCCGCCCATTCCTGCAAACGATTTAGAATAACACGGCCCAGTACCTTGGTCGTCACGTCTATGAGGGGTATAGGACAGTAACATTGTGGGTCATCACGATTCCCTTTTTTATAAATCGGGACTATGGTTGCCGTTGACCAGGAACGAGGCAGCCCTGCCACCACTGCCTCGTTCAGAACACTCGTGAGCAGTGAAGCCCACAGATCTATATTGCTCAGGTAGAGGTCGGGGGTATACCATCAGGGCCGGGTGCTTTGTTTTTACTCAGTCCTGCTATTGCCAGTTCCACTTCTGCCAGGGAAAAGTCCATTCGTGTAGTTGGATTTAACCTTGAGCCTTCATCCTGGGTTAGTTGTCCTGTATGGTTATAGAGGCTCTGGAAATGGGTCTGCCATTGTTCTGGTAAAATGGTATTTATTATTTTGGGTACTCCTGGGTCCTGGAAACATGGTGTATTAATGACTTTCCAGAATCCCGAAATATCTCCCCTTTCTGCCGCCTCCCTTAAGTCCTCCCATGCTTGTATTTGTAGGCTCTTTTTGTGGGATTTCAGGGCTTTTTTGTATTCTAATCTGTACTGTGCAATTTTAAGGTGATCCCTAGGGTGAGCCTTAAGGCTAAGTTTAAGATTTTTGTGCGCCTTTGTACAGTCTAGGTCAAACCAACACGGGGTAAGAGCTACTTTACTGCCTTTGGAGGTCTTTAGTAGATTTTCTACCTGACGTGCGATTTCTTCAAATGCATTGACCACCGTTGCTCCCCCCATGCTGGGATCAAGGCATATATTTATAGCATTTTGCCCTTCTGTTATTCATCTTCTGTAGAATTTAACTCCATCTATCTTGGCCCACTTGATCCTCCTCCCCTGGTCCACTGCCTTTTCTATAATGTCTGTTCTGTGTGAAGGTTTTTTTTTAATTAAAGCCTTTTAGTGCAAAGATCAGGGGGTTGTGATCGCTAAAAATGCTTGTGTCAATAGCCATGCTGCTGATACTTCTTTTTATGAAAGGTGAAACCAAAATGAAGTCAATATACGAATGGCAGCCTCTGCCTTTGAATGTTGGGTTAGGGTCTCCATTTCTGCCTAGCTCTATCAGGTCCATAGTATGGGCCAGGTTGTGCCTTTTTGTTATCTTTTCTAAGTCCCATCCCTCTATAGTGTGTGTAAAATGTTGGCCTTTTGATACGGTGCATCCCGACCAATCTTTATTCAGTGGTCTTAGATCCTCACAAAGGTGGCAATTAAAATCCCCCATAAGTATTATGCTGGGAAGGTTTGGTGTCTTATTAAATAAATCCTGCGTGTCTAGGCGGGAATCCAGTTCTTTTATAACGGTCCCCTTTCCCATCGTGCCTACAGCGTTGTACCAGTTTAGTTAAAGGAGGTTGAGCATTTTAAAGCGATACCCCACAGCTTGTATGTTTCGTGAATCCCAGTTATGGTTAAACCAGGTCCCTTGAATAAGGAGGTCTACATACATTATTAATCCCCCGATCGCTCTCCCCGATGGTGATTTTGTGGCCGGGACAGAAAAGTATTTATAACCCTCTATGCTAAACAAATTTGGGTCAACCGCCCATGTCTCTTGCAGGCATATGATTTGGAAGTTGTTTATGTACTTCCGCCATTCCTGGGATTCATATTTGGCTGCCAGTCCTGCAATATTCCAAGATATGATTCGGAGGCTATCCTGATTATCCCCCAAGGGCAACCCTTTTGGTTCCCTTAGTGAGTGCACTTCCTTGACTTCCCCTGTTGTTATTATATTGGTGCGGGGTTCAGGTATAATTTCACTGTTCCGCCTACTTCGAACGGGGGTTATATTTTGTTCTAGTTGCACTGTTGTTTTTGGTCCCCCTATTTTTTATTTTCAGATTCCTTGTACTAGCCCCCTACCATCGCTATGTCCTAGGGTAATCGATGTACAAAATCCTAGCACAGTAATCCCTTCCTCCTCTAATCTCTTCATGGGATATAAAATACTGGTTTTCTCCAGTACAAGTCAATCCACCTCTTCCAGGGCACTGAACCTATTCCAGTGCACATGCTGAGTTAGAGAAGGGTCATAAGCTGGGATGCCTTGACAAGGCATTTGCCATTGGGGAAATCTGTGCCGTGGTTCAAGCTGCTGGACCCTACTCATGGGTGTTCTATTTGCCTGTATTGGTCTTTGGGATATATTCGGATAAAAAAATGATAAATGTAAGGGGTGGATTTGTGTGTGAGATCTACTGGGGGGTGCGTTGCATATGTAATTCACTGCGGCAATGTCTCTGAAATTAATTGTTATTATGTCCCCTGCTATTGTTTTTATTCCTCTCCAGATCCACTCCCCTCTTCTTACTGTAAGTATTTCGCCACAGATATTTGGAGGTAGGGGTCTATTTATCTGTAGCCATTGCACACATTTATGTTTTAGTTTGAAGTGTGTTTCCCTTTTTCCCTCTTTCAGGGGTGGGACTCCAGTCAAAACGACCACAAAGGACAAGGCTTGAGGTGGGAGGTTGATCATCTGGAATCGGGTCGGTCTTATTTTTTCAGGTACATTTTTTACTGGAGGGGGGTTTGTGATGGTCCTTTCTTTTGGGGTTTGCCCTGTTTTGTCATTTGAGTCTTGGAGGGTTCCTTTGCCTTGTTTTATCTGAATCTGTGGGGTGGCACTAGAAGTACAGGGGTTAGGTGGTATAGGGGCTTTTTTTTACTATTGGTGTGTTCATTTGCCTGACTTTCTTTGGTCTGTTGCAGTAGGTTCGTTAACTGATACTGCCTTATCTTTTGATGTCTTGTTGACCATTCCCCCTTCTTGTCCCGCTTTGGGTAGTGTGCCGTCATGTCCCAATGGCCTAGTGAGACCCACCCCTTGTTGTTTATTAGGGATGTTAATCTGTCGATTTTTGACATAAGGGGTTTAATCAGGGCAGTGATTGTATCTTCTAGGTCTGCCTTAAGATCGGCTACCATGTTTGCCACCCAACAGGGTATTCCTGGTGTAGAAGTAGTTATAGGTGCCACTAAATTGTGATTTATTGTGTTGTTTTGTCCCTTTTTTTCTGTGCTTGACCTTCTCTAGATCTTTTTACCTCAGTATTACTTGAGATCGCCTTTTCTGTAGCACACACGGTGCTTGAATTAGTCTGGGTCTTCACTGTGTCCCTATTGCTCTCAGTGGGGGCCTGAGCACACGGGAGCTCGGCGAAGGAGGAAGTAACACCAAGACTTGTCTATGGGTCATCTGTGGCATCTAAAGTGACTACTGAAAGATCGGTTGCTGCTTCTTGTGTATCTTGGATGATTGTCATCGGTGGTAGGGACATCCTCCTTTCTGTATTTGCTATTGCGGTGGCTACAACCCCTATTGTCTGCTGTAGCATTTTATCAATCGCTGTGAGTGTAGGTACTGGTAGTGGGGTGTCCACCTTCTGTTTGGTACTAGATCTTAAGGTAGGCATCCTGGAGCATTTATTTACCTTCCTCATGCTTAGACACCAGTCAGTCACAACGTTGGAAGCTCGAGTAGCCGTTTACTTGTCAGGTTGTATAAATACCTTGTGTGATGCAGGAAGGTAAAGTTAGGGGGGTGGCCCAGCCTGGCCTCTTCTGGCCTCTGAGGGCCGTAGAGGGCCCACACTTTGCCCGGGCTTAGCCCGGCACTCCGGCGCTCTCTCGCACAGCGTGTGGTTGGTGCGATTATATTGTGTTTCGAAGGCGACCAGGGGGCGGGGCGTGGCAAGTCGTTGCTGCACAGACGTCAAGGGAAAGCGGCGTCCCAGGTAGGGTCTCCTCGGCATTTTCAACGATCCCACTTTGGCAAGGGAATGCAGTCGGATAAGTAGTTCATGCCGTCCAGGGGGCGGGGCTAGCAGGGGCGCAGACCAGCTGACAGGGGTCAGGCAGGGACTTCTGGGAGAGTGAGTCCCTGCAGCGCAACACCCCTGCTGAGATGCATCCTCTCACCCCAGGCACACTCGAGGTCACAGGTGATGATTCAGCAGCGGTTCACAGGGTGCGCAGCGGCACCCGCGAAGCGGGTGCGGCAAGTCGTTGCTGCACAGACGTCAAGGGAAAGTGGCGTCCCAGGTGGGGTCTCCTCGGCGTTTTCAATGATCCCACTTTGGCAAGGGAATGCAGTTGGATAAGTAGTTTATGCCGTCCAGGGGGCGGGGCTAGCAGGGGGCGCAGATCAGCTGACAGAGGTCAGGCAGGGACTCCTGGGAGAGCGAGTCCCTGCAGCGCAACACCCCTGCTGAGATGCGTCCTCTCACCCCAGGCACACTTGAGGTCACAGGTGATGATTCAGCGGCGGTTCACAGGCCGCGCAGCGGCACCCGCAAAGCCGGTGCAGCTAGTCGTTGCTGCACAGACGTCAAGGGAAAGCGGCGTCCCAGGTAGGGTCTCCTCGGCGTTTTCAATGATCCCACTTTGGCAAGGGAATGCAGTCGGATAAGTAGTTTATGCCGTCCAGGGGGCGGGGCTAGCAGGGGTCGCAGACCAGCTGACAGGGGTCAGGCAGGAACTCCTGGGAGAGCGAGTCCCTGAAGCACAACACCCCTGCTGAGATGCGTCCTCTCTCCCCAGGCACACTCGAGGTCACAGGTGATGATTCAGCGGCGGTTAACAGGGCGCGCAGCGGCACAGACGTCAAGGGAAAGCGGCGTCCCAGGTAGGGTCTCCTCGGCGTTTTCAATGAGGAGGCTACCTGACTTTTATGTCGCTAGCTGGCACAGCTCCAGACTTCATCAGATCTAAGATCAGGGCCTATGCGCCCGGTAGAAGCCTTCGCTCCTGCACCCAGTTCCTCCTTAGCATTCCTCGCTATCGAAGGAAAAAACTTGGTGGATCCAGATTTTCCATTCTTGCCCCCCTCTTTTGGAACGCACTTCCTCTTGCTATCAGATCCATCTCTACCTACATGGACTTTCGTATAGCCCTTAAAAACTATCTCTTTTCCTGAGCCTATCCATCGTAATTCCCCTTGCTTCCCTCAGGACAGTCTTTCTGCAGCGCCAAGAAACCACTTGGTAGTAGAGCGCTTTACAAAACTCTTTCAACTTCAACTTCAACTTCAACTTCAACTATTCATTGCAGATGCAGCTAAACCATGTAAATTATTATCGAAACATCAACAGGCCAACCAACCACCATTGATTATTTCATAGAAATATGTCACTGCATGAGCTGAGAAATATGTTTCCTTCTTTGTGGAACTGTTTCACAAGATATGAAAAAGTTGTAAATATAGACCACAGACAGATAAGGCCTGATTTTTGAGGTTGGTGGATGCTGTAATGCCCTTCCTCTGATGGCCCCTTCTCCATTGGGCTTTCAGTGCAAGTTTTCCGTAGACAGTGCTAATGGAGCCTCTGTTGATGGATTACTTAAGGTCTTCCCATCTCTAAATGATGCGGGTGGCAGGGTACTCCGTTTACTTTGCGAAGGAGTATCTTGGCAGCCAAACCCTGAATCAAGGCCTTAAGCTCAGTGCTTAAGTTGTTCCAGTGGGTTGCCTTTAGTGGTCTAGAGGCTCAGCACATAAACATACTAGCAAGTTGGTTGTGGTGAACGAGTTAACGACTATAGTAGAGACAGGCAGGTAGGTACAAATCCTGTTGTTTCTCCATATCTCCATGACTTTATTGCTGCATCTGAATGATGTTGTTTGTCTGCACAATGTATCCAATTAACAGGATGTAAATACTGCAATGCAAATCTTTAGATCAATAATAATAATGGTCTACAGTACAATTTTTTAGCATATTTGCCCTAATATGATACAGTAATTCAAAAGCAAGATATCCACATCATTTGTATGTCGCAAAATTGAACTACCAATGCAAAAAGAATAGGAGACCCCCTCTAAAAGAAGATAACACGGTCAGTAGGAGGAGGGGAAAAATAGAAACCTAAAGAAAAAACTACCTCGTGACCAAAGTTATTTGCACACAGGGCTGAAACCCAGTAAGTCCTGTGTACAAATAACTTTGGTCACGAGGGAGTTTTTTCTTTAGGCAAAATTGAACTACGGCACACTTCGATACACGCCGTATCGTGCTTTGCAGTCTCCACGTTGCAGAAAAATTCTGTTCATGCAAATGTTTGTGATTTTGTGTTCACGTGTTTGCATGCCCGTGCTCTGGAGGCACCCTAAGCAAGTGATGGAAATCAATACATCCTTACCTTGCTTACTTTAAAGCATCCACCACTCCTACCTGATGTACAGATCTTCCAAAGAGGACTGGAGACCAAAATCTCAGCAAAAGGGCAGATTTTTGCCTATGCAGTGATAACCCTATTACTCAAAAAGAGTCACATTCAGGAATGCAACTGACTTCAGTAACCCCAAAAGGCAAAGAGGTTCATTCCAAATACATCAAACAACCTCAACATCAACAACAATGTACTTAAACACGTTTTTTAAAACAGTCACAAATAGTAGGGCATAAATTCGTGACATATCACTTTCTTTATAGCTTGAGGGTACACTTATTGCAAAGGCGAAATGCACATTTTGCAGGTGCTCAGTGGATGTGGTCCTGTGTTCATGATCAGCGAGGGAGGTACAACAGGGATTTTATAAACAAGACATGGATGCTGACTTTGCACACACTACATCACAAACTATTACATTTAACGATGACAACACAATAACGGTAAATTCATTAGAAGAACGTAGTAGCCCATGGGATCTGCCTTCAGTTTCTGCTGATCACCGAGAAATAAATACACTACTTACTACTTCGGGACCATAGGGTGTGATGCTGGATTATTTTTAAGTCGTGAAGGACCTTTCGTCGTTGCCACGGTATATATGACACCACACTAGTGCTGACAGTTGGAGATGTGGCATTGTTTTGGAAGGTGCAGATTGTGACTGGCATGCTGTGGAGGAAAGAGGTTTGAGACGGGTTCCCACTGTGTCCGTAGATGCAGAAATTATTGTTTTTTCCTCCCCCGTCTCTGTGATCACTTTGATGGTTACAGTGAGAAGTGAAGGGACCTACAGAGGGAAACAAACTAAGTGCCATTTTGTGTACTGTACAATTGGTAGGTATGTCTGTCTGTCTGTCTAGCTATCTTTCTATCTGCCTCTCTATTTTTATGAAATGTATTATTGGTATCTGTTGTGTGTGGAAACAATGGGGGGTATGTAAAAGGAAGTGACGGGTCGTGACGTTAGCCTCCTTGGCTTAACGCAGCACTCCGCCACTTCTAAAACGCAAGGCTGCACCATATTTACAAGAATGTGGTGCAGCCTTGCGTTTTCCCCTGCGATGGCGCTAAGTTTAGCGACTTAGCACCAATGCAGGCACCCTTGCACCAGAGTGCAAGGGTGTTTGCGTGCAGGGGAGGATTGTTTATGTGTAGGAAGGTGTCCCTTCCTGCACATAAACAATCCTAAAATGGGACACCTTCCTGTACATAAACAAACCATGGCATTTTGCTTTTTCCATGTGTGCTGCACAAGGCAGCACACATGGAAAATGCAAAAACAAGGAGAAATAATGCATTTCCCCTTCGTTTCGCCAACTTAAGACAAGGATTTACCTGGTCTTAATTTTAGTGCTGCCTCCTATGTATGCCACATTTGTACATAGGGGGCAGCATCAAAATGAATGGGTGTTGCGGTGGAATGGCCACCACAACATCCACTGCCCTCCCCTTTCACGCTAACCATAGCGTAAATGGGTGTCTTTTTTACAAGGCAGCATTAAGCCACATTAAGTGGCTTAACGCTGCCTTGTACATAATGCGCAGCCCCTATCGGCACGACAATGTCAATAAAAGTGACATTGTGGTGATTGTACATATGCCCCAATGCTCTTTCAAGGGTGATCTTTAATGTCTGCTGCAGATGTCATATTGTGGTTGGTGCTACTGATGTATCTGAGTTGTGTGGTGAATATATTGGTGTGAGGTGCTCTGTCTAATGTTTTCTGTTGGATGCTGGTGTGTAGAATATTGTGAAAAAAAGTGTTATTTGGGGTACTGTGACAGCCTACTTCATGCATATCTGCGCAGTACTGAATGTATGAGACAAGGTCTGTCTAATATGTCCCCTTGTATGTTTTAGTCATGACTGTTGTTGGAAACACATGGCATTTTTGCAAAGAATGTAATATGGGGAAGTTCAACGGGGGAACGAGAGAGAATTAGGGAATGATAGAGAATGTAAGTCTTGGTACACTGTTCAAGAGTTACTAGACCTGGGGCTAGAAGATTTCCCCATTGCCCGTCAAAAGTTTCTACTGTCAACCCTCTAATGAATCCTGTTCCCAAAACACATATTTATTTGTGCGGTTCCTAATATGCCTGTTAGACCTGCCACCATCGCCGTGGGTCTCCCTTCCATTTTTGCTGTTGCCTCATGTATTTTTGCTGGTGTTAGATGCTTTGGGCACTGTGCCACTGCTGTCCAGTTCCACAGTGCAAGTGTTCCCTATTGTTAAATTGATGTATTAATCAGTGGTTCCATGTTTGGCTATTTGGCTTACTTGTCAGACCCTAGTAAAGTTCACTGAGTGTGCCCAGGGTGTGTAAATACAAATGCTGCTGGTGGGCTTGCAGCACTGGTTGTGCCACCCACAGAAGCAGCCTTGTAAAATGTGTCTAAGGTCTGCCATTACAGAGCCTGCGTGCAGTCTGGTACTGTCATGCTGAATGGGCAAGTGCACCCACTTGCCAGTCCCTAAACCTTCCCTTTTCTTCATATCAATCACCCCTATGGTAGGCCCAAGGGCAGGGTGCATTGCAAGTATAAGGTAGGACAAGCCCTGATGTGTGTGGCATGTCCTAACAGTGAATTACAGCCATTTTCATTTTTCACTATTGCAAGGCTACCTGTTCCCCATAGGCCAGAATGGGCTGTTAGAATTATTACATTTTATAATCCTAACTGACGCAGAGAACATGGTAGAAATTCGAGTTTAGTATGCCTGGATTCAGAATGATAAAATGCATCTTTTAGTGAAGTTGGTTTTAACATTATGTGTTTGCAAATACCACTTTCCAAAAGTAGATATTTGCTTGCCTAACCCTTCAAGCCTGCCTCTGCTAGGTTGTGTATTCCTTGTCTGGTAATGTGAGTGACAGGGCTGGGGTATTCCAAGAGACAGGATGAGGCAGCCCAGTGCTGAATGGAGAGATCTGCATCTAGATGGGAGGGAGGAGTTGCACCTGAACCTTGAATAGGGCTGTGCCTGCCTTCCACAACGCTGGCTCCACCTCCTGGGGAGCGGCTGATATCTCTGCCCTGCTCTCTGAAAGAAGAGAAGGAGTCCTGTCAACAAAATGCTTCAGGACTGTACTTGCCTTCCACAATGCTGGCTCCACCTCCTGTGGGGCATCTAATGTTTCTGCCTTGCACTGTGAAAGGAAAGGAGAAGTCTGGTAAACAGAGTGCTTCAGAACTGGTTTTGACTGGGCAAAGGCCC